>NC_086448.1:647745013-648345013 GCF_028390025.1 Pseudophryne corroboree
AGACAGAAGTCTTCTGCCGCCGATTTTCCGGAACACTTCTTGCTTCTGGCTCTGTAAGGGGGCCGGCGGCGCGGCTCCGGGACCGAACATCGAGGTCGGGTCCTGTGGTCGATCCCTCTGGAGCTAATGGTGTCCAGTAGCCTAAGAAGCCCAAGCTACCACCAGTTAGGTAGGTTCGCTTCTTCTCCCCTTAGTCCCTCGCTGCAGTGAGTCTGTTGCCAGCAGATCTCACTGTAAAATAAAAAACCTAAAATATACTTTCTTTTTAGGAGCTCAGGAGAGCCCCTAGTGTGCATCCAGCTCAGCCGGGCACAAGATTCTAACTGAGGTCTGGAGGAGGGTCATAGTGGGAGGAGCCAGTGCATACCAGGTAGTCCTAAAGCTTTCTTTAGTTGTGCCCAGTCTCCTGCGGAGCCGCTATTCCCCATGGTCCTTACGGAGGCCCAGCATCCACTTAGGACGTCAGAGAAATAAGATTTTAAACCTACCGGTAAATCTTTTTCACCTAGTCCGTAGAGGATGCTAAGGACTCCGTAAGGACCATGGGGTAAAGACGGGCTCCGCAGGAGACATGGGCACTCTAAAGACTTTAGAATGGGTGTGCACTGGCTCCTCCCTCTATGCCCCTCCTCCAGACCTCAGTTAGAGAACTGTGCCCAGAGGAGACGGACAGTACGAGGAAAGGATTTTTGTTAATCTAAGGGCAAGATACATACCATCCACACCGTACAACTTGGAACATACGAACCAGTTAACAGTATGAAACAAAACAGCATCAGCCAGAGATCAAAACTGCTTCATAACCCTTATGTAAGCAATAACTATATACAAGTCTTGCAGAATTTCGTCCGTACTGGGACGGGCGCCCAGCATCCTCTACGGCAGGGCTGGCCAAACCAGTCCTCGAGATCTACCAACGGTTCATGTTTTCCAGGCCTCCTGGAGATCTGTAGAATTGTCAGTTAGGAATGAATGCAGCACATCTTAATTACTAATGACTACACCTGTGCACCAGCTAGGTAGTCTGTAAAATGTGAACTGTTGGTAGATCTCGAGGACTGGTTTGGCCAGCTCTGCTCTACGGACTAGGAGAAAAAGATTTACCGGTAGGTTTAAAATCTTATTTTCTCTTACGTCCTAGAGGATGCTGGGGACCCCGTAAGGACCATGGGGATTATAACAAAGCTCCAGACCGGGCGGGAGAGTGCGGATGACTCTGCAGCACCGATTGAGCAAACATGAGGTCCTCCTCAGCCAAGGTATCAAACTTGTAGAATTTAACAAAATTGTTTGACCCTGACCAAGACGCCGCTCGGCAAAGCTGTAATGCCGAGACGCCTCGGGCAGCCGCCCAAGAAGAGCCCACCTTCCTAGTGGAATGGGCCTTTACCGAATTTGGTAACGGCAATCCAGCCGTAGAATGAGCCTGCTGAATCGTGTTAGAGATCCAGCGAGCAATAGTCTGTTTAGAAGCACGGGTGCCAACCTTGTTGGCTGCATACAGGACAAACAGTGCCTCAGTTTTCCTAACCCGAGCAGTCATGGCTACATAAATTTTTAAGGCCCTGACTACATAAAGGGACTTGGAATCCTCCAAGTCACCCGTAGCCACAGGCACCACAATAGGTTGGTTCATATGAAAAGATGAAACCACCTTTGGCAAAAATTGAGGACGAGTCCTCAATTCTGCTCTATCCACATGGAAAATCAGATAGGGGCTCTTGTGAGACAAAGCCGCCAATTCGGACAACCGCCTTGCAGATGCGAAGGCCAACAACATGACCACCTTCCAAGTGAGAAATTTTAATTCAGCTGTTTGAAGAGGCTCAAACCAGTGAGATTTTAGGAACTGTAACACCACGTTAAGGTCCCATGGTGCCACTGGGGGCACAAAAGGAGGCTGGATATGCAGCACTCCCTTTACAAAAGTCAGGACTTCTGGGAGAGAAGCCAATTCCTTCTGAAAGAAAATTGATAGGCTCCATTAAGGTACAGATTTCGGCCCTAACATTAGGCCCATATCCACCTCCTGTCTGTAGAAAGTGGAGAAAACGGCCAAGATAGAAATCCTCAGTAGGAGCATTCTTGGCTTCACACCAAGATACATACTTCCTCCAGATGCGGTGATAATGTTTCGCCGTCACCTCCTTCCTAGCCTTAATCAGAGTAGGGATGACTTCCTCCGGAATACCCTTCCCCGCTAGGATTTGGTGTTCAACCGCCATGCCGTCAAACGTAACCGCTGAAAGTCTTGGAACACGCAGGGCCCCTGCTGCAACAGGTCTTCCCTGAGAGGAAGAGGCCACGGATTTTCTGTGAGCATTTCCTGTAGATCTGAATACCAGGCCCTTCGAGGCCAATCTGGAACAATGAGGATTGTCTGCACTCTTTTTTTTGTCTTATGATTCTCAGTATTTTTGAGATGAGCGGAAGAGGAGGGAACACATAGACCGACTGAAACACCCAAGGTGTCACCAGGGCATCCACCGCTACTGCCTGAGGGTCCCTTGACCTGGCACAATATCTCCGAAGCTTCTTGTTGAGGCGTGACGCCATCATGTCTATAAATGGAAGTCCCCACTAACTTGTTATCTCTGCAAAAACTTCCTGATGAAGTCCCCACTCTCCTGGATGGAGATCGTGTCTGCTGAGGAAGTCTGCTTCCCAGTTGTCCACTCCTGGAATGAAGACCGCTGACAGATCGCTTACGTGATTTTCCGCCCAGCGAAGAATCCTTGTGGCTTCCGCCATTGCCACTCTGCTCTTTGTCCCGTCTTGGCGGTTTACATGAGCCACAGCTGTGACGTTGTCTGATTGAATTAGAACGGGTAAGTCGCGAAGAATATTCTCCGCTTGTCGTAGCCCGTTGTATATGGCCCTCCACTCCAGTACGTTGATGTGTAGACAAGCCTCCTGGCTTGACCATAGTCCCTGAAAATTTCTTCCTTGTGTGACTGCTCCCCATCCTCGGAGGCTCGCGTCCGTGGTCACCAGAACCCAGTCTTGAATGCCGAACCTGCGACCCTCGAGAAGGTGAGCACTCTGCAGCCACCGCAGGAGAGACACCCTGGCCCTGGGGGACAGGCTTATTTTCCGATGTATTTGTAGATGGGACCCCGACCACTTGTCCAGAAGGTCCCACTGAAACGTCCTCGCATGGAACCTGCCGAAGGGGATGGCCTCGTAGGTCGCCACCATTTTTCCCAGTACTCAAGTGCATTGATGGACTGACACTCTTTTCGGTTTTAACAGGTCTCTGACCATGTTCTGGAGTTCCCGGGCTTTTTCCATCGGGAGAAAAACCCTCTTTAGTTCCGTGTCCAGAATCATGCCTAAGAAAGATAGCCGAGTCGTTGGAATCAACTGTGACTTTGGTAGATTTAGAATCCAGCCATGCTGCTGCAGCACTCTCAGGGAGAGCGACACGCTTTTCTGCAATTGATCTCTCGATCACGCTTTTATCAGGAGATCATCCAAGTACAGGATAATTGTGACTCCCCGTCTGCGCAGGAGCACCATCATTTCCGCCATTACTTTGGTGAAAATCCTCGGGGCCGTGGAAAGTCCAAACGGCAACGTCTGAAACGGGTAATGACAGTCCTGTACAGCGAATCTCAGGTACGCCTGATGAGGGGAATATATATGGGGACATGAAGATATGCATCCTTTATGTCTAGTGACACCATAAAATCCCCCCCCCTTCCAGGCTGGAGATAACTGCCCGGAGCGATTCCATCTTGAATTTGAACTTTTTCAAGTACAGGTTCAGGAATTTTAAATTTAGAATGGGTCTGACCGAGCCATCCGGTTTCGGGACCATAAATAGGGTTGAATAGTACCCCTTCCCCTGTTGAACTAGGGGAACCTCGACAACCACTTGTTGCTGACACAGTTTTTGAATTGCAGCTAAAACTATCTCCCTTTCTGAGGAAGAAGCTGGTAAAGCCGATTTGAAAAACCGGCTAGGAGGCACGTCTTCGAATTCCAGCTTGTAGACTTGGGATACAATTTCCATTGCCCAAGGATCCACGTCTGACTGAACCCAGACGTGGCTGAAGAGTCGAAGACGTGCCCCCACCGGTGCGGACTCCCTCAGTGGAGCCCCAGCGTGCGGTGGATTTAGTAGAAGCCGGGGAGGACTTCTGCTCCTGGGAACTAGCCGTAGCAGGCATTCTTTTCCCTCTACCCTTACCTCTGGCGAGGAAGGAAGAGCCCCGACCTCTTCTGGACTTATGCGACCGAAAGGATTGCATCTGATATTGTGGTGTTTTCTTTTGCTGTGGGGGAAAAAAAGTAGATTTACCCGCGGTAGCTGCGGAAACCAGATCCGCGAGACCTTCCCCAAATAATACCTCACCCTTGTAAGGCAAACCTTCCATGCGCCTCTTTGAGTCGGCATCACCCGTCCATTGGCGGGTCCACAGGGCTCGCCTACCAGAAATCGCCATGGCGTTGGCTCTCGAACCTAGCAGCCCAACGTCTCTCTGAGCGTCTCTCAAATATAAGACTGCGTCTTTAATGTGACCTAAGGTCAATAAAATGGTATCCCTATCTAGGGTATCAATGTCAGCTGACAAGGTATCTGCCCAAGCTGCTACAGCGCTACAAACCCAAGCCAACGCTATTGCCGGTCTGAGCAAGACACACATGTGTATAAATTGATTTTAAGGTAGTTTCCGGTCTGCGATCAGCAGGATCCTTGATGGCTGCCGTGTCTGGAGACGGTAGCGCCACCTTCTTGGACAAGCGCGTTAAAGCCTTGTCCACCCTGGGCGAGGATTTCCACCGTAACCCGTCCTGTGCTGGGAAAGGATACGCCATAAGAATTCTCTTGGGAATCTGCAGTTTTTTGTCTGGAGTCTCCCAAGCCTTTTCAAATAACTCATTAAGCTCATGGGATGGGGGAAAGGTTACCTCATAGAAGATCTTAAGTCTTCTGCCGCCTTTGAAGTCTTCTTTCTTCACATACTCACCCGGCTTCTATCTTCCGGCTCTGTGAGGATGACGGCGGCGCAGCTCCGAGACGAACGGCTAGGGTGAGACCTGCGTTCCGACCCTCTGGAGCTAATGGTGTCCAGTAGCCTAAGAAGCAGAGCCTATCATTTAAGTAGGTCTGCTTCTCTCCCCTCAGTCCCACGATGCAGGGAGCCTGTTGCCAGCAGTGCTCCCTGAAAATAAAAAACCTAACAAAAGTCTTTTTCAGAGAAACTCAGTAGAGCTCCCCTGCAGTGCACCCAGTCTCCTCTGGGCACAGGATCTAACTGAGGTCTGGAGGAGGGGCATAGAGGGAGGAGCCAGTGCACACCCATTCTAAAGTCTTTAGAGTGCCCATGTCTCCTGCGGAGCCTGTCTATACCCCATGGTCCTTACGGAGTCCCCAGCATCCTCTAGGACGTAAGAGAAAAGAATTGAGGAGTCCTAACTGGTTTCGTCACGCTCCACGTGATACCTTTGAGAAAGTCACGTGGAGCGTGACGAAACCAGTTAGGACTCCTCAATTCTTTTTTACCCACTGGACTTCTACACTCTGCCTAACAAGCATTTTGCATGACAACTACTTTCATCTATACTAAGAGACCGATATTGGCCTTGCAGCCCCTGCAGTGGCATATTATTCTCTGCACGCCGCAGCTGATTTTGAGGCCTGCCGAGCAGCATTGGCAACTCAGTCTCCATAGCAGCTCCTTTAAACCTCCAGCAGCGTCTCCGTGTAGGACTCCGCCCGGTGCAAGCTTTGCACTCTCCCTCCAAGTGACAGCTACGTGGTGGGCAACGCAGGATAATCTAACCAAGGACGCTCGGTTAGAAACCTGCCCACGGGAGAGGTAATTTTGACTTCATCTGACATCGGAGCATTTCTACATAAAGGAGCTCCATTAATACATTCATGGGACTGCAGTTACCAGTTTAAAACTTATGAATTACTCCACATTCTAACAATTCATTCATATCCAGGACACGATACTGTTTCTACTTGTTGGATACAAATGTTGCATATTGTTGCCAGGGCCGGTTCTGGCGCTCTGTGCGCCCCGGGCGGCAATAGGGCGCGTGGTTTCGTACAGGGGGCGTGGTCATTTACGCCCCCTGTACAGACTGAAATGATGTGCGGTGCGCGATGACGTCATCGCGCACCGCACAGTAAAGGACCTCTCCACGAAGGGAAACTAGACGCGTACGCGTCTAGTTTCCCTTCACAGGGGCAGCGGCCAGCGGCAGCAGGGGGGCACACAGCAGCAGCGGATCTTGCCCTGGTGCGGCGCCCTCCGGATGGCGCCCTGCGGAAGGCGGCGCCACGGGCAAAAGTCCTACACTCAAATATATTCCTATGAGTAGCAAAAAAGGGAATAAAAATCATAAACCGATGTGGCTTAACAAAAAGATTAAGGAACTTATGGGCAAGAAAAGGCGAGCATTTAAAAAATACAAATCTGACGGGGAAGCAGAGTCATTTCAGCACTATAAGGAATGTAACAAAAATTGCAAAAAGGAAATAAGAGCGGCTAAAGTAGAAACTGAAAAACTAGTAGCAAAGGAAAGCAAAGCGAATCCCAAAAAGTTCTTTAAATACATTAATAGCAAGAGATTAAAAAAGGAGAGTATAGGCCCTTTGAAAGACAAGTTGGGAGTCTTAAGCAAAAATGATAATGACATAGCGGACACACTAAATGAGTTTTTTTCAACAGTATTCACTAGAGAGGACCCAATTCAGGGACTGACACACAATCTCAATAATGACAATATCACACTGATAGGTACTTATTTAAGCGAGGAAGTAGTCTGTGACCGAATAAAACATTTAAAGATTAATAAATCACCAGGGCCCGATGGTATTCATCCAAGGGTTCTAATGGAGCTTCACTCTGAACTGGCAAAACCGCTATCTTTGATCTTTGAGGATTCAGTTATATCAGGTATGGTTCCCAAAGACTGGCGTATAGCGGAAGTAGTGCCTATATTCAAAAAGGGAAGTAAAGCTGAACCAGGTAATTATAGACCAGTTAGTCTTACATCTATAGTGGGGAAAGTATTGGAAGGTATTCTAAGAGATAATATTCAGAAGTTCCTTGAAACCAATAAGGTCATTAAAAGGAATCAACATGGGTTTATGAAGGACAGATCCTGTCAAACCAACTTACTTGGCTTTTATGAAACAGTAAGCGCAAACCTAGATCAGGGTAAAGACGTGGATGTAATCTTTTTAGACTTTGCCAAAGCGTTCGATACTGTACCACACATGAGACTTATATACAAGCTACAAGAATCAGGGCTAGGAAGCACAATATGCACTTGGGTCAAAAACTGGTTAGATAATAGGAAGCAGCGCGTTGTGGTTAATGGATCTTTTTCAACTTGGACTGAAGTGCTAAGTGGTGTGCCGCAAGGCTCAGTATTAGGACCGCTATTGTTCAATATTTTCATTAACGACCTAACAGAAGGTCTAGAGAGCATGGTGTCAATTTTTGCAGATGATACCAAATTGTGTAAGGGTATAAATACAGAGGAGGATGCCGAGTCTCTTCAGAACGACTTAGTTAAATTAGAAGCATGGGCAGCCAAATGGAGAATGCGCTTCAACACAGACAAGTGTAAGGTAATGCACTGTGGTAACAAGAACAAAAATTACACCTACCTACTAAATGGGGTAAAATTAGGGGATTCTGTACTGGAAAAGGACTTAGGTGTCCTCATAGATAGCAAGCTAAGCAGTAGTACCCAAAGTAGGACTGCAGCAAAGAAGGCTAATAAGATATTAGCATGCATAAAACGGGGTATTGATGCTAGGGACGAGAGTATTATACTCCCGTTATATAAATCACTAGTGAGGCCACACCTTGAATACTGTGTACAGTTCTGGGCACCGTACTACAAAAAGGATATCCTGGAGCTTGAAAAGGTACAGAGGAGGGCGACCAAACTAATTAAGGGCATGGAGACGATGGAATACAAGGAAAGGCTTGAAACATTGGAAAAGCGGAGACTGATAGGCCCTACACACTGGCCGATTTTTGGAAAGATATGAACGATCTCGTTCATAAATGAACGAGAACTCGTTCATATCTTTCAGTGTGGAGGCTCCAGCGATGAACGATGCGCGTCCCCGCGCTTGTTCATCGCTGGTCTCCCGTCGGCTGTGCATGCAGGCCAATATGGACGATCTCGTCCATATTTGCCTGCACTTCAATGCAGCCGCGTGACGGGGGGAGTGAAGAAACTTCACTCCCCCCGTCACTGCCACCCTGCCGCCGGGTCGCTCGTCGGCCGTATCCGCCGTCGGGCAGCTCGGCGGCGGATCGGCTAGTGTATAGGGCCCCTAAGAGGGGATATGATCAACATCTACAAATATATAAGGGGACAATACACAGAGCTTGCGCGGGACCTGTTTTTGGTTAGATCAACACAGAGGACTCGTGGACACTCGCTCAGGTTAGAGGAGAGGAGATTCCGCACAATACGGCGTAAAGGCTTTTTCACGGTAAGGACAATACGGGTTTGGAATTCCCTGCCCGAGGGAGTTGTAATGGCGGAATCTGTCAACACCTTTAAGAATGGGTTAGATAAATTCCTATTGGATAAGGATATCCAGGGGTATGGTGCATAGTCATGCATTATAGTTACTATAAATAGGGATAAAATGCAATGGCTGACAGCAGCATCAGTCAGAAATTTTAGTCAAATCATCATGCATAGGACACCACAAATAGGTTGAACTCGATGGACAATTGTCTTTTTTCAACCTCAGATACTATGTTACTGATTGTTACTGCTCACACCACAAGTGCTTGTTTTATCTGATATCCAGGACAGGGTATTTTACTATTTTCCTTATAAGGTTTAAGTCCAGACTATATGTTTTATTGTATGAAATTTATTTTATTGTCATATTAAATTTTCTTTATAATTTATCTCAGCATACGTCAGCTTTTGTAAAAGTTTCCAATTTCATTGCGCAGCGGAGTTCTTTTTTCAATCTAGTTTCCTTCAATTAGGCAAATACACAGTGCCTACACAGCAGCGCATTGAAATTGGGGAATTTTTTTTATATACAGTAGAACAATTTATTGCGAGGCGCTTTCAGCAGTTTTTGTTTGTTTTATTGTATGAGCTCTCCCTACTGTATGCTTTAGCAAGAGCGTGCTTAATGACCCTGTATGCTGCTCTGAAAAAAGGTAGGGCTATATTTCAGATTTCAAAAATGGGCAAGCTGCGGCACCCTGCTGAACTAGCCTAGCAGGAACACTACATAACATGACTAAAGTACAGCACAATATCAACTTGTGCACTTCCAGTTGTGTGCAAGTGCACCTAGCTTTTCCTAAAGCAGATTGGGAATACAGAACAAATTACTGGAGTTTGTGGAGGAGCAGAAGTTTGGACAGGTGACGTGGGGGCTAGGGTTACTAAGAATGGAATAGATTTGGCTACTTTTGCGGAGCAGTCTGAAAACAAGATTTCATTTTGCTTAAGCGAGTCTACAGAGGAGACAACGGGGCAGATAGGTATATCAGAGGCGTTCCTTGCTCTGCATATGGCCCTTGCACTCTGAAAACAAAAAGACTGATTTTCTACCAGCTCAGAGCTTCTGATCTTTGGGTCTCATCAAGGTTGGAAAAATACGTAAAAAAAAAAAAATATATAAATAATAAATATATATCTATATATATTTATATTTTTTTATTACTATTTTTATGTTTTGTTTAAACCTTTTTTTGCATTAATATTTTAAGGGAATAAAAACGTAACAGTGCTGCTTATATTAATACTGTGAAACATTGCTATGTATTATAAACCTTGATCAACCATATTTTAGTGCATTCTAACAAAGTTATTAGGCTTTGATATGATTTATTTTACATCTTTCAATAAAATATTTACCGCTTATTATTCCGGTTACCTGTATATACATGTAGATAGACTAAACCTATCAAAATATATAAAGTAAGAAATTGAAAACTAGGGGGAATTCAATTGTTTTTCATGACAGCTGTGCGTCCAAACTCCCATCTAAGGTGACTGGAGATTGCGGGGCGCAATTCAATAGGTTTTAATTTTTTCACACTTGTTGCGCCCAAAATTTCATCTCCAGGGGCTGCAAGCTGAAATGCCGGAACAAGCAGCTGTTCCATCCCGAACAGAGCAAAAATTTAAATGCTGCAATCAGACGCCGTTTAGTGGCTGCTGAAGCCATAAACAATTGAATTCACCCTTAATGTTAAGCATTAGTCCTACTTATTACTTATAATGAAATAAATCTGAATAGTAACGCAAAATGGAAAATAACTTTTCAGAGATACACACAAAAAAAGGAGTTAAGCATTACATTAGCACTGGGCATGCCACAGGCATTAAACAATATTAATAAAAACACTAGTAGTATAATAGGCTTTTTTATTTAAGAAGTCACGTACCTATGTTTTTTTTGTCATTATTATTATTATTATTATTATTATTATTATTATGCTGTGACTAGAGTGTTTTCATAAAAAAAAATTGGTTTAGGCATGCCAACCCTGGTTCTAATCATAGGTTTTCATATGGGGCACATTTTGCACCTAAAAATTGCACTTCAGTGTAGAAATGAATTACAAAGCACACGCCAAGTCATGCAATAAAATATTTAAAACACACGTGAAAAATGATACGCAATATACAATTATATCCCCCTGACCTTCAGGATAAACTTAAGCCATAAATCAGTAGTTCATAAGAAAAATGCAAGTTTTATTTACTGAAATGGGAGGTTTTAAGTGGTTGGAGTTTAATGTGACGTTCCAATCTTCTTCAGAAGTAGTCATCTCTCTGCACACATAAGCATGCTGCTAGCTCAGAGAGGAGTGCCCTGAGAGTACACTAATAAACTGCAAGAACAATCCCCATAATCACCACAAAGAATAGTATAGTGGGAAGCATTCCCTGATCATGCAAACACGGTCTGAGTGACTTTACATAGGTCACGGGTCTCCGCACCATCTAGTATTTCCATAATCTACAGAATAGGTTTGTTATTCCTAATAATACTAAAATTATATTTTTTACATACATGAAATATAGAGTTGTAAATGTGACTAAAAATAAGACAACGTGATGTGAGAGAGAGGAAGGAAGACACGAGGGAGGAAGAGGTATGTAAAGTTATCTGCACTTGGCTGATTGCCTCTAATTACTACTTGTTGCTTTAACATCAGAGCTCTAAATGCAATCCTGATGTCCCCTCACTGTTAGGAATGAGGCATAAGCACACAGCAGTTCTATTTAAAGTGGTGGATCTAAGGTGGGTGGTATGATTGCAGTTCTGCACAGCG
This sequence comes from Pseudophryne corroboree, assembly GCF_028390025.1. Lineage (NCBI taxonomy): Eukaryota > Metazoa > Chordata > Amphibia > Anura > Myobatrachidae > Pseudophryne > Pseudophryne corroboree. Next base: position 647,756,317 of record NC_086448.1, read on the forward strand.
TGCCTCCGGATTTCCCATCAGTGTGGTATATGTCGACATTCATAATATGTCGTCCCTGGCAGTCATGTATATGCGATTTCTGTCGCAGCAGTTCCAGTGAGTATATTTTCCCTCCTATACCTAACCCCCCCACCCCACCCATGTCTAACTGTAACCTCCCCCAAGTGTAATCCTATCCACCAACCCCCTCGTCATGCAGCCTAACCCTAATGTTGACATTTCACTTGCTGACATACACAATAATTCATTGCGATTCCTCTTCTAATTTGCCCGATAGAAATGCTGTTTTTACTTCAGTTTGACATCAGATTGGTCAAAAACTTTTTATCACAAGTGCACACATATTTGCCCTGGGCCAATCAGAAAGCACCCTTTGCAGATGACTTCCAACACATATAATCTCCTTAGAATATATATATGACTGACATCACTGACTATTCACCCAAATTGGGTATCTTCGGCACCAGCAAAAAACCTGGCAGCTATCGTTGCCTATCTTGTACCACTTGTGCTGCTTTGATACCGGGATCAGAGTTTGTCCACCCCTTAACTAAACAGAAATTTAGACTACAACACGTCATGACATGTACCACTCGTTTCATCATTTATTGTATCATTTGCCCTTGTTTACTGATTTATGTAGGTCTTTCTAGTCGCACTTTGAGAGAAAGAATGGCATTACATCGTTCTAACATTAATCAAGCACTAGCCGGCAAGTCTAATGACCAGCCGGTATCTAGGCATTTCTGTGCTAAAGCCCATGCTTTATCTGATTTAAAATATCAGCTTATTGACCATGTTCCCCCCTTATATAGGGGTGGCGATAGAATACTGGCTCTACACAGATTAGAAGCAAGATGGATTTTAAAACTCAATGCCTTACAACCATCTGGCTTAAATGAAAAGATTAATTGGAATGCCCTTCGCACCCTTTGACTGTGTCATTTCTTATGATTAGTCTATTTATTTCTGGCTCACTGCGTTTGTGGTCATTCAGAGTCTTCCAGTTATTTTTAGCTTTTGCATTACATATTATACAGTCTTTCCTTGTCTGTATTGATTCCCCCTGAATATGGATTCTGTTTTTGCAAAATACGTATGTTGATACAGGGTTGGTATATCGCCCCTGATCATATTACTTTATACTTATGCGGTGTATATATTTGCCATATGCCACTACATTGTACTTTTTTATAAGTGATGTGGTTTCTTATACGTTTGTTCTTCCTAACTAGCCTCCCAGTGCAAGGATAATGCGTTCCAAGCGGCGGTGAAGTATGCGGTGCACACGGGTTGCCATGGTAACCGCGCATTGGGATGATGTCACCGGGACTGCGCCCGTCGTCCACCGGAAGCACCACGCCGTTCTGAAGCCGCACATGCAAGCAGGGTGAGTCTATTTAGGTAAGTGTTTTGTGTCGTTTGTATATGTTTGTCTTTTCTTACAGCACTTTCACCTACCTGAAGAAGGGACCCTGCAGGGCCCGAAATGCAGCATCGTTCTGATGATTAAGTGCTTATGGTGATGTACTGATTTTCATGTCTGCTGTTTACATAAAATTATTTCACTGAAAAAGTCCTGTAGTGCCGTGCCTGTTCTGAATGTGGACTATTCTGAACCTTAGTAGATATATATATATATATATATTAGATAGATAATCTAAGGAGATTATGTGTTGGAAATCAGTAAATGAGGGCTTTTGCATGTGTGTGTGTGTCAGACTTGCCTACTCTCCCGGAATGGCCGGGAGGCTCCCGAAAATCGGGTGACCCTCCCGGCCCCCCTGAAGAACAGGCAAGTCTCCCGATTGCAAGGGTTCCCCACTGCCCGGCCGCCCACTTAGCGAGTAAAGTGGGCGGTCCGGGCAGGCGATGACACGATTCTTGTTGAATCGCGTCATCATAACCACGCCCCCTGCTGTATAATGCAGGTAATAGCGGCATTACACAGTGGGGGGCGTGGCTTACGTGACGCGATTTCTGCAGCCACACCCCGTTCCGCCTCTGTCACGCCCCATGACGCCTCTGGCCCGCCCCCTCTTCACTCCCCATCACTGCCCGCCCCGCTGCTGAGCCGACCTGGCTGCTTTCTCCCGTAGAGAGCAGCCAGAAAGTCGGCAAGTATGGTATGTGTGTGTAGCAGTGACGTGCGGTGAGGTCAATGGCTGGGGAGGCACTGGCAAATAACAGGGTCGGATTTACACTAATGTACAGTGTATGAACTTGATGGTTCTGTGGGCATTATACAAAGGTGCAACAGTATCTATTGTATTCAAAAGGTGTTCCACTCTCATTTTAAATATGTTATACAAGCAGCAGATTTATAAAATTTTGAAGTATAATGTAATGAAATAACTTTCTAGCAATTTTCTTATAAATTTTCCCTAACTGTCCTGTGGCATCTGCTGAACACTGAGGAAGAAGGATGCCAGTAATTTTGATGTGTCTGCTCACATACATTTTGGGACACTGCTGAGTGCATTACAATAGTGGCTACCCCATACTTCCCAACTGTCCCTCATTCAGAGGGACAGTCCTATTTTCCAGGGACTTTTCTTTTTGTCGCGCAGGGACCTTCGGCACCAGAGGGGTCCCGCTTCCCAGCTGTTCATAGTTTGGAGGTATGCTATCCTCCCCTGCCTTTCAGAACCTGGCATGTGACAGCCCGGAGAGTGAGCCTGACCTCAGTATGATTACTCAGCATTCCTGGCAGTATAGAACCAGCCTCCCTTTCTCTCACAACAGATTCATGCAGTAGCTTCTATAGTTAAGAGCTCAAGCCTCTGTCTTCCTCTCAGCCAGGGCTGTGCTGCAGCAGCGTGTGTGGGAAAGGGAGGTTCTCAGGTTACTGCTTATCAGTTACACACAGTGTCGGACTGGGGCATTAGGGGCCCACCAGGGAAATGTAACTCCAGGGGCCCACTGAAGGGGTGTGGTCAACTGCTAGTAGGTGTGGTCATCAATGGGAGAGGAGTGACCATCCCCATAAACGACACATATTATGTAGTATAGAAGAAGTATAGAGAACGAATATGGCGCCACCGGCAAAAGCAGCTACCCCTTTGCACCAATGGTATTCCCTTATACCAGTGTGTAATAGTGAAAAAGATAGATTAGGTGCAATAGGGTGCGCTAAATGCGTGAAATACACATAAGAGTAGATTTATGTCTTATGTGCTGAAATAAAAAGTAATACTTCCCTTAATACTACCTGATGAAGGGATATTCCCGAAACGCGTAGCAGCAGGAGAGTGAAGTTGCTGACCAAACCCTCAACAGGTGAAAGGTTATTCCAGACGATTGTAACGTGGACGTGGGAACCCGGTTCCGGAGCCAGTTACCCCAAGGTTACATCTGATACGCTCACTTACTACTCTTATCTGGTAATCCTCCACCTTATTACCCTCCATTTGGGAGAAACAGACTTTTATCATTCCAGATCTGCATTTTATGTGTGTTTTGCATGTTTTATTTTGCATGATATTATTCATATTATTCATTGTATTAAATCTTGCCCTATTCAAATATACTACACTATATGCTGTTTATTCCTCTTTTTACATGTGGAACGAATTCAAGAACATATTCATATAGGTAGTATTAAGGGAAGTATTACTTTTTATTTCAGCACATAAGACATAAATCTACTCTTATGTGTATTTCACGCATTTGACACATATTATGTATTCTCCAATTTTCCAAGAAACAGGACTGTGCACAATTTAATGTACCGTCTTTGGCACTCAGTCACTGCCACATACTCTGTGTCTCTCACACACACTGTGGGCGGGATGTACCAAAGGATCGCGGTACATTTCGCCACTTACTGCATTGATACTAATCGCATATGATTCGGGAGTCCATCGGTGTATGCGCAGAACAGTGGTATCCGCAGGGGATGCTGGGAGGGTTCTGTGACCGAACCCTCTCCACATCGCACTGCGGAAGAAGACCCATAGGCCTCTACAGGGTAACACCAGCAAAAGCTGGCGTTACCCTGTGCGCGTAGAACTGGGGCATGGAGGTAAATACATGTGAAAATGCGTTAAAAACCCAGAAAACAGGGTTTTTGCCACATTTTCACTTTAGTACATCCTGCCCAGTGTCTCTCTCTCTCGCTCTCTCACACACACACACACACACACACATACTGTACCTCTATCTAACACACACACACACTCACAGTGCCACTCTCTCTCACTCACACATACAGTACATGCACTTATTATTACATCATACCCTTAAACCCAGCAACTAGTTTTTACACATTTGTACTTATTGCCACACTGATCCTTTCCTCTGTGTTATATGTGTGCCCCTTCACTATGGCAGTCTGCAGTGGTACTGTATGAGACGTTGAGCAGCCACCGCTTCCTGGTTCCCTCCTATGGGGCCGGGTTGCGCATGTATGTGACAGGAGGAGGGATGGATCAGGCCTGGGCTGGCCAGTGTGGCCATTGCGGTAGCTGGTCCCTGGGGCAGACAGGTAGATTGACATGACACCGGCAGGCAATCGGGCAGGTGGATGTGACACAGTCAGGCAGGTAATATAACACAGTCAGGCAGTCAGACAGGTGGATGTGACAATTGGCACACGGGTAGATGTATGTGACGCAGTGAGGTATATGTGGGTTATATGACACAGGCATGCAGACAGGTAGGTGAACGCGGGGCAGACAGACAGGTAGTGGATGTGACGCAGAGAGAAAGGCAGTAGGTGGATGTGACGCAGTCAGGCAGGTAGTTGTGACGCAGTCAGGTAGGTGGATGTGACAGAGAGAAAGGCAGTAGGTGGATGTGATGTAGTCAGGCAGACAGGTAAGTAGTTGTGACGTAGTCAGATAGACATGTAGGTGGATGTGACGCAGAGAGAAAGGCAGTAGGTGGATGTGACGTAGTCAGGCAGACAGGTAGGTGGATGTGACGCAGAGAGAAAAGCAGTAGGTGGATGTGACAGTCAGGCAGACAGGTAGGTGAATGTGACACAGAGACAGGCAGTAGGTGGTGTTGCCATATGGGTAATTGTCTGCACTTAGTATAATATTAGGCTAATAGATGTTGTCTGAATCAAAATATAATTCATTATAAATAGGCGATGTTACCATAGTGGACAGTATACTGGATATATATAGTAAGGAATAGATATGAAATAAGTTTGAATGTATGAGGTAATGTTTAGCTGATTTAAGAAATTAGGTTTGTGTTTATATAGATATACTGTATATTTGTGTTTTACTGCAAGATGGTAAAACAGTGTAGGGAACAGGTTTATTCTGCTCTAGTCATAAATAAGGCTAGAGAGGTCACATTAAGATCAAGAGTCATTGTAGAGAAAAGGTATTAGGCCATAAATGATAATAGGTATGTGACAGAGCTCTGTTGGTCATTGGAATTCCCAGGTGTGCTTACAGTAGATCAGAATCAAGATTGCAATACCTATCGCAATTATAAAACTGGTTTGTATATTGTCCAGTAAAGGTTAAAGCTAGGGAGCATAAATTAACTACTATGAAAAGAGATCACATCCATTGATAAAACATGGTGTAACCCACCCCAGGAAAACTTGTCAATACAACAGAACTTTGGATGAAAAGACATTCCAGATTTTACAATACTATACTTGCTTAAGGCAGTGTGGACACCACACTTTTATGACACCATGCCTCTGTGAACAGGACACGACAGCCCAGTTCAATGTTTGTTTTATTACACCTTGGAATCTGACAAACCTATAATTACCTATTCCATTGGAAACTATGAGAATATGATAGTTTGAATTGGTAAAATATGGGATAAAAAGCAGCAGACTTTTTAGTTAGGAGTTAGAGGGAGAAGAAGGAGAAGGAAGGAAGTCAGTCAGGAGGAGAAGAAGTCATGGAGAGAACATGCAGGAGGAAAGGATGCAAGTATACATTTTATGTTAGCAATTGAAACTGTTTGTGAAACTTATGTCATGTTGTTTTATGTTATGTAACGAAGGAAGCTTAATATATAATTTATATATATATCACTACTGTGTATATCTTATTCTGTACGATTTGATCTGCCTGTAAATAAATAATCATATAAAAAGAGCGGTAATATTCAAGCTTGAACTCTCTTTAAGGAATCTAAACTTCATAAATTAATAAGTCATATATATAAGGACTGCATCTATTTATCAGTTTGTAAGCCTGACATAATATATTTGCAGATATATATGATAAATGCATATTAATTGAAATATATCAATATATTAAATACCATATATGATATATTAAATATTAATATTCATAAATATGATTCCATAAATCAATAGTGGATAGACGCAGTCAGGCAGAAAGGTAGGTAGTTGTGCCACAGTCAGGCAGACAGGTAGGTGGATGTGACGCAGAAAGAAAAGCAGTAGGTGGATGTGACACAGTCAGGCAGACAGGTAGGTTGATGTGACACAGAGACAGGCAGTAGGTGGATAGACGGAGTCAGGCAGACAGGTAGGTGGATTTGACGCAGACAGGTAGGTGGATTTGACGCAGACAGGTAGGAGGATGTGACGCAGACAGGTAGGAGGATGTGACACAGACAGACAGACAGGTAGTAGGTGGTTGTGACGCAGACAGGCAGTAGGTGGATGTGATGCAGTCAAGTGGATGTGACCCAGTCAGCAGGCAGGTAAGTGGATATGACGCATACAGACAGGCAGTAGGTGGATGTGACGCATACAGACAGGCAGTAGGTGGATGTGACGCAGTCGGGCAGACAGGTAGGTGGATGTGACACAGTTGGGCAGACAGGTAGGTGGTTGTGACACAGACAGGCAGTAGGTGGATGTGACATAGTTGGGCAGACAACAGTTGGTGGATGTTATGCACACAGATAGGTATAGGGATGCAGGCAGAAAGACAGGTAGGTGTATGTGACACAGGCAACTATTTAACACATTTACTCTGTACTTACTCTCACACATGCTTTCCACGTTACATGTATGTCCCTTCATTGCTCGGTGTGGCTGAGGCTCCCTGGTTCCACCTTCTTATTTTCTTCAATTTCTGGCTCTTTTGACTGCTATGCATGGCGCACATGCAGATTGGCTCCTCCCCACTGATTCTTGCTGCTGCTGCACCACGACGGAAACTGCTGCCCGCCTCCTCTCCTCTGTGCACCTCACTAGACAGCACTCCTCCCCACACTGCTGCAGCCGCAGCACTGATTCTAGGAATGTAATCAGTGCAGCCGCCGTCTCTGTGCAAGGACACGGAGCGGCTGCAGCTGGACTCCTCTTTGACCCTTGCTGACGTAATCGCGCTGATTCCAGCAGTAGCGGAATCAGTGCTAATGCTGCTCCTCAAAGGGCTCACTGATTGATCCGGCTGCAGGCTCTAACAATGCAGCGTCCTTGCCCTGGTTATAGTAAACGGCGCTGGCACTGTATGCTCCGCCCTCTCGCAAAAGAGGGCATGTCTAATCATCAGTAGGGCCTACCGGTGGTTTCACCGGCTCCCCGGTGGCCCAGTCCGAGCCTGGTTACACACTCCATCCGTCCGCAGGCAGGAGCCGATGGCTAGAAAACTAACGTTGGAGCAGACACGCAGCCTGCTCCTGACATTACCCTGACCAAGCAGCCTGGCCATGGAACATCAATCTCACTCACCGACAGTCACTGGTTCGGAGGGAGAGCTGGGGATCACCACAATGACAACCATATACAGTCGCTGGCACAGCTCAGTGCTGTCCGCTGTCCAATAACATCAGCTTCACTAGAGAGGCGTTGCTTGATATGGGCTGAAGGCACACCTCTCTCACTGAGGCATATATGCTGGTGCCGCTTATCTGCTCTTTTTTCAATGGCCATTTCCAGCACTTCGGCTTGGCTCCGCCCCCTGCCTGCACCCTGCTCTCGCTGCCTCCCATCCACATTCAACACAGCAAAAATTATTAACAAAATACAAAGCAGAAATCTATCTATAAATAGCTTCTTTGTATTATTTTAATAATTAGGACAGGGGAGGCACTGCCTCCCTGACTGCACGTCCCTGGTGTAGTCTGTCAAACTGGGGGCAGGTTACCCTATACAACCTATTAAAACAGGTAGAAGTCATTACATTGAATATTTGTAGTACTTTAACATTTTATTTTAAAAAATAAAAATAAAATAAAGACCAGAAAGGGGGAAACTGTCACATCTTACGTTACTGAGAGAGTTCCGCCCATTGGTGATGAGCAGTTTCTGCATAGGAGAGCAAGGCCGGACTAGGGGCCACATGGACCTGGTGCTGAAAATGATCACTGGCCTATTGTAAGAAGCAGAGGGGCTGTGACCAATGCCGTGTGGGTGTGTACACCTCCTACATTATCAGTCCCAATGTCTCCTTAAATACATAAAAGTATGTTACATAATTTTGTGAGGAAAACAGAAATAAAACTCTATCATTTATGATTTAATAGCTGCTGTGTGGCCAGCTGAGCAGTTGGTCATCAGTATCCTGTCATGAAGATGGAAATATTTTTATGTGGAAGTCTGGAGCTGTAGTCCCATCCATCCCATTGCTAACCTGGACCTATAGGGGAGGATCTTAGGTTGAACCAGGTGCTGGAGGGGTTGGGGCTGTACTGGAGCCTAGGCGGGGCCAGGTGCTGGAGGGGATGGGGCTGTACTGGAGCCTAGGCTGGACCAGCTGCTGGAGGGGTTGGGGCTGTACTGGAGTTTAGGCTGGACCAGGTGCTGGATTGGTTGGGGCTGTACTGGAGATCAGGCTGGACCAGGTGCTGGATTGGTTGGGGCTGTACTTGAGCTTAGGCTAGTCCAGGTGCTGGGGGAGTTGGGGCTGTACTGGAGCTTAGGCTGGGTCAGCTGCTGGAGGGGTTGGGGCTGTACTGGAGATTAGGCTGGACCAGGTGCTGGAGGGGTTTGGGCTGTACTGGAGCTTAGGCTGCGTCAGGTGCTCGGGGAGTTGGGGCTGTACTAAAGCTTAGGCTGGGCCAGGTGCTGGAGGGGTTGGGGCTGTAACCAGCTGCTGGAGGGGTTGGGGGCTGTACTGGAGCTTAGGCTGGACCAGCTGCTGGAGGGGTTGGGGCTGTACTGGAGCTTAGGATGGGCCAGGTGCGGGATTGGTTGGGGTTGTACTGGAGCTTAGGTTGGACCAGGTGCTGGATTGGTTGGGGCTGTACTGGAGCTTAGACTGGACCAAGTGCTGGAGGGTTTGGGGCTGTATTGGAGCTTAGGTTGGGCCAGGATCTGAGGGGGTTGGGGTTGTACTGGAACTTCGGCTGGGCCAGGTGCTGGAGGGGTTGGGGCTGTACTGGTCAGTGCAATTTGTTTGCTGATCTTGATTAAGATGGAGGGAGAGAGAAGTAGAGGAGTGATGCACAGAATAAGAAGTAGGTTATTGTACACAGACACCACAGCAAAATGAGTTGCTGTTAGAGAAGTATTTTATTACATGCAATAAAAGCCTTTACATAAGCTATAAACTTAGCATTACTCCACAAAGCGATAAAAGATGTGTCATACTGTCCCTAGGAAATGTGGATGACATACGTGCACCAAATCCCCTGTAAATACATACCCAATATTTTGATGGTACAAATAAGTATTCAGAGGAAAGCAGAAAAGCAAGATAGTGTAAAAACAAGAAAGAGGATTTGGGTACAGGTTGAGTATCCCATATCCAAATATTCCGAAATACGGAATATTCCGAAATACGGACTTTTTTGAGTGAGAGTGAGATAGTGAAACCTTTGTTTTTTCATGGCTCAATGTACACAAACTTTGTTTAATACACAAAGTTATTAAAAATATTGTATTAAATGACCTTCAGGCTGTGTGTATAAGGTGTATATGAAACATAAATGAATTGTGTGAATGTAGACACACTTTGTTTAATGCACAAAGTTATAAAAAATATTGGCTAAAATGACCTTCAGGCTGTGTGTATAGGGTGTATATGAAACATAAATGCATTCTGTGCTTAGATTTAGGTCCCATCACCATGATATCTCATTATGGTATGCAATTATTCCAAAATACGGAAAAATCCCATATCCAAAATACCTCTGGTCCCAAGCATTTTGGATAAGGGAGACTCAACCTGTATTACCACAGACAAATACATTCTAGAGCTGGGAACATATAAGGAGGTTGTCTGGCCGAGTTGCTGGCAACTAACTCTCTGGCTAATCAGACCACGCACAGGAAGGTATATTTCAGAAAGGTTTTGCAGTCTTGGGGAGGCTATGTAATAGAGCTTGACTGCTTCAGAAGCAGCAATGCTAACAATTTTGTCTGTAAATTTAAAGCAGCAATAATTTTAAAAGGCAAGGTTTTGCCTCTATAAATCTGCAGCCAGAATTGCCAGAATCGCACTGCTGCCGAAGGCTTGGACCCTATTAAATAGCCCCCTTGGCCTTTTCAGAGGAGAGGCTAAGTAACTGACTCCATACATTCCACATAGCCAGTCACACTAGAACATGTCGAGAGGATTATGAATTATTTCAGTTGTCAAGATTGAATCCAATGTTAGTCACACTTAACAATTGCTGGTGTTCATGTCAGGGTCTCACACACACACACACACACACACACACACACACCATGACAAAGATATGTCCTCATACATCTTTGCCGCAGTCACGCCAAACAGCCCCTCATGCCACGCCAGGTCACATGAAAATCTTCTAGTGTCTGGTGTATTTTTTTGCTTTTTTCTTTTGCCGAAAATGCATCTGATACCCCTTTTCCACTAGCTTTTAAAACACGGGTAAATGCGCGGGGGCGCGCATTTACCCATGTTTTTCCATAGTGGAAAAGGGTCCCCCTGCAAATTCCCGGATCAAGTGATCCGGGAATCCTACCCGGGTAGCTTGCCGGGTTGAACACGTGTTCAACCCGGTAAGCTGTGTAGTGTGAACGGGAGCCGTTTCGTGGCGACACGGCTCCCGTTCACAGTGTATGGGAGGGCGGCGCTGGGAGATCATGTGATCTCCCAGCGCCGCCCCTGCCGCATCAGTAGCAGCGTCACCATCCCGGCAATATGCCGGGTTGGTGAGCACTGTGTGAAAGAGGGCTGTAGCACGGGTCGCAGCCGTGTCAGGCAACACAGCTGCGACCCGTGCTACAGTGGAAAAGGGGTATTAGTCACAAGGCAATGTGAATAGGACACACAAGGAGACCGCTTCATTTGATATATGCCACTTGTATATCTGTGCGAATTAGTCTCTGAATCTGTATATGAAGTGCTGCAATGTAGCAGCCGCAGCTTTTTACCAATACATGTTCTGTTCCGTATACAGACTTACACAATATTCGTCATATATCACATTAATCGGAACAGTCTTCTCATGTGTCCTAGTCGCATTGCTTTGAGACTAAAATAAATTTTCAGCAAAAAAGATGCCCAACGTTAGCAGAGGTCCTGGCAACTCATAGACGCCAGGCATCTCGCATGGCGTAGAGGCTGGATGTAAGGAGGACACATCTGTACGAGGACAAATCTGTAGGTCAAGAATTTAATTTGTATCCCAGATATGCCTTATTAATTCCAAATGAACCCCATCCTCCCCCCACAAATGTTATTGCCTCAAATGACTGCAGTCTTTCCATGCTCACATTATGCATAAAGACGTCATAGTCAAGTACATCTTTCAACAGTCAACCCTGGTAAGGTTAAGGTTTAAAGTTGCACGATAGGGCAGAGGCTCTTAAAAACTCGGTCCTCAAAGCACCCCAGCGGTCCAGGTTTTACATTTATCCATGCTTGGCCACAGGTGACTTAATTAGCACCTCAGTCAATGTGTTTTACCCATCCGTACCGAGACAAGGGTATACCTAAAACCTGGACCATTGGGGTGGCTTGAGGACTGCGTTTTAGAACCTATGACATAGGGAAAATATTTTACTAATGTGCCTCCTTTTGCCTAGCTGGAACACTGGGGTCAGTGTCATACATCTATTCCTCAGGCCTCCACCCTTTCACAACTCTACCTCAGAACTGGAGAAAGTTGAGGGGGGTAGAGTGTGAACAGGAACACTAATCAATATATCCTTCTACTCACCTGACCCCTCTGCTTCCACTAAACAATGGTGAATTTAATGGATTTGCTGGTTCTGTATTTCCCCCCAGTGTTCCGGCTGTAGGGAGGGGACATGTCAGTTAAAATATTTCGCTCTATAGTAGCATAGCTTTAAAACGTATTTATTATATTTTAGGTAAGATATTCAAAATAAGGACTAAAACCGTATATTTAAGGCCACAACCATTGAAGATAATAGATTCCATACCTACATAATCAAAATAACCTGACAAAACTCTATGTAATTAAACTTTACACAACAGAGCACTGCCAATGTTCCCGAGAAAATAAATAGCTCATCTAATTGAGATGGCCTTAATTGAAAACAATGCTGTTATTAAATCAATACATCGGAACAAATGCTAATCATATGTAGATGACAAGCTATTCAGGGTTGCACGACTTGAATCAAACAACGCATTCAACTATGTAAAGAACAAAGTATTTAATAAGAATATTTCATTCATTCAGATCTAGGATGTGTTATTTTAGTGTTCCCTTTATTTTTTTGAGCAGTGTATATACCAAATGAAAACATTTATGGATATTAGACTGAGATGTTCAGGGGAAATATAAAAGGCATGCTGCACAGGGTAAGGAATTATGTGGTGCAGTATAAGGTTCAGTATGGTATGCCGGCGGTCGGGCTCCCGGCGACCAGCATACCGGCGCCGGGAGCCCGACCGCCGGCTTACCGACAGAGTGGCGAGCGCAAATGAGCCCCTTGCGGGCTTGCTGCGCTCGCCACGCTACGGGCACGGTGGCGCGCCACGCTATTTTATTCTCCCTCCAGGGGGGTCGTGGACCCCCACGAGGGAGAATAAGTGTCGGTATGCCGGCTGATGGGATTCCGGCGCCGGTATACTGTGCGCCGGGATCCCGTCAGTCAGCATACTGAAGACCACCCGGTTCATACATAAAATAAATAAATACTGCTGGTGAAAAGATCCAGAACAGCATCAGCAAAAATTATTTTAAAGGGGGGTGGGGGGGGGGGGGGGGGGGGGAGAGAAAAAAGGTTAGCTTGTTCAATTAGGAACTGCTTGCCAAACTAGCATTATACCATTTTTGGGTACAATTGACTAGGCTCAGGACACGTATTGCATTCATTTCTCTAATCAGGGGATACACAGATGAAGAAGCAGGATTAGAGCAATCTGTAGCCAAGCAGAGCACTGGAATGTTAAACAGACTTGCAGAACTCTACAGCTCAGCCATGTGTAGGCCAGTTTGATATGGGTGAGGTTTGATCTACATGTCACCAAATCCAAGCATCTAAACATTAACGGACTGCCAAATGTAAAATAAGTGCGCCACTTCCACTTCTTTCATCAAGTATTTACCCTGCTCATCTCCAGTTATGAAGGGCGTTATAGAGAAAATCTACCAAGGAAGCATTTACCCCTTTCTTGGGGAAGGGGGGATTTAATTCAGCACTATGTGCTGCATGTAACTGCCAATGACAGTGGCCCCTCCGTATTGCAAGTTTTCCTACGCACCTCCGTGAGCTGCATGGCAAATATTTGCAATTTGTTTTCACCGAGAACTGAAATCCTCCCTTACGGTCTAAAGTTTGTAGAAATGTTTAAATTATGCTGAGCAATCTAAAAGATAAATTGAGTGTCTGTTACCTAGAAGCCAACCTAGAACGCAGAAGCTTTTGATCTAGAACGCAGACGCTATATCGCATTATAGAGAAATCTATGTTCTGTATCCCTTCTGGTTAAGCCTCGTACATACTGACCCTAAATTCATGTGCCCCAAGGGCACAGTTCATGCTTTCCAGCAAAGCCTAGCAAATTACACTAATGCTGGGGATCTAAATATAAACGTAAGTATACGGACCAGTACACGAACACATCCTGACAAGCATTTGCTTTGTTTCATGACAATTCTGACACGCTATTTATATTATGGATTAGTATTCTGTGTCCATGTCAGTATCACATAGAAAAACATGTCGGTAACAGTGACCCCTAGAAATATAAAGGAATATAAAATAAGAAAGTAAAACTAAAAACATTTTGTAGCTTTCCCATCTAGGCACTGCAGAAAATACTACAAATTGAGTATCCCATATCCAAATATTCAGAAATATGGAAAATTCCAAAATATAGATTTTTTTGAGTGAGACTGAGATAGTGAAACCTTTCTGATGGCTCAATGTACACAAACTTTGTTTAATACACACAGTTATTAAAAATATTGTATTACATGACCTTCAGGCTGTGTGTATAAGGTGTAGATGAAACATAAATGAATTGTGTGTATGTACACAAACTTTGTGTACTGCACAAAGTTATTAAAAATATTGGCTAAACTGACCTTAAAGCTGTGTGTATATAAGGTGTATATGAAATATAAATGCATTCTGTGCTTAGACTTAGGTCCCATCACCAAATATTTCAAAATACGGAAAAATCCGATATCCAAAATACTTCTGGTCCAAAGCATTTTGGATATGGGATACTCAACCTGTATTGTGTTTTATTAGCTTCCTTGACTTGAAAGTATTGAAATTTCCCCAAATGTAACATGGATATGCAGACATCTATTCACATCCAGCTCTTCAGAGTAAGATGTGCATAAAATTTAGTAATGCGTTTCAGGGGCAAACTGTCCTCTTCCTCAGACTGTGTTTATGTCAATATCGGTTTGTATTCCGTCTTCGTGTTCCCCTTTAATTGGCTGTATTTATTATATCATGAGCTATACTATTGGTTCCGTGCCGCCGTGTCATCAAGTAAGATGATCAGATGCTAAAGACGTAAACACGGCACGGAACGTATCTCTGTATCATATTTATATACATACACACAGAATTAAATAGAATTAATGGAAAGGATGGGGGCAATATCACTCTCTCCCACTGTTTTGCATCAGCTGCGAAATCAGTTCATGTCAAGAGAAGGAAACCATTCCATGTGTGTTAACATGAAGAACATGGAGCTGCGACAACTGCAAAGCAATTGTCTTTCTGTATCTTCACTGAGTCCGTGTATAAAATATTGTCTACTTCAATTAAAATCTAAAAAAGTTTTGTCATTTTATTATTTTCAGGTTTGGGAAATATACACTGCAATTACTTTAAAGCTGGCCATATTTTAACCAACTTGCCTAACCAAGTAAAACAATCATGAAGTGTTCTCCTTACACTACCCAACTGTTTCCTCAGACCAGCCAAATTAATGGCTTTTCTATCCAACTGAACGATTTTCTGTCACAGAAGTAGGCAGATACTGTCTGCACGTTACAAAGTCAGTGGGGACCACACACACACTTCCTTTCATTTTAGAATTTAACACTCATAAGCAGATGAGATGGACATTGTCCCCCTACATCTAATCTGACAGGCTGGGGGGTCAGGAGTTTCCAAATGTAACCCTTTACTGGAACTATAATCTGTTGGTTGGGTTTCTTACAGCAAACATGTTTGATTTAACAAAGATGTTGGAACAAACGTTTTTGGACGTTTAAGCATTTTTCAGCAACCAAACGTTGTTTTCGCTTATACACTGGAAGATTGTCTTTCCTGCCAGCCGGCGGAACAATTATCGTAAAGTGTATGGCCAGCTTAAGAATTTGTTTTTGTTTCCAGGATGGAAAAGACAGAACATCAGAGATGGGGACTATTATTGGACTACTTGTTCCTGGAGCATTTCTAGATCATATTAGGCGATTTTTTTTTTCTTCTGTTTTTCTTTTATAGCAAAATGAAAGTTAAAGTTCCTGCATAAGCACAACCTAGTCGATAATTCAGCTAGAATTCAGTCTAGAGAACATCTTAAGGCCCCCCCATCCACTAGTGCGATATGGCCTGTTTTTATGCCATTGAGACTAACTGCTGAGATGGGCTGCATGAAAAGTGTCACATTGCATGTCCTTTTTGCGCGATTGCGATGCGAGGCGCGGTCCTGTGTGCCTCGCATCGCAAATCACACGGGCTGACCGTTCTATTCATCTCAATTGCACAGAAATATTTTATTATTTATTTATTAACAGTTTCTTATATAGCGCAGCAAATTCCGTTGTGCTTTACAATTAGACACAATGATACAACAAAACTGGGTAATAAACAAACAGTCAGAGGTAGGAAGGCCCTGCTCACAAGCTTACAATCTCTAGAAATAGGTTTAATAACGTTAAATCACATGAGATAAATCACATGTAACAAATACACTCAAGTCGCAAATCGCAATCGCAGGGCTCCCAGAAAGCTCCCAGCCAGATTGCAGGAAAAATGGATCCAACTCATTGCGGAGATAAAACTCCATAGTGGATGGGGGCCTTTACACCTCATGCCATCAGCAAACGCCTCAAACACTGATCTAGGAGTTATGCCAGTGAACATGCTAGCACTGCATGATCACATCTGAATGGGGAGCACATAGTTGATATCCCTATAATCTCACATGTGCTTACACATCATTACTTATACGCACATAGAAAAAGTGGTGCAGTTGTATCTATGGATGGTCTACAGACTTTCCGGTATCCCAACTGGTGAATCTCATTTTATTTAGCACATCAGAGACTTGAAGAGTCAGTCCCTGAAAACCTATTGTAAAAAACTATTTTTTTACCAAACACTTGTGCAAATATAGCAATAATAATTATATTCAACAGAATATCACATACACTGAGAACACATGAAAGATAGAATTCTTCTTACCTGTTCCATTGAGTGTACCATTTTTATTGGTATACTGTCTAAGCATATGCCCAATGGTTCGAACGTTGTCTCTTAGCATTATGCCTTGTGCTTGCACCATGAAGAGGTAGGTGTTTGCTGGAAATACAGAACATCAGAAATCAGTTTGAAAGTCCTCAATATCCTGTAAACAATGATTCCCAATAATAAAACATTCAGATATTGATTTACTAAGTCAATCCAAGGATCAGCAGCAATTACTGACCGATTTCAAATGACACTAGTAATTCAATTCTAACGTCTGATTTAGTATAACGAACTATTGCTATTTGAAATCTATCGGACAAAGCCCCCAATCATCACTGACATTCTGTCTACCCCTTAGAATACTGTTTCTCAAACTCTGGTGCAGATGTATTAACCTGGAGAAGGCATAAGGAAACAAGTGATATGTGCAATGGGATAAAGGCACCAGCCAATCAGATACTAACTGGTGTCTTTATCACCTTGCACATATAACTGGTTTATCACTTCCTTATGCCTTCTCCAGGTTAATACATCTGCCCCTCTGTCCTCAAGGTACACTAATAGGCCCTACACACTGGCCGATCCGCCGCCGAGCTGCCCGACTGCGTATACGGCCGACCCGGTGGCGGAGGGGCAGTGACGGGGGGAGTGAAGTTTCTTCACGTCACCCGGCTGCATTGAAGTGCAGGCAAATATGGACGAGATCGTCCATATTGGCCTGCATGTACAGCCGACGGGGGACCAGCGATGAACGAGCGCGGGGCCACGCATCGTTCATCGCTGGAGCCTCCACACTGCACGATATGAACGTTAACTCGTTCATATCGTGCAGTCATGTCGGCCAGTGTGTAGGGCCCATTACAGTCCAGGTTTTAAAGAAATACATGCTTGTGCACAGATTGTATAATCAAACTCACTGAGGTACCCATTAGGGAGGCCAATCCCGGGATCGGCGGGATCCCGGGATTAAGGCCCAAAAACACTGGGATTTGAATCCCGGGATTGGAGCTTCCAATCCCGGGATTATACTGCACATGCGCAGTTCCCCGCTTCGCTTCCCTCGGCAGCCTCTATACCCGGGCAGCGCTGAGCACTTGGCTCAGACGCTGCCTTTTGAACTAAAAGCGCGGCATCAACGCCTCCTTCCCCCCTCACTGCAGTTTCTGTTCCCGTGCAGCAGCGCTGAGCACTCGGATCAGACGCTGCCTTTTGAAACGTGGCAGCATCGCCTTCTCCCCCCCCCCCCTCCCCCCAGCAGTCTCCCTCCTGGGCAGCGCTGAGCACCCGGCTCAGATGCTTCCTTCTAAAGCCGGGCAGTAAGGGACCCTCACTACCAGACGCCTGCTTTTACTTCCCCTCTGGACCTTGGGGACCGCTCTACTTATTTGTGAGTATGTTTGTTTGTTTTTTACTTGTAACCCCCCTGATCCCCTCCCCCACATACATAAATTAAAGGAGAACAGTTCAATCCCGGGATCCTGGGATTAAAAAAACGTCCCGGGATTGGCCTCCCTAGTACCCATTACCTCATCTGTGCTTAAGCATGGAAATATTTGAAAACTGGACTGTTAAGCTTACCTTGAGGACAGAGGACCTTATTCAGCTTCAGTTGCAGTTTTTCTGTTTTAACATAACTGCAACTACTTGCCATCGCATGTTAGGTGCCGCCCAGCACAGGGCAAAGCCGCCCAGCATGCAAATGCATGGCAGCGATGCGATCACAATTCCATTGCGTTCGCATCGCTGAATTGTGGAAGACGCCCTGCCTCCGCAGCCTGGTGTGATATCACACTGATGCCCCGAACATGCCCCATTTCCGACAGCACGCCCCCTGCAACGCTGTGTCAATGCTCCCGCAATGCCACATAACCGCCCCGCAAACATCTCTGCCTGTCAATCAGAGGCTTTGCATAAGTAAGATGCGATCGCATCTCACCATGTGACCACAAGCAGTACAGCTCCTGCTCACTGAGCATAAATAGTTCAGGATGCGATCCATACTGAATAAGGCCCAGAGTTTGACAACTACGGTCTTAAGAGTAAGTTATTTGCTTTAGATTGTCTAGGTTTTCTTCAAGTAAGGAAATAGGGAAGATCAAGTAAAATACAAATAAAATCAAACAGCCTATACCAGTAGTTACCAAACGCGGTCCCCAGGGCACCACAGCAGTCCAGGTTTTAAGGGGTGTGAATCATAGGGTCGACAGTTACTAGGTCAACATGAAAAAAGGTTGACATTATATTTTTTGGGTGTCATTTTCTTCGTAAAGTGACCGGGAACCCAATTGGTGCACCGTATCCCCCCGCATGGCACGCCATGCTTCAGCCAAGGTGCCTCGCTCCGCTAACACTGCGCTCGCCACAGGCTACTATTCCCAATTGTAGTCCACGCAGATAGTAAAATATGAAAACGTTTTTTTTTTTTTAAATTGGGAAAAAGTGAAAAACTCGACTTTTTCATGTGTCGACCTTTGCTATGTTGACCTAGTGATCATGTCGACCTAATGAGTGTCAACCTAAAGACCGGATAACGTTTTAAGGATATTTATGCTTAGGCACAGGTGACTTAAATGAGTACCTCAGTCAGTTTGATGATGCCATCTGTGTAGAAGCAGGGATATCCCTAAAACCTGGACCGTTGGGTGCCTTGAGGACTGCATTTGGGAACCAGTGGCCTATGCATATCCAAAACATTTATTTGCTATGCAAAACCAAAGTTTAACAAACTTAGCAATTCTAAAGAGATTTAATGACACATGCAAAATATTGCTAATGCGGTATACATCACAGATCCATTAAAAACATCGCTTTAAGTATTTAAAAAAAAAAAAGAAAGAAATCAAAGTTACAACAAAATAAACCCTGAACATGATGAACCCAAATTATTCTTCCAATCAACTGATTGGTCCATGACAATATTCTAATGAACGCGCATCTCCTTTTCCAGTTGGAAACATTCCCTATGGGGTCAGAGAACTGGCACTATTGGTAATCACAACTAAAATATGTCATTTAGTTTTAGTACCTCATACAAGGTGCAAACTGTACATATCTGTTTGCACTCCTGTTGAACTACAAAAATTAGCTACTATACTTCATAGTGCAATCTTACAGTAAAAGCAAGCAGAGACACAGCAATGGATATACAATTGTGTATTTGCCAGGCTAGATCTTTACACAAGAACATAATTTTGGCATTTTCTATGATACCAGTATATAGGCATTGGTTCTCATTTCCCTGGACAGACTAGCAATGTCATGTTCTGTTCCTGGGTTTTCTCTTAAATAAATGATTGCTCTGCTGAAGCCTATACTTCCCCTGACTACTATTAAACAATGCCTCAGAGACGACTGTTGTTTGCACCAGGAAACACTGGCAGATGTCCCAGTAAAGTAGAACTAACTCAATTATGTATCTCCCAAGGTGAGCGATTACTTCCTGCAGTACCATATGGAGCAACAACAAAAAAAAAAACACAGACTGGCACGCCACAACTTAGTCAGTGCTCTGCTACTTTTACATTTTCTAACTGCAGTAAAACTGTATTCATCCATTTATTAAGTGGTTCCGTCAATTCAGCCAAGGTTACTGCAAGTTGAAAAGTAGTATGGATGGTGTGAGTAAACAATGGTGTATCTCGCCGGTTCTTAATTGCAGGCTTGAGAGGTTTTTTTGGTGCATACCCCCCCTACCCCCACCACATTTAACCTGTATAATTAAATGGATGTATTACAGTATATCAGTAAACTAGTTACCAGCCCCTCCAAATGACAAAACATCATAACAGTAATGCTGTGCATGCCTGAACGGAGTAACACTTGAACTTCTCCGTTGGGCACCATCTAATGCTCTTGGATTCCCTCCATAGAGAAGAGGAGCAGCATTAGCCTTTATTATATAGGATAATGTGATACATATGCAAATACAGATGCTACTTGTAATCTAAAAAAAAAAAAAATAGACTAGAGACCAACTAGCACCATGAGCTATAAACTGTACTAGTGAATTTCAAATAGATTTCATCTAAGTTCACTATCAGTTCCTTCCTTGAGATATGAAAACGTGAACGATAAACGCTGGGAGGGGAAAAGTAATCAAAAACCCGTGAGAAATTTCTAAATTTTATTTTATCAGAGTTTAGCCAAGCCTCCCTGGCCAGGGAGTTTAATTCTTTAGATACAGGAAAAGTTGCGGAGGTCTTTGGTCTAACATTAAAGTACAACTCCTCATCTGGTTCTGCCTCCTGATCCGGTATGTGAAGGACCTCTCTTACAGCAAAAATGAGAGCCTCCACCCCAGAGGACAGGGAGCTGTCCTCATCCATATCATCATCATCATCCACATCAGGCTGATCAGAATCAGACTGGAGCACCTGTGGCAGTGAGCGTTTATGTGAAACAACTAGAGGGGGCTGAGAAGCCTTTTTGGTATGCTGCTGCTTTTGCCACACAATCAATAGAGTACTTTAACACCTGTCTCTCCTTTTTTGCTGCAGCTAATTCTGAATTTACATCCTGAATCATGCTTTTAAAACTATCTAGCCAGTCAGGTGCTTGTGAACAGTGTCCCTGTGGAGATCAGGAACATTGTTCACACATGAGTGACCCCGCTGACGATGGGGAAGAGTCACAAGCAGCACACATAACCATGTCAACAGACATCTTACACAACTGTAATACAGCGCAGCTCCTGACAAACACCTCCACACAGACCCTAGAGAGCCCTTGGAGTGACACTGAGGAGCAGACACCAGCACACAGAAGCACAATGTGTATGACCTGATAGGAGTGCAGCGGCGCTACCGCTGGTGTGCTCCCCCCCTTCTATGACCCCATTGTACCAGTACAGAGTCTAACAGCGTGGGTCCCTGGAGGAGCAGCGTGCATGCAGCCTTGAAGATCCGCAGCAGCAGGAAATGGCGCCTTCCTGCCACTGGTCCCGCTCTGGGAAGCCCCGCCCCTTGCAATGGCGCGCGGTCCCTGCTGTATTTGGTTATACTGTTAAAAAAAAAAATTTTATACATACCAGCACACGCAAAACCTTTAGTGACAGTAAGCACTGTGGGGCATAAACCCAAGACAATATTGTCCGCGGCGGGCACCGCAGCT
The DNA here is from genome assembly GCF_028390025.1 of Pseudophryne corroboree. NCBI lineage: Eukaryota > Metazoa > Chordata > Amphibia > Anura > Myobatrachidae > Pseudophryne > Pseudophryne corroboree. Next base: position 647,778,152 of record NC_086448.1, read on the forward strand.
CGTGGCCCGTGACCACCACGTGACATGCCGCCCAAACTGCACCGGGGACCCGCTAACCGGGAACCCGGTATAATACTCACCGCATCTTGAATTTTGGCATCTGTTAGAGGGTGGTGGCTAGCTGCCAGCGTGGGCAAACATACTAACAATACGTGATCAGCACCTAAGGAGCTCAGTGTCCCGTCAGCTGGGATTACGAACCATTAACCCTCAGGGGGTTGGTTCGGTCCCCCCCCTCTAAGTACACGAAGCAGGTAGCCTGGTTGCCAACAAGGGCTACATGAAAATAAATAACTACCGTAAATTAAAAAACAAAAGGAAACTCTCTGGAGATCCAGAGAAATGCACCCGGCTCCTTGGGCACATTTTTCTAAACGGATGTCTTGTAGGAGTGGCATAGAGGGGAGGAGCCAGCATACACATACCCACACTCAAGGTTTTAAGGTGCCAGGCTCCAGTGGTCCCGATCTATACCCCGTGGTACTGAAGTACAGAACCACAGTATCCACTAGGACTAGAAATATAGTTTATAGCACTTTCATGTTATTCAATAACCGTTACGTTCATTACACATGTATTGGGGGTACAAATAGGTGTACCCAGGTGGGAAATGTAGGAGAACCACTGGTCTATATGTTAGATATGCAGAACAAGTATAGTCTACACGGGGAGATTCTGTATAGTGTTTCACTACCGCTAATGTTGCATTGCTTGGATACTCTGACATTAGTTGCGGTAGTGTAATGGTTTGCACAAACTCATTTATTAGAAATGTACACGTAAGCTATACGTGTCATTATGCAATGCACAGATTTGGGGAATTGATGTCCCAATCAGAGTTTCTCCACCTCTGCCGAAACTAGTCCTGGCATGGACTAGCAAAACTGACAGTCAGTACAGCATGTTTATTTTTTTATGATGGGTTTGATCACGCTCTATGGGATATTAAAAGGGTACTTGAAAATAAGAATTTACTTACCGATAATTCTATTTCTCGGAGTCCGTAGTGGATGCTGGGGTTCCTGAAAGGACCAGGGGGATAGCGGCTCCGCAGGAGACAGGGCACAAAAAGTAAAGCTTTAGGATCAGATGGTGTGCACTGGCTCCTCCCCCTATGACCCTCCTCCAAGCCTCAGTTAGGTACTGTGCCCGGACGAGCGTACACAATAAGGAAGGATTTATGAATCCCGGGTAAGACTCATACCAGCCACACCAATCACACTGTACAACCTGTGATCTGAACCCAGTTAACAGTATGATAACAGCGGAGCCTCTGAAAAGATGGCTCACAACAATAATAACCCGATTTTTGTAACTATGTACAAGTAATGCAGATAATCCGCACTTGGGATGGGCGCCCAGCATCCACTACGGACTCCGAGAAATAGAATTATCGGTAAGTAAATTCTTATTTTCTCTATCGTCCTAGTGGATGCTGGGGTTCCTGAAAGGACCATGGGGATTATACCAAAGCTCCCAAACGGGCGGGAGAGTGCGGATGACTCTGCAGCACCGAATGAGAGAACTCCAGGTCCTCCTTAGCCAGGGTATCAAATTTGTAGGATTTTACAAACGTGTTTGCCCCTGATTAAATAGCCGCTCGGCAAAGTTGTAAAGCCGAGACCCCTCGGGCAGCCGCCCAAGATGAGCCCACCTTCCTTGTGGAATGGGCATTTACATATTTTGGCTGTGGCAGGCCTGCCACAGAATGTGCAAGCTGAATTGTATTTTTTTTACACATCCAACTAGCAAAAGTCTGCTTAAAAGCAAGAGCACCCAGTTTGTTGGGTGCATACAGGATAACAGCAAGTCAGTTCTCCTGACTTCAGCCGTCCTGGAACCTATATTTTCAGGGCCCTGACCACATCTAGCAACTTGGAGTCCTCCAAGTCCCTAGTAGGCGCAAGACACCACAATAAGCTGGTTCAGGTTAAACACGGACACCACCTTAGGGAGGAACTGGGGACGAGTCCGCAGCTCTGCCCTGTCCGAATGAGAAAAAAAACCACCAATTTGACACTCGCCTGGTCCAGGCCAGGTCCAAGAGCATGTTCACTTTTCATGTGAGATGCTTCAAATCCACAGATTTGACTGGTTTTAAACCAATGTGTTTTGAGGAATCCCAGAACTACGTTGAGATCCCACAGTGCCACTGGAGGCACAAAAGGGGGTTGTATATGCAATACTCCCTTGACAAACTTCTGGACTTCAGGAACTGAAGCCAATTCTTTCTGGAAGAAAAATCGACAGGGCCGAAATTTGAACCTTAATGGACCCCAATTTGAGGCCCATAGACACTCCTGTTTGCAAGAAATGCAGGAATCGACCGAGTTGAGATTTCTTCGTGGAGCCTTCCTGGCCTCACACCACGCAACATATTTTCGCCACATGTGGTGATAATGTTGTGCGGTCACCTCCTTTCTGGCTTTGACCAGGGTAGGAATGACCTCTTCCTGAATGCCTTTTCCCTTAGGATCCGGCGTTCCACCGCCATGCCGTCAAACGCAGCTGCGGTAAGTCTTGGAACAGACAAGGTACTTGCTGAAACAAGTCCCTTCTTAGCGGCAGAGGCCATAAGTCCTCTGTGAGCATCTCTTGAAGTTCCGGGTACCAAGTCCTTCTTGGCCAATCCGGAGCCATGAGTATAGTTCTTACTCCTCTACGTCTTATAATTCTCAGTACCTTAGGTATGAAAAACAGAGGATGGAACACATACACCGACTGGTACACCCACGGTGTTACCAGAAAAGTCCACAGCTATTGCCTGAGGGTCTCTTAACCTGGCGCAATACCTGTCCCGTTTTTTGTTCAGACGGGACGCCATCATGTCCACCTTTGGTAATTCCCAACGGTTTACAATTATGTGGAAAACTTCCCCATGAAGTTCCCACTCTGCCGGGTGGAGGACGTGCCTACTGAGGAAGTCTGCTTCCCAGTTTCCATTCCCGGAATGAAAAACTGCTGACAGTGCTATCACATGATTTTCCGCCCAGCGAAAAGTCCTTGCAGTTTTTGCCACTGCCCTCCTGCTTCTTGTGCCGCCCTGTCTATTTACGTGGGCGACTGCCGTGATGTTCTATCCCACTGGATCAATACCGGCTGACCTTGAAGCAGAGGTCTTGCTAAGCTTAGAGCATTATAAATTTACCCTTAGCTATATTTATGTGGAGAAAAATCTCCAGACTTGATCACACTCCCTGGAAATTTTTTCCTTGTGTGACTGCTCCCCAGCCTCTCGGGCTGGCCTCCGTGGTCACCAACATCCAAAACTGAATGCCGAATCTGCGGCCCTCTAGAAGATGAGCACTCTGTAACCACCACAGGAGAGACACCCTTGTCCTTGGATATAGGGTTATCCGCTGATGCATCTGAAGATGCGATCCGGACCATTTGTCCAGCAGATCCCACTGAAAAGTTCTTGCATGAAATCTGCCGACTGGAATTGCTTCGAAGGAAGTCACCATTTTTTTTTTACCATGGCCCTTGTGCAATGATGCACTGATTTTAGGAGGTTCCTGACTAGCTCGGATAACTCCCTGGCTTTCTCTTCCGGGAGAAACACCTTTTTCTGGACTGTGTCCAGAATCATCCCTAAGCACAGGAGACTTGTTGTCGGGATCAGCTGCGATTTTGGAATCTTTAGAATCCACCCCTGCTGTTGTAACAGTATCCGAGATAGTGCTACTCCGACCTCCAACTGTTCCCTGGACTTTGCCCTTATCAGGAGATCGTCCAAGTAAGGGATAATTAAGACGCCTTTTCTTCGAAGAAGAACCATCATTTCGGCCATTACCTTGGTAAAGACCCGGGGTGCCGTAGACAATCCAAACGGCAGCGTCTGAAACTGATAGTGACAGTTTTATACCACGAACCTGAGGTACCCTTAGTGATAAGGGCAAATTTGGGACATGGAGGTAAGCATCCCTGATGTCTCGGGACACCAGATAGTCCCCTTCTTCCCGGTTCGTTATCACTGCTCTGAGTGACTCCATCTTGATTTGAACCTTTGTAAGTGTTCAAATTTTTTTAGATTTAGAATAGGTCTCACCTAGCCTTCTGGCTTCAGTACCACAATATAGTGTGGAATAATACCCCTTTTCTTGTTGTAGGAGGGGTAATTTAATTATCACCTGCTGGGAATACAGCTCGTGAATTTTTTCCCATACTGCCTCCTTGTCGGAGGGAGACCTTGGTAAAGCAGCCTTCAGGAGCCTGCGCAGGGGAAACGTCTCGACATTCCAAACTGTACCCCTGGAATACTACTTGTAGGATCCAGGGGTCCTATACGGTCTCAGCGTCATGCTGAGAGCTTGTCAGAAGCGGTGGAACGCTTCTGTTCCTGGGAATGGGCTGCCTGCTGCAGTCTTCTTCCCTTTCCTCTATCCCTGGGCAGATATGACTCTTATAGGGACGAAAGGACTGAAGCTGAAAAGACGGTGTCTTTTTCTGCAGAGATGTGACTTAGGGTAAAAACGGTGGATTTTCCAGCAGTTGCCGTGGCCACCAGGTCCGATGGACCGACCCCAAATAACTCCTCTTCCTTTATACGGCAATACACCTTTGTGCCGTTTGGAATCTGCATCACCTGACCACTGTCGTGTCCATAAACATCTTCTAGCAGATATGGACATCGCACTTACTCTTGATGCCAGAGTGCAAATATCCCTCTGTGCATCTCGCATATATAGAAATACATCCTTTAAATGCTCTATAGTCAATAAAATACTGTCCCTGTCAAGGGTATCAATATTTTTAGTCAGGGAATCCGACCAAGCCACCCCAGCTCTGCACATCCAGGCTGAGGCGATCGCTGGTCGCAGTATAACACCAGTATGTGTGTATATACTTTTTATGATATTTTTCCAGCCTCCTGTCAGCTGGCTCCTTGAGGACGGCCCTATCTATAGACGGTACCGCCACTTGTTCTGATAAGCGTGTGAGCGCCTTATCCACCCTAAGGGGTGTTTCCCAACGCGCCCTAACTTCTGGCAGGAAAGGGTATACCGCCCATATTTTCTATCGGGGGGAACCCACGCATCATCACACACTTCATTTAATTTTTCTGATTCAGGAAAAACTACGGTAGTTTTTTCACATCCCACATAATACCCTCTTTTGTGGTACTTGTAGTATCAGAAATATGTAACACCTCCTTCATTGCCCTTAACGTGTGGCCCTAATAAGGAATACGTTTGTTTATTCACCGTCGACACTGGATTCAGTGTCCCCGTCTGTGTCTGTGTCGACCGACTAAAGTAAACGGGCGTTTTAAAACCCCTGACGGTGTTTTTGAGACGTCTGGACCGGTACTAATTGTTTGTCGGCCGTCTCATGTCGTCAACCGACATTGGCTCGTGTTGACATTATCACGTAATTCCCTAAATAAGCCATCCATTCTGGTGTCGACTCCCTAGAGAGTGACATCACCATTACAGGCAATTGCTCCGCCTCCTCACCAACATCGTCCTCATACATGTCGACACACACGTACCGACACACAGCACACACACAGGGAATGCTCTGATAGAGGACAGGACCCACTAGCCCTTTGGAGAGACAGAGGGAGAGTTTGCCAGCACACACCAAAACGCTATAATTATATAGGGACAACCTTATATAAGTGTTTTCCCTTATAGCATCTTTTTTATAGATTTCTAACGCCAAATTAGTGCCCCCCCTCTCTGTTTTAACCCTGTTTCTGTAGTGCAGTGCAGGGGAGAGCCTGGGAGCCTTCCCTCCAGCCTTTCTGTGAGGGAAAATGGCGCTGTGTGCTGAGGAGATAGGCCCCGCCCCTTTTTCGGCGGCCTCGTCTCCCGCTCTTAACGGATTCTGGCAGGGGTTAAATATCTCCATATAGCCCCTGGAGGCTATATGTGAGGTATTTTTAGCCAAAAAAGGTTTTCATTTGCCTCCCAGGGCGCCCCCCTCCCAGCGCCCTGCACCCTCAGTGACTGCCGTGTGAAGTGTGCTGAGAGGAAAATGGCGCACAGCTGCAGTGCTGTGCGCTACCTTAAGAAGACTGAGGAGTCTTCTGCCGCCGATTCTGGACCTCTTCTCGTTTCAGCATCTGCAAGGGGGCCGGCGGCGAGGCTCCGGTGACCATCCAGGCAGTACCTGTGATCGTCCCTCTGGAGCTAATGTCCAGTAGCCAAGAAGCCAATCCATCCTGCACGCAGGTGAGTTCACTTCTTCTCCCCTAAGTCCCTCGTTGCAGTGATCCTGTTGCCAGCAGGACTCACTGTAAAATAAAAAACCTAAGCTAAACTTTTCTAAGCAGCTCTTTAGGAGAGCCACCTAGATTGCACCCTTCTCGGCCGGGCACAAAAATCTAACTGAGGCTTGGAGGAGGGTCATAGGGGGAGGAGCCAGTGCACACCATCTGATCCTAAAGCTTTACTTTTTGTGCCCTGTCTCCTGCGGAGCCGCTATCCCCCTGGTCCTTTCAGGAACCCCAGCATCCACTAGGACGATAGAGAAATGTTGTTACAGTCTTGGTATTTTTAAATAACCTATTATTACATCCATAGCTAGCTTATAAGCAGGGCTCTCTTGCTCCTCTATCTGTATGACAAAATCAATCCGTGTTTTATTACTGTGTTTGCTTCAGATTGTACAGACACAGAATATGATGGTGCTATATAAACACATGTTCAGAAATACAGAAATTTGGACTTAAATGTATCTTCATGAAGACAATTTGGAAATGCAGTAATTAACCCTGCCACCTCTATTTAAATGTATTTACATTGATATCACTTGCACACTAGGGGATGGTAATCAATTATCTGACTTCTTAGGCCTACCGGATTCTTACATAAATCAATTTTTGTCTATTTTCGATGACGCAAAAGACCTATGGCTTACTTTATGCGACAACAGTCATATATGTTGATCAGTGGTAAGGTTTGCCAACACAATTTTGATTTTAAGAAATAATAATAATGTTAGAAAGTCAGAGCAATACAGCTAAAAGATGACTTAGGTGTCCTCATAGATAGCAAGCTAAGCAGTAGTACCCAAAGTAGGACTGCAGCAAAGAAGGCTAATAAGATATTAGCATGCATAAAACGGGGTATTGATGCTAGGGACGAGAGTATTATACTCCCGTTATATAAATCACTAGTGAGGCCACACCTTGAATACTGTGTACAATTCTGGGCACCGTACTACAAAAAGGATATCCTGGAGCTTGAAAAGGTACAGAGGAGGGCGACCAAACTAATTAAGGGCATGGAGACGATGGAATACAAGGAAAGGCTTGAAAGACTAGGCATGTTTACATTGGAAAAGCGGAGACTAAGAGGGGATATGATCAACATCTACAAATATATAAGGGGACAATACACAGAGCTTGCGCGGGACCTGTTTTTGGTTAGATCAACACAGAGGACTCGTGGACACTCGCTCAGGTTAGAGGAGAGGAGATTCCGCACAATACGGCGTAAAGGCTTTTTCACGGTAAGGACAATACGTGTTTGGAATTCCCTGCCCGAGGAAGTTGTAATGGCGGAATCTGTCAACACCTTTAAGAATGGGTTAGATAAATTCCTAATGGATAAGGATATCCAGGGGTATGGTGCATAATCATGCATTATAGTTACTATAAATAGGGATAAAATGCAACGGCTGACAGCAGCATCAGTCAGAAATTTTAGTCAAATCATCATGCATAGGAGACCACAAATAGGTTGAACTCGATGGACAATTGTCTTTTTTCAACCTCAGATACTATGTTACTATGATTGTTATAGCTAGTCACTGCTAATAACATATATTGCTAAAGGTGAATAATATAAAATGTACTGCAGCAGAATCATGAAACTCTTATGATATATTAAGGGATATACCATATGAGAATATGGTATAATAAGAATTTACTTACCGATAATTCTATTTCTCATAGTCCGTAGTGGATGCTGGGGACTCCGAAAGGACCATGGGGAATAGCGGCTCCGCAGGAGACTGGGCACAAAAGTAAAAAGCTTTAGGACTACCTGGTGTGCACTGGCTCCTCCCCCTATGACCCTCCTCCAAGCCTCAGTTAGGATACTGTGCCCGGACGAGCGTACACAATAAGGAAGGATTTTGAATCCCGGGTAAGACTCATACCAGCCACACCAATCACACCGTACAACTTGTGATCTGAACCCAGTTAACAGCATGATAACAGAAGGAGCCTCTGAAAAGATGGCTCACAACAACAATAACCCGATTTTTGTAACAATAACTATGTACAAGTAATGCAGACAATCCGCACTTGGGATGGGCGCCCAGCATCCACTACGGACTATGAGAAATAGAATTATCGGTAAGTAAATTCTTATTTTCTCTAACGTCCTAGTGGATGCTGGGGACTCCGAAAGGACCATGGGGATTATACCAAAGCTCCCAAACGGGCGGGAGAGTGCGGATGACTCTGCAGCACCGAATGAGAGAACTCCAGGTCCTCCTCAGCCAGGGTATCAAATTTGTAGAATTTAGCAAACGTGTTTTCCCCTGACCAAGTAGCTGCTCGGCAAAGTTGTAAAGCCGAGACCCCTCGGGCAGCCGCCCAAGATGAGCCCACTTTCCGTGTGGAATGGGCTTTTACAGATTTTGGCTGTGGCAGGCCTGCCACAGAATGTGCAAGCTGAATTGTACTACAAATCCAACGAGCAATCGTCTGCTTAGAAGCAGGAGCACCCAGCTTGTTGGGTGCATACAGGATAAACAGCGAATCAGATTTTCTGACTCCAGCCGTCCTGGAAACATATTTTCAGGGCCCTGACTACGTCCAGCAACTTGGAATCCTCCAAGTCCCTAGTAGCCGCAGGCACCACAATAGGCTGGTTTAAGTGAAAAGCTGAAACCACCTTAGGGAGAAATTGAGGACGAGTCCTCAATTCTGCCCTGTCCGTATGAAAAATTAGGTAAGGGCTTTTATAGGATAAAGCCGCCAATTCTGAGACACGCCTGGCTGAAGCCAGGGCTAACAGTATTACCACTTTCCATGTGAGATATTTTAAGTCCACAGTGGTGAGTGGTTCAAACCAATGTGATTTTAGGAATCCCAAAACTACATTGAGATCCCAAGGTGCCACTGGAGGCACAAAAGGAGGCTGTATATGCAGTACTCCCTTGACAAACGTCTGAACTTCAGGAACAGAAGCCAGTTCTTTTTGGAAGAATATTGACAGGGCCGAAATTTGAACCTTAATGGACCCCAATTTGAGGCCCATAGACAGTCCTGTTTGCAGGAAATGCAGGAAACGACCCAGTTGAAATTCCTCTGTAGGGGCCTTCCTGGCCTCGCACCACGCAACATATTTACGCCAAATACGGTGATAATGTTGTACGGTTACATCCTTCCTGGCTTTGATCAGGGTAGGGATGACTTCATCCGGAATGCCTTTTTCCTTCAGGATCCGGCGTTCAACCGCCATGCCGTCAAACGCAGCCGCGGTAAGTCTTGGAACAGACATGGTCCCTGCTGGAGCAGGTCCTTTCTTAGAGGTAGAGGCCACGGGTCTTCCGTGAGCTTCTCTTGAATTTCCGGGTACCAAGTCCTTCTTGGCCAATCCGGAGCCACGAGTATAGTCTTTACTCCTCTCCTTCTTATGATTCTCAGTACTTTTGGTATGAGAGGAAGAGGAGGGAACACATACACTGACTGGTACACCCACGGTGTTACCAGAGCGTCCACAGCTATTGCCTGAGGGTCCCTTGACCTGGCGCAATATCTGTCCAGTTTTTTGTTGAGGCGGGACGCCATCATGTCCACCTTTGGTTTTTCCCAACGGTTCACAATCATGTGGAAGACTTCTGGGTGAAGTCCCCACTCCCCCGGGTGAAGATCGTGTCTGCTGAGGAAGTCTGCTTCCCAGTTGTCCACTCCCGGAATGAACACTGCTGACAGTGCTATCACATGATTCTCCGCCCAGCGAAGAATCCTTGCCACTTCCATCATTGCCCTCCTGCTTCTTGTGCCGCCCTGTCTGTTTACGTGGGCGACTGCCGTGATGTTGTCCGACTGGATCAACACCGGCTGACCCTGAAGCAGAGGTCTTGCCTGACTTAGGGCATTGTAAATGGCCCTTAGTTCCAGGATATTTATGTGAAGTGACGTTTCCATGCTTGACCACAAGCCCTGGAAATTTCTTCCCTGTGTGACTGCTCCCCAGCCTCTCAGGCTGGCATCCGTGGTCACCAGGACCCAATCCTGAATGCCGAATCTGCGGCCCTCTAGGAGATGAGCACTCTGTAACCACCACAGGAGAGACACCCTTGTCCTTGGAGACAGGGTTATCCGCTGATGCATTTGAAGATGCGATCCGGACCATTTGTCCAGCAGATCCCACTGAAAAGTTCTTGCGTGGAATCTGCCGAATGGAATCGCTTCGTAAGAAGCCACCATCTTTCCCAGGACCCTTGTGCATTGATGTACTGACACTTGGCCTGGTCTTAGGAGGTTCCTGACTAGGTCGGATAACTCCTTGGCTTTCTCCTCCGGGAGAAACACCTTTTTCTGTACTGTGTCCAGAATCATCCCTAGGAACAGCAGACGTGTCGTCGGAATCAGCTGCGATTTTGGAATATTTAGAATCCATCCGTGCTGTCGTAGTACTACTTGAGATAGTGCTACTCCGACCTCTAACTGTTCTCTGGACCTTGCCCTTATCAGGAGATCGTCCAAGTAAGGGATAATTAAGACGCCTTTTCTTCGAAGAAGAATCATCATTTCGGCCATTACCTTGGTAAAGACCCGGGGTGCCGTGGACAATCCAAACGGCAGCGTCTGAAACTGATAGTGACAGTTCTGTACCACAAACCTGAGGTACCCTTGGTGAGAAGGGCAAATTGGGACATGGAGGTAAGCATCCTTGATGTCCAGAGACACCATATAGTCCCCTTCTTCCAGGTTCGCTATCACTGCTCTGAGTGACTCCATCTTGAACTTGAACCTTTTTATGTAAGTGTTCAAGGATTTAAGATTTAAAATGGGTCTCACCGAGCCGTCCGGCTACGGTACCACAAACAGCGTGGAATAATACCCCTTTCCCTGTTGTAGGAGGGGTACCTTGATCATCACCTGCTGGGAATACAGCTTGTGAATGGCTTCCAATACCGCCTCCCTGTCGGGGGGAGACGTTGGTAAAGCAGACTTCAGGAACCGGCGAGGGGGAGACGTCTCAAATTCCAATTTGTACCCCTGAGATACTACCTGCAGGATCCAGGGGTCCACTTGCGAGTGAGCCCACTGCGCGCTGAAATTCTTGAGACGGGCCCCCACCGTGCCTGAGTCCGCTTGTAAGGCCCCAGCGTCATGCTGAGGACTTGGCAGAAGCGGGGGAGGGCTTCTGTTCGTGGGAAGAGGCTGTCTGCTGCAGTCTTTTTCCCCTTCCTCTGCCCCGGGGCAGATATGAGTGGCCTTTTGCCCGCTTGCCCTTATGGGGACGAAAGGACTGAGCCTGAAAAGACGGTATCTTTTTCTGCTGCGAGGTGACTTGGGGTAAAAAGGTGGATTTTCCAGCCGTTGCCGTGGCCACCAGTTCCGATAGACCGACCCCAAATAACTCCTCCCCTTTATACGGCAATACTTCCATATGCCGTTTGGAATCCGCATCCCCTGACCACTGTCGCGTCCATAATCCTCTTCTGGCAGAAATGGACATCGCACTTACTCTTGATGCCAGAGTGCAAATATCCCTCTGTGCATCTCGCATATATAGAAATGCATCCTTTAAATGCTCTATAGTCAATAATATATTGTCCCTGTCCAGGGTATCAATATTTTCAGTCAGGGAATCCGACCAAGCCACCCCAGCACTGCACATCCAGGCTGAGGCGATTGCTGGTCGCAGTATAATACCAGTATGTGTGTATATACTTTTAAGGATATTTTCCAGCTTTCTATCAGCTGGTTCCTTGAGGGCAGCCGTATCAGGGGACGGTAACGCCACTTGTTTTGATAAGCGTGTGAGCGCCTTATCTACGCTAGGGGGTGTTTCCCAACGCGCCCTAACCTCTGGCGGGAAAGGGTATAATGCCAATAACTTTTTAGAAATTAGCAGTTTTTTATCGGGGGAAACCCACGCTTCATCACACACCTCATTTAATTCATCTGATTCGGGAAAAACTACAGGTAGTTTTTTCACACCCCACATAATACCCTTTTTTGTGGTACTTGTAGTATCAGAAATGTTCAAAACCTCCTTCATTGCCGTGATCATGTAACGTGTGGCCCTACTGGAAAATACGTTTGTTTCCTCACCGTCGACACTGGAGTCAGTGTCCGTATCGACCTGAGGTAACGGGCGCTTTAGAGCCCCTGACGGTGTTTGAGACGCCTGTACAGGTATTAACTGATTTGCCGGCTGTCTCATGTCGTCAACAGTCTTTTGTAAAGTGCTGACACTATCACGTAATTCTTTCCATAAGACCATCCAGTCAGGTGTCGACTCCCTAGGGGGTGACATCACTAACACAGGCAATTGCTCCGCCTCCACACCATTTTCCTCCTCATACATGTCGACACAACGTACCGACACACAGCACACACACAGGGAATGCTCTGATAGAGGACAGGACCCCACTAGCCCTTTGGGGAGACAGAGGGAGAGTTTGCCAGCACACACCAGAGCGCTATATATATACAGGGATAACCTTATATAAGTGTTTTTCCCTAATATAGCTGCTGTATATATTTATATGCCAATTTAGTGCCCCCCCTCTCTTGTTTTACCCTGTTTCTGTAGTGCAGGACTGCAGGGGAGAGTCAGGGAGCCTTCCTCCAACGGAGCTGTGAGGAAAAAATGGCGCCAGTGTGCTGAGGAGATAGGCTCCGCCCCTTTTTCGGCAGCCTTTCTCCCGCTTTTTTATGTAAAAATAGGCAGGGGTTAAATACATCCATATAGCCCAGGAGCTATATGTGATGTATTTTTTGCCAAAAAGGTGTTTTTATTGCGTCTCAGGGCGCCCCCCCCCCAGCGCCCTGCACCCTCAGTGACCGGAGTGTGAAGTGTGCTGAGAGCAATGGCGCACAGCTGCGGTGCTGTGCGCTACCTTAGTGAAGACAGGACGTCTTCTGCCGCCGATTTTCCGGACCTCTTCAGTCTTCTGGCTCTGTAAGGGGGACGACGGCGCGGCTCCGGGACCCATCCATGGCTGGGCCTGTGATCGTCCCTCTGGAGCTAATGTCCAGTAGCCTAAGAAGCCCAATCCACTCTGCACGCAGGTGAGTTAGCTTCTTCTCCCCTTAGTCCCTCGATGCAGTGAGCCTGTTGCCAGCAGGTCTCACTGAAAATAAAAAAACCTATTTAAACTTTTACTCTAAGCAGCTCAGGAGAGCCACCTAGATTGCACCCTTCTCGTTCGGGCACAAAATCTTAACTGAGGCTTGGAGGAGGGTCATAGGGGGAGGAGCCAGTGCACACCAGGTAGTCCTAAAGCTTTTTACTTTTGTGCCCAGTCTCCTGCGGAGCCGCTATTCCCCATGGTCCTTTCGGAGTCCCCAGCATCCACTAGGACGTTAGAGAAATATTGTTTATTGGCCATAGCTCTATTGATTCTAAACGGTATGAAGTCCTCTGAAAATGAGTGAGTGAGCAAACATCCTCTTTCCCCAAATGCTTGACCATTCAATCCAAAATGCAAATAAAAGATCCAGAGGAATTGTGCAGGTAAAAATAATCGTTATGGTACACTTACCATTGATAACGCTATTTCTCCTAAGTCCACAGGATACCCAGGATAACATTGGGATATGAGGTAGCGACAGCGGATTGGCAACAAACGATCAAAGCTTTCGGGCTCTCCCAGCATGCAACGGGCCCGTCCCTACATTCCGCCTCCTGGCTCAGACAAATCAGTTGTTTTTCCAAAGCTCAAGGCAGGAGCATCATAGACAGCCCTAATCAGGTGAGAAGAACACACATGCACACCCTTACATACAAGAAGGAAGAGGTTAGTGAGTAAAGTATCCTCAAATCAGGTGCGTCAGGGTGGGATCCCTGTGGACTTAGGAGAAATAACGTTATCAACGGTATAACGATTATTTTTCTGGCAGGGTCCACAGGATAACATTGGGATGTCCCAAAGCAATTTAGTGGTGGGGACCCTCCTGATTGGATGGGAGAATCCTTCGCCTGAATTCAGTGTCCTGAGAGGCAAAGGTATAAAAGGCATAATGTCTAATGAATGTGTTAATGGAAGACCATGTGGCTGCCTTACATATCTGTTCTGCTGAAGCACCACATTGTGCTGCCCATGATGGATCTACCTTATGAGTAGAGTGAGCAGAGACATTAGCCCAAACAGGGAGATCAGCTTGAGAATATGCTTCTAAAATCGTCATCCGAAGCCACCTCGCCAGTGTCTGCTTACCAGCAGGCCATCCTCACTTGTGAAATCCGTAGAGAATGAAGAGAGTGTCTGTTTTTTCTGATGGCACTTTTACGATCCACGTAGATCCTTAAGGCATGGACTATGTCCAACAATGCAACTCCCGCGGAAAGGCCCAGCCCTTGGAAGGCCGGGACTATAATTTCTTCATAAAGTTGGAATTTAGACACCACCTTAGGAAGATACCCAGATTTGGTTCTGAGAACCGCTCTATCTGGATAAAAAAAAAAAAAATCAGGAAAGGAGGGAGACATAAAGCCCCTCAATCTGAAACTCTTCTGGCTGAAGCAATAGCCAGTAGAAAGAGAACTTTAGCTGTCAACCATTTAAGATCCACTCGTTTTAGTGGTTCAAATGGGGCAACCTGAAGGGCCTTTAGGACTAAACTTAAGTCCCAAGGCACTGTAGGAGGAACAAAAGGAGGTTGAATGTGCAGCATTCCCTGGAAAAAAGTGCGCACATCCTGTAGGTTAGCAATTTTCTTTTGGAACCATACAGTCAATGCTTACACGTTTGAATTACCTGTTGTGAGAATCCTCTTGCTTTCAGGATGGAAGTCTCAAGAGCCACGCCGTCATAGACAGTCGATACAGGTGCTATTGATAGCAAAGACCCTGAGACAGTAGATCCGGACGTTGAGGGAGTAGGAATGGACCCTTCATCAACATCCTCTGCATATCTGTGTACCAATGTCTTCTGGGCCAAGCTGGAGCTATTAGTGTCACGGCGCCCTTTCCTTGTTTTACCTTTCGCATTGCCCTGGGTAACAGGGCGATAGGTGGAAACACATAGGCCAGATGAAAGTCCCAATTCACTGACAGGGCATCCACAAAGATCGCTTTGGGATCATTTGTTCTTGACCCGTATCCGGGAACTTTGTTGTTCTGACGTGACGCCATGAGATCTATCTCCGGTAACCCCCATTTGTCTACCAGAATTTGGAAGACCTCTGGGTGTAAAGCCCATTCGTTTGCATGAATGGCGTGTCGACTAAGAAAATCCGCTTCCCAGTTTAGGACTCCCGGAATGAACACTGCGGACAAGGCTGGATGATTAAGTTCTGCCCACTTTAACGTGTGACTTACCTCTTTCATTGCATTATGGCTGCGAGTTCCTCCCTGATGGTTGAGGTACGCTACTGCCGTTGCATTTGCCGAGCAGATTTGGACTGGTTTCCCCTGAAGGAGGTACTTTGCCTGCATGAGTGCCATATATATGGCCCGAAGTTCCATTATATTTATTGGCAGGCAACTTTGTTCCTTGGTCCACTGCCCCTGGAAGCAACTCCTTTCTGACACCGCTCCCTAGCCCTGAAGACTGGCATCCGTTGTCAGAATTTCCCATTCTGATATCCAAAAGGGTCTCCCTTTGTCTAAATTGGATGTATGTAGCAAACAGGCTAATGACCTCCTTACTTTCAAAGGAAGGACCATAGTCTGCATTTTTATTGTCTGATGAAAACAATTCCATTTGGAAAGGATCAGACGTTGCAGAGGCCTCGAATGGTATCGAGCATACTCCAGCATGTCGAATGTCGACACCATCAACCCCATCACACGCATTGCGGCGTGAATGGATACCTTTTCACTGTGTAGCAGCTCCTGAATCCTTGACTGAATTTTGGATATTTTGTTCAGAGGTAGAATTACTCTCTGAAGACCTAAATCCAGCACAGCCCCAAATGAGTCATCCATTGTGACGGAATCAGGGACGACTTTGCCCAATTTATGAGCCAACCGTGTCTCTGTAAACAAGCTATTGTCTGTTGCAGTTGACACTGAAGCAATTCCTGAGACTCCGCCAGGATTAATAAGTCGTTGAGGTATTGAAAAATCCATACCCCCTGCTGACGGACTTACCACCAAAATGTTGGTGAATACTCACTCTGGGAGCTATGGCCAGTCCAAATGGTAGGGCCTGAAACTGAAAATGATGCTGGAGGATAGTAAACTTGGAGATAGCGCTGATGGGACAGTGTTATAGGAACATGTAGGTAAGCATCCTGGATATCCAGGGATACCACAAAATCAAACGGCTCCATGGCCAAAATAATGGAACGCAAAGTCTTCATATGAAACCGAAGCACCCAAATATACTTGTTCAGCACTTTGAGACTGAGTATGGGCCAGAACGACCCATTTGGCTTCTGAACTAGAAACAGGTTGGAATAAAAACCTTGTCCTCGTTGCGCAGGAGGAACTGGAATTATCACTCCTGACTGAAGCAACTTCTAAACTGCCTCTTGCAAAGCCCTGGCCTTCGTTTCCACTGAAGATGGGCTGGTACAAAAAAACCTTTGAGGAGGGTGTTTCTTGAACGCAAATGCATAACCGTGAGATACCGCTTTTTGCACCCAGGCATCTGTGGTATATTGCTGCCAGATCTGTGCAAACTGAAGAAGTCGGCCTCCCAACCTGGGGTCCCCCAGGTGGAGGCACACACCATCAGGCTGATGGCTTATCTTCTGATTTGGAAGCCGGTCCTCTGGTAGCCCAATGCTTTTTAGTCTTACCAGACTTGGCAGATTGAGGCTGTTTGCCATAACCCTTTCCTTTTGCTTTTCCTTGAGTCCAAAAGGGCCGAAAAGCTGGAAATTTAGGCTTGGATTTGTGTGTGGAAGGAAACTTTACTTTCTTGGAATCTGCTTCTGACTCCAAAATAGTGTTTAATTCTTTACTAAAAAGAATATTTCCAATAAAAGGCAAAGACTCCAGAACTTTCATGGATTCTGAGTCAGCTTTCCATGTACGTAGCCAAACCGCTCTGCGAGCTGCTACTGCTGAGGTTGATGCCTGAGAGGCAACTGTACCCATATCCAAAGCTGCTTCTTCCATAAAAATAGCCACCTGTTTGATATATGCAATATGCGATTTTTGCTCTCTAGATGCCATTAAAAGATCACCCTTCAATGCATCAGCCCAGGCTGCCCCTGCTTTTGCCATCCAGGCAGAAGCCATGGCTGGTCTTATGATTGCCCCAGACAAAGAAAAAATGTTTTTTAGAAAACCATCTATTTTCCTATCCATGAAATAATTTAATGATGTTGAAGGCAGAGGTAATGTAGATTATTGCACCAATCGAATGATATGCGTATCTAATTTGGGAGCCACCTCCTTTTTTAAACAGTCCCCAGACAGAAAAGGATAATGGGAATTCAATTTCTTTCGAATCCTAAACTTCTTACTGGGCGTAACCCAGGCCTCTTGCATAATTTCCGTTAGCTGATCTGACCCAGGAAACTCATTCCTAACTGTTTTGGGACGTTTAAACACAGGTGCCTTAGATTTTAACAAAGGCTCTGCTGCCTCCTCTAAGGATAGAATGGCTTTCATAGCACTAATTAGCTCAGGTATGTCCACTGAGCTGAGGCCTCACTCCGGGTGAGGCCTCAGCATGCACTCCGGGTCTGTATGCGGGAAACTCGGAGGAAACTGGTCATGAACCAGGGGGAGGGGCGACAAAGGGAGCGTCTTACTCCCTACTGCTCACATCAACCATAGAGATCGCGGCCTCATACTACCCCCTGGAGCCTATGATCCCTGAGACCTAGCGCTGGTGCACCCGATGTGGCAGCCGCGTCAGTGACTGTTCGGTAGTCTCCATCTCGAAACAGTGCAGCTGTGTCTCTCGTTCTCCCCGTACTCCGGCCACAGCCTTGTAACGTCTGCTGGACTTGCTAGTACATCCTACACAGACGCCCGCCGTAACAGCACTGTACACGTGGGTAGGCATTGTCGCGACCCGGTGGGAAGATGATGGAGCGACACTTTCCAAGGTACGTATAGGACGCTTTTTAGAAAGATCGCTCAAAAAACATAGTAAGAATATAAAAATAAAATAAAAAAAGCTTATGGCTGCTAAAAACCAGGAGCCCATTGACCATGGTCCGGCTCCTGCCGCACAAAACAAAAAACTGTTTTTGCCTGAGCCAGGAGGCGGGGCACGTCGCATGCTGGGAGGCAGAAAGCGTTGATTGTTTGGTGCCAATCCGCTGCCGCTACCTCATATCCCAATGTTATCCTGTGGATAACCTGTGGATGATGCCGGAGAAAACATTCCCCCTGCATTACTCCAAAAAGTTAAAGATTGTGGGGTCTATTCATGAAACAGTGAAAAGAGTGGAGAAGTGAGCCAGTGGAGAAGTTGCCCTTGGCAACCAATCAGTATTGAGTTAACATTTATAAAGTGCATTCTACAAAATCAAAAGAAGCAGCTGATTGGTTGCCATGGACAACTTCTCCACTGGCTCATTTCTCCACACTTCTCTAGACCTCTATGTTCTAATGCAATGTGATACAGGTCAAAAGAGTGATAATGAAGACACATCGCACAAGACTCCAATGGGACATAGTGTAAATATTCCAGTTATTTAATTCGCTGAGTATTACTCAGTCATTTATACATTTATTAATGTCAATTAGTGGCTATACATACACACTGAAGTTGTATTGCTTTAAAACAAGCATAGCCTAATTGACTTGCCACACTGGTATTACGGAAACAGCAGAGACCTGAGAAAGGCAGCTGCGTGTAGAAGGTTGCATTGCAGCTTTAAGTAAAAAGCTGTTCAACCTTATAAATTATTACATGTGTGCACATCAAAAGCCAGTGTTTATTTTGTATTTACTTAACACAGTGCGGACCCCACTATAACTATATGATATTCATTGAACAAAACGCAGCCAGTTACCTATAATTGCACCGTTAGAAATAACTCGACTGACCGAAACACTAGGAGTGGCTGGTGATGGTCAGATGAGAGATGTTAAATATATATTAGGGGGAGATTTATTAAACCTCTCTAAAAGCAGTGTTGCCCATTGCAACCAATCAGATTCTAACTATAATTTAATGGGTTTGATTTTCGGTCAGCATTCATAATGTTGACACTGATAAAATGTAGATATGATCAGAAAGTTGACAAAACAGTACTGGTGGTGCAGCTGCTTCATTTACCTGCCCTGTTGGTCAGCTGATGCGGCGTTCCAAAGAAGTAATTTGATGAAGTGGTTCCAGAGGCGAGGACACTAAACCTATACCCTCCCCCTAGAACCTAACCCTAATGTTGGCATTGTGCAGAATGTCAACATTTCACTGGTCAATATTTCAGATGTTGACATTGTAAATATTTATCTAGAACACAGGTTCTCAAACTCGGTCCTCAGGACCCCACACAGTGCATGTTTTGCAGGTCTCCTCACAGAATCGCAAGTGAAATAATTTGCTCCACCTGTGGATCTTTTAAAATGTGTCAGTGAATAATGAATACACCTGTGCACTTGCTGGGTTACCTGCAAAACATGCACTGTGTGAGGTTCTGAGGACAGAGTTTGAGAACCACTGATCTAGAACATTCAATAAATTGATAGCATGAATCTCATTGGTCACTTTAAGCAACATGTTTACTTATCTACTATAGAAGATTTGCAGTGCAATGTGCAATGAGGTAATAAAGAAGACAAAAAGTAAAAAGTAAAAATAGAGAATAGAAAGTAAACTTCCCAATGTCACAGCTAACAGACATGTTCTGTATAGGTTGCAGATCCAATGTCTGATAGATAGGGCAATGTCTTGGATTTTTGCCATTGTACACTGTCATTTCTGTATTTAGCCTTATTCCAGATCCCATTTGTACACTGTCTAATTGTAGATTAGGGTATAGCTATTTGTAATTGGATTGTGGGATGGAAGGGGGTGTATTGAAGTAGTTGCCCCCCTCCCCACACACAAAAGGGGAGGAAGCGCCTATAACACAGGTGTTTTGAACAGCAGCTCTTTCTAGGGGTGGTATTCAGTAAGTCGGCTGTTGGGATCCCGGCGCCCTTTCTAGATGACACTGCTGAAGTGACTGAAAAGCATTCTCTCTCTATCACATGGGAGTGATTACTGTCAGAGAACTATGCATGCAGCCTCTTAGAAGCTAAGTCTCTCCCACATGGAAAGCATGTTCCCCGGTCACTGCAAAGAGTCAGCTTAGTGTGATTTCAGCATGAACGAATGCCAACTTTCAAAGCACCTGTGTAACACCACCCTAAATCTACAAATTCATAAGGTAGAAATCATTGTTTATGGATAGTCGATAAAAAGCAGCTCATTAGAAGAGCTTAAGGACAAACATAGGCTAAAGGAAGACCAAACTTCTTCAGAATTCCAGTATTAGCAGGTTAATGGGGAAGTAAGATGACCACTCTGATCTGCAGTGGAAATTGTGTTTAAATTGAGGGAAGACTGATCAATGAGCAATATAAACTGCTGAACATCGCCATATATAAATAATTAATTTTTATTCCAAACCTTCTAATCTATTAATAATTGAATTATTTTAAACTCAGGAGATTTGAAGTCTACTCTTTTGGACAAAATGGACAGCTTTTCACATTCATTTCAAATGGCAATGGCCGCAGGAAGCCTTTCTGAACTGCAAAGCCGAATGAATGAGGAAATGTCGGCCAATCACAAGCTACTGAGAAAAAGTCAGTCACTAAATAGGAGACTTGGCTAAAAAATAAGAATTTACTTACCGATAATTCTATTTCTCGGAGTCCGTAGTGGATGCTGGGGTTCCTGAAAGGACCATGGGGAATAGCGGCTCCGCAGGAGACAGGGCACAAAAGTAAAGCTTTTACAGGTCAGGTGGTGTGTACTGGCTCCTCCCCCCATGACCCTCCTCCAGACTCCAGTTAGGTACTGTGCCCGGACGAGCGTACACAATAAGGGAGGATTTTGAATCCCGGGTAAGACTCATACCAGCCACACCAATCACACCGTACAACTTGTGATCTAAACCCAGTTAACAGTATGATAACAGAGGAGCCTCTGAAAGATGGCTTCCTAAACAATAACCCGAATTAGTTAACAATAACTATGTACAAGTATTGCAGATAATCCGCACTTGGGATGGGCGCCCAGCATCCACTACGGACTCCGAGAAATAGAATTATCGGTAAGTAAATTCTTATTTTCTCTATCGTCCTAAGTGGATGCTGGGGTTCCTGAAAGGACCATGGGGATTATACCAAAGCTCCCAAACGGGCGGGAGAGTGCGGATGACTCTGCAGCACCGAATGAGAGAACTCCAGGTCCTCCTTTGCCAGGGTATCAAATTTGTAAAAATTTACAAACGTGTTCTCCCCTGACCACGTAGCTGCTCGGCAGAGTTGTAATGCCGAGACCCCTCGGGCAGCCGCCCAAGATGAGCCCACCTTCCTTGCGGAATGGGCCTTAACAGATTTAGGCTGTGGCAGGCCTGCCACAGAATGTACAAGTTGAATTTTGTTACAAATCCAACGAGCAATCGACTGCTTAGAAGCAGGTGCACCCAACTTGTTGGGTGCATACAGTATAAACAGCGAGTCAGATTTTCTGACTCCAGCCGTCCTTTAAATGTATATTTTTAAGGCTCTGACAACGTCCAACAACTTGGAGTCCTTCAAGTCGTCTGTAGCCGCAGGCACTACAATAGGCTGGTTCAGGTGAAACGCTGATACCACCTTAGGGAGAAAATGCGGACGCGTCCGCAGCTCTGCCCTATGTCGAATGGAAAATTAAATAAGGGCTTTTATAAAACAAAGCCGCCAGTTCAGATACTCTCCCGGCCGAAGCCAGGGCCAGTAACATAGTCACTTTCCATGTGAGATATTTCAAATCCACATTCTTTAGTGGTTCAAACCAATTGGATTTGAGGAAATCTAAAACTACATTTAGATCCCACGGTGCCACCTTAGGCACCACAGGAGGCTGTATATGCAGTACTCCTTTGATAAAAATCTGGACCTCAGGGACTGAGGCCAATTCTTTTTGGAAGAATATTGATAGGGCCGAAATTTGAACCTTAATAGATCCCAATTTGAGACCCATAGACAATCCTGATTGCAGGAAATGTAGGAAAACGACCCAGTTGAAATTCCTCCATCGGAGCACTCCGCTGCTCGCACCACGCAACATATTTTCGCCAAATACGGCGATAATGCTTCGCGGTGACTTCCTTCCTTGCCTTTATCAAGGTAGGAATGACTTCTTCTGGAATGCCTTTTCCTTTTAGGATCTGGCATTCAAACGCCATGCCGTCAAACGCAGCCGCGGTAAGTCTTGAAAAAGACAAGGACCCTGCTGAAGCAGGTCCCTTCTCAGAAGTAGAGGCCACGGATCGTCCGTGACCATCTCTTGAAGTTCCGGGTACCAAGTCCTTCTTGGCCAATCCGGAGCCACTAGTCTTACTCCTCTTTGCCGTATAATCCTCAATACCTTTGGTATGAGAGGCAGAGGAGGAAACACATATACGGACTGGTACACCCAAGGTGTTACCAACGCGTCCACAGCTATTGCCTGCGGATCTCTTGACCTGGCGCAATAACTGTCCAGTGTCTTGTTGAGGCGAGACGCCATCATGTCCACCATTGGTTTTACCCAACGGTTTAATAGCATGTGGAAAACTTCTGGATGAAGTACCCACTCTCCCGGGTGAAGTTCGTGTCTGCTGAGGAAGTCTGCTTCCCAGTTGTCCACGCCCGGGATGAATACTGCTGACAGTGCTATCACGTGATTCTCCGCCCAGCGAAGGATCCTGGCAGCTTCTGCCATTCTGTTTCTTGTGCCGCCCTGTCTGTTTACATGGGCGACTGCCGTGATGTTGTCCGACTGGATCAACACCGGTCTTCCTTGAAGCAGAGGTTCCGCCTGGCTTAGAGCATTGTAGATTGCTCTTAGTTCCAGAATGCTTATGTGAAGAGACTTTTTCAGGCTCGACCACACTCCCTGGAAATTTCTTCCCTGTGTGACTGCTCCCCAGCCTCTCAGGCTGGCATCCGTGGTCACCAGGATCCAATCCTGCATGCCGAATCTGCGGCCCTCCAATAGATGAGCCTCCTGCAACCACCACAGAAGGGATACCCTTGTCCTCGGCGACAGGGTTATCCGCAGGTGCATCTGAAGATGCGACCCTGACCATTTGTCCAACAGATCCCTTTGCATGGAATCTGCCGAAAGGGATTGCTTCGTAAGAAGCTACCATTTTTTCCCAGGACTCTTGTGCATTGATGTACAGACACCTTTCCTGGTTTTAGGAGGTTCCTGACCAGGTCAGATAACTCCTTGGCTTTTTCTTCGGGAAGAAAAACCTTTTTCTGAACTGTGTCCAGAATCATCCCCAGGAACAGCAGACGAGTTGTCGGCATTAATTGGGATTTTGGAATATTCAGAATCCATCCGTGCTGCTTTAGCACCTCTTGAGATAGTGCTAAACCCATCTCTAGCTGTTCTCTGGACCTTGTCCTTATTAGGAGATCGTCCAAATATGGGATAATTAATACGCCTTTTCTTCGAAGAAGAAATATTATCTCGGCCATTACCTTTGTAAAGACCCGAGGTGCCGTGGACAAACCAAACGGCAGCGTCTGAAACTGATAGTGACAGTTTTGTACAACGAACCTGAGGTACCCCTGGTGTGAGGGGTAATTGGAACGTGGAGATACGCATCCTTGATGTCCAAGGATACCATAAAGTCCCCTTCTTCCAGGTTCGCTATCACTGCTCTGAGTGACTCCATCTTGAACTTGAACTTCTTTATGTACAGGTTCAAGGACTTCAGATTTAGAATAGGCCTTACCGAGCCATCCGGCTTCGGTACCACAAAAAGAGTGGAATAATACCCCTTCCCTTGTTGTAGAAGAGGTACCTTGACTATCACCTGCTGAGAATACAGCTTGTGAATGGCTTCCAAAACCGTCTCCCTTTCTGAGGGGGACGTTGGTAAAGCCGACTTCAGGAAACGGCGAGGTGGCTCTGTCTCTAATTTCAACCTGTACCCCTGAGATATTATCTGCAGGATCCAGGGATTTACCTGCGAGTGAGCCCACTGCGCGCTGTAATTTTTGAGACGACCGCCTACCGCCCCCAAGTCCGCTTGCGAAGCCCCAGCGTCATGCTGAGGCTTTTGTAGAAGCCGGGGAGGGCTTCTGTTCCTGGGAAGGAGCTGCCTGTTGCTGTCTCTTCCCTCGTCCTCTGCCTCGTGGCAGATATGAATAGCCCTTTGCTCTCTTATTTTTAAAGGAACGAAAAGGCTGCGGTTGAAAAGTCGGTGCCTTTTTCTGTTGGGGAGTGACTTGAGGTAGAAAGGTGGATTTCCCGGCCGTAGCCGTGGCCACCAAATCCGATAGACCGACCCCAAATAACTCCTCTACGCATCGCCTGTCCACTGTCGTGTCCATAAAGCTCTTCTGGCCGAAATGGACATAGCACTTACCCGTGATGCCAGTGTGCAGATATCTCTCTGTGCATCACGCATATAAAGAAATGCATCCTTTATTTGTTCTAACGACAGTAAAATATTGTCCCCGTCCAGGGTATCAATATTTTTGATCAGGGACTCTGACCAAACTACCCCAGCACTGCACATCCAGGCAGTCGCAATAGCTGGTCGTAGTATAACACCTGCATGTGTGTATATACCTTTTTGGATATTTTCCATCCTCCTATCTGATGGATCTTTAAGTGCGGCCGTCTCAGGAGAGGGTAACGCCACTTGTTTTGATAAGCGTGTTAGCGCTTTGTCCACCCTAGGAGGTGTTTCCCAGCGCTCCCTAACCTCTGGCGGGAAAGGGTATAAAGCCAATAACTTCTTTGAAATTAGCAGTTTTTTATCGGGGCACCCCACGCTTCATCACACACGTCATTTAATTCTTCTGATTCGGTAAAAACTACTGGTAGTTTTTTCACACCCCACATAATACCCTGTTTAGTGGTACCTGTAGTATCAGCTAAATGTAACATCTCCTTTATTGCCAAAATCATATAACGTGTGGCCCTACTGGAAAATACGGTTGATTCGTCACCTTCACCACCGGAATCAGTGCCTGTGTCTGGGTCTGTGTCGACCGACTGAGGCAAGGGGCGTTTTACAGCCCCTGACGGTGTTTGAGGCGCCTGGACAGGCACTAATTGAGTGTCCGGCCGCCTCATGTCGGCAAACGACTGCTTAAGCGAGTTGACGCTATCCCGTAATTCCACAAATAAAGGCATCCATTCTGGTGTCGACCCCCTAGGAGGTGACATCCTCATATTTGGCAATTGCTCCGCCTCCACACCAATAACGTCCTCATACATGTCGACACACACGTACCGACACACAGCAGACACACAGGGAATGCTCTATACGAAGACAGGACCCACTAGCCCTTTGGGGAGACAGAGGGAGAGTCTGCCAGCACACACCAAAAAGCGCTATATATGACAGGGATAGCCTTATGATTAAGTGCTCCCTTATAGCTGCTTTTATATTGATATATTGCCATTTATTTTGCCCCCCCTCTCTGTTATACCCTGTTTCTGTAGTGCAGTGCAGGGGAGAGACCTGGGAGCCTTCCTGACCAGCGGAGCTGTGACAGAAAATGGCGCCGTGTGCTGAGGAGATAGGCCCCGCCCCTTTTCCGGCGGGCTCGTCTCCCGCTATTTAGTACATTTAGGCAGGGGTAAATATCTCCATATAGCCTCTGGGGCTATATGTGAGGTATTTTTAGCCTTTTTAAAGGTTTTCATTTGCCTCCCAGGGCGCCCCCCTCCCAGCGCCCTGCACCCTCAGTGACTGCCGTGTGAAGTGTGCTGAGAGGAAAATGGCGCACAGCTGCAGTGCTGTGCGCTACCTTAAGAAGACTGCAGGAGTCTTCAGCCGCCGATTCTGGACCTCTTCTTGCTTCAGCATCTGTGAGGGGGCCGGCGGCGTGGCTCCGGTGACCATCCAGGCTGTACCTGTGATCGTCCCTCTGGAGCTTCATGTCCAGTAGCCAAGAAGCCAATCCATCCTGCACGCAGGTGAGTTCACTTCTTCTCCCCTCTGTCCCTCGTTGCAGTGATCCTGTTGCCAGCAGGAATCACTGTAAAATAAAAACCTAAGCTAAACTCTCTAAGCAGCTCTTTATGAGAGCCACCTAGAATTGCACCCTTCTCGGCCGGGCACAAAAATCTAACTGGAGTCTGGAGGAGGGTCATGGGGGGAGGAGCCAGTACACACCACCTGACCTGTAAAAGCTTTACTTTTGTGCCCTGTCTCCTGCGGAGCCGCTATTCCCCATGGTCCTTTCAGGAACCCCAGCATCCACTTAGGACGATAGAGAAATGACCATTGCCAGATCTCACCCTAAGTGTCGTTTGTCTTGTTTATGCTCATAGAAAATTTACATTTTTGTGTTTAACTTGTTTTCTCCGACGTCCTAGAGGATGCTGGGGACTCCGTAAGGACCATGGGGTATAGATGGGATCTGCAGGAGACATGGGCACACTATAAGACTTTGAATGGGTGTGAACTGGCTCCTCCCTCTATGCCCCTCCTCCAGACCTCAGTTAGACTCTGTGCCCAGGAGTGACTGGACACACACTAGGGGAGCTCTACTGAGTTTCTCTAAAGACTTTATGTTAGGTTTTTTATTTTCAGGGAGACCTGCTGGCTACAGGCTCCCTGCATCGTGGGACTGAGGGGAGAGAAGTCAGACCTACTTCTTCTTAGTTCAAGGGCTCTGCTTCTTAGGCTACTGGACACCATTAGCTCCAAAGGGTTCGATCACTTGGTTCGCCTAGCTGCTTGTTCTCGGAGCCGCGCCGTCACCCCCCTCACAGAAGCCAGAAGAGAGAAGCCGGGTGAGTATGAGAAGTACAGAAGACGTCAGAAGACTTCAGTAACGGAGGTAAGTGCAGCGGTAGAGCTGCGCTCCATGCTCCCACACATCAACGGCACTCACAGGGTGCAGGGCGCTGGGGGGGAGCGCCCTGGGCAGCAGTTACTGAGGTCTCGTTGAGACTGGCAAAAGAGCAGAGTCGGGCCCCGGGCACCGCGTACGATACCCCCGCCAGTCCATAGCAGCGGTCGCGCTGCGCACCAGTGCTCCCACACACCAACGGTTTTACATGGGTGCAGGGAGGGGCGCCCTGGACCGCAATTTATATATTGTTTTAGGATGTGTATAGGGTATATACACTATATACGGCCCCCTGCCTACTTATAGAAGGATAATATAACGGGGCTGAAGCGCGCTGATGTGGGGCGGGGCTTAGCCCTTACACACAGTGTTCAGCGCCATTTTCTCACTGTCCCCGCCAAAATATGTGTACAGCACAAACAAGGGGGGGCACATACTTTTTGTTATGTTGAGGGATATATAAACACTATTTGCTTTTAGGAATGGGTGTGTAATCATTGTTGTGTATAGTCTCTGGGGTCAATTATATTCTCCGACAGTTGAATAGCGCCGGGAATTAGCTCCCGACGCTATTCAATTCAGCTCCAGTTAAGTCGGCGATGGCCCGTTCTCGCCGACTAAACAGGTTGAATTGTCGGGAGAACGGGCATTCTCCGACTTAACTCCCCGACGCGAGGCTGATTCCCGACAGAATCAGCCTTGCGCCGGCCGCGAGGCAGCACTTTTGTCGGGTTTCTTCTCTCATCCCCCGGGGATGAGAGAAGAATTCCCGACAATTGAGGGTCACTCGTCGCTGTATTGAATGGCGCCGGTGTGTGCTCCCTGTCAGATATAACTTCTATAGTTCACTTGTGTCGACATGCGTGAGTGTTCTGTCACAAACACCTATGGGGTTCACTGTCTGCATCGCCGACACCTGTTTTGTACTTGATACAGTAGATGCTGAGTCAACAGGTCGATAGTGGTTTGCTTGTTAAAAGTAAACACTGTATGGGAGACACAGTAGTATGTGGGTGATCCTGTCGGCACCAACTGTTATTACCGGGTGTAAATTGACATGCTGTAACTAACTTATATCTGTATATATCTTTATATGTATATGTATGGTACGGTTCCATGGGCCTGTAGTTCGAGCACAGACATGGTGATATTTGTGGGGGAGTGATATTAAAATTATATATGGATACTTCCCTCGGACCCCTCGGGGTCGCAAGAATGTTATTTTGCCTGGTTATTACTCCCTGCTGTCGACGAATACTAGGTTTTCTGTCGACTATCATGTTTCCTGGTAGATCCACAACTGGGGCATTCAGTACATGATCATACACATTCAGAACACATTAATGTCACTAGGGACACGAAGGCTCCGGACAATCCGCTTATATGTATGTTATATTTATATATTCAGGATGTGTGTATATGTGTATTACAATATGTATATCATACTTGCCTACCTGACCCTCTCCATGAGGGAGAAAATGCTCTGTTCCTGGACTTTCCTGGTAATGTATGATTGCCATCACCTGTGGTGAGCTAGGTAATTGATAAGAAAGGTGTTTCACCACAGGTGATGGCAATCATACATTACCAGGAAAGTCCAGGAACAGAGCATTTTCTCCCTCATGGAGAGGGTCAGGTAGGCAAGTATGATGTATATTCATCTTATGATTTATAATGAATGCTGAAGTAATAGTATTCCTTCTCATGTGCTGGTCGCTCTGTTGATAAAGCTCTAGGTCGGCTGTGACGAGTTGGTCTCACATCCTCTCAAGGAGTCCGAATGTTTATTCTTTTCCCGCGGCGGATAGAATACTGGGAAAGTCAACTCCTGGTCGACACGGGGCCCTGTCACAAAGGATCGTATACAGGAAGCTAAGTGATATTTTATTTCTATGCTTTGGGCTTATTTGCATTACATGCACATAAGGGTGTGTTTATATTCGGAAAAACATCCGATAGAATTATCCTAAAGAGATAGGGGATGTTCCTTATGTTGGTTCTTCTCTATAACATTGCGGCAGGCTGCCGTGCGTATACAGGAGGTGTGGCAGGGGGAATGCTGAGGCTGACTCCGAGAGATACTGGAGTTTTTCCCTGGAACGGTGTACCGCTGTTTGGGGATGCCTCAGTTCAGTCAATCTCGGTGGATACTGCTGGTAAATCTAACTTCGTGAGTTAGATTCCCTCACAACGGTTGGTGACGCATTTTTTTTGTGGGATGCAGTCGCTTTAACTGGTTCGATACCGTTCTTTTTTCCTTTTCTGTGCAGACAGTCGAAGGTGAAAAGGTAAGTGTTCTGCAGCCTTGTTAGGTTCGCAGAAGCAGATGTCGTTTTCTGTCTCTACCACATCCACCACATGGCGCTGTGTCTATCTGGCTGGACCCCACTCCGGTGGCGAGGTCAAGACACAAGTGGTGCAAATCGTTGTTTCTCTCTGACTCTCTTCAACACAGGGAATGGCTGTTCTTCCCAACGATGCAGATGTCGGAGGTGGGTATCAGAGTAGATACTGAACAGTTGAGGTTCTGTGTTTTTCCTGTGGAAAGAGGTCTGAGGATCCAGAGTCGGATCAGATTTGCAGTGACAATCCATCAATATGTTCCGTTAATGAAGCGGATGGGTGCGGCCTAAGAGGCCTTTTCGGTAAGCAGGTCAAATGCCAGAGTGGTTTTCAAGGGACCAATGGGAAATGTGGTCCGGGTCTCACCTGCACATGCACCGGAATATGATCTTAATGGCCTGGACATCGCTCCTGTGGTGTCTGCTCGGGTCTCACCTTCTAGAGGGACGAAGGTTCGGGATCCAGGATTAGATCCTGGTGTCCATGCATGCAGATCTCCGAGGCTGGGGAACAGTCCTTGCAAGGGACGTATTTCCGGAGGAAAAGGTCAAGCTGGGAAGCTTGTCTGCATTATGCTTTCTTGAATTAAGAGCTATTTTCGACAAACATATTCGTGGTCTGCCCGTTTTAGTTCTGTCGGACGACTTGACAGCAGTGGCATAAGTAAGCCGCTAGGGCGGAACAAGGAGCAAGGCGGCAATGGCAGAAGATGCAGAAGTTTGCCGCTGGGTGGAAAGACTGGTAAACGCTATATTAGCGGTCTTCGCTCCGGAAGTAAACGACGGAGAAATAGATTTCCTCTGCAGACGCGATCTCCTTCCGGGAGAAATACAGTCGTCATAGAGAAGTTTTCACAGAAGTGACAAGTCTTTGAGGAGTGCCTCAATTGGACTTGTTGGCGTCTCACTTCAACGAGAGGCCTCAAGGATATTGTTCCAGGTCAAGGGACACTCAAGATATGGCAGTGGACGCCCTCGTGACACCTTGGGTGTTTTCAGTCGGTCTATGTGTCCCCTCCGCTTTCACGCTTTCTGAAGGTGATAAACGTAAGAAAAACAAAGGTTCAGGAGAGCCTCATTGTTCCGGTCTAGCCAAGGAGGGCTTGGTATCCAGTTTTTCATGATTACTCATAGAAGATTCCTGGCCGCTTCCTCTACGTGAGGAACTGTTACAAAGATCTGGGCGTGTATCAAGACTTACCACGACTGCGTTTGACGGCGTGGCGGTTGAATGCCATATCCTAGCCCGAAAGGGTATTCCCAGTGAAGCCGTTTCCACACTTCTTCTGGCTAGAAAAGAAGTAACGGCAAAGTCTTACCACCGTAGTTGGCGTAAAGATGTGTCTTAGTGTGAATCCAAGATGGCTCCTACGGAAGACTTTCAGCTGGGTCGTTCTTCTCTATTCCTTGCAAGCAAGTGTGGATGCAGGCCTAGAGTTAGGCTCCATTTCAGTGCAGTTTTGGCCTTATAAATTTTCTTTAAAAAAAAAAAAAAAGAATTGCCCACCTTTCTGGAAGTTCGGACTTTCGTGAAAGGAGTACTGCACATCCAAACTCTATTTGTGCCCCCATTGGCACCGTGGGTCCTTGACGTGGTGTTGCGTTTTCTTGTGTCACACTGGTGGGAACCTTTATGAAAGGTTGTGTTAAAATTTCTCTCTTGAAGAGTGGTCATGCTACTGGATTTGGCGTCCGTAAGGCGGGTGTCGGAAGTAGCAGCTTTGTCTCACAAGAGTCCCTGTTGGATCTTCCATGTGGATAGAGCGGAATTGAGAACTCGGATAATAGTTCTGCAAAAAAGGTGGTTCTGTGTTTCGCAGAAACCAGCTTATTGTGATGCCTGTGGTTACTTAAGCATTGGCTGATTCAAAGTCTCTCGATGTGGTCGGGGCTTTGAATATTTATGTTGCCACTTTGGCTCAGCTTGGGGAAACAGAGGCTCGGTTTGTCCGG
Source organism: Pseudophryne corroboree (assembly GCF_028390025.1). Taxonomy (NCBI): domain Eukaryota; kingdom Metazoa; phylum Chordata; class Amphibia; order Anura; family Myobatrachidae; genus Pseudophryne; species Pseudophryne corroboree. The sequence continues at coordinate 647,809,512 of NC_086448.1, forward strand.
TATGCTCCCAACATGATTGGGGCACCTGCGTCTATGCAGTTTGTTACACGCTGGATCTGTGATACGATTTGGCGTGCTCATTCTACGGCTGGATTGCCGTTACCGTAGTTGGTGGAGACCCATTATACTAGGAAGATGGGCTCTTCTTGGGCAGATGCCCGAGGAGTCTCGGCGGTTCAACTTTGCCGAGCGGCTACTTGGTCGGGTTCAAACTCTTTTGCTAAAGTTCTACAAGTTTGATACCCTGGCTGATGGGGACCTCATGTTTGCTCAATCGGTGCTGTAGAGTCGTCCGCACTCTCCCGCCCGGTCTGGAGCTTTGGTATAAACCCCATGGTCCTTACAGAGTCCCCAGCATCCTCTAGGACGTGTGAGAAAATAAGATTTTACTTACCGGTACATCTATTTCTCGTAGTCCGTAGTGGATGCTGGGGACTCCGTAAGGACCATGGGGAATAGACGGGCTCCGCAGGAGACAGGGCACTTTAAGAAAGAATTTGGATACTGGAGTGCTCTGGCTCCTCCCTCTATGACCCTCCTCCAGACCTCAGTTAGAGAAACTGTGCCCGGAAGAGCTGACAGTACAAGGAAAGGATTTTGGAATCCAGGGCAAGACTCATACCAGTCACACCAATCACACCGTATAACTTGTGATAAACTTACCCAGTTAACAGTATGAACAACAACGGAGCACCAGATCAACCCTGATGCAACCAAACATAACCCTTATTCAAGCAATAACTATATACAAGTATTGCAAAAGAAGTCCGCACTTGGGACGGGCAACTACGAGAAATAGATTTACCGGTAAGTAACATCTTATTTTCTCTAACGTCCTAGTGGATGCTGGGGACTCCGTAAGGACCATGGGGATTATACCAAAGCTCCCAAACGGGCGGGAGAGTGCGGATGACTCTGCAGCACCGAATGAGCAAACACAAGGTCCTCCTCAGCCAGGGTATTAAACGTGTAGAACTTTGCAAAGGTGTTTGAACCCGACCAAGTAGCCGCTTGGCAAAGCTGTAATGCCGAGACCCCTCGGGCAGCCGCCCAAGAAGAGCCCACCTTCCTTGTGGTATGGGCCTTAACTGATTTTGGCAGCGGCAATCCAGCTGCAGAATGAGCCTGCTAAATCGTGTTACAGATCCAGCGAGCAATAGTTTGCTTTGAAGCAGGAGCACCCAGCTTGTTGGGTGCATACAGGATAAACAGCGACTCAGTTTTCCTGACTCTAGCCGTTCTGGCTACATAAACCTTCAAAGCCCTGACCACATCTAGTAACTCGGAATCCTCCAAGCCACAGGCACCACAATAGGTTGGTTCATATGAAAGGATGACACCACCTTTGGCAGAAATTGTGGACGGGTCCGCAATTCTGCCCTGTCCATATGGAAAACCAGATAGGGGCTTTTATGCGACAAAGCCGCTAATTCTGACACACGCCTAGCTGAAGCCAAGGCTAATAGCATGACCGCCTTCCACGTGAGAAATTTTAACTCCACGGTTTTGAGTGGCTCAAACCAGTGTGACTTCAGGAAACTCAACACCACGTTAAGATCCCAAGGTGCCACTGGAGGCACAAAAGGAGGCTGAATATGCAGCACTCCCTTTACAAACGTCTGGACTTCAGGAAGAGAAGCCAGTTCTTTTTGAAAGAAAATGGATAGGGCCGAAATCTGGACCTTAATGGAACCCAATTTCAGGCCCAATGTCACTCCCGACTGTAGGAAGTGAAGGAAACGGCCCAGCTGGAATTCCTCCGTAGGGGCATTCCTGGCCTCACACCAAGCAACATATTTTCGCCATATACGGTGATAATGTTTAGCCGTCACGTCCTTCCTAGCCTTTATCAGCGTAGGAATGACCTCATTCGGAATGCCTTTTTCTGCTAGGATCTGGCGTTCAACCGCCATGCCGTCAAACGCAGCCGCGGAAAGTCTTGGAACAGACAGGGCCCTTGTTTCAATAGGTCTGGTCTTAGAGGCAGAGGCCATGGGTCCTCTGTGAGCATTTCTTGCAGCTCCGGATACCAAGTCCTTCTTGGCCAATCCGGAACAATGAGTATTGTTCTCACTCCTCGTTTCCTTATGATTCTCAGCACCTTGGGTATGAGAGGAAGAGGAGGAAATACATAGACCGACGGGAGCACCCACGGTGTCACCAGTGCGTCCACAGTTATCGCCTGAGGGTCTCTTGACCTGGCGCAATATCTCTGCAGCTTTTTGTTGAGGCGGGATGCCATCATGTCCACCTGTGGCAGTTCCCACCGACTTGCAATCTGCGTGAAGACTTCTTGATGAAGTCCCCACTCTCCCGGGTGGAGGTCGTGCCTGCTGAGGAAGTCTGCTTCCCAGTTGTCCACTCCCAGAATGAACATTGCTGACAGTGCTCTTACGTGATTCTCCGCCCAGGGAAGAATCCTGGTGGCTTCCGCCATCGCCACCCTGCTCCTTGTGCCGCCTTGGCGGTTTACATGAGCCACTGCGGTGATGTTGTCTGACTGAATCAACACCGATTGGTCGCGAAGCAGGGTCTCCGCTTGAATTAGGGCGTTGTATATGGCCCTTAGTTCCAGGATATTGATGTGAAGGCAAGTCTCCTGACATGACCACAGACCTTGGAAATCTCTTCCCTGTGTGACTGCCCCCCACCCTCGGAGGCTTGCATCCGTGGTCACCAGGACCCAGTCCTGAATGCCGAATCTGCGGCCCTCGAGAAGCTGAGCGCTCTGCAGCCACCACAGGAGAGACACCCTGGCCCTGGGGGATAGGGTGATCAGCCGATGCATCTGTAGATGTGATCCGGACCACTTGTCCAACAGATCCCATTGAAAGGTCCTCGCATGGAACCTGCCGAAGGGAATGGCCTCGTATGATGCCACCACCTTTCCCTGGACTCGCGTGCAGTGATGCACCGACACCTGTTTTGGTTTTAATAGATCTCTGACCAGTGTCATGAGCTCCTGAGCCTTCTCCATCGGGAGATAAACCCTCTTCTGGTCTGTGTCTAGAATCATGCCCAGGAAGGGCAGACGAGTCGTAGGAATCAACTGCGACTTTGGAATATTTAGAATCCAGCCATGCTGTTGTAACACTTCCTGAGAGCGTGCTACGCTGATCAGCAACTGCTCTCTGGACCTCGCCTTTATGAGGAGATCTTCCAAGTATGGGATAATTGGGACCCCTTGCTTTCGCAGGAGCACCATCATTTCCGCCATTACCTTGGTAAAAATTCTCGGTGCCGTGGAGAGACCAAACGGCAACGTCTGGAATTGGTAATGACAATCCTGTACCACAAATCTGAGGTATGCCTGATGAGGTGGATAAATGGGGACATGAAGGTATGCATCCTTTATGTCCAGAGACACCATAAAATCCCCCCCTTCCAGGCTTGCGATGACCTCTCGGAGCGATTCCATCTTGAACTTGAACCTTTTCAGGTATATGTTCAAGGATTTTAAATTCAATATGGGTCTGACCGAACCGTCCGGTTTCGGAACCACAAACATGGTCGAATAATAACCCTTTCCTTGTTGAAGGAGGGGAACCTTGACCACCCTCTGCTGAAGATACAATTTGTGAATTGCAACTAACACAATTTCCCTCTCTAAGGGGGAAGCTGGCAGGGCCGATTTGAGGTATCGGTGAGGGGGCATCTCTTCGAATTCCAGCTTGTATCCCTGAGACACAATCTCTATTACCCAGGGATCCACCTGGGAGTGAACCCACTTGTGGCTGAAATTTCGGAGATGCGCCCCCACCGGGCCTAGCTCCGCCTGTGGAGCCCCAGCGTCATGCGGTGGATTTAGTAGAAGCCGGGGAGGACTTCTGTTCCTGGGAACTAGCTGTGTTGTGCAGCTTCTTTCCTCTACCCTTGCCTCTGGCAAGAAAGGACGCACCTCGGACTTTCTTGCCTTTTTGTGAACGAAAGGACTGCATTTGGTAATACGGTGCTTTCTTAGGTTGTGAGGGAACATATGGCAAAAAATTTGACTTTCCAGCAGTAGCTGTGGAGACCAGGTCCGAGAGACCCTCCCCAAACAATTCCTCACCCTTGTAAGGTAAAACCTCCATGTGCCTTTTTGAGTCGGCATCGCCTGTCCATTGCCGAGTCCACAGGACCCTTCTGGCAGAAATCGATATTGCATTTATTCTAGAGCCCAGTAGGCTAATGTCTCTTTGAGCATCTCTCATATACAGGACAGCGTCTTTTATATGCCCCAGGGTCATTAATATAGTATCCCTGTCTAAGGTATCCAGATCCTCAGATAAGGAATCAGTCCATGCTGCTACAGCACTACAGACCCAGGCCGACGCAATTGCCGGCCTTAGTAAGGTACCTGAATGTGTGTAAATGGACTTCAGGGTACCCTCTTGCTTTCTATCCGCAGCATCTTTTAGGGTGGCCGTATCCTGTGACGGCAGGGCTGCCCTCTTGGATAAGCGTGTTAGAGCTTTGTCTACCCTAGGGGAGGATTCCCAGCGTAACCTGTCCGTTGGCGGGAAAGGATACGCCATAAGCATCCGTTTGGAAATCTGCAGTTTTTTATCTGGAGATTCCCAAGCCTTTTCACATAACTCATTTAGCTCATGTGAAGGGGGAAAGGTCACCTCCTGCCTTTTTTCCACATACATATGAACCCTCTTGTCAGGGACAGGGGTTTCCTCTGTGATGTGCAACACCTCCTTCATTGCTATAATCATATTACGTATAGCTTTAGCCAATTTAGGCTGTAACTTTGCATCATCAAAGCCGACACTGGAGTCAGACTCCGTGTCGGTGTCTGTGTCAGCAATTTGGGATAGTGGGCGCTTCTGAGACCCTGACGGCCTCTGCGACATAGGATCAGGCATGGGCTGAGACCCTGACTGTCCTAAGGTTTCAACTTTATCCAACCTTTTATGCGAGGTATTAACATTATCATTTAAAACCTTCCACATATCCATCCAATAAGGTGTCAGCGCCGTCCCCACATTAATTTGCTCCCGCTCTGCTTCCACATAGCCTTCCTCGTCAAACATGTCGACACAAGCGTACCGGCACACCACACACATACAGGGGATGCTCCTTTTGAAGACAGTTCCCCCACAAGGCCCTTTGAAGAGACAGAGAGAGAGTATGCCAGCACACACCCCAGCGCTATATGTCCCAGGAATCACACAGTAACTTAGTGTTAACCCAGTAGCTGCTGTATAAAAAGCTTTTTGCGCCTAAATTATGTGCCCCCCCTCTCTTTTTACCCTCTTCTACCGTGTTTCTGCAGGGGAGAGCCTGGGGAGCTTCCGCTCAGCGGAGCTGTGGAGAGAAAATGGCGCTGGTGAGTGCTGAGGAAGAAGCCCTGCCCCCTCAGCGGCGGGCTTCTGTCCCGCATTTGTGTGTAAAATAATGGCGGGGGCTCATGCATATATACAGTGCCCAACTGTATATATGCTACTTTTTGCCAAAAGGTTTCTAATTGCTGCCCAGGGCGCGCCACCCCCCCCCCCCCCTGCGCCCTACAGTGACCGGAGTGTGTGGGTTTAATGTGGGAGCAATGGCGCACAGCTGCAGTGCTGTGCGCTACCTCAGTATGAAGACTGGAGTCTTCTGCCGCCGATTTTGAAGTCTTCTTGCTTCTGTCACCGGCTTCTGTCTTCCGGCTCTGCGAGGGTGACGGCGGCGCGGCTCCGGGATCGGACGACAAAGGGTGAGATCCTGTGTACGATCCCTCTGGAGCTAATGGTGTCCAGTAGCCTAAGAAGCAGGACCTATCTTCAGTGAGTAGGGCTGCTTCTCTCCCCTCAGTCCCACGCTGCAGAGTCTATTGCCAGCAGATCTCTCTGAAAATAAAAAATCCTAACAAAATACTTTCTTATAACAAGCTCAGGAGAGCTCACTAAGTAGCACCCAGCTCGTCCGGGCACAGATTCAAACTGAGGTCTGGAGGAGGGTCATAGAGGGAGGAGCCAGAGCACACCAATATCCAAATTCTTTCTTAAAGTGCCCTGTCTCCTGCGGAGCCCGTCTATTCTCCATGGTCCTTACGGAGTCCCCAGCATCCACTAGGACGTTAGAGAAAATAGGATTTTAATACCTACCGGTAAATCCTTTTCTCTTAGTCCGTAGAGGATGCTGGGCGCCCGTCCCAGTGCGTACTGTGTTTGCAGTTATCGGTTATGGTTACACTCTTGTGGTGTTTCTTGTTGCCGACGTTGTGCTTGCCATGGCAGGCGGTGTCTTATTATTGGTTGTGTTGACACACTGGTTGTGTTACATATTCTCTCAGCATGTGGCTGTGTATTTTTCATGCCGTTGGCTGGTATTCTATTGAATGCCACGTTCTGCGGTATGTTCGTGGTGTGAGCTGGTATGACACTCACCGGGTTTAAACAATAAATTCTTTCCTCGAAACGTCTGTCTCCCTGGGCACAGTTTTCTAACTGAGGTCTGGAGGAGGGGCATAGAGGGAGGAGACAGTTCACACCCATTCAAAGTCTTATAGTGTGTCCATGTCTCCTGCGGATCTTGTCTATACCCCATGGTCCTTAGGGAGTCCCCAGCATCTTCTACGGACTAAGAGAAAAGGTATTAAAATCCTATTTACAGTAATATCTCAGACTGCCCTTTCAGACATAAGGCAAAACCCTGGGTTTTTTGACATGCATGCAGATCAACCCAGGTTTGGCTTATGTCTCAAACGACCAGGGTTATTTTCAACCTGTCTCAGCGCTCCAACTGTGTTAAAGATATGATCCAGATCACGCCTAAAAAAAATGTAATTGGTGGGTGACAGTAGGGTTTGGAGATTACATCATCTCCAAGTGCCTACTGTAATTCCGGGTACACATTCGGACAGTGTGTACCCAGCAAGACATTGCGGATTATGGGGCCCGGTGGGGGGGGGGGAGGGGGGGTTTACTGGCATATAGACATAAGCACTTGTCAATGCCGGTAGCTAAGCCTGGGGGTACTGGGGGTATGCTGACTCAGCAACATCCCCAGGTTGGGCTGCATGTAAAGATGGCGGGGTATGTCATTAGCAGCCCATAGGGGCGCACATTGCCAGCGACGTAGTGGCGTAGTGGGTACCTATTAGGATGATAACTCGTCGTTATTGGGCAGATCGCTCAAATTGTCAGCTAATGTGTACCCAGCTTTAGCCAGAAGACCTAGGTCACTGGAAGATCTGGGTCTAGTGTGAAGGGTGATGACCCGTGATAACCCAGGTCATCACCAACGTGTGAATGGGGTTAAGTACAGAAAACCTTGACTTCAACCCCTGCTGAGTGTCCCGGCCTGAGCTGGGTTAAAGCAGGGGTTTTATATCTGAAAAGGGCATAAGTTACTGCAAAAAACTACAACTAAGCAAACAGTTCTAAAGAGAACTTAAATAAAATCCTGGTGTCACAGGATATTCTCCTTAAAGGATTTCTCATAGCTGTGCTAGTTATAAGGGATAAGGATAACTGCAGACATGTGTTGGCAGATAATGTAAAATCTGAAATTACCAGTCTCACACAATACATGTTACCTGCGGTCTAAAGCCATGTGGCAGGCAAACACATTTACTTTTCTTTTAAATATATAAACTGTTACAGCATCAGCCCAAGAGTATAGATTATGGACTGCATCACCTGATAACAAAATACGTACTACACCACACCTTAGCAGCACCTGACGTTTACCTGAACAAACAAGTATTGCTTACTTTCTATGGCGTAAATAACCACAAAGGCAGACGGCTTGACACAGGCAGACAGAAATTGCTCAGCAACCAGAAACTTACTACAAAGCACTAACACATGCTTATGCCGAATTTCACGTCATCTTAGAAAACCCAGACTTGTGTCAGCATTGACATTTTCCAACAATTACAATATCATTTCGTATAATTAGGTCTAGAAAACATATAAAAGGGGTACTAGAACCTTTGTGTTTCAAAGCTTTTTAAGATAGGACACTGAAAATAATTATATATATATATATATATATATATATATATATATATATATATATATATACATACATATAATTATATATCATATAATTATATAATTATTATATATAATTATATAATATAATTAAATATATATATCAAGCAGAATTCTGGCACTCACCCAAGCATGTATTACAAGTGAAATAAGCTCCGGTGCCCTCAATATCACACTGCTGTAGAAGCAGTGTTACCAACACAAACTCTCACTGCTGCAGCACTCAGAGGTAAAAAAAATAGGATTTTGGTACCTACCGGTAAATCCTTTTCTCCTAGTCCGTAGAGGATGCTGGGGACTCCGTAAGGACCATGGGGGTATAGACGGATCCGCAGGAGCCTAGGCACACTATAAAGACTTAAACTGGGTGTGAACTGGCTCCTCCCTCTATGCCCCTCCTCCAGACCTCAGTTAGAAAACTGTGCCCAGGAGAGATGGACATTTCGAGGAAAGAATTTATAGGTTAAACACAGTGAGTGTTATACCAACTCACACCACGAACATACCGCAAAACATGGCCTGCAACAGAAAACCAGTCCACGGTAAGAAAAACATCCAGCCATATGCTGAGAGAATATGAAACACAACCTGTGTCAGTGTACCAATAATAAAACCACATGTCATGGCATGAACAACGTCAGCAATAGGCTGACAGAGAAAAAACACCACAAAGTGCCACCAAAATCTACAACTGCAGATATAGTACGCACTGGGACGGGCGCCCAGCATCCTCTACGGACTAGGAGAAAAATGATTTACCGGTAGGTACCAAAATCCTATTTTCTCTTACGTCCTAGAGGATGCTGGGGACTCCGTAAGGATCATGGGGTCTATACCAAAGCTCCAGACCAGGCGGGAGAGTGCGGACGACTCTGCAGCACCAATTGAGCAAACATGAGGCCCCCATCAGCCAGGGTATTAACCTTGTAGAGCACAGCGAAGGTGTTTGAAACCCGACCAAATAGCTGCTCGGCTAAATTGAACCGCCGAGACTCTTCGGACATCCGCCCAGAAGAGCCCATCTTCCTAAGAGGATGGGTCTCCCCCCAACAACGGTAACGGACAACCAGCCGTAGGACGATCACGCCGAAACGTGTCACCGATCCACCATATAACAGGCTGCATAGACGCCGGTGCCCCAATCATGCTGGGAGCATACCGGACAAACAGAGCTTCTGTTTCCCAACCTGAGCCAAAATGGCAACAAATTAGTCAAAGCCCTGATTACATCGAGAGTTCTAAACATTGTGACACAAGAAAACGCAATACCACATCAGGGTCTTCCGGAGCCAATGGGCACAACTGAGATTGGATGTGCAATACTCCGTTCACGAAAGTCCGAACTTCCCGAAAGATGGCATATTCTTTAAGAAAATTTATAAGGCCAAACTGGACTGAAAAGGAGCCTAACTTTAGGCATCATCCCCAACTGCTTGCAAGAAATGGAGAAGAACGACCCAGTCGAAATCTTCCGTAGGAGCCTTCTTGGAACGACACCAAGACATAGCTTTTCGCCAACTACGGTGGTAAGGCCTTGCTGTTACTTCCTTCTAGCCAGAAGAAGTGCGGACACGACTTCACTGGGAATACCTTTTCTGGCTAGGAAATGGCATTCAATCGGAACACCGACAAACACATCCACATTAAGTTTTAATATACATCCTGATCTTTTTAACAGTTCCTCACGTAAAAGCAGCGGCCAGGAATCTTCTATGAATAATCATGAAAAGCTGGAAAACCAAACCCTGCTTGGCTAGACTGGAAATGAGGATCTCCTGAACCCTTATTCATCTTCCCCCGTTATCACCTTCAGAAAAAACCGAAACCGGAGGAAACACATAGATCGACTTAAAACGCCCCAGGTGTCACAAGGGCGTCCACTGTCATGGCTTGAGTGTCCCTTGACCTGGAACAATATCCCTGAGGCCTCTCTTTGAGACAAGACGCCAGCATGTCTAATTGAGACACCCCCCAAAGACTTGTCACTTCTGTGAAAATTCCTCGATGACTACTGTATCTTTTCCGGAAGGAGATCTCGTCTGCAGAGGAAATCTAATTCCCCCTCGTTTACCTCCGGAGCGCTGACTGCAAATATAGCGTTAACCAGTCTTTCCACCCAGCGGCAAACTTTTTCAACCTCTGCAATTGACGCTGTGCTCCATGTTCCGCCCTAGCGGCTCACTCATGCCACTGCTGTCAAATCATCCGAGAGAACTAACACGGGCAGATCACGAATAATATGTTCGTCAAACTTAGCTCCTAGTACCGGAAAACATATTACAGACAAGCTTCCCAGCTTGACCTTTTCTTCCGGAATACGTCCCTTGCAAGGGCTAATTCCTAGTTCCGGAGATCTGTACGCCTGACCACCAGGATCTAAACTTGGATCCCGAACCATCGTCCCTCTAGAAGGTGAGAACCGAGCAGACACTACAGGAGCGAAGTCGTGGCCATTAGAATCATATTCCGGTGCATTGGCAGGTGAGACCCGGACCACATAACCAACTGATCCCTTGAACCCTGTCTGGCAGTTAACCTGTTCCCTTAAACGGCCTCTCAGTCCTCATCCATCTGCTTCATAACGGAACATAATGATGGGTTTTCACTGCAAACCTGATCCGACTCCCGATCCTCGGACCTCCTGCCACAGGAAAAACATAGAACCTGAACCGTGCAGTATCTACTCTGATACCTACCCACAACATCTGCGACGTTGGGAACAATAGCCATTCCCTGTGTTGAGGAATAGTCAGAGAGAAACAACGCTTTGCACCACCTGTTTCTTGACCTCGCCTTAATCAGGAGAGCTTCTCAGTACAGAGTAACAACGGCTCTTATTATTGAAAGAAACCATCATACTGTCATCACTCCGGTGAAATGGCAAGTACAAACCTGGATATCCAGCGAGGTAATCTGAATGCGGAAAACAACGCATTTACACCTTTTTTTTTTTTTTTTTTTTTTTTTTTTTAACAGGGAACAGTAGTACAATGCCCTGAACCTGACGCTCTCTGGTCTGGCGTCGCGTATTATCTCCCCTTCTATAGGGGAACCGGTAAGATCTATTAGAAAACAGTGAGGGGAAACATCTGTAACTCCAGAGTGTCCCCCTCTGGAATTTAAATTTACCTCACGGGTCCTGGTCTATTTCCGTACTAACTGAAAAGTAGTAGACGAGTCCCCACCGGAGTGGAGACCAGCCAGATAGACTCAGCGACATGTGGTGGATGAGTAAGAACCAGAAAACGACATCCGCTTCTGCGAACCTAACACGGCTGCGGAACACTTACCTTTTCACTTTCCATCTGCACAGAAAAGTAAAAAAAGAACGGTATTGAACTAGGTAATGCGACTGCATCCAACAAAAGAATGCGTCACCAACCGTTGTGAGGGAATCTAATTCACGTAGTTAGAGTTACCAGCAGTATCCGCCAAGATTGACTGAACTAAGGCATCCCAAAGAGCGGCACCCGACTCAGGGAAAAAATAAGAATTTACTTACCGATAATTCTATTTCTCGGAGTCCGTAGTGGATGCTGGGGTTCCTGAAAGGACCATGGGGAATAGCGGCTCCGCAGGAGACAGGGCACAAAAAGTAAAGCTTTAGGATCAGGTGGTGTGCACTGGCTCCTCCCCCTATGACCCTCCTCCAAGCCTCAGTTAGGATACTGTGCCCGGACGAGCGTACACAATAAGGAAGGATTTATGAATCCCGGGTAAGACTCATACCAGCCACACCAATCACACTGTACAACCCGTGATCTGAACCCAGTTAACAGTATGATAACAGCGGAGCCTCTGAAAGATGGCTCACAACAATAATAACCCGATTTTTGTAACTATGTACAAGTATTGCAGATAATCCGCACTTGGGATGGGCGCCCAGCATCCACTACGGACTCCGAGAAATAGAATTATCGGTAAGTAAATTCTTATTTTCTCTATCGTCCTAGTGGATGCTGGGGTTCCTGAAAGGACCATGGGGATTATACCAAAGCTCCCAAACGGGCGGGAGAGTGCGGATGACTCTGCAGCACCGAATGAGAGAACTCCAGGTCCTCCTTAGCCAGGTTATCAAATTTGTAGGATTTTACAAACGTGTTTGCCCCTGACTAAATAGCCGCTCGGCAAAGTTGTAATGCCGAGACCCCTCGGGCAGCCGCCCAAGATGAGCCCACCTTCCTTGTGGAATGGGCATTTACATATTTTGGCTGTGGCAGGCCTGCCACAGAATGTGCAAGCTGAATTGTATTACACATCCAACTAGCAAAAGTCTGCTTAGAAGCAAGAGCACCCAGTTTGTTGGGTGCATACAGGATAACAGCAAGTCAGTTTTCCTGACTCCAGCCGTCCTGGAACCTATATTTTCAGGGCCCTGACCACATCTAGCAACTTGGAGTCCTCCAAGTCCCTAGTAGGCGCAAGACACCACAATAAGCTGGTTCAGGTGAAACACTGACACCACCTTAGGGAGAGAACTGGGGACGAGTCCGCAGCTCTGCCCTGTCCGAATGGACAAACAGATATGGGCTTTTTTGAGAAAAAAACCACCAATTTGACACTCGCCTGGTCCAGGCCAGGTCCAAGAGCATGTTCACTTTTCATGTGAGATGCTTCAAATCCACAGATTTGACTGGTTTTAAACCAATGTGTTTTGAGGAATCCCAGAACTACGTTGAGATCCCACAGTGCCACTGGAGGCACAAAAGGGGGTTGTATATGCAATACTCCCTTGACAAACTTCTGGACTTCAGGAACTGAAGCCAATTCTTTCTGGAAGAAAAATCGACAGGGCCGAAATTTGAACCTTAATGGACCCCAATTTGAGGCCCATAGACACTCCTGTTTTCAGGAAATGCAGGAATCGACAGAGTTGAAATTTCTTCGTGGGGCCTTCCTGGCCTCACACCACGCAACATATTTTCGCCACATGTGGTGATAATGTTGTGCGGTCACCTCCTTTCTGGCTTTGACCAGGGTAGGAATGACCTCTTCCTGAATGCCTTTTCCCTTAGGATCCGGCGTTCCACCGCCATGCCGTCAAACGCAGCTGCGGTAAGTCTTGGAACAGACATGGTACTTGCTGAAACAAGTCCCTTCTTAGCGGCAGAGGCCATAAGTCCTCTGTGAGCATCTCTTGAAGTTCCGGGTACCAAGTCCTTCTTGGCCAATCCGGAGCCATGAGTATAGTTCTTACTCCTCTACGTCTTATAATTCTCAGTACCTTAGGTATGAAAAGCAGAGGATGGAACACATACACCGACTGGTACACCCACGGTGTTACCAGAACGTCCACAGCTATTGCCTGAGGGTCTCTTAACCTGGCGCAATACCTGTCCCGTTTTTTGTTCAGACGGGACGCCATCATGTCCACCTTTGGTAATTCCCAACGGTTTACAATCATGTGGAAAACTTCCCCATGAAGTTCCCACTCTGCCGGGTGGAGGTCGTGCCTACTGAGGAAGTCTGCTTCCCAGTTTCCACTCCCGGAATGAAACACTGCTGACAGTGCTATCACATGATTTTCCGCCCAGCGAAAAGTCCTTGCAGTTTTTGCCACTGCCCTCCTGCTTCTTGTGCCGCCCTGTCTATTTACGTGGGCGACTGCCGTGATGTTTTATCCCACTGGATCAATACCGGCTGACCTTGAAGCAGAGGTCTTGCTAAGCTTAGAGCATTATAAATTTACCCTTAGCTATATTTATGTGGAGAAAAGTCTCCAGACTTGATCACACTCCCTGGAAATTTTTTCCTTGTGTGACTGCTCCCCAGCCTCTCGGGCTGGCCTCCGTGGTCACCAACATCCAAAACTGAATGCCGAATCTGCGGCCCTCTAGAAGATGAGCACTCTGTAACCACCACAGGAGAGACACCCTTGTCCTTGGATATAGGGTTATCCGCTGATGCATCTGAAGATGCGATCCGGACCATTTGTCCAGCAGATCCCACTGAAAAGTTCTTGCATGAAATCTGCCGACTGGAATTGCTTCGAAGGAAGTCACCATTTTTTTACCATGGCCCTTGTGCAATGATGCACTGATTTTAGGAGGTTCCTGACTAGCTCGGATAACTCCCTGGCTTTCTCTTCCGGGAGAAACACCTTTTTCTGGACTGTGTCCAGAATCATCCCTATCCCTGGACTTTGCCCTTATCAGGAGATCGTCCAAGTAAGGGATAATTAAGACGCCTTTTCTTCGAAGAAGAACCATCATTTCGGCCATTACCTTGGTAAAGACCCGGGGTGCCGTGGACAATCCAAACGGCAGCGTCTGAAACTGATAGTGACAGTTCTGTACCACGAACCTGAGGTACCCTTAGTGATAAGGGCAAATTTGGGACAGGGAGGTAAGCATCCCTGATGTCTCGGGTCACCATATAGTCCCCTTCTTCCCGGTTCGTTATCACTGCTCTGAGTGACTCCATCTTGATTTGAACCTTTGTAAGTGTTCAAATTTTTTTAGATTTAGAATAGGTCTCACCTAGCCTTCTGGCTTCAGTACCACAATATAGTGTGGAATAATACCCCTTTTCTTGTTGTAGGAGGGGTAATTTAATTATCACCTGCTGGGAATACAGCTCGTGAATTGTTTCCCATACTGCCTCCTTGTCGGAGGGAGACCTTGGTAAAGCAGACTTCAGGAGCCTGCGCAGGGGAAACGTCTCGACATTCCAATCTGTACCCATGGAATACTACTTGTAGGATCCAGGGGTCCTGTACGGTCTCAGCGTCATGCTGAGAGCTTGTCAGAAGCGGTGTAACGCTTCTGTTCCTGGGAATGGGCTGCCTGCTGCAGTCTTCTTCCCTTTCCTCTATCCCTGGGCAGATATGACTCTTATAGGGACGAAAGGACTGAAGCTGAAAAGACGGTGTCTTTTTCTGCAGAGATGTGACTTAGGGTAAAAAACGGTGGATTTTCCAGCAGTTGCCGTGGCCACCAGGTCCGATGGACCGACCCCAAATAACTCCTCTTCCTTTATACGGCAATACACCTTTGTGCCGTTTGGAATCTGCATCACCTGACCACTGTCGTGTCCATAAACATCTTCTGGCAGATATGGACATCGCACTTACTCTTGATGCCAGAGTGCAAATATCCCTCTGTGCATCTCGCATATATAGAAATGCATCCTTTAAATGCTCTATAGTCAATAAAATACTGTCCCTGTCAAGGGTATCAATATTTTTAGTCAGGGAATCCGACCAAGCCACCCCAGCTCTGCACATCCAGGCTGAGGCGATCGCTGGTCGCAGTATAACACCAGTATGTGTGTATATACTTTTTATGATATTTTCCAGCCTCCTGTCAGCTGGCTCCTTGAGGACGGCCCTATCTATAGACGGTACCGCCACTTGTTCTGATAAGCGTGTGAGCGCCTTATCCACCCTAAGGGGTGTTTCCCAACGCGCCCTAACTTCTGGCGGGAAAGGGTATACCGCCCATATTTTCTATCGGGGGGAACCCACGCATCATCACACACTTCATTTAATTTATCTGATTCAGGAAAAACTACGGTAGTTTTTTCACATCCCACATAATACCCTCTTTTGTGGTACTTGTAGTATCAGAAATATGTAACACCTCCTTCATTGCCCTTAACGTGTGGCCCTAATAAGGAATACGTTTGTTTATTCACCGTCAACACTGGATTCAGTGTCCCTGTCTGTGTCGACCGACTAAAGTAAACGGGCGTTTTAAAACCCCTGACGGTGTTTTTGAGACGTCTGGACCGGTACTAATTGTTTGTCGGCCGTCTCATGTCGTCAACCGACCTTGCCGCGTGTTGACATTATCACGTAATTCCCTAAATAAGCCATCCATTCCGGTGTCGACTCCCTAGAGAGTGACATCACCATTACAGGCAATTGCTCCGCCTCCTCACCAACATCGTCCTCATACATGTCGACACACACGTACCGACACACAGCACACACACAGGGAATGCTCTGATAGAGGACAGGACCTACTAGCCCTTTGGAGAGACAGAGGGAGAGTTTGCCAGCACACACCAAAAACGCTATAATTATATAGGGACAACCTTATATAAGTGTTTTCCCTTATAGCATCTTTTTTATATATTTCTAACGCCAAATTAGTGCCCCCCCTCTCTGTTTTAACCCTGTTTCTGTAGTGCAGTGCAGGGGAGAGCCTGGGAGCCTTCCCTCCAGCCTTTCTGTGAGGAAAAATGGCGCTGTGTGCTGAGGAGATAGGCCCCGCCCCTTTTTCGGCGGCCTCGTCTCCCGCTCTTAACGGATTCTGGCAGGGGTTAAATATCTCCATATAGCCCCCGGAGGCTATATGTGAGGTATTTTTAGCCAAAAATAGGTTTTCATTGCCTCCCAGGGCGCCCCCCTTCCAGCGCCCTGCACCCTCAGTGACTGCCGTGTGAAGTGTGCTGAGAGGAAATGGCGCACAGCTGCAGTGCTGTGCGCTACCTTAAGAAGACTGAGGAGTCTTCATGCCGCCGATTCTGGACCTTCTTGTTTCAGCATCTGCAAGGGGGCCGGCGGCGAGGCTCCGGTGACCATCCAGGCTGTACCTGTGATCGTCCCTCTGGAGCTAATGTCCAGTAGCCAAAGAAGCCAATCCATCCTGCACGCAGGTGAGTTCACTTCTTCTCCCCTAAGTCCCTCGTTGCAGTGATCCTGTTGCCAGCAGGACTCACTGTAAAATAAAAAACCTAAGCTAAACTTTTCTAAGCAGCTCTTTAGGAGAGCCACCTAGATTGCACCCTTCTCGGCCGGGCACAAAAATCTAACTGAGGCTTGGAGGAGGGTCATAGGGGGAGGAGCCAGTGCACACCACCTGATCCTAAAGCTTTACTTTTTGTGCCCTGTCTCCTGCGGAGCCGCTATTCCCCATGGTCCTTTCAGGAACCCCAGCATCCACTAGGACGATAGAGAAAACTCTAGTACCTCTCAGAGTCAGCCTCAGTCTTTCTCCGGACACCTCCTGTATACACACTGCAGCGTGTTGTGATATATAGAGAAAACCCAACATAAGGAAAATCTCCTAACACTACAGGATAAATTTCATCGGATGCTGTCCATACAATGCAAATAATAATAGAAATAAAAAATAAGAATTTACTTACCGATAATTCTATTTCTCATAGTCCGTAGTGGATGCTGGGGACTCCGAAAGGACCATGGGGAATAGCGGCTCCGCAGGAGACTGGGCACAAAAGTAAAAAGCTTTAGGACTACCTGGTGTGCACTGGCTCCTCCCCCTATGACCCTCCTCCAAGCCTCAGTTAGGATACTGTGCCCGGACGAGCGTACACAATAAGGAAGGATTTTGAATCCCGGGTAAGACTCATACCAGCCACACCAATCACACCGTACAACTTGTGATCTGAACCCAGTTAACAGCATGATAACAGAAGGAGCCTCTGAAAAGATGGCTCACAACAACAATAACCCGATTTTTGTAACAATAACTATGTACAAGTAATGCAGACAATCCGCACTTGGGATGGGCGCCCAGCATCCACTACGGACTATGAGAAATAGAATTATCGGTAAGTAAATTCTTATTTTCTCTAACGTCCTAGTGGATGCTGGGGACTCCGAAAGGACCATGGGGATTATACCAAAGCTCCCAAACGGGCGGGAGAGTGCGGATGACTCTGCAGCACCGAATGAGAGAACTCCAGGTCCTCCTCAGCCAGGGTATCAAATTTGTAGAATTTAGAAAACGTGTTTGCCCCTGACCAAGTAGCTGCTCGGCAAAGTTGTAAAGCCGAGACCCCTCGGGCAGCCGCCCAAGATGAGCCCACTTTCCGTGTGGAATGGGCTTTTACAGATTTTGGCTGTGGCAGGCCTGCCACAGAATGTGCAAGCTGAATTGTACTACAAATCCAACGAGCAATCGTCTGCTTAGAAGCAGGAGCACCCAGCTTGTTGGGTGCATACAGGATAAACAGCGAATCAGATTTTCTGACTCCAGCCGTCCTGGAAACATATATTTTCAGGGCCCTGACTACGTCCAGCAACTTGGAATCCTCCAAGTCCCTAGTAGCCGCAGGCACCACAATAGGCTGGTTTAAGTGAAATGCTGAAACCACCTTAGGGAGAAATTGAGGACGAGTCCTCAATTCTGCCCTGTCCGTATGAAAAATTAGGTAAGGGCTTTTATAGGATAAAGCCGCCAATTCTGAGACACGCCTGGCTGAAGCCAGGGCTAACAGCATTACCACTTTCCATGTGAGATATTTTAAGTCCACAGTGGTGAGTGGTTCAAACCAATGTGATTTTAGGAATCCCAAAACTACATTGAGATCCCAAGGTGCCACTGGAGGCACAAAAGGAGGCTGTATATGCAGTACTCCCTTGACAAACGTCTGAACTTCAGGAACAGAAGCTAGTTCTTTTTGGAAGAATATTGACAGGGCCGAAATTTGAACCTTATTGGACCCTAATTTGAGGCCCATAGACAGTCCTGTTTGCAGGAAATGTAGGAATCGACCCAGTTGAAATTCCTCTGTAGGGGCCTTCCTGGCCTCGCACCACGCAACATATTTACGCCAAATACGGTGATAATGTTGTACGGTTACATCCTTCCTGGCTTTGATCAGGGTAGGGATGACTTCATCCGGAATGCCTTTTTCCTTCAGGATCCGGCGTTCAACCGCCATGCCGTCAAACGCAGCCGCGGTAAGTCTTGGAACAGACATGGTCCCTGCTGGAGCAGGTCCTTTCTTAGAGGTAGAGGCCACGGGTCTTCCGTGAGCATCTCTTGAATTTCCGGGTACCAAGTCCTTCTTGGCCAATCCGGAGCCACGAGTATAGTCTTTACTCCTCTCCTTCTTATGATTATCAGTACTTTTGGTATGAGAGGAAGAGGAGGGAACACATACAATGACTGGTACACCCACGGTGTTACCAGAGCGTCCACAGCTATTGCCTGAGGGTCCCTTGACCTGGCGCAATATCTGTCCAGTTTTTTGTTGAGGCGGGACGCCATCATGTCCACCTTTGGTTTTTCCCAACGGTTCACAATCATGTGGAAGACTTCTGGGTGAAGTCCCCACTCCCCCGGGTGAAGATCGTGTCTGCTGAGGAAGTCTGCTTCCCAGTTGTCCACTCCCGGAATGAACACTGCTGACAGTGCTATCACATGATTTTCCGCCCAGCGAAGAATCCTTGCCACTTCCATCATTGCCCTCCTGCTTCTTGTGCCGCCCTGTCTGTTTACGTGGGCGACTGCCGTGATGTTGTCCGACTGGATCAACACCGGCTGACCCTGAAGCAGAGGTCTTGCCTGACTTAGGGCATTGTAAATGGCCCTTAGTTCCAGGATATTTATGTGAAGTGACGTTTCCATGCTTGACCACAAGCCCTGGAAATTTCTTCCCTGTGTGACTGCTCCCCAGCCTCTCAGGCTGGCATCCGTGGTCACCAGGACCCAATCCTGAATGCCGAATCTGCGGCCCTCTAGGAGATGAGCACTCTGTAACCACCACAGGAGAGACACCCTTGTCCTTGGAGACAGGGTTATCCGCTGATGCATTTGAAGATGCGATCCGGACCATTTGTCCAGCAGATCCCACTGAAAAGTTCTTGCGTGGAATCTGCCGAATGGAATCGCTTCGTAAGAAGCCACCATCTTTCCCAGGACCCTTGTGCATTGATGTACTGACACTTGGCCTGGTCTTAGGAGGTTCCTGACTAGGTCGGATAACTCCCTGGCTTTCTCTTCCGGGAGAAACACCTTTTTCTGTACTGTGTCCAGAATCATCCCTAGGAACAGCAGACGTGTCGTCGGAATCAGCTGCGATTTTGGAATATTCAGAATCCATCCGTGCTGTCGTAGTACTACTTGAGATAGTGCTACTCCGACCTCTAACTGTTCTCTGGACCTTGCCCTTATCAGGAGATCGTCCAAGTAAGGGATAATTAAGACGCCTTTTCTTCGAAGAAGAATCATCATTTCGGCCATTACCTTGGTAAAGACCCGGGGTACCGTGGACAATCCAAACGGCAGCGTCTGAAACTGATAGTGACAGTTCTGTACCACAAACCTGAGGTACCCTTGGTGAGAAGGGCAAATTGGGACATGGAAGTAAGCATCCTTGATGTCCAGAGACACCATATAGTCCCCTTCTTCCAGGTTCGCTATCACTGCTCTGAGTGACTCCATCTTGAACTTGAACCTTTTTATGTAAGTGTTCAAGGATTTCAGATTTAAAATGGGTCTCACCGAGCCGTCCGGCTTCGGTACCACAAACAGCGTGGAATAATACCCCTTTCCCTGTTGTAGGAGGGGTACCTTGATCATCACCTGCTGGGAATACAGCTTGTGAATGGCTTCCAATACCGCCTCCCTGTCGGGGGGAGACGTTGGTAAAGCAGACTTCAGGAACCGGCGAGGGGGAGACGTCTCGAATTCCAATTTGTACCCCTGAGATACTACCTGCAGGATCCAGGGGTCCACTTGCGAGTGAGCCCACTGCGCGCTGAAATTCTTGAGACGGGCCCTCACCGTGCCTGAGTCCGCTTGTAAGGCCCCAGCGTCATGCTGAGGACTTGGCAGAAGCGGGGGAGGGCTTCTGTTCGTGGGAAGAGGCTGTCTGCTGCAGTCTTTTTCCCCTTCCTCTGCCCCGGGGCAGATATGAGTGGCCTTTTGCCCGCTTGCTCTTATGGGGACGAAAGGACTGAGCCTGAAAAGACGGTATCTTTTTCTGCTGCGAGGTGACTTGGGGTAAAAAGGTGGATTTCCCAGCCGTTGCCGTGGCCACCAGGTCCGATAGACCGACCCCAAATAACTCCTCCCCTTTATACGGTAATACTTCCATATGCCGTTTGGAATCCGCATCCCCTGACCACTGTCGTGTCCATAATCCTCTTCTGGCAGAAATGGACATCGCACTTACTCTTGATGCCAGAGTGCAAATATCCCTCTGTGCATCTCGCATATATAGAAATGCATCCTTTAAATGCTCTATAGTCAATAATATATTGTCCCTGTCCAGGGTATCAATATTTTCAGTCAGGGAATCCGACCAAGCCACCCCAGCACTGCACATCCAGGCTGAGGCGATTGCTGGTCGCAGTATAATACCAGTATGTGTGTATATACTTTTAAGGATATTTTCCAGCTTACTATCAGCTGGTTCCTTGAGGGCGGCCGTATCAGGAGACGGTAACGCCACTTGTTTTGATAAGCGTGTGAGCGCCTTATCTACCCTAGGGGGTGTTTCCCAACGCGCCCTAACCTCTGGCGGGAAAGGGTATAATGCCAATAACTTTTTAGAAATTAGCAGTTTTTTATCGGGGGAAACCCACGCTTCATCACACACCTCATTTGATTCATCTGATTCGGGAAAAACTACGGGTAGTTTTTTCACACCCCACATAATACCCTTTTTTGTGGTACTTGTAGTATCAGAAATGTTCAAAACCTCCTTCATTGCCGTGATCATGTAACGTGTGGCCCTACTGGAAAATACGTTTGTTTCCTCACCGTCGACACTGGAGTCAGTGTCCGTGTCTGTGTCTGTATCGACCTGAGGTAACGGGCGCTTTAGAGCCCCTGACTGTGTTTGAGACGCCTGTACAGGTATTAACTGATTTGCCGGCTGTCTCATGTCGTCAACAGTCTTTTGTAAAGTGCTGACACTATCACGTAATTCTTTCCATAAGACCATCCAGTCAGGTGTCGACTCCCTAGGGGGTGACATCACTAACACAGGCAATTGCTCCGCCTCCACACCATTTTCCTCCTCATACATGTCGACACAACGTACCGACACAGCACACACACAGGGAATGCTCTGATAGAGGACAGGACCCCACTAGCCCTTTGGGGAGACAGAGGGAGAGTTTGCCAGCATACACCAGAGCGCTATATATATATACAGGGATAACCTTATATAAGTGTTTTTCCCTAATATAGCTGCTGTATATATTTATATGCCAATTTAGTGCCCCCCCTCTCTTGTTTTACCCTGTTTCTGTAGTGCAGGACTGCAGGGGAGAGTCAGGGAGCCTTCCTCCAACGGAGCTGTGAGGAAAAAATGGCGCCAGTGTGCTGAGGAGATAGGCTCCGCCCCCTTATCGGCGGCCTTTCTCCCGCTTTTTTATGTAAAAATTGGCAGGGGTTAAATGCATCCATATAGCCCAGGAGCTATATGTGATGTATTTTTTGCCAAAAAAGGTGTTTTTATTGCGTCTCAGGGCGCCCCCCCCAGCGCCCTGCACCCTCAGTGACCGGAGTGTGAAGTGTGCTGAGAGCAATGGCGCACAGCTGCAGTGCTGTGCGCTACCTTATTGAAGACAAGACGTCTTCTGCCGCCGATTTTCCGGACCTCTTCATTCTTCTGGCTCTGTAAGGGGGCCGGCGGCGCGGCTCTGGGACCCATCCATGGCTGGGCCTGTGATCGTCCCTCTGGAGCTAATGTCCAGTAGCCTAAGAAGCCCAATCCACTCTGCACGCAGGTGAGTTCGCTTCTTCTCCCCTTAGTCCCTCGGTGCAGTGAGCCTGTTGCCAGAGGGTCTCACTGAAAATAAAAAACCTACTTTAAACTTTTACACTAAGCAGCTCAGGAGAGCCCCTTAGCCTGCACCCATCTCGTTCGGGCACAAAAATCTAACTGAGGCTTGGAGGAGGGTCATAGGGGGAGGAGCCAGTGCACACCAGGTAGTCCTAAAGCTTTTTACTTTTGTGCCCAGTCTCCTGCGGAGCCGCTATTTCCCATGGTCCTTTCGGAGTCCCCAGCATCCACTAGGACGTTAGAGAAATAAGAATTTACTCACCGGTAATTCTATTTCTCGTAGTCCGTAGTGGATGCTGGGTACTCCGTAAGGACCATGGGGAATAGACGGGCTCCGCAGGAGACTGGGCACTCTAAAAGAAAGATTAGGTACTATCTGGTGTGCACTGGCTCCTCCCTCTATGCCCCTCCTCCAGACCTCAGTTAGGGAAACTATGCCCGGAAGAGCTGACACCACAAGGAAAGGATTTGGAATCCAGGGTAAGACTCATACCAGCCACACCAATCACACCGTACAACTTGTGATAACTATACCCAGTTAACAGTATGAACAACAAATGAGCCTCATTAACAGATGGCTCATAACAAAACCCTTTAGTTAAGCAATAACTATATACACGTATTGCAGAGAGTCCGCACTTGGGACGGGCTCCCAGCATCCACTACGGACTACGAGAAATAGAATTACCGGTGAGTAAATTCTTATTTTCTCTGACGTCGTAGTGGATGCTGGGTACTCCGTAAGGACCATGGGGATTATACCAAAGCTCCCAAACGGGCGGGAGAGTGCGGATGACTCTGCAGCACCGCATGAGCAAACTCAAGGTCCTCCTCAGCCAGGGTATCAAACTTGTAGAATTTTGCAAACGTGTTTGACCCGACCAGGTAGCAGCTCGGCAAGTTGTAATGCCGAGACCCCTTGGGCAGCCGCCCAAGAAGAGCCCCCTTCCTCGTGGAATGGGCTTTTACTGATTTAGGATGCGGCAGTCCAGCCGCAGAATGTGCAAGTTGAATCGTGCTACAGATCCAGCGAGCAATAGTCTGCTTAGAAGCAGGAGCACCCAGCTTGTTGGGTGCATGCAGGATAATAGCGAGTCAGTATTTCTGACTCTAGCCGTCCTGGAAACATAGATTTTCAGGGCCCGGACTACGTCCAGCAACTTGGAGGCCTCCAAGTCCCGAGTAGCCGCAGGCACCACAATAGGTTGGTTCAAATGAAACGCTGATAACTCCTTAGGGAGAAATTGGGGACGAATCCTCAATTCTGCCCTGTCCCTATGGAAGATCAGATAAGGGCTTTCACATGACAAAGCCGCCAATTCTGACACACGCCTAGCCGAAGCCAAGGCCAAATATATATATGACCACTGTCCACGTGAGATACTTCAACTCCACGTTCTGAAGTGGCACAAAACAATGTGATTTTAGGAAATCCAACACTACGTTGAGATCCCAAGGTGCCACTGGAGGCACAAAAGGGGGCTGAATATGCAGCACTCACTTAACAACGTCTGAACTTCAGGCAGCGTCTTTCCTAGCCTTTAACAGCGTAGGAATCACTTCATCTGGAACGCCCTTTTCCGTTAGGATCTGGCGTTTAACCGCCAAGCCTTCCAACGCAGCCAGGGTAAGTCTTGGAACAGACAGGGCCCCTGCAGTAACAGGTCCTGTCTGAGAGACAGAGGCCATGGGTCCTCCGAGATCATTTCTTGTAGTTCTGGGTACCAAGTTCTTCTTGGCCAATCCTGAACTACGAGTATAGTTCTTACTCCTCTTTTACGTACTATCCTCAGTACATTGAGTATGAGAGGAAGAGGAGGGAACACATCAACCGACTGGTACACCCACGGTGTCACTAGTGCGTCCACAACTATCGCCTGAGGGACTCTTGACCTGGCGCAATACTTTTTTAGCTTTTTGTTGAGGCGGGACGCCATCATGTCCACCTGTGGCCGTTCCCAACGGTTCACAATCTGAGTGAAGACTTCTGGATGAAGTCCCCACTCTCCCGGGTGGAGATCGTGCCTGCTGAGGAAGTCTGCTTCCTAGTTTTCCACACCGGGAATGAATACTGCTGACAGTGTTAGCACGTGATACTCCGCCCATCGGAGAATCCTTGTGGCTTCTGCCAACGCCATCCTGCTTCTTGTGCCGCCTTGTCGGTTTACATGGGCGACAGCCGTGATGTTGTCTGACTGAATCAGCACCGGCTGGTTTTGAAGCAGGTGTTCTGCTTGCCTTAGGGCATTGTAAATGGCCCTTAGGTCCAGAATATTTATGTGTAGGGAAGTCTCCTGACTCGACCATTGTCCTTGGAAATTTCTTCCCTGAGTGACTGCTCCCCAACCTCGGAGGCTTGCATCCGTGGTCACCAGGACCCAGTCCTGAATGCCGAATCTGCGGCCCTCGAGAAGATGAGCACTCTGCAGCCACCACAGCAGAGACACCCTGGCCCTCGGGGACAGGGTGATCAGCCGATGCATCTGAAGATGCGATCCTCACTTGTCTAACAGGTCCCACTGAAAGTTCCTTGCATGGAACCTGCCGAAGGGAATTGCTTCGTAAGAAGCTACCATCTTTTCCAGGACTCGCGTGCAATGATGCACCGACACCTATTTTGGTTTCAGGAGGTGTCTGACCAGAGATGACAACTCCTTGGCCTTCTCCTCCGGGAGAAACACCTTCTTCTGTGCTGTGTCCAGAAACATGCCCAATATCAGCAGACGCGTCGTAGGAACCAGCTGCGACTTTGGGATATTCACAATCCAGCCGTGCTGTTGCAGCACTTCCTGAGATAGTGCTACTCCGATCAACGACTGCTCCTTGGACCTCGCCTTTATAAGGAGATCGTCCAAGTACGGGGTAATTATAACTCCCTTCTTTCGAAGGAGTATCATCATTTTGGCCATTACCTTGGAACACACCCTCGGTACCGTGGACAGACCAAACGGCAACGTCTGGAATTGGTAATGGCAGTTCTGTACCACAACCTTGAGGTACTCCTGGTGAGGTGGGTAAATGGGGACATGTAGGTAAGCATCCATGATGTCCAGTGATACCATGTAATCCCCCTCTTCCAGGCTTGCAATAACCGTCCTGAGCGATTCCATTTTGAACTTGAACTTCCTTATATAAGTGTTCAAGGATTTCAAATTTAGAATGGGTCTCACCGAACCGTCTGGTTTCGGTACCACAAACATTGTGGAATAGTAACCCCGTCCCTGTTGAAGGAGGGGAACTTTTATTATCACCTGCTGGAGGTACAGCTTGAGAATTGCCGCTAGTGCTACCTCCCTGTCCTGGGGAGTAGCTGGCAAGGCTGATTTGAGGTAACGGCGAGGGGGAGACGCCTCGAATTCCAGCTTGTATCCCTGAGATGCCACTTGTAGAACCCAGAGATCCACCTGTGAGCAAACCCACTGGTCGCTGAAGTTCCGGAGACGCGCCCCCACCGCACCTGGCTCCGTCTGTGGAGCCCCAGCGTCATGCGGTGGACTTAGTAGAAGCAGGGGAGGATTTTTGTTCCTGGGAACTGGCTGTCTGGTGCAGCTTTTTCCCTCTCCCCCTACCTCTGGGCAGAAAGGAAGCACCTTTGATCCGCTTGCCTTTCTGAGGCCGAAAGGACTGTACCTGATAGTACGGTGCTTTCTTAGGTTGAGAGGGAGCCTGAGGTAAAAATGTCGATTTCCCAGCTGTTGCTGTGGATACGAGGTCCGAGAGACCATCCCCAAACAATTCCTCACCCTTATAAGGCAAAACCTCCATGTGCCTTTTAGAATCAGCATCACCTGTCCACTGCCGGGTCCATAATACCCTCCTGGCAGAAATGGACATTGCATTAATTCTAGATGCCAGCCGGCAAATATCCCTCTGTGCATCCCTCATATATAAGACGACGTCTTTAATATGCTCTATGGTTAGCAAAATAGTATCCCTGTCGAGGGTATCAATATTATCTGACAGGGTTTCAGACCACGCTGCAGCAGCACTACACATCCATGCTGAAGCAATTGCAGGTCTCAGTATAGTACCTGAGTGTGTATATACAGACTTCAGGATAGCCTCCTGCTTTCTATCAGCAGGCTCCTTCAAGGCGGCCGTATCCTGAGACGGCAGTGCCACCTTTTTTGACAAGCGTGTGAGCGCCTTATCCACCCTAGGAGATATCTCCCAACGTGACCTATCCTCTGGCGGGAAAGGGTACCCCATCAGTAACTTTTTAGAAATTACCAGTTTCTTATCGGGGGAACCCCACGCTTCTTCACACTTCATTCAACTCATCTGATGGGGGAAAAAACACTGGCTGCTTTTTCTCCCCAAACATAATACCCTTTTTAGTGGTACCTGGGTTAATGTCAGAAATGTGTAACACATTTTTCAATACCGTAATCATGCAACGGATGCCCCTTGTGGATTGTGTATATGTCTCATCCTCGTCGACACTGGAGTCAGACTCCGTGTCGACATCTGTGTCTGCCATCTGAGGTAGCGGGCGTTTGTGAGCCCCTGATGGTCTTTGAGACGCCTGGGCAGGCACGGGCTGAGAAGCCGGCTGTCCCACGGCTGTTACGTCATCCAGCCTTTTATGTAAGGAGTTGACACTGTCGGTTAATACCTTCCACATATCCACCCACTCTGGTGTCGGCCCCGCAGGGGGTGACATCACACTTATCGGCACCTGCTCCGCCTCCACATAAGCCTCCTCATCAAACATGTCGACACAGCCGTACCGACACACCGCACACACACAGGGAATGCTCTGACTGAGGACAGGACCCCACAAAGTCCTTTGGGGAGACAGAGAGAGAGCATGCCAGCACACACCACAGCGCTATTTAATCAGGGATTTTCACTAACACAAAGTGATTTTTCCCTATAGCTGCTTTACATATACAGTTTGCGCCTAAATTTAGTGGCCCCCCCCCTCTCTTTGTTACCCTTTGAGCCTGGAAACTGCAGGGGAGAGCCTGGGGAGCTGTCTTCCAGCGGAGCTGTGAAGAGGAAATGGCGCCAGTGTGCTGAGGGAGATAGCCCCGCCCCTTTCTCGGCGGACTTCTCCCGCTCTTATATTTATATTATGGCGGGGGATTTTTGCACATATATAGTTTTTAGACTATATTATGTGCTGTTTGCCAATGTAAGGTACTCTAATTGCAGCCCAGGGCGCCGCCCCCCCCCCCCCCCCCCCCCCAGCGCCCTGCACCCATCAGTGACCGAAGTATGTGGTGTGCATAGGGAGCAATGGCGCACAACTGCAGTGCTGTGCGCTACCTTAATGAAGACTGGAGTCTTCAGCCGCCGATTTTCAGGATGCTTCTGGCTCTGCAAGGGGAACGGCGGCGCGGCTCCGGGACCAGACGACCGAGGCTGGGCCTGTGTTCGATCCCTCTGGAGCTAATGGTGTCCAGTAGCCTAAGAAGCCCAAGCTAGCTGCAAGCAGGTAGGTTCGCTTCTTCTCCCCTTAGTCCCTCGATGCAGTGAGCCTGTTGCCAGCAGGTCTCACTGTAAAATAAAAAACCTAAAATAAACTTTCTTTCTAGGAGCTCAGGAGAGCCCCTAGTGTGCATCCAGCTCGGCCGGGCACAGATTCTAACTGAGGTCTGGAGGAGGGGCATAGAGGGAGGAGCCAGTGCACACCAGATAGTACCTAATCTTTCTTTTAGAGTGCCCAGTCTCCTGCGGAGCCCGTCTATTCCCCATGGTCCTTACGGAGTACCCAGCATCCACTAGGACGTCAGAGAAATATCACTTAGCTTCCTGTATCCGATCCTCCGTGGCAGGACGCCGTGTCGACCAGGCGTTGACTTTCACAGTATTCCGTCCGCCACGTGGAAAGAATAAACATTCGGACATCTTGAGAGGACGGGAGACCCACTCGTCACAGCCGACCTAAAGCTTTATCAGCAGAGCGACCAGCACATGAGAAGGAATACTATTACATCAGCATTCATTATAAATCATAAGATGAATATACATAATGTAATACACATATACACACATATCCTACATATATACATATACATATACATTAAGCATACATATAATCGGATTGTCCGGAACCCCTGGGACCCAATCAATGTGTACTGAATGTGTATGACCATGTACTGAAACCGCAGTTGTTGCTCTATCAGGAAGCATTATAGTCGACAGAAAAGGCAGTAATCGTCGACATCAGAGAGTAGTAACCAGGCAAACAATCTACTTGGGACCCCGATGGGTACAAGGGGATTATACATAAATAATTTTAATAATATCCCCCCACAAAAATAACCATGTTTGCGCTCGAGCTACAGACTAATGGAGCCGAACCATATAAATAGATTTAAATATATATCTATACATGTATAAGTTAGTTACAGCATGGTAATTTACACCCGGTAATAACAATAGGTGCCGACAGGGTCACCCGCATACTACTGTGTCTCCCATACCGTGTTTACTATGAACCAGTATACACAACCGAACTGTTGACTCAATATCTACTGTATCAAGTACCAAACAGGTGTCGACGATGCTGACAATGAAACCCAGAGGTGTTAATGACAGAATATTCACCCATGCCGACACAAGTGTATATCAGACAGGGAGCACTTTCCGGAGGGAAATGGCGCTGACTCCTTCATGAGGACGAAGCTCCGCCCCTTCCCGGCGCGCTTAAACCCTCACCTAATATTATAACCAAATACATATAAAATACGTAAACCGGTCTGTCAGTGTATATAGTGTAAAATCACTATTTACCAAAAGAAACAATGCCGCACAGGGCGCTCCCCCCTGTGCGCCCTGCACCCAACAGACCCTCAGCGTGTGGGAGCACTGGCTCTCGACACGCCCCTGCTACTAGACGGCGGGGTTTTCACACGGGACGCCCGGGCTACCAGAGTCCACATATACATAAAAGCTGCCCAGGGCGCCTCCCCCCCCCTCCCCGGCGCCCTGCACCCACGGTAGCCGGCGGCGGGGAGAAATGGCGCGCATCGCGCTACAACATGCTGGCGGCGGTCCGGGACACGGAGCCCCGGCCCCGCCAGTTTAAATCACCAAACATAAATGTTGCCCAGGGCGCCCCCCCCAGCGCCTTGCACCCGCGGGAGCCTGGCGGCGGAGGAGAAAAGGCGCGCAGTGCGCTGTACATAGTGGCGGGGGCCCGGGCCACGGAGCCCCGGTACCGCCCGAGTAATCCTTCACAGTCCCCAAATCAAACTGTAAACTGCTGCCCAGGGCGCTCCCCCCCAGCGCCCTGCACCCGTGGAAGCCGGCGGCGGGGGAATAATGGCGCGCAGCGCGCTGAGAAAAGCTGGCGGGGGTCTGAGACACAGTGCCTCGGCACTGAAACGCTTTTATGCCAGTCTGAAAAAGAAATCAGTAATATGCTGCCCAGGACGCCCCCCCCCCCCCCAAGCGTCCTGCACCCTGTGAGTGCGTTAATGTGTGGGAGCATGGAGTGCAGCACGATCTGTTACCTCCATTACTGAAGTCTTCTGCCGTCACTGAAGTTTTCTTTTCTTCTCATACTCACCCGGCTTCTTTCTTCTTGCTTCTGTGAGGGGGGTGACGGCGTGGCTCCGGGAACAAGCAGCTAGGCGCACCAAGTGATCGAACCCTCTGGAGCTAATGGTGTCCAGTAGCCGAGAAGCAGAGCCTTGAAACTCACAGAAGTAGGTCTGCTTCTCTCCCCTCACTCCCACGCTGCAGGGAGCCTGTAGCCAGCAGGTCTGCCTGAAAATAAAAAACCTAACCTAAAGTCTTTCAGAGAAACTCAGGAGAGCTCCCCTAGTGTGCATCCAGTCACTCCTGGGCACAAAGTCTAACTGAGGTCTGGAGGAGGGGCATAGAGGGAGGAGCCAGTTCACACCCAGTTTAAGTCTTTATAGTGTGCCCAGGCTCCTGCGGATCCATCTATACCCCCATGGTCCTTACGAAGTCCCCAGCATCCTCTAGGACGTAAGAGAAAAGACAATAGGCAGGTCTCCTGGTCAACGTTGCAATGTTCACATATTTTCGTCCTGGCGAAAATGTGTGAACATTGAAACTTTGACCGGGAGACCTGCCCATTGTCTTATTTACTTCTGAGTGCCGCAGCAGTGTGATGTTGTCTGACTGTATCAGAACCGGCTGGTTTTGAAGCAGGGGCATTGCTTGACTTAGGGCATTGTAAATGGCCCTCAGTTCCAGAACATTTATGTGTAGGGAAGTCTCCTGACTTGACCAAAGTCCTTGGAAGTTTCTTCCCCGTGTGACTGCCCCTCAGCCCCGAAGGCTGGCATCCGTGGTCACCAGGACCCAGTCCTGTATGCCGAATATGCGGCCCTCTCTGAGATGAGCACTCTGCAGCCACCACAGCAGAGACACCCTGGTCCTTGGAGCCAGGGTTATCAACCGATGCATTTGAAGATGCGATCCGGACCATTGGTCCAACAGGTCCCACTGAAAGGTTCTGGCATGGAACCTGCCGAATGGAATCGCTTCGTAGGAAGCTACCATCTTTCCCAGGACTCGCGTGCAATGATGTACCGACACCTGTTTTGGTTTCAGGAGGCCTCTCACTAGAGACGACAGCTCCTTGGCTTTCTCCTCTGGGAGAAACACTTTTTTCTGGACTGTGTCCAGAATCATCCCCAGGAACAGTAGACGTGTCGCCGGAACCAGCTGAGACTTTGGAATATTCAGAATCCAACCGTGCTGGTGTAGCATCTCCTGAGATAATGCTACGCCGACCAACAACTGCTCTCTGGACCTTGCCTTTATCAGGAGATCGTCCAAGTATGGGACAATTAAAACTCCCTTTTTCCGAAGGAGTATCATCATTTCGGCCATTACCTTGGTAAATACCCTCGGTGCCGTGGACAGGCCGAACGGCAACGTCTGGAATTGGTAATGACAATCCTGTACCACAAATCTGAGGTACTCCTGGTGAGGATGGTAAATGGGGACATGCAGGTAAGCATCCTTGATGTCCAGAGATACAATGTAATCTCCCTCTTCCAGGCTTGCAATAACCGCCCTGAGCGATTCCATCTTGAACTTGAATTTTCTTAAATATGTGTTCAAGGATTTCAAATTTAAAATGGGTCTCACCGAACCGTCCGGTTTCGGTACCACAAACATTGTGGAATAGTAACCCCGTCCTTGTTGAAGTAGGGGCACCTTGACTATCACCTGCTGGGAATACAGCTTGTGAATTGCCTCTAACACAGCCTCCCTTTCTGAAGGAGTCGTTGGTAAGGCAGATTTGAGGAAACGGCGGGGGGGGGGGGGATGTCTCGAATTCCAGCCTGTACCCCTGAGATACCACTTGAAGGATCCAGGGATCTACCTGTGAGCGAGCCCACTGATTGCTGAAGTTTTTGAGACGGCCCCCCACCGTACCTGGCTCCGCCTGCTGAGCCCCAGCGTCATGCGGCGGACTTAGCAGAAGGAGCGGGGGAGGACTTTTGTTCCTGGGAAGTGGCTGTATGCTGCAGCTTTTTTCCCCTACCTCTGCCTCTGGGCAGAAAGGACGCGCCTCTACCCCGTCTGCTCTTTTGGGGGCGAAAGGACTGCACCTGATAATACGGCGCTCTCTTTGGTTGTGAGGGGACATGTGGCAAAAACGCTGACTTCCCAGCTGTTGCTGTGGACACTAAGTCTGAAAGACCATCCCCGAACAACTCCTCACCCTTATAAGGCAAAACTTCCATGTGCCTTTTGGAATCTGCATCACCTGTCCACTGCCGGGTCCATAACCCTCTCCTGGTACAAATGGACAGTGCACTTATTTTTGATGCCAGCCGGCAAATATCCCTCTGTGCATCTCTTATGTAAAAGACAGTGTCTTTAATATGCTCTACGTTTAGCAATATAGTGTCCCTGTCTAGGGTGTCAATGTTTTCTGACAGGGAGTCTGACCATGCAGCTGCAGCACTGCACATCCATGCTGAGGCAATAGCTGGTCTCAGTATAATACCAGTGTGTGTATATATAGCTTTTTGGAGAGCCTCCTGCTTTCTGTCAGCAGGTTCCTTTAGGGCGGCCGTATCCTGGGACGGCAGTGCCACCTTTTTTGATAAGCGCGTAAGTGCTTTATCCACCCTAGGGGGTGTTTCCCAACGTGACCTATCCTCTGGCGGGAAAGGGTACGCCATTAGTAATTTTTTTGAAATTACGAATTTTTTATCGGGGGAAGCCCACGCTAGTTCACACACTTCATTCAATTCTTCAGAAGGGGGAAAAACTACTGGTAGTTTTTTCTCCCCAAACATAATACCCTTTTTTGTGGTACCTGGGGTTACCTCAGAAATGTGTAAAACATTGTTCATTGCCTCAATCATATAACGAGTGGCCCTATTGGACATTATATTAGTCTCTTCGTCGTCGACACTGGTATCAGTATCCGTGTCGACATCTGTGTCTGCCATCTGAGGTAGCGGGCGTTTTAGAGCCCCTGATGACTTTTGAGACGTCTGGGCAGGCACGGGCTGAGAAGCCGGCTGCCCCGCATTTGGCATGTCGTCAAATTTTTTATGTAAGGAGTCGACACTTTCGCGTAATTCCTTCCACAAGTCCATCCACTCCGGTGTCTGCCCCGCATGGGGTGACAACACATTTATAGGCACCTGCTCCTCCTCCACATAAGTCTCCTCATCAAACATGTCGACACAGCCGTACCGACACACCGCACACACACAGGGAATGCTCTGACAGAAGACAGGACCCCACAAAGCCCTTTGGGGAGACAGAGAGAGAGTATGCCAGCACACACCAGAGCGCTATATAAATCAGGGATTAACTAAATTATATCCCCTTATAGCTGCTATATGTATATTGCGCCTAAATTTAGTGCCCCCCCTCTCTTTTTTACCCTTTTCTGTAGTGTAGACTGCAGGGGAGAGCCAGGGAGCTTCCTTCCAGCGGAGCTG
Organism: Pseudophryne corroboree; assembly: GCF_028390025.1. Taxonomy (NCBI): domain Eukaryota; kingdom Metazoa; phylum Chordata; class Amphibia; order Anura; family Myobatrachidae; genus Pseudophryne; species Pseudophryne corroboree. Next base: position 647,842,873 of record NC_086448.1, read on the forward strand.
TGAGGGAGAAATGGCGCCAGTGTGCTGAGGGAGATAGCTCCGCCCCTTTTTCGGCTGACTTTTCTCTCGCTTTTTTATGGATTCTGGCAGGGGTATTTATCACATATATAGCCTCTGGGGCTATATATTGTGATATATTTGCCAGCCAAGGTGTATTTATTGCTTCTCAGGGCGCGCCCCCCTCCCAGCGCCCTGCACCCTCAGTGACCGGAGTGTGAAGTGTGTATGAGGAGCAATGGCGCACAGCTGCAGTGCTGTGCGCTACCTTGGTGAAGACGGATGTCTTCTGCCGCCGATTTTCCAGATTCTTCTTGCTTCTGGCTCTGTAAGGGGGCCGGCGGCGCGGCTCCGGGACCGAACACCAATGGCCGGTTCCATGCGGTCGATCCCTCTGGAGCTAATGGTGTCCAGTAGCCTAAGAAGCCCAAGCTACCACCAGTTAGGTAGGTTCGCTTCTTCTCCCCTTAGTCCCTCGCTGCAGTGAGTCTGTTGCCAGCAGATCTCACTGTAAAATAAAAAACCTAAAATATACTCTCTCTCTAGGAGCTCAGGAGAGCCCCTAGTGTGCATCCAGCTCAGCCGGGCACAGGATTCTAACTGAAGTCTGGAGGAGGGTCATAGTGGGAGGAGCCAGTGCACACCAGGTAGTCCTAAATCTTTCTTAGCTGTGCCCAGTCTCCTGCGGAGCCGCTGTTCCCCGTGGTCCTTACGGAGTCCCCAGCATCCACTAGGACGTCAGAGAAATTATTTATTAGATGCTATTCAATGTTAAGCAGCTAAACCTCACCAATGCTATATTATTTTTCTCTATCCCTTCTAAACTTGAACATATAATTACAAAGCTGAAAAATTAAGAAATACATCTAACACACTTGTTATATTAAACCAAAATAAAAAAGGAACATTGTGCTTAGTGCAGCGGGTTTAACCTGTGTTTGAACAAGGAACGAATTAATCAAGTAGTCAATACACAGGGTGGGGATCTGGTTACCGGAGTCAGCTCTACTAGTGCAAAAGTTCAAGTGTGAGACTGTAGCATACTTTACGCATCTGTAGTTTTTCCTACACCAAACACAGTGGTGCTTGAAAGTTTGTGAACCCTTCAGCATTTTCTATATTTCTGCTGAAATTTGGCCTAAAACTACCTCAGATTTTCACACAAGTCCTACAACTAGATAAGGAAAACCAAATTAAATTAAATAAAAGAGATTAAAAAAAAATATACAGGCTCATTTTTCAATTGAGGAAAATGATCCAATATCAAATATCTGTGAGTGACAAACGTATGTGATATTTTGAAGGTGAAACTAGTCAGGTATTTTCAGTCTTTGGGATGACAATCAGGTGTGAGTGGACAACTTATATTTTTAAAACAGGGGTGGGGAACCTGCGGCCCTCCAGCTGTGGTTCAACTAACATCCCAGCATGCCCTGCAACAGTTTTAGTATCGCCAAATAGCAAAACCGTAGCAGGGCATGCTGGTATGTATAGTTCAACAACAGATGGAGGGCCAAAGGTTACCCAGCTGTAGACAGGGATCTATCAAAGTCAGATGTTCAAACTCTTTTGTGGTTCTGTATCATGCCACGAACAAAGGAGATTTCTGAGGACCTCAGAAGAAGTGTTGTTGATGCTTATTAGGCTGGAAAAGCTTACAAAACCATCTCTAAAGAGTTTGGACGCTAAATATACTACTTTCCGGTTTTACGAATCAGCCAGAAAACTAAAAGTTCAGACAATAACAAACTGTACGTCAGTACATCACATCCCGCCAGACCATCAGCAACCAGCCACCTCCTTCCCCTGACCACCCCTCCACATCCCTCTTACCCACTGACATTTTTCTCATTTGCATCTGGTGAGGAAATCATAGCCCTCATCTGTCCGTCCGTCCCTACTTGACCCTATCCCCTCCTGCCTCTTCTGCTACCTCTTTTCTTCCTGTTAAAATCTTGCCCACCTCCTCAACCTCTCTCTTTCATCAGGTTTTATCCCCTCTGCCTTTAAAGCATGCACTCCTCTCCCCTATTCTTAAAAAACCTACCCTAGATCCACATACACGCCAACTACGGACCCATCTCTCTCCTACACTTTGTCTTTGTTTCCTCCCACTCCCTGCTTGATCCATTCCAGCCTGGCATCTGTCCAGCCACTCTCTTCTTCTGCAAATCCTTCACTCCCTTAGTCTGCGTGATATATTGCCCTCTCCTGGCTATCCTCCTAGATCTCTGAACGTTCCTTCTCGGTTTCCTCTCATGACTCCCCCGCCCCCCACACTTCCACCAATTGCAGGTGTCCCCCAAGGTTCTGTTCTCTCTCTCTCTCTATATACATCTTCCCTCATGTGATTTTCCTTCTCTTACTTATACTATCTTCTATTTCATACTAACTTCAACGGTACCAAATCCCTCGGTTTTCTGCCCCCGATTGATACCTATTTCAGTGTCGTCTACGCATGCAGCTATGTTAATATACTCTGTACTTGTCCTAGATTGTCTTGAACTGTAAGTCACTGTTTTCTTGTTTTACTTATCTGTTTATATACTCTGTACTTGGGTACTTGTGGCACCATATAAAATAAGATTTTACTCACCAGTAAATCTATTTCTCGTAGTCCGTAGTGAATGCTGGGAACTCCGTAAGGACCATGGGGAATAGACGGGCTCCGCAGGAGACTGGGCACTCTAAAAGAAAGATTAGGTACTAACTGGTGTGCACTGGCTCCTCCCTCTATGCCCCTCCTCCAGACCTCAGTTAGGATACTGTGCCCGGAAGAGCTGACACAATAAGGAAGGATTTTGAATCCCGGGTAAGACTCATACCAGCCACACCAATCACACCGTATAACTCGTGATACTATACCCAGTTAACAGTATGAAATATAACAGAGCCTCTCAACAGATGGCTCAACAATAACCCTTTAGTTAGGCAATAACTATATACAAGTATTGCAGACAATTCGCACTTGGGATGGGCGCCCAGCATCCACTACGGACTACGAGAAATAGATTTACCGGTGAGTAAAATCTTATTTTCTCTGACGTCCTAGTGGATGCTGGGAACTCCGTAAGGACCATGGGGATTATACCAAAGCTCCCAAACGGGCGGGAGAGTGCGGATGACTCTGCAGCACCGAATGAGAGAACTCAAGGTCCTCCTCAGCCAGGGTATCAAATTTGTAGAATTTTGCAAACGTGTTTGCCCCTGACCAAGTTGCAGCTCGGCAAAGTTGTAAAGCCGAGACCCCTCGGGCAGCCGCCCAAGAAGAGCCCACTTTCCTCGTGGAATGGGCTTTTACTGATTTAGGATGCGGCAATCCAGCCGCAGAATGCGCCAGCTGAATTGTGCTACAAATCCAGCGAGCAATAGTCTGCTTAGAAGCAGGAGCACCTATTTTGTTGGGTGCATACAGGATAAAAAGCGAGTCAGTTTTCCTGACTCCAGCCGTCCTGGAAACATAAATTTTCAAGGCCCTGACTACGTCCAGTAACTTGGAATCTTCCAAGTCCCTAGTAGCCGCAGGTACTACAATAGGTTGGTTCAAGTGAAAAGCTGATACCACCTTAGGGAGAAACTGGGGACGAGTCCTCAATTCTGCCCTATCCATATGGAAAATCAGATAAGGGCTTTTACATGACAAAGCCGCCAATTCTGAAACACGCCTGGCCGGAGTTAAGGCCAATAACATGACCACTTTCCACGTGAGAAATTTCAGATCCACAGTTTTAAGTGGCTCAAACCAATGTGATTTCAGGAAACTCAACACCACGTTGAGATCCCAAGGTGCCACAGGAGGCACAAAAGGGGGCTGAATATGTAGCACTCCCTTTACAAATGTCTGAACTTCAGGCAGTGAAGCCAGTTCTTTTTGAAAGAAAATAGACAGAGCCGAAATCTGGACCTTAATGGAACCCAATTTTAGGCCCATAGTCACTCCCGACTGTAGGAAGTGCAGAAAACGACCCAGCTGAAATTCCTCTGTAGGGGCCTTCCTGGCCTCACACCACGCAACATATTTTCGCCAAATACGGTGATAATGGTTTGCGGTTACTTCTTTCCTGGCTTTTATCAGCGTAGGAATGACTTCCTCCGGAATGCCCTTTTCCTTTAGGATCCGGAATTCAACCGCCATGCCATCAAACGCAGCCGCGGTAAGTCTTGGAACAGACAGGGCCCCTGCTGTAGCAGATCCTGTCTGAGCGGTAGAGGCCATGGGTCCTCTGATATCATTTCTTGAAGTTCTGGGTACCAAGCTCTTCTTGGCCAATCCGGAACCACGAGTATCGTTCTTACTCCTCGCATTCTTATTATTCTCAGTACCTTTGGTATGAGAGGCAGAGGAGGGAACACATAAACCGACTGGTACACCCACGGTGTCACCAGAGCGTCCACAGCTATCGCCTGAGGGTCCCTTGACCTGGCGCAATATCTCTTTAGTTTTTTGTTGAGGCGGGACGCCATCATGTCCACCTGTGGCCTTTCCCAATGGTGTACCAACAGTTGGAAGACTTCTGGATGAAGTCCCCATTCTCCCGGGTGTAGGTCGTGTCTGCTGAGGAAGTCTGCTTCCCAGTTGTCCACTCCCGGAATGAACACTGCTGACAGTGCTAAGACGTGATTTTCCGCCCATCGGAGAATCCTTGTGGCTTCTGCCATCGCCATCCTGCTTCTTGTGCCGCCCTGTCGGTTTACATGGGCGACTGCCGTGATGTTGTCCGATTGGATCAGTACCGGCTGGTTTTGAAGCAGAGGCCTTGCCAGACTTAGGGCATTGTAAATGGCCCTTAGTTCAAGAATATTTATGTGTAGGGACGACTCCTGACTTGACCAAAGTCCTTGGAAATTTCTTCCCTGTGTGACTGCCCCCCAGCCTCGAAGGCTGGCAACCGTGGTTACCAGGACCCAGTCCTGTATGCCGAATCTGCGGCCCTCTTGAAGATGAGCACTCTGCAGCCACCACAGTAGAGATAACCCTGTCTCCAAGGACCAGGGTATCAGCCGATGCATCTGAAGATGCGATCCCGACCACTTGTCCAACAGGTCCCACTGAAAGGTTCTTGCATGGAACCTGCCGAATGGAATTGCTTCGTAAGAAGCTACCATTTTTCCCAGGACTCGTGTGCAGTGATGCACCGATACCTGTTTTGGTTTCAGGAGGTCTCTGACTAGAGATGACAGCTCCTTGGCTTTCTCCTGCGGGAGAAAAACTTTTTTCTGTTCTGTGTCCAGAACCATCCCCAGGAACAGTAGGCGTGTGGTAGGAACCAGCTGTGACTTTGGAATGTTTAGAATCCATCTGTGCTGTTGTAGCACTTCCCGAGATAGTGCTACTCCGACCAACAACTGCTCCTTGGACCTCGCCTTTATAAGGAGATCGTCCAAGTACGAGATAATTAAAACTCCCTTTTTTCGAAGGAATATCATCATTTCTGCCATTACCTTGGTAAAGACCCTCGGTGCCGTGGACAGTCCAAACGGCAGTGTTTGGAATTGGTAATGGCAATCCTGTACCACAAATCTGAGGTACTCCTGGTGAGGATGGTAAATGGGGACATGTAGGTAAGCATCCTTGATGTCCAGGGATACCATGTAATCCCCCTCCTCCAGGTTTGCAATAACCGCCCTGAGCGATTCCATCTTGAACTTGAATTTTTTTATGTATGTGTTCAAGGATTTCAAATTTAAAATGGGTCTCACCGAACCGTCCGGTTTCGGTACCACAAACAGTGTGGAATAGTAACCCCGTCCTTGTTGAAGTAGGGGCACCTTGACTATCACCTGCTGGGAATACAGCATGTGAATTGCCTCTAGCCACAGCCTCCCTGCCTGAGGGAGTTTCGGCAAGGCAGATTTGAGGAAACGGCGGGGGGGAGACGCCTCGAATTCCAGCTTGTACCCCTGAGATACAACTTGAAGGATCCAGGGATCCACCTGTGAGCGAGCCCACTGATCGCTGAAATTTTTGAGGCGGCCCCCCACCGTACTTGGCTACGCCTGTGGAGCCCCCGCGGTATGCGGTGGACTCAGAGGAAGCGGGGGAAGAATTTTTATTCTGGGAACTGGCTGACTGGTGCAGCTTTTTCCCTTTTCCCTCGTCTCTGTGCAGAAAGGAAGCGCCTTTGACCCGCTTGCTTTTCTGAAGCCGAAAGGACTGTACCTGATAATACAGTGCTTTCTTAGGCTGTGAGGAAACCTGAGGTAAAAAAATTTCTTCCCAGCTGTTGCTGTGGATACGAGGTCCCAGAGACCATCCCCAAACAATTCCTCACCCTTATAAGGCAGAATCTCTATGTGCCTTTTAAAGTCAGAATCACCTGTCCAGTGTCGGGTCTCTAATACCCTCCTGACAGAATGGACATTGCATTAATTCTGGATGCCAGCCGGCAAAATATCCCTCTGTGCATCCCTCATATATAAGACGACGTCTTTAATATGCTCTTATGTTCGCAAAATAGTATCCCTGTTTGACAGGGTCACAGACCACGCTGCAGCAGCACTATCTGCAGGTCTCAGTCTAGTACCTGAGTGTGTAAATACAGACTTCAGGATAGCCTCCTGCTTTTTATCAGCAGGTACCTTCAAAGTGGCCGTATCCTAAGACGGCAGTGCCACCTTTTTTGACAAACGTGTGACCGCCTTATCCACCCTAGGGGATATCTCCCAGCGTAACTTATCCTCTGGCGGGAAAGGGTACGCCATCAGTAACTTTTTAGAAATTACCAGTTTCTTATCGGGGGAACCCACGCTTTTCACACACTTCATTCACTCATTTGATGGGGGAACAAAACACTGCCTGCTTTTTCTCCCCAAACATAAAACCCTTTTTTTAGTGGTACTTGGGTTAATGTCAGAAATGTGTAACACATTTTTTATTGCCGGGATCATGTAACGGATGTTCCTAGTGGATTTTGTATATGTCTCAACCTCGTCGACACTGGAGTCAGACTCCGTGTCGACATCTGAGAGCGGGCGTTTTTGAGCCCCTGATGGCCTTTGAGACGCCTGGGCAGGCGCGGGCTGAGAAGCCGGCTGTCCCACAGCTGTTACGTCATCCAGCCTTTTATGTAAGGAGTTGACACTGTCGGTTTATACCTTCCACCTATCCATCCACTCTGGTGTCGGCCCCACAGAGGGCGACATCACATTTATCGGCATCTGCTCTGCCACCACATAAGCCTCCTCATCAAACGTGTCGACACAGCCGTACCGACACACCGCACACACACAGGGAATGCTCTGACCGAGGATAGGACCCCACAAAGCCCTTTGGGGAGACAGAGAGAGAGTATGCCAGCACACACCAGAGCGCTATATAATGTAGGGATTAACACTATATTGAGTGAATTTTTCCCAATAGCTGCTTGTATATACAATATTACGCCTAAATTTAGTGCCCCCCCTCTCTTTTTAACCCTTTGAGCCTGAAAACTACAGGGGAGAGCCTGGGGAGCTGTCTTCCAGCTGCACTGTGAAGAGAAAATTACGCCAGTGTGCTGAGGGAGATAGCTCCGCCCCTTTTTGGCAGACTTTTCTCCCGCTTTTTTATGGATTCTGGCAGGGGTATTTATCACATATACAGCCTCTGGGGCTATATATTGTGATTATTTTGCCAGCCAAGGTGTTTTTATTGCTGCTCAGGGCGCCCCCCCCCAGCGCCCTGCACCCATCAGTGACCGGAGTGTGAGGTGTACATGAGGAGCAATGGCGCACAGCTGCAGTGCTGTGCGCTACCTTGGTGAAGACTGAAGTCTTCTGCCGCCGATTTTCCGGACCATCTTCGTGCTTCTGGCTCTGTAAGGGGTCGGCGGCGCGGCTCCGGGAACGAACACCAAGGACGGGTCCTGCGGTCGATCCCTCTGGAGCTAATGGTGTCCAGTAGCCTAAGAAGCCCAAGCTAGCTGCAAGCAGGTAGGTTCGCTTCTTCTCCCCTTAGTCCCTCGATGCAGTGAGCCTGTTGCCAGCAGGTCTCACTGTAAAATAAAAAACCTAAAATAAACTTTCTTTCTAGGAGCTCAGGAGAGCCCCTAGTGTGCATCCAGCTCGGCCGGGCACAGAAATCTAACGGAGGTCTGGAGGAGGGGCATAGAGGGAGGAGCCAGTGCACACCAGTTAGTACCTAATCTTTCTTTTAGAGTGCCCAGTCTCCTGCGGAGCCCGTCTATTCCCCATGGTCCTTACGGAGTTCCCAGCATCCACTAGGACGTCAGAGAAATAAAGGTTAATAATAATAATAACATAACAAGTAAGCTCACCAGACTATATATTTATTTTTTAAGCAAGTACACACTGGGGATCATTTACAAACCACTAGCACAGAGCAAGGGGCCTTCAAATGTATCTGCGGCTTCACATCTATTTTTAGAGGACTGTGCATAGATATTTGCAAGAGATACACCTCTGAGCTAATCGCAATGAGAGCTCACACGTGTGGTACATAAGTAGAGGAAGGTTCACAGTCCGGCTTGTTATTAACAGTATCCTAAGTGTAAATTTATTTATGCGCAATTATTCACATGTACACATTTATGCATACACAGGTCCATGTAAGCATTTGTTGCGCACATTCATTAGGGTTTTGTAGGTGGGATACAAAGAATAGGGATATTTTTTCTAAGTGAAAATATTACATCAGCAACCCCCCATTCCTCATTTTCAACTTTTCCATTTTCTCCTAAGTTATTGCTTCTTTGTGGTGGCCTGACTCCTAAACGCAAGGGCTATATTTCAAGTAACAAATATTTGATTTCTGCCACCTCCAATTTGCTGGATATGTAACATGTATTCGTTCAGAAAAATAAAGACTTGTAACATCCTGCAAAATCCAGATAAACCATCTTTAGATCTTAAAGCCAGACATGACCTTTCCATCATTATGTTGCGCTACCTACATATGCGCCTGGTCTGCAAAGTACTCATTTCTGTGTGCTTTCATTAGAGTTTTTTCCCATACCTCCCAACATGACCCTCTCCAGGAGGGACACAATGCTCTGCTTCTGGGCTTTTCTCTTAATTTATGATTGCCTGCACCTGTGTTGAACTGGTTAATGGATAAGAAAGGTGTTTCACCACAGGTGACAGCAATCATAATTAAGAGGAAGTCCAGGAGCAGAGCATTCTGTCCCTCCTGGAGAGGGTCATGTCGGGAGGTATGCTTTTTCCAGCCACTGTAATCATCCGTATGGAGGATCAAATCACACTGAGATCACGGGAATTGTTCATGACACAAAGCATTAGTTGCTGCCACCAAAATTTCTCCCCTAACTCAGCTCCCTGAATCCCCAAAAACTCTATAGGGCCCTACACATATAAAGATCCGCCGCCGAGCTGCCCGACGACGGATACGGCCGACCCGGCGGCGGGGGGGGGGGGGGGGGGGCAGTGAAGTTTCTTCACTCCCCCCGTCACCTGGCTCCATTGAAGTGCAGGCAAATATGGACGAGATCGTCCATATTGGCCTGCATGCACAGCCAACGGGGCACCAGCGAAGAATGAGCGCGGGGCCGCGCGTCGTTCATCGCTGGTGCCTCCACACTCAAAGATATGAACGTTATCTCATTCAATAATGAACAAGATCGTTCATATCTTTGAGGAATATCGGCCAGTGTGTAGGGCCTATATGGCCTGGCTCTCTCACTTTCTATCCATTAGCCTTCCCTCTCCTAAGGTGACTTCAATATCCTCATCAACAACCCCACTGATCATATCCCCTCTATAAAAGAGTTCTGCTGTTTCAATGAGAGAGGTCTATATACAGCTATACACACAAAATAAGATTTTACTTACCGGTAAATCTATTTCTCTAACGTCCTAAGTGGATGCTGGGGACTCCGTAAGGACCATGGGGATTAGCGGCTCCGCAGGAGACTGGGCACAACTATAAAGAAAGCTTTTAGACTACTGGTGTGCACTGGCTCCTCCCACTAAGACCCTCCTCCAGACCTCAGTTAGATTCTTGTGCCCGGCTGAGCTGGATGCACACTAGGGGCTCTCCTGAGCACCTAGAAAGAAAGTATATTTAGGTTTTTTATTTTCAGTGAGATCTGCTGGCAACAGACTCACTGCAGCGAGGGACTAAGGGGAGAAGAAGCGAACCTACCTAACAGGTGGTAGTTTGGGCTTCTTAGGCTACTGGACACCATTAGCTCCAGAGGGATCGACCGCAGGACCCGACCTTGGTGTTCGTTCCCGGAGCCGCGCCGCCGTCCCCCTTACAGAGCCAGAAGCACGAAGAAGGTCCGGAAAATCGGCGGCAGAAGACTTCGGTCTTCACCAAGGTAGCGCACAGCACTGCAGCTGTGCGCCATTGCTCCTCATGTACACCTCACACTTCGGTCACTGATGGGTGCAGGGCGCTGGGGGGGGGGGGGGGCGCCCTGAGGGCAATAAATAACACCTTGGCTGGCAAAATATACATCATATATAGTCCCAGAGGCTATATAGATGTAAAATTACCACTGCCAGTATTACAGAAAAAGCGGGAGAAAGTCCGCCGAAAAGGGGGCGGGGCTTCTCCCTCAGCACACTGGCGCCATTTTTCCATCACAGTTCCACTGGAAGGAAGCTCCCTGGCTCTCCCCTGCAGTCTAAGAATACTACAGAAGGGTAAAAAAGAGAGGGGGGGCACTAAATTTAGGCGCAGTATAGATATTATATATATGTAATATATATAAAAAAGCAGCTATAGGGAAAACACTCATTGATAGTGGGATCCCAGTGTTATATAGCGCTCTGGTGTGTGCTGGCATACTCTCTCTCTGTCTCCCCAAAAGGCTTTGTGGGGTCCTGTCCTCTGTCAGAGCATTCCCTGTGTGTTTGCGGTGTGTCGGTACGGCTGTGTCGACATGTTTGATGAGGAGGCTTATGTGGAGGCGGACCAGATGCCTGTAAATGTGATGTCACCCCCTGCGGGGTCGACACCTGAGTAGATGGTGCTGTGGAAGGAATTACGTGATAGTGTCAACTCCTTACATAAAAGGTTTGACGACATACCTAATGTGGGACTGCCGGCTTCTCAGCCTGTGCCTGCCCAGGCGTCTCAAAAACCATCAGGGGGTTGACACAGATGTCGACATGGATACTGACTCCAGTGTCGACGACGAAGAGACTAATGTAACTTCCAGTAGGGCCACACGTTACATGATTGAGGCAATGAAAAATGTGTTGCACATTTCTGATGTTACCCCCGGTACCACAAAAAAGGGTATAATGTTTGGAGAGAAAAAACTACCAGTAGCTTTTCCTCCGTCTGAAGAGTTAAATGAAGTGTGTGAAGAAGCGTGGGCTTCCCCTGATAAATAGATGGTAATTTCTAAGAGGTTACTAATGGCGTACCCTTTCCCGCCAGAGGATAGGTCACGCTGGGAAACATCCCCTAGGGTGGATAAAGCGCTCACACGCTTGTCAAAGAAGGTGGCACTACCGTCTCCAGATACGGCCGCCCTGAAGGAATCTGCTGATAGAAAGCAGGAGGCTATCCTGAAATCTATATATACACACACACAGGTGTGATACTGAGACCGGCTATAGCTTCAGCCTGGATGTGCAGCGCTGCTGCTGCGTGGTCAGATTCCCTGTCAGAAAATATAGATACCCTAGACAGGGACACTATTTTGCTAAACGTAGAGCATATAAAAGACGCACTTTTATACATGAGGGATGCACAGAGGGATATTTGCCGGCTGGCATCCAAAATTAGTGCAATGTCCATTTCTGCCAGGAGAGGGTTATGGACTCGGCAGTGGACAGGTGATGAAGATTCCAAACGACACATGGAAGTTCTGCCTTATAAGGGTGAGGAATTGTTCGGGAATGGTCTCTCGGACCTCGTTTCCACAGCAACAGCTGGGAAGTCTACATTTTTACCCCATGTTCCCTCACAACCAAAGAAAGCACCGTATTATCAGGTACAGTCCTTTCGGCCCAATAGGGGCAAGCGGGTTAAAGGCGCGTCCTTTCTGCCCAGAGGCAGAGGTAGAGGGAAAAAGCTGCAGCATACAGCCAGTTCCCAGAAGCAAAAGTCCTCCCCCGCTTCCTCTAAGTCCACAGCATGACGCTGGGGCTCCACAGGCGGAGCCAGGTACGGTGGGGGCCCGTCTCAAAAATTTCAGCAATCAGTGGGCTCGCTCATGGGTGGATCCCTGGATCCTTCAAGTAGTATCTCAGGGGTACAAACTGGAATTCGAGACATCTCCCCCCGCCGTTTCCTCAAATCTGCCTTGCCAACCACTCCCTCAGGCAGGGAGGCAGTGTTACAGGCAATTCACAAGCTGTATTCACAACAAGTGATAGTAAAGGTGCCCCTACTTCAACAAGGAAGGGGTTACTATTCCACAAAGTTTGTGGTACCGAAACCGGACGGTTCGGTGAGACCCATTTTAAATTTGAAATCCTTGAACACATATATAAAAAAATTCAAGTTCAAGATGGAATCGCTCAGGGCGGTTATTGCAAGCCTGGATGAGGGAGATTACATGGTATCGCTGGACATCAAGGATGCTTACCTACATGTCCCCATTTACCATCCTCACCAGGAGTACCTCAGGTTTGTGGTATAAGATTGTCATTACCAATTTCAGACGTTGCCGTTCGGTCTCTCCACGGCTCCGAGGGTCTTTACCAAGGTAATGGCGGAAATGATGATACTCCTTCGAAGAAAGGGAGTTTTAATTATCCCGTACTTGGACGATCTCCCGATAAAGGCGAGGTCCAGAGAGCAGTTGTTGATAGGGGTAGCACTATCTCGGGAAGTGCTACAACAGCACGGCTGGATTCTAAACATTCCAATGTCACAGCTGGTCCCTACGACACGCCTGCTGTTCCTAGGGATGGTTCTGGATACAGAACAGAGAAAAGTGTTTCTCCCGGAGGAAAAGGCCAAGGAGCTGTCATCTCTAGTCAGAGGCCTCTTAAAACCAAAATAGGTGTCGGTGCATCATTGCACGCGGATCCTGGGAAAAATGGTAGCTTCCTACAAAGCGATTCCATTCGGCAGGTTTCATGCAAGAACCTTTCAGTGGGACCTGTTGGACAAGTGGTCCGGATCGCATCTTCAGATGCATCGTCTGATAACCCTGTCTCCGAGGACAAGGGTGTCTCTGCTGTGGTGGCTGCAGAGTGCTCATCTTCAAGAGGGCCGCAGATTCGGCATACAGGACTGGGTCCTGGTGACCACGGATGCCAGCCTTCGAGGCTGGGGAGCAGTCACACAGGGAAGAAACTTCCAAGGACTATGGTCAAGTCAGGAGACTTCCCTGCACATAAATATTCTGGAACTAAGGGCCATTTACAATGCCCTAAGTCAGGCAAAACCCCTGCTTCAAAACCAGCCGGTACTGATCCACTCAGACAACATCACGGCGGTCGCCCATGTAAATCGACAGGGCGGCACGAGAAGCAGGACGGCGATGGCAGAAGCCACAAGGATTCTCCGATGGGCGGAAAATCACGTGTTAGCACTGTCAGCAGTGTTCATTCCGGGAGTGGACAACTGGGAAGCAGACTTCCTCAGCAGGCACGACCTCCACCCGGGAGAGTGGGGACTTCATCCAGAAGTCTTTCAAATGATTGTAAACCAGTGGGAAAAACCACAGGTGGACATGATGGCGTCCCGCCTAAAAAAGCTAGAAAAATATTGCGCCAGGTCGAGAGACCCGCAGGCGATAGCTGTGGACACTCTGGTAACACCGTGGGTGTACCGATCGGTTTATGTGTTCCCTCCTCTTCCTCTCATACCAAAGGTACTGAGGATAATAAGGAGAAGAGGAGTAAGAACTATACTCATTGTTTCGGATTGGCCAAGAATAGGTATCCGGAACTTCAAGAAATGATGTCAGAGGACCCATGGCCTCTACCGCTCAGACAGGACCTGCTGCAGCAGGGGCCCTGTCTGTTCCAAGACTTACCGTGGCTGCGTTTGACGGCATGGTGCCACTGGAGACACAAAAGGGGGCTGAATATGCAGCACTCCCTTTACAAACGTCTGAACTTCAGATAGAGAAGCCAACTCTTTTTGAAAGAAAATGGATAGGGCCGAAATCTGGACCTTAATGGAACCCAATTTTAGGCCCAAAGTCACTCCGGACTGTAGGAAGTGAAGGAAACGGCCCAGCTGGAATTCCTCCGTAGGAGCATTCCTGGCCTCACACCAAGCAACATATTTTCGCCATATACAGTGATAATGTTGAGCTGTCATGTCCTTCCTAGCCTTTATCAGCGTAGGAATTACCTCATCCGGAATGCCTTTCTCTGCTAGGATCCGGCGTTCAACCGCCATGCCGTCAAACGCAGCAAGTCTTGGAACAGACAGGGCCCCTGTTGCAACAAGTCCTGTCTTAGAGGAAGAGGCCACAGGTCCTCTGTGAGCATTTCTTGCAGATCTGGATACCAAGTCCTTCTTGGCCAATCTGGAACAATGAGTATTGTTCTCACTCCTCTTTTCCTTGGGTATGAGAGGAAGAGGAGGAAATACATAGACCGACTGGAACACCCACGGTGTCACCAGGGCGTCTACAGCTATCGCCTGAGGGTCTCTTGACCTGGCGCAATACCTCTGTAGCTTTTTGTTGAGGCGGGATGCCATCATGTCCACCTGTGGCAGTTCCCACCGACTTGTAATCTGTGCGAAGACTTCCTGATGAAGTCCCCACTCTCCCGGGTGGAGGTCGTGTCTGCTGAGGAAGTCTGCTTCCCAGTTGTCCACTCCCGGGATGAACACTGCCGACAGTGCGCTTACGTGATTCTCCGCCCAGCGAAGAATTCTGGTGGCTTCCGCCATCGCCACTCTGCTCCTTGTGCCGCCTTGGCGGTTTACATGAGCCACTGCGGTGATGTTGTCTGACTGAATCAGAGCCGGCTGGTCGCGAAGCAGGGTCTCCGCTTGACGTAGGGCGTTGTATATGGCCCCTAGTTCCAGGATGTTGATGTGAAGGCAAGTCACTTGACTTGACCACAGACCTTGGAAATTTCTTCCCTGTGTGACTGCACCCCAACCTCGGAGGCTTGCGTCCGTGGTCACCAGGACCCAGTCCTGAATGCCGAACCTGCGGCCCTCGAGAAGGTGAGCTCTCTGCAGCCACCACAGGAGTGATACCCTGGCCCTGGGGGATAGGGTGATTAACCGATGCATCTGAAGATGTGATCCAGACCACTTGTCCAGTAAGTCCCATTGAAAAGTCCTTGCATGGAACCTGCTGAAGGGAATGGCCTCGTATGATGCCACCATCTTTCCCAGGACACGAGTGCAGTGATGCACTGACACCTGTTTTGGTTTTAATAGGTTCCTGACCAGTGTCATGAGTTCCTGAGCTTTCTCCATCGTGAGATAAACCCTTTTCTGGTCTGTGTCTAGAATCATGCCCAGGAAAGGCAGACGAGTCGTAGGAACCAACTGCGACTTTGGAATATTTAGAATCCAGCCGTGTTGCCGTAACACTTCCAGAGAAAGTGCTACGCTGATCAGCAACTGCTCTCTTGATCTCGCTTTTATGAGATCGTCCAAGTATGGGATAATTGTGACTCCTTGCTTCCGCAGGAGTACCATCATTTCCTCCATTACCTTGGTAAATATTCTCGGTGCCGTGGAGAGACCAAACGGCAACGTCTGAAATTGGTAATGACAATCCTGTACCACAAATCTGAGGTACGCCTGATGAGGTGGATAAATGGGGACATGCAGGTATGCATCCTTTATGTCCAGAGACACCATAAAATCCTCCCCTTCCAGGCTTGCGATGACCGCTCTCAGCGATTCCATCTTGAACTTGAACCTTTTCAGGTATATGTTCAGGGATTTTAAATTCAATATGGGTCTGACCGAACCGTCCGGTTTCGGGACTAGAAACATGGTCGAATAATAACCCCTTTCTTGTTGAAGGAGGGGAACCTTGACCACCACCTGTTGAAGATACAATTTGTGAATTGCATTTAACACTATTTCCCTCTCGTGGGGGGAAGCTGGCAGGGCCGATTTGAGGTATCTGTGCGGGGGCATCTCCTCGAATTCCAGCTTGTATCCGTGAGACACAATATCTATTGCCCAGGGATCCAACTGGGAGTGAACCCACTTGTGGGTGAAATTTCGAAGACGTGCCCCCACCGGGCCTAGCTCCGCTTGTGGAGCTCCAGCGTCATGCGGTGGATTTTGTAGAGGCCGGGGAGGACTTCTGTTCCTGGGAACTAGCTGTGTTGTGCAGCTTCTTTCCTCTGCCCCTGCCTCTGGCAAGAAAGGACGCACCTCGGACTTTCTTGTTTTTCTGTGATCGAAAGGACTGCATTTGATAATACGGTGCTCTCTTAGGCTGTGAGGAAACATATGGCAAAAAATTTGACTTTCCAGCAGTAGCTGTGGAGACCAGGTCCGAGAGACCCTCCCCAAACAATTCCTCACCCTTGTAAGGTAAAACCTCCATATGCCTTTTTGAGTCGGCATCACCTGTCCATTGCCGAGTCCACAGGACCCTTTTGGCAGAAATCGACATAGCATTTATTCTAGAACCCAGTAGACTAATGTCTCTTTGAGCATCTCTCATATATAGGACAGCGTCTTTAATATGCCCCAGGGTCAATAATATAATATCCTTGTCTAAGGTATCAAGTTCCTCAGACAGGGTGTCCGTCCACGCTGCTACAGCACTACACACCCAGGCCGACGCGATCGCCGACCTCAGTAAGGTACCTGAATGTGTATAAATGGACTTCAGGGTACCCTCCTGTTTTCTATCCGCAGCATCTTTGAGGGTAGCCGTATCCTGTGACAGCAGGGCTACCTTCTTGGATAAGCGTGTTAAAGCTCTGTCCACCCTAGGGGAGGATACCCAGCGTAACCTGTCCGTTGGCGGGAAAGGATACGCCATAAGAATCCTTTTGGAAATCTGCAGTTTTTTATCTGGAGATTCCCAAGCCTTTTTTACATAACTCATTTAGCTCGTGTGAGGGGGGAAAGGTTACCTGTGGCTTCTTTTCCCCATACATATGTACCCTCCTGTCAGGGACTGGGGTTTCCTCTGTGATGTGCAACACATCCTTAATTGCTATAATCATATAACGGATGGATTTAGCCAATTTTGGCTGTAATTTTGCATCATCGTAATCGACACTGGAGTCAGAATCCATGTCGGTATCCGTGTCAACAATTTGGGAAAGTGGGCGCTTCTGAGACCCTGTCGGCCTCTGCGACATAGGATCAGGCATGGGTTGGGACCCTTACTGTCCTGGAGGCTTCAGCTTTTTCTAACCTTTTATGTAAGGAATTAACATTATCATTTAAAACCTTCCACATATCCATCCAATCAGGTGTCGGCGCCGTCGGCGGAAACACCACATTCATTTGCTCCCGCTCTGCTTCCACATAGCCTTCCTCATCAGACATGTCAACACAAGCGTACCGACACACCACACACACAGGGAATGCCCTTTTTGAAGACCGTTCCCCCACAAGGCCCTTTGGAGAGACAGAGAGTATGCCAGCACACACCCCAGCGCTATAACCCAGGAATAACACAGTAACTTAATGTTAACCCAGTAGCTGCTGTTTATATTGTGTTTTTGCGCCTAATTTATGTGCCCCCCCTCTCTTTTTACCCTCTTCTACCGTGAATCTGCAGGGGAGAGCCTGGGGAGCTTCCTCTCAGCGGAGCTGTGGAGAAAAAATGGCGCTGGTGAGTGCTGAGGAAGAAGCCCCGCCCCCTCGACGGCAGGCTTCTGTCCCGCTTAAATATGCATTTTCTTGGCGGGGGCTCATACATATATACAGTGCCCAACTGTATATATGTTTACTTTTGCCAAAAAGAGGTTCCAAATGCTGCCCAGGGCGCCCCCCCCCCCTGCGCCCTGCACCCTTAGTGTGACCAGAGTATGTGAGGTGTGTGGGAGCAATGGCGCACAGCTGCAGTGCTGTGTGTTACCTCAGTGAAGAACGGAGTCTTCTGCCGCCAATTTGAAGTCTTCTTGCTTCTCATACTCACCCGGCTTCTGTCTTCCGGCTCTGCGAGGGGGACGGCGGCGCGGCTCTGGGATCGGACGGCGAGGGTGAGATCCTGCGTACGATCCCTCTGGAGCTAATGGTGTCCAGTAGCCTAAGAAGCAGGACCTAGCTTCAGAGAGTAGGGCTGCTTCTCTCCCCTCTGTCCCACGATGCAGGGAGTCTGTTGCCAGCAGAGCTCCCTGAAAATAAAAAACCTAACAAAATACTTTCTCTCAGCGAACTCAGGAGAGCTCACTGAAAAGCACCCAGCTCGTCTGGGCACAGTATCAAACTGAGGTCTGGAGGAGGGGCATAGAGGGAGGAGCCACTGCACACCAGAACCTGAATTCTTTCTTAAAGTGCCCATGTCTCCTGCGGAGCCCGTCTATCCCCATGGTCCTTACGGAGTCCCCAGCATCCACTACGGACTACGAGAAATAGATTTACCGGTAAGTAAAATCTTATTTTGTGTGTATAGCTGTATATAGACCTCTCTCATTGAGACAGCAGAACTCTTTTATAGAGGGGATATGCTCAGTGGGGTTGTTGATGAGGATATTGAAGTCACCTTAGGAGAGGGAAGGCTAATGGATAGAAAGTGAGAGAGCCAGGCCATATAGGCCCTACACACTGGCCGATATTCCTCAAAGATATGAACGATCTTGTTCATTATTGAATGAGATAACGTTCATATCTTTGAGTGTGGAGGCACCAGCGATGAACGACGCGCGGCCCCGCGCTCATTCATCGCTGGTGCCCCGTTGGCTGTGCATGCAGGCCAATATGGACGATCTCGTCCATATTTGCCTGCACTTCAATGGAGCCAGGTGACGGGGGGAGTGAAGAAAGTGCCCATGTCTCCTGCGGAGCCCGTCTATCCCCATGGTCCTTACGGAGTCCCTAGCATCCACTAGGACGTTAGAAAAATACTAGATTTGTTTGTAACAAATAAATATGCACAAAACATTTCATCTGCATCAGGTAAACAGAGTCAACTACAGTTTACCTGTATATGTTTGTGTATATAGCTAAAGTATATATTTCTGTGATCCACAGTTCTGCTGTAAGACTTTCAGCTTTGTTTTAATGATGTAATTTAGTTATGCTGTTCACAGACAAGTGTATTGCACAACAGAAAGTTTCAGTGACTAGTAACACATTCATTAAATCTCCCAGCAACGAGTGCATCCCATCTTTCCCAACACAGATGATGTATATTCATTCAGACTTGAGTGATCATTTCATCACACATTTACACACTTCAAATACAATTTGGAGAAACCATTGTTCTCCTGGTGAGCTTGTGCTACCAACCTAGTACAGTAGCAATTGTAGGCTTTCGATGTGATAGTTACTGCGGCTAATGGAGTCCGGCCCACAGCCATAAAAGTGTAACAAGGCAGCAGCTGGGCAGCAGAATCTTGTAAGAAGGTTATTTTACAGAAATACTTAACCCAAACATACGGAACACATTAAAAAATATATATATATTAAAGCTGAACAACTGCTTTTAAAATACATTTAAAAGGTTATTTGACTATAAAGGCTGATGGATTTAATCAGATAAATGTTGTAAGGAAATACGGATATAACTGTAAGGATGCAGAGAGTCTTAAGTAAAAGGAACATAAACACCCATGGCAGCCCTATGTGGGGGAAAGGAAACTATTTCTATAGCAACTAGAAGCTTAGCAGCTGTAAAGAGCAACATGGCCCAGTGTGCAGATTCATGTCTCAAGAGACTTTGCATTACCAGTGGTTTCATGACACACTGCGAACACAAGCTCAGCCAGAGAACACTACCGAGGAACAAACAGTACGGTGTTGCAACAACACCAAGCAGGGAGAAACTTGCTCCACAACTTTAGAAATTGTTGTAGCTAAAACAAAACACATTGCAAGCATACCAAAATAAAATTTCAGAATGAAATCAAATATAAATTAATGTTATTAAATAAAAAAAGGCTAAAATGAAACAATGTATATAAGAAATTACCAATCTAGAGCTCTCATGAGATGCTTATCATTTTCCTGTTTAGGCAGTTTGCTCTGTGCATACCTTAAACTGGTTTAATGTCGTCATAGTACAAGTGATCGGATCAGTCTTGAATACTTAGAAACAGACATGTAAGGCTAGCAGTACATCCGGCATACCTTGCCTTTGGCAAAAGAACAGTATACTATATGGGATGAGTGTGTCACTCCGCCCATGTGCTGAGATCTAGGACCCTTCTACAATCTAGCTACACAAAAGCATACACTGTGTCAATGGGGGTCATTCCGAGTTGATCGCTCGCTGGCTACTTTTAGCAGCCGTGCAAACGCATTATCGCCGCCCACTGGAGAGTGTATTTTCGCTTTGCAGAAGTGCGAACGCTTGTGCAGCAGAGCACCTGCAAAATCAATTTGTGCAAAACAAGACCAGCCCTGTAGTTACTCTTTGTGTGCGTTTATTCTAACGATGGAGGGGCGGCTTTTGACGTCACACACCAGCCCAGCGAACACCCAGCCACGCCTGCGTTTTTTCTGCCACGCCTGCGCTCCCTGAAAATGGTCAGTTGACAGCCAGAAACGCCCACTTCATGTCAATCTTCCGGCGTTCGGCCGTGCGACTGGAATATTCGTGACTCTGTGCAAACCCATGATGCTTATTGTACATGTACGATGCGCCTGAGCATTGCGGTGCATACACATGCGCAGAAATGCAGATTTTTAGCCTGATCGCTATGCTGCGAACAACGGCAGCTAGCGATCAACTCGGAATGACCCCCAATATCGGACATATAAATATATATTTTACTCTATCTATCTGTCTACATACACACACACACACTTACACTTTCCTGGCACAATGAGGACAGTTGTAAGACAGTCTCTCCCCTATCCGCTCTAGCTACGGTCACTACCTATTGTTAAGATGGGATGCAGTTAATGAAACGGTTGTCTGGATCCCGGCGGTCAGGAGACAGACGGCGAAATGCCATCGATCCAAATCCCGACCAAAGCCCTTAGTTCCCACTCAGGTGGTGGTCCACGCCACCACCCAAGGGGGAATATAAAAGCGTGGCGAGCACAGCGGCCCGCAAGGGGACTCGCTGTGCTCGCT
The DNA here is from genome assembly GCF_028390025.1 of Pseudophryne corroboree. Taxonomy (NCBI): domain Eukaryota; kingdom Metazoa; phylum Chordata; class Amphibia; order Anura; family Myobatrachidae; genus Pseudophryne; species Pseudophryne corroboree. The sequence continues at coordinate 647,863,938 of NC_086448.1, forward strand.
GCCGGGATTCTGGCCGTCGGGATTCCGGCATCATTCTTCTGACCGCCGGTATTACATACCGGACCCGTTAGGATCAATACTACTCACCTCCTAGAAAGCAGAGTACACTATAGCCCCCTTACCTAGACCCAGTATTAACAGTTTCACATAAAAAAATAAGATTTTACTCACCGGTAAATCTATTTCTCGTAGTCCGTAGTGGATGCTGGGCCTCCGTAAGGACCATGGGGAATAGCGGCTCCGCAGGAGACTGGGCACAACTAAAGAAAGCTTTAGGACTACCTGGTGTGCACTGGCTCCTCCCACTATGACCCTCCTCCAGACCTCAGTTAGGATACTGTGCCCGGAAGAGCTGACACAATAAGGAAGGATTTTGAATCCCGGGTAAGACTCATACCAGCCACACCAATCACACCGTATAACTCGTGATACTACACCCAGTTAACAGTATGAAATATAACTGAGCCTCTCAACAGATGACTCAGCAATAACCCTTTAGTTAGGCAATAACTATAAACAAGTATTGTAGACAATCCGCACTTGGGATGGGCGCCCAGCATCCACTACGGACTACGAGAAATAGATTTACCGGTGAGTAAAATCTTATTTTCTCTAACGTCCTAAGTGGATGCTGGGACTCCGTAAGGACCATGGGGATTATACCAAAGCTCCCAAACGGGCGGGAGAGTGCGGATGACTCTGCAGCACCGAATGAGCAAACTCTAGGTCCTCCTCAGCCAGGGTATCAAACTTGTAGACTCTTGCAAAAATGTTTGAACCCGACCAAGTAACAGCTCGGCAAAGTTGTAAAGCCGAGACCCCTCGGGCAGCCGCCCAAGAAGAGCCCACTTTCCTCGTGGAATGGGCTTTTACAGATTTAGGGTGCGGCAGTCCAGCCACAGAATGTGCAAGTTGAATCGTGCTACAGATCCAGCGAGCAATAGTCTGCTTAGAAGCAAGAGCACCCAGCTTGTTGGGTGCATACAGGATAAATAGCGAGTCAGTTTTCCTGACTCCAGCCGTCCTGGAAACATATACATTTCAGGGCCCTGACTACGTCCAGTAACTTGGAATCCTCCAAGTCCCAAGTAGCCGCAGGCACCACAATAGGTTGGTTCACATGAAAAACTGATACCACCTTAGGAAGGAATTGGGAACGAGTCCTCAATTCCGCCTTATCCATATAAAATACAGATAAGGGCTTTTGTATGACAAAGCCGCCAATTCTGATACACGCCTGGCCGACGCCAAGGCCCACAGCATGACCACTTTCCACGTGAGGTATTGTAGCTCCACGGATTTAAGTGGCTCAACCCAATGCGACTTCAGGAAATCCAACACCACGTTGAGATCCCACGGTGCCACTGGAGGCACAAACGGGGGCTGACATGCAGCACTCCCTTAACAAAAGTCTGAACTTCAGGTAGTGAAGCCAGTTCTAATTTGGAAGAAAATCGATAGAGCCAAAATCTGGACCTTAATGGAACCCAATTTTAGGCACATAGTCACCTCTGACTGTAGGAAGTGCAGAAATCGACCTTGCTGAAATTCCTCCTTTGGGGCCTTACTGGCCTCACAGCACGCAACATATTTCAGCCATATGCGGTGATAATGGTTTGCGTTCACTTCATTCCTAGATTTAAATAGCGTAGGGATAACTTCCTCCGGAATGCCCTTTTCCTTCAGGATCCGGCGTTCAACCGCCATGCCGTCAACGCAGCCGCGGTACGTCTTGGAACAGACAGGCCCCCTGCTGCAGCAGGTCCTGTCTGAGCGGCAGAGGCCATGGGTCCTCTGAGATCATTTCTTGGAGTTCTGGGCACCAAGCTCTTCTTGGCCAACCCGGAACAATGAGTATAGTTCATACTCCTCTCCTTCTTATTATTCTCATTACCCTGGGTAAGAGAGGCAGAGAAGGGAACACATACACCGACTGGTACACCCACGGTGTTACCAGAGTGTCCACAGCTATCGCCTGAGGGTCCCTTGACCTGGCGCAATATCTTTGTAGCTTTTTGTTGAGGCGGGACGCCATCATGTCCACCTGTGGCCTTTCCCAACGGTGTACAATCATTTGGAAGACTTCTGGATGAAGTCCACACTCTCCCGGGTGGCGGTCGTGTCTTCTGAGAAAGTCTGCTTCTCAGTTGTCCACTCCGGGAATGAACACTGCTGACAGTGCTAACACATGATTTTCCGCCCATCGGAGAATCCTTGTGGCTTCTGCCATCGCCATCCTGCTTCTTGTGCCGCCCTGTCGGTTTACATGAGCGACCGCCGTGATGTTGTCTGACTGGATCAGCACCGGCTGGTGTTGAAGCAGGGGTCTAGCCTGACTTAGGGCATTGTAAATGTAAAAGTAGTTCCAGAATATTTATGTGTAGGGAAGTCTCCTGACTTTTTCATAGCCTTGGAAGTTTCTTCCCTGTGTGACTGCCCCCCAGCCTCGAAGGCTGGCATCCGTGGTCACCAGGACCCAGTCCTGTATGCCGAATCTGCGGTCCCCTAGAAGATGAGCACTCTGCAGCCACCACAACAGCGACACCCTGGCCCTTGGAGACAGGGTTATCCGCCGATGCATCTGAAGATGCGACCCGGACCACTTGTCCAACAGATCCCACTGGAAGATCCTTGCATGGGACCTGGCGAATGGAATTTCTTCGTAAGAAGCTACCATCTTTCCCAGGGCTCGCGTGTATTGATGCACCGACACCTGTATTTGTATTAGGAGGTCTCTGTCTAGAGACGACAACTCCTTGGACTTCTCCTCCGGGAGAAAACCTTTTTTTCCTGTTCTGTGTCCAGAACCATACCCAGGAACAGTAGACGCGTCGTAGGAACCAGCTGCGACTTTGGAATATTCAGAATCCAGCCGTGCTTTTGTAGCACTTCCCGAGATAGTGCTACTCCAACGAACAACTGCTCCCTGGACCTCGCCTTTATAAGGAGATCGTCCAAGTACGGGAAAATTATTTCGGCCATTACCTTGGTAAATACCTCGGTGCCGGGGACAGGCCAACGGCAACGTCTGGAATTGGTAATGACAATCCTGTACCACAATTTTGAGGTACTCCTGGTGAAAAGGGTAAATAGGGACATGCAGGTAAGCATCCTTGATGTCCAGTGATACCATGAAATTCTCCAGGCTTGCAATAATCGCCCTGAGCGATTCCATTTTGAACTTGAACCTTCGTATATAAGTGTTCAAGGATTTCAATTTTAGAATGGGTCTCACCGAACCGTCTGGTTTCGGTACCACAACATTTTGGAATAGTAACCCCGGCCTTGTTGAAAGAGGGGCACCTTGATTTCACCTGCTGGAAGTACAGCTTGTGAATTGCCGCCAGTACTACCTTTCTCCGAGGGCAGCAGGCAAGGCTGATGTGAGGTAACGGCGAGGGGGAGTCGCCTCGAACTCCAGCCTGTATCCCTGTGATACTACTTGCAGAACCTAGGGATCCACCTGTGGGCAAGCCCACTGGTCCCTGAAGTCCCTGAAGTTCCCGAGACGCGCCCCCACCGCACCTGTCTCCACCTGTGAAGCCCCAGCGTCAGAGGAAGCGGGGGAAGATTTTTGATCCTGGGAACTGGCTGTTCCTTCTTCCCTTGTCTCTGTGCAGAAAGGAAGCGCCTTTGACCCGCTTGCCTTTCTGAAGCCGAAAGGACTGTACCTGAAAATACGGTGCTTTCTTAGGCTGTGAGGAAACCTGAGGTAAAAAATTTTCTTCCCAGCTGTTGCTGTGGATACGAGGTCCCAGAGACCATCCCCAAACAATTCCTCACCCTCATAAGGCAGAATCTCCATGTGCCTTTTAAAGGCAGCATCACCTGTCCACTGCCGGGTTTCTAATACCCTCCTGGCAGAATGGACATTGCATTAATTCTGGATGCCAGCCGGCAAATATCCCTCTGTGCATCCTTCATATATAAGACGACATCTTTAATATGCACTATGTTAGCAAAATATTATCCCTGTCTAGGGTTTATCTGACAGGGTATCAGACCACGCTGCAGCAGCACTATTTATGCCGAAGCAATTGCAGGTCTCAGTATAGAACCTGAGTGTGTATATACAGACTTCAGGATAGCCTCCTGCTTTTTATCAGCAGGCTCCTTCAAGGTGGCCGTATCCTAAGACGGCAGTGCCACCTTTTTTGACAAACGTGTGAGCGCCTTATCCACCCTAGGGGATATCTCCCAACGTGACCTATCCTCTGGCGGGAAAGGGTACGCCATCAGTAACTTTTTAGAAATTACCAGTTTCTTATCGGGGGAACCCACGCTTCTTTACACACTTCATTCACTCATCTGATGGGGGAACAAAACACTGGCTGCTTTTTCTCCCCAAAAATAAAACCCCTTTTATGTGGTACTTGGGTTCATGTCAGAAATGTGTAACACATTTTTCGTTGCCGAGATCATGTAACGGATGTTCCTAGTGGATTGTGTATATATCTCAACCTCGTCGACACTGGAGTCAGACTCCGTGTCTACATCTGTGTCTGCCATCTGAGGTAACGGGCGTTTTTTGAGCCCCTGATGGCCTTTGAGACGCCTGGGCAGGCGCGGGCTGAGAAGCCGGCTGTCCCACAGCTGTTACGTCATCCAGCCTTTTATGTAAGGAGTTGACATTGTCGGTTTTTACCTTCCACCTATCCATCCACTCTGGTGTCGGCCCCACAGGGGGCGACATCCCATTTATCGGCCTCTGCTCCGCCTCCACGTAACCTTCCTCATCCAACATGTCGACACAGCCGTACCGACACACCGCACACACACAGGGAATGCTCTGACTGAGGACAGGACCCCACAAAGTCCTTTGGGGAGACAGAGAGAGTATGCCAGCACACACCAGAGCGCTATATAATGCAGGGATTAACACTATAACTGAGTGATTTTTCCCCCAATAGCGGCTTGTATACATATATTGCGCCTAAATTTAGTGCCCCCCCTCTCTTTTTAACCCTTTGAGCTTGAAAACTACAGGGAAGAGCCTGGGGAGCTGTCTTCCAGCTGCACTGTGAAGAAAAAATGGCGCCAGCATGCTGAGGGAGATCGCCCCGCCCCTTTTTCGGCGGACTTTTCTCCCGCTTTTTTATGGATTCTGGCAGGGGTAATTTATCACATATATAGCCCTGGGACTATATATTGTGATGATTTGCCAGCCAAGGTGTCTTATATTGCCCTCAGGGCGCCCCCCCCCCCCCAGCGCCCTGCACCCATCAGTGACCGGAGTGTGAGGTGTGCATGAGGAGCAATGGCGCACAGCTGCAGTGCAGTGCGCTACCTTGTTGAAGACAGAAGTCTTCTGCCGCCGATATTTTCCGGAACACTTCTTGCTTCTGGCTCTGTAAGGGGGCCGGCGGCGCGGCTCCGGGAACGAACACCAAGGTCGGGTCCTGCAGTCGATCCCTCTGGAGCTAATGGTGTCCAGTAGCCTAAGAAGCCCAAACTACCACCTGTTAGGTAGGTTCGCTTCTTCTCCCCTTAGTCCCTCGCTGCAGTGAGTCTGTTGCCAGCAGATCTCACTGAAAATAAAAAACCTAAATATACTTTCTTTCTAGGAGCTCAGGAGAGCCCCTAGTGTGCATCCAGCTCAGCCGGACACAAGAATCTAACTGAGGTCTGGAGGAGGGTCTTAGTGGGAGGAGCCAGTGCACACCAGTAGTCTAAAAGCTTTCTTTATAGTTGTGCCCAGTCTCCTGCGGAGCCGCTAATCCCCATGGTCCTTACGGAGTCCCCAGCATCCACTTAGGACGTTAGAGAAAAAAAGATTGCCTATTTTACTTAATGAATGTGAATATCACATTATTGGTACCCCCCCCTTACATTAATATCACCCCATCAACACACTACAATAGTCCATAATGCCCCACCACCTAACAGCAATGCCTCTAGAATTCCAATAATACCCCCTCGGTTCCTCCATATTCTAGTAACACCCCTTATCCCCTCCATGTGCCAGAGAGGGGACAGAATAGCAGAGAACTCTGCACTGCCACATTAAGTATTCCAGTAGGGAAGTGGTGTAGGATGAGGCCAGGTCCATTTTACTGATATACTGTAGTGTAAAGTAAAACGTAACCAGAAATAGGTAGATTACAGGCAGGCAATACTTCGTCAACACCAATAAAAACCAACCGCTGGAAGATATAAAAATGATAAAATCCTGGCATTATACTAAGGCATGTCACATCTAGCCAGTGATGCAGTGTTGCCAAAGATCAGGTCCGGGCACACTCCTGCCTTCTTCCAGCGCATGTACTGTACTCCCTATACCTTGTTCACTTGGAACTGTGCTCTGCACTTAAGGACTGAAACAGGCAATCTCATTCTCTACGCAGCCGTGGAGCTATTGGGTGGCCCAAGAACAAGAGCAATGTCAAACCGATGACAAGGTGTGGTTGCACAGGGAAGGGGGCTGGAGGGACGTGAGGTGTGGAGAGGGGTGGTCAGGAGGGACCCACCAGATATCACACCAACATCAGGACTGCATGAAGCAGCTGGGCCTGTATGACTGCATAGTCACCGTTTCACAGTGTGCAAGAGACTGAGCTGCAAGGACCTCACCTATGAGTATGTGTACGGTAGCGGTTATGCCTGAATGCATTGGTCATGGGGAACACGACCACAGTCCCCATCCCTGCCCATGGCCACCAGCAGAGTAAAGAATGTCCGTAGGGACATTGAAACAAAAAATAGTATACATATACATATACACACATACATACATATATACATACATATATACATAATTTGGTGGTGAGTGGACTGTAAAAAGATTAGAATAACAAAGGTGATATTAATACAAAGATGATATTTAAAAGTTATAACATCTTCTTTGTATTATTTTAACCATTTTTAGAGTAAAAACTCTGGAGTATGATGGATGAGGGTCTGCCTACCCTGACCGCATGTCAATGATGTAAAGTCATCTTGAATAAGCGCTGTGCTCCAGTATGCATTAAGAGGATATAGAAGACACCACGTATCCAAGTTGATTACCACAGGCAAGCACTTTGCCTACAGGACACAAATTCATGCAGGATAAACAAGTTTTCCTGTAAGCGGTTGCAGAATACAAAAGACAAAAGAGAAAATGTCACCTTTATTAGAATAGTGAAAGCAGATCGTGTGTTTGTACCCATAATGACCAGATATAAGGTTTCATTAGTCTACCACAATGGACAGCGAAAGGCCGACATTCTTAAATAAATTCCTAATTGATTATTCAGTCGCTTACAGTAAATAAAAAAGGTAAACTTGCCACTGATAGGTCCACTTTAATCACAGCTGTGTAATCAGGCGAGTCAGCAGAGCCCTTTTTTGTTTTCTTTACTGGTATATTTTTGGAATATCATTCACACTTAAACCAAAAAAAAACAACATGAATTTATTTCTTCCCTCAAAAGTATTTCCTCCACCTTCTACCAGCATTTCCTTTATTCTCTTTGCTTGGGAAACTGCACACAGGATGGAGCATCTTGCCAACAGAAATATCCCTTCACCAGGTCTTTCCTAGCAGCATAACATTTAGAGGAAATCATTAATTTAAACTGACATGATGGATAGAAGATAAATACATGCTTCCGAGCCAGATACATGGATTCTAGCAGGAGGGAAGCCATATTAAAGACAGCAGGTCACAAAAACAAGTAGCACAACAAACGAAAACGAAAACTTTGGAAGTAAATGAGACACAAAACTCTAATCAATGATACAACACAATAAATTCAAAGGATGTTGCAGTGTGAGTGCTATGCCAGTTTTCATGGTGTGCCTATGTACAGAAAGAGGCGCACACAAATGCGTTATGCATACTTCCCTAACCCTGGCACATATGCCCGGCTGTGCCCTGAGAGGAGAGATAGGAAAAGGGCATTATAAATGTAAGCCAAGCACCGTATGGGTGTGTTAGCACAACTGCGATAGATGCAGTCTAGGACTTAGAAGCATATACCCATGAGAAAATGAGAAAGCTGTATTATTTTCAGGTTGTCATTGCAATATTGCAATAGTGGATGGAGAGGACTGTTAACACTAGCGAACTGCTTCTGATTGGCCGATTATGATAGGCACTTTCTTTGTTACAATACCATAGACCAGTGGTTCCATTAACTCAAGGCACCCCTGCAGGAACTTCACAGCACCCCTGGGTGCCTAGGCACACAGTTTAGCAACCACTGCCATAGACTATGCTTTTGTGTGTCTATGTTAGGAATCGCATTACTTTTCTTCATACGCGATGGAGATATGCAATAGAGGGTTTTTTTTGAAGTACCACTGATGCCTAATAGCAAATGTGTATTTTGAAAGCCAAACAATGGTTAAAAATGTAGGTTTAATTGTATGTGTAGCATTTCTGACATAACCCAGTCACACTTGCTACTAGTGGCAACCTGCACGCATCTTCCAAGGCTTACATCTCAGTATACAGAAGTGTCCTCATACATCCAGCAGGAGATGCCTGGTGTGAAACGCCATGTCCTGTGCAACTTTGCTAGTGTCTGGAGCGTCTTTTTTTTTTTTTACACTGATAAGGCATCTTATTTACACTGCAATGTAGCTAGGATGCACGAGGAGACTGTGCTGATTAATGTGATATATGACACTTGTATATTGTGTGTGACAGAGTCTGTATACGGAGCAGAACAGAACTTGTATTGGGAAAAAAAGCTGCGGCTGCTACACTGTGCGTACATATTCAAAGACTCACACACAATATACAAGCGTCATATCAAATTAATCAGCAGTCTACTCGTGCGTTCTAGTCACATTGCGTTGCGTACAAGATGCATTTCTAGCAAAAAAGACGTCCGCGCTAGTAGCGTCTCCCACAACCTGGCGTGCCAAGATGGGCTGTTTGATGTGACTGCAGCAAAGATGTATGACGACACATCTGTATGATAAAATATACACTATTTACATTCATAAATTAGAATCAATTACAGTTAGCCTAATGTGTAGCCAATTCTGCATCAGGCCCACAGTTTGTATACTAACAAAAACACAGTTATAAGTTAATTTTACAGAATTGACACTCTGGGGCTGAGACTAAAATGCGCAGAGATTAAGGCTGGGTGAACACATCTAAGATTTATCTACCGATTAGGTAAGCTATTCACACCATTTGGCCGCTCGATATGTTGGGCCTGACGTCACAACTGGGCAGGCGTTTACATTTGCCCACCCAGCCGTGGAGGTCAGAGTCGGCGGTCCCTGCAGGAAAATCATAATGCCCACGGAAGAAAAAAAAAAAAAGATTTTACTCACCGGTAAATCTATTTCTCGTAGTCCGTAGTGGATGCTGGGAACTCCGAAAGGACCATGGGGAATAGCGGCTCCGCAGGAGACTGGGCACAACTAAAGAAAGCTTTTAGGTCACCTGGTGTGCACTGGCTCCTCCCACTATGACCCTCCTCCAAGCCTCAGTTAGGACACTGTGCCCGGACGAGCTGACATAGTAAGGAAGGATTTTGGATCCCGGGTAAGACTCCTACCAGCCACACCAATCACACCGTACAACTCGTGATACTATACCCAGTTACCAGTATGAAATAAAACTGAGCCTCTCAACCGATGGCTCAACAATAACCCTTTAGTTAGGCAATAACTATATACAAGTGTTGCAGACAATCCGCACTTGGGATGGGCGCCCAGCATCCACTACGGACTACGAGAAATAGATTTACCGGTGAGTAAAATCTTATTTTCTCTGACGTCCTAGTGGATGCTGGGAACTCCGAAAGGACCATGGGGATTATACCAAAGCTCCCAAACGGGCGGGAGAGTGCGGATGACTCTGCAGCACCGAATGAGAGAACTCAAGGTCCTCCTCAGCCAGGGTATCAAATTTGTAGAATTTTGCAAACGTGTTTGCCCCTGACCAAGTAGCAGCTCGGCAAAGTTGTAAAGCCGAGACCCCTCGGGCAGCCGCCCAAGATGAGCCCACCTTCCTTGTGGAATGGGCTTTTACTGATTTAGGATGCGGCAGTCCAGCCGCAGAATGCGCCAGCTGAATTGTGCTACAAATCCAGCGAGCAATAGTCTGCTTAGAAGCAGGAGCACCCAGTTTGTTGGGTGCATACAGGATAAATAGCGAGTCAGTTTTCCTGACTCTAGCCGTCCTGGAAACATAAATTTTCAAGGCCCTGACTACGTCTAGTAACTTGGAATCCTCCAAGTCCCTAGTAGCCGCAGGCACCACAATAGGTTGGTTCAAGTGAAAAGCTGATACCACCTTAGGGAGAAACTGGGGACGAGTCCTCAATTCCGCCCTATCCATATGGAAAATCAGATAAGGGCTTTTACATGACAAAGCCGCCAATTCTGACACACGCCTGGCTGAAGCCAAGGCCAATAACATGACCACTTTCCACGTGAGATATTTTAGATCCACGGTTTTAAGTGGCTCAAACCAATGTGATTTTAAGAAACTCAACACCACGTTGAGATCCCAAGGTGCCACAGGAGGCACAAACGGGGGCTGAATATGCAGCACTCCTTTCACAAACGTCTAAACTTCAGGTAGTGAAGCTAGTTCTTTCTGGAAGAAAATCGACAGAGCTGAGATCTGTACCTTAATGGAGCCTAATTTCAGGCCCATAGTCACTCCTGCTTGTAGGAAATGCAGAAATCGACCTAGTTGAAATTCCTCTGTTGGGGCCTTTTTGGCCTCACAGCAAGCAACATATTTTCGCCATATGCGGTGATAATGCTTTGCAGTTACATCTTTCCTGGCTTTAATCAGCGTAGGAATGACTTCCTCCGGAATGCCCTTTTCCTTCAGGATCCGGCGTTCAACCGCCATGCCGTTAAACGCAGCCGCGGTAAGTCTTGGAACAGACAGGGCCCCTGCTGCAGCAGGTCCTGTCTGAGCAGCAAAGGCCATGGGTCCTCTGAGATCATCTCTTGAAGTTCCGGGTACAACGCTCGTCTTGGCCAATCCGGAACCACGAGTATTGTTCTTACTCCTCGTTTTCTTATTATTCTCAGTACCCTTGGTATGAGAGGCAGAGGAGGGAACACATAAACTGACTGGTACACCCACGGTGTCACTAGAGTGTCCACAGCTATTGCCTGAGGGTCCCTTGACCTGGCGCAATATCTCTCTAGTTTTTTGTTTAGGCGGGACACCATCATGTCCACCTGTGGCCGTTCCCATCGATTTACAATCAGCGTGAAGACTTCTGGATGCAGTCCCCACTCTCCCGGGTGGAGATCGTGCCTGCTGAGAAAGTCTGCTTCCCAGTTGTCCACTCCCGGAATGAACACTGCTGACAGTGCTAGTACGTGATTTTCCGCCCATCGGAGAATCCTTGTGGCTTCTGCCATTGCCATCCTGCTTCTTGTGCCGCCCTGTCGATTTACATGGGCGACTGCCGTGATGTTGTCTGACTGGATCAGTACCGGCTGGTGTAGAAGCAGGGATTTTGCCTGACTTAGGGCATTGTAAATGGCCCTTAGTTCCAGAATATTTATGTGTAGGGAAGTCTCCTGACTCGACCATAGTCCTTGGAAGTTTCTTCCCTGCGTGACTGCCCCCCAGCCTCGAAGGCTGGCATCCGTGGTCACCAGGACCCAGTCCTGTATGCCGAATCTGCGGCCCTCTAGAAGATGAGCACTCTGCAGCCACCACAGCACAGACACCCTGGTTCTTGGAGACAGGGTTATTAGGCGATGCATCTGAAGATGCGATCCGGACCATTGGTCCAACAGGTCCCACTGAAAGATTCTGGCATGGAACCTGCCGAAAGGAATTGCTTCGTAAGAAGCCACCATCTTTCCCAGGACCCGCGTGCAGTGATGCACCGATACCTGTTTTGGTTTCAGGAGGTCTCTGACTAGAGATGACAGCTCCTTGGCTTTCTCCTCCGGGAGAAACACTTTTTTCTGGACTGTATCCAGAATCATACCCAGGAACAGTAGACGTGTCGTCGGAACCAGCTGTGATTTTGGAATATTCAGAATCCAACCATGCTGGTGTAGCACCTCCTGAGATAGTGCTACTCCCACCAACAACTGCTCCTTGGACCTCGCCTTTATTAGGAGATCGTCCAAGTACGGGATAATTAAAACTCCCTTTCTTCGAAGGAGTATCATCATTTCCGCCATTACCTTGGTAAACACCCTCGGTGCCGTGGAGAGTCCAAACGGCAGCGTCTGGAATTGGTAATGGCAATCCTGTACCACAAATCTGAGGTACTCCTGGTGAGGATAGTAAATGGGGACATGCAGGTAAGCATCCTTGATGTCCAGGGATACCATGTAAGCCCCCCCTCGTCCAGGCTTGCAATAACCGCCCTGAGCGATTCCATCTTGAACTTGAATTTTTTTATGTATGTGTTCAAGGATTTCAAATTTAAAATGGGTCTCACCGAACCGTCCGGTTTCGGTACCACAAACAGTGTGGAATAGTAACCCCGTCCTTGTTGAAGTAGAGGCACCTTGATTATCACCTGCTGGGAATACAGCTTGTGAATTGCCGCTAGCACAGCCTCCCTGTCTGAAGGAGTAATCGGCAAGGCAGATTTTAGGAACCGGTGGGGTGGAGACGCCTCGAATTCCAGTTTGTACCCTTGAGATACTATTTGCAGGATCCAGGGATCCACCTGTGAGCGAGCCCACTGATCGCTGAAATTTTTGGAGGCGGCCCCCCTTTTAGGCTGTGAGGGAACATGGGGTAAAAATGCTGACTTCCCAGCAGTTGCTGTGGAAACTAGGTCCGAGAGACCATCCCCAAATAACTCCTCACCCTTATAAGGCAAAACTTCCATGTGCCTTTTTGAATCTGCATCCCCTGTCCACTGGCGAGTCCATAAGCCTCTCCTAGCAGAAATGGACAATGCACTTATTTTAGATGCCAGCCGGCAGATCTCCCTCTGTGCATCTCTCATGTATAAGACTGAGTCTTTTATATGCTCTATGGTTAGCAGAATAGTGTCCCTGTCTAGGGTGTCAATATTTTTTGACAGGGAATCTGACCACGCAGCGGCAGCACTGCACATCCATGCTGATGCAATAGCTGGTCTAAGTATAATGCCTGAGTGTGTATATACAGACTTCAGGATCGCCTCCTGCTTTCTATCAGCAGGTTCCTTGAGGGCGGCCGTATCCGGAGACGGTAGTGCCACCTTTTTAGACAAACGTGTGAGCGCTTTATCCACCCTAGGGGGTGTCTCCCAACGTGACCTATCCTCTGGCGGGAAAGGGAACGTCATTAGTAACTTCTTAGAGATTACCAATCTTTTATCAGGGAAAGCCCACGCTTCTTCACACACTTCATTTAATTCTTCTGATGGGGGAAAAACTACGGGTAGTTTTTTCTCCCCAAACATAATACCCTTTTTAGTGGTACCTGGGTTTATATCAGAAATTTGTAACACCTCTTTCATTGCTTCAATCATGCAACGAATGGCCTTAGTGGACATTAGACTAGACTCATCGTCGTCGACACTGGTGTCAGTATCCGTGTCGACATCCGCGTCTGCCATCTGAGGTAGCGGGCGTTTTAGAGCCCCCGATGGCCTTTGAGACGCCTGGACAGGCACGAGCTGAGAAGCCGGCTGTCCCGCATTTGGCATGTCGTCAAATTTTTTGTGTAAGGAGTCGACACGTGCACGCAATTCCTTCCATAAGTCCATCCACTCAGGTGTCTGCCCCGCAGGGGGTGACATCCCTTCTATAGGCATCTGCTCCGCCTCCACATCATTATCCTCATCAAACATGTCGACACAGCCGTACCGACACACCGCACACACACAGGGAATGCTCTAACAGAGGACAGGACCCACAAAAGCCCTTTGGGGAGACAGAGTGAGAGTATGCCAGCACACACCAGAGCGCTATATAATGCAGGGACTAACTGAATTATGTCCCCTATAGCTGCTGTTATATATACTGCGCCTAAATTTAGTGCCCCCCCCCTCTCTTTTTTACCCTTTTCTGTAGTGTAGAAATGGCGCCAGTGTGCTGAAGGAGATAGCTCCGCCCCTTTTTCCCCGCTTTTTTATGGATTCTGGCAGGGGTAATTATCACATATATAGCCTCTGGGGCTATATATTGTGGTATTTTTGCCAGCCAAGGTGTTTTTATTGCTGCTCAGGGCGCCCCCCCCTAGCGCCCTGCACCCTCAGTGACCGGAGTGTGAAGTGTGTATGAGGAGCAATGGCGCACAGCTGAAGTGCTGTGCGCTACCTTGGTGAAGACTGATGTCTTCTGCCGCCGATTTTCCGGACCTCTTCTTGCTTCTGGCTCTGTAAGGGGGACGGCGGCGCGGCTCCGGGACCGAACCCCAAGGCCAGTTCCATGCGGTCGATCCCTCTGGAGCTAATGGTGTCCAGTAGCCTAAGAAGCCCAAGCTAGCTGCAAGCAGGTAGGTTCGCTTCTTCTCCCCTTAGTCCCTCGCTGCAGTGAGCCTGTTGCCAGCAGGTCTCACTGTAAAATAAAAAACCTAATTATATACTTTCTTTTTAGAAGCTCAGGAGAGCCCCTAGTGTGCATCCAACCTCGGCCGGGCACAAAATCTAACTGAGGCTTGGAGGAGGGTCATAGTGGGAGGAGCCAGTGCACACCAGGTGACCTAAAAGCTTTCTTTAGTTGTGCCCAGTCTCCTGCGGAGCCGCTATTCCCCATGGTCCTTTCGGAGTTCCCAGCATCCACTAGGACGTCAGAGAAAATGGATTATGCGCATGCCCCAGGTTAGGCATAGGGGGATGTGGTCATGTTACCGGCGCTCGGGATCCCGTATGCTACAAATGTCGCTAGTCGGAATGCTGACCCACAGGGTCTATTCCCACTCGTGGGTGTCCACAACACCCATAGAGTGGGAATAGCTAACTTCCTCCATGAACCTATGCTGGGTTGGGTATGTAATGCTAGATGCCGGAGGTCAGCATACCGGCAGCAGGGGTTTTGTTGCGCTCGCCCCCCCCCCCCCCTCCCCCTCCCCTGCCGGCATTCTGCTGCCGGGATCCATGTGTCAGTATGCTGACTGCCAGGATCCCGGTAGCCGGCAGTACATACCCAACCCAGCATAGGTACATGGAAGAAATTAGCTAGTGCATACAATTGATCGGGTGGTATTCATGTGACCGCCGGTCTGCTGACTGACAGTCACATGTCCTCCTCCACCATCCCGCCGGCTCAGTATCCCGATGGTCGGCATGCCGACCAACAGGGACTATTTCCACTCGTGGGTGTCCACGACACCCATAGAGTGGGAATAGAACCCGTGGCGACCGCAGGTCGCCACCGGGCCCGCAGCGTGGCGAGCCCGCAAGGGGCTTGTTGCACTCGCCACTCCCCGCCGGGATCCCGGCGTCGGTATGCTGCCGGGATCCCGGCGTCGGTAAGCTGACCGGCGGTCAGGAGACCGCCGGTCAGCCATACTACACCCAATTGATCCATGCATTGACAGAGCTCATGATCCATAAAATGTGCGTTTCTGGGCAGGGACTATGCGAGCATACTGAGGTCTTCCGTCCCATAGCAGTGGCACAGGATGCTGGATTCCGTGATCAACTGTAGTGTGTGGATAGAAATGTGACATTTGCTTCATACAGACCCTATGCACCCAGACACTGAAGATGACAGTTCCACTGCAGACATTAAGGGCAGTGGGAGGATTCGGCTTCCACAGGCAGACGCACGGATTTTAGTATACACAAGCGGATTCTCACATTAGTAAGTAGGCTGCCACAGCCATACAGAGAAGCATCTGACTCAGGATCAGTCCATATAGGAGAGATACAATCAAGCGTAAGGTAAAGTTGGAACCTTACCGTATGAGCAGATGCGCGCATAGCGGGACATTTTATGAGGAGAACTCGCACTTGTTTTTTGCTTGCACCTCTATGGGTTGTAAGAGGAAACCAAGTGAAATTATCCTACCTTGTCAACACGCATAGTATTAACGCAAAAAATACTAAGTATTTTTGCATACAACTTTTTCAAATCGTAAATTACGCTAATTTTGCTGCCAACTCTACATGAGGGGCTTAGAATCTGTAAAGTAACGGACAAGGATCCTAATTCTGTTTTGTACCGTACTGCAGAGCTGCAAGGAGAAGGATGTGCAATACCGTACAAATAAAATGCAAGTGCAGTAGGAGGCGTCTGTTGGAAAAAGACACCACCTGCAGACCCTGGGCTCGGCACATTTACAAAACGGAACAGGTTGCCACCAATGCTTTGCCTCCCAAATGATGCAACATATCAATTATGCTATGGCTAAGTGGGGACTACGAGTGATCTCACAGGAACCCCAAACATCAGATTTGTACATAAACCATTGGGTTTACATTCATGTCTGAATCAGGCCCAAAGATACACAAGAGGAGTGAATAAATAGCTTACTGAACAAAGCAGATCATTCAGTGCAAGAGAAGAGACCAGAACTTTGGTGCAGTAAGGCAAATGTCAAGTGGACCAAAGTGCTCACTTAAAGGCCCTACACACTGGCCGATCCGCCACCGAGCTGCCCGACGGCGAATACGGCCGACGGGCGACCCGGCGGCGGGGGGGCAGTGACGGGGGGAGTGAAGTTTCTTCACTCCCCCCGTCACCCGGCTGCATTGAAGTGCAGGCAAATATGGACGAGATCGTCCATATTGGCCTGCATGTACAGCTGACAGGGGACCAGCGATGAACGAGCGCGGGGCCGCGCATCGTTCATCGCTGGTGCCTCCACACTGCACGATATGAACGTTATCTCGTTCATTAATGAACGAGATCGTTCATATCGTGCAGTCATGTCGGCCAGTGTGTAGGGCCCTTTACAAGGCAAAATGTATGCATCAAGGGACAAGACTGCTGTGTGCTGTTTTACTACGTACAATAGGCATTTATTTTATATATAGGTAACTGTATATAAAACTAATGGATACTACCACTGTGACAGCACCAAATTTGGTCATTTTTTTAGTTCAGATAATAAAATAAAAGCAAAACGCTGGTTTACAATGGACACCACCATCTACCAACTTACCTGTTTAATATAACTCAGAAATTATTGCCTATTGTTATACAGATATAAACCTCACAATGGGCCCGATTCCGATTTGGAAGAAAAGCAAAAAATAAAAATAATCAAGGAACTTGGGGCCTAAGTCAGAACTGATCGCAGAAGCAAAATTGCTCTCTAATGGGCAAAACCATGTGCACTGCAGGTGGGGCAGATAAAACATGTGCAGAGATAGAGATTTGGTGGGTTATTTTGTTTCTGTGCAGGGTAAATACTGGCTGCTTTATTTTTACACTGCAATTCAGATTTCAGTTTGAACAATCCCCACCCAAATCTAACTCTCTCTGCACATGTTACATCTGCCCCACCTGCAGTGCACATGGTTTTGCCCATTAGAGAACAATTTTTCTGCTGTGAACAGGTCTAAATTAGGGGGGTAATTCTGATTTGATTGCAGCAGGAACTTTGTTAGCAGTTGGGCAAAACCATGTGCACTGCAGGGAGGCAGATTTAACATGTGCAGAGAGTGTTATAAGCCCTACACACTGGCCGATTTTCTGAAAGATATGAACGATCTCGTTCATAAATGAACGAGAACTCGTTCATATCTTTCAGTGTGGAGACTCCAGCGATGAACGATGCGCGGCCCCGCGCTCGTTCATCGCTGGTCTCCCGTCGGCTGTGCATGCAGGCCAATATGGACGAACTCGTCCATATTTGCCTGCACTTCAATGCAGCCGCGTGACGGGGGGAGTAAAGAAACTTCACTCCCCCCGTCACTGCCCCCCCCCCCCCCCCGCCGGGTCGCTCGTCGGCCGTATCGGCCGTCGGGCACCTCGGCAGCGCATCGTAAAATGTGTAGGGCCCCTTAGATTTGGGTGGGGTGTGTTCAATCTGCAATCTAAATTGCAGTGTAAAAATAAAACAGACAGTATTTACCCTGCACAGAAACAAAATAAAATAAATTATATCTGCCCCCTGCAGTGCACATGGTTTTGCCCAACTGCTAGCAAAATTCCTGCTGCGATCAACTCAGGATTACCCCCTAGGTCCTTTGTATCTGGAACAAACCATGGGGGTAATTCCAAGTTGATCGCAGCAGAAATTTCTGTAGCAGTTGGGCAAAACCATGTGCACTGCAGGGGAGGCAGATATAACATGTGCAGAGAGTGTTAGATTTGGGTGTGGTGTGTTCAATCTGCAATCTAAATTGCAGTGTAAAAATAAAGCAGACAGTATTTACCCTGCACAGAAACAAAATAACCCACCCAAATCTAACTCTCTCTGCACATGTTATATCTGCCTCCCCTGCAGTGCACATGGTTTTGCCCAATTGCTAAAAAAATTCCTGCTGCGATCAACTTGGAATTACCCCCCATGTTGCAATGCAAGGTGAGCAAATACATTTATATTTTTTCTGTGCAGGGTAAATCATGGCCGCTTTTGCATGTAGCCCACAAATGTTAGGCAGCTTTAGTTTTACACTGCAATTTGGATTTCATTTTGGGAACATCCCCTACCCACAAATCTTAAGCAGGGTACACACTGCTCGATGTGTGTACCCAGCGGCATCGATGTCGCGGGCAGAGAGACCCGGCATCGACAAGTGTATACACACTTGCCGATGCCGGCAGCGACGGAGCAACTGCGGATGCCATGCTGCATTCGGCAAAATGGCCTTTGCTAGTGATGTGTGCTGTTGGCCCTGCATGCACTAGACAATGTGCCGGATATGTCGGTCTGATACAGCATATCGGACGATATATCGTTTAGTGTGTACCCAGCATAAATCTCTCTGCATGTTACATCTGCCTGCCTGCAGTGCAACATCTTTAGCCCTGCTGCAGAGTTACTTTCTGGGGGTTGTTTTTTTTTTCTAGCAGCTTTACTTCAAATCAGAATCAGGCCCAATAATAGCAAACGGCTTCTGTAACATAAGGGAATTAATTTGTACTTTTAGACGCCCATAAGTAATGGATGTCTGATGGAGCTATTCAATTGTTTTGTCCATCGGGCAGAATAGCATTATTTCTGTTCACACCCTCCTGAGTCAGCTATTTGGGTGCACTGCTCAGCACTTTGTAAAGGTTTAGCCGCTTTCCTCATCTAAACCTGGTGCATTTGGGAGCGACAACAACTGTACTACCCCTTTCACACTTGAGGAAGGTAGATGGGCAAGCATTAGTATGATTCTGCAATAAAGCCAATGTCACTCCATTTTGTTATATTCGATAGATTATAAACTTACTTTAGCATTAATATATGATATGCTTAAATATGCTGGGGAAACAGAAAAGTATAGAATGATGAAATATTCAGTTAGCAAAAAGAGGAGCTTGTGGGTAAGCCATATCTGATAGAGATAAAGAAAGGAACTTGTGGGTAAGCCATATCTGATAGAGATAAAGAAAGGAACTTGTGGGCAAGCCATGTCTGATAGAGATAAGGAAAAGAACAAGAACAAGACCGTTATCAGGAAGAGGACACAACCCTGAGGTTAAACTGTAAACTCCTCTGAGTTTTTTTTTTCAAGTATATATACATGTATGTAAGAACATTAAACCAGAACTCAGATTGAATACACCAGGCTGAGTGTGTGAATATTTGATTTCTACAGCTGGCTGCACGGCACATATTTTATTCACAGGTAGTTCTGAATGCAAAAGACAGGCTGTTGTTGGAGTCCTCTCAGAGAAGGCTGAGGCTAAAGGAGGTTTACCTCCAACACACTGACAAATATTTCCCGGGTTATTGCACATTAACGCGCATCAACCCGGGAATTTGCTCAGTGTGAAAGGGTCCTGTAAGAATATCCCCGGTCGAGCATCCCGGCATTCCATCCCAGGTCTCGACCTGGGTTGAAGCCGGAATCGACCCGGGATGCGCGCAGTGTGAACGGGTATGCCGTGTCAAGGCGACCCTGCACCCGTTCTCTGCATAGGAGGAGGCGGTGCTTGAAGATGATTATCTCCAAGCACAGCCTCCGGTAGCGTAAGCGGTGACATCACCAACCCGGCAATATGCCAGGTCGGGCCGCAAGTCTGAAGGGGTCTCAAGCCGGGTCGCACCTGGGAAGCACCTGTGTACACATTCCCGGGTGCGACGCGGCTGTTGTCAGTCTGAAAGGGGTATAAGTAATGCAGTCGCGTCCCATCAGTAAAACAAGTGAATAGTTCCGTCAGGGGCCCAATAAACAATTGAATTCCCCCACAGAACACATTGGCTCTTTTTAATTCCATTTATTAGTATAGATATTAGACTCCAGCTCGAGCACAATGTAATGCAATCATACATTAGTTCCATATTTCTCCATAGATAACACCAATAGTGATGTAAGTTTCCTTTGGGTATCCACAATGCTGTGCATTTGGGGTTGCTATATGGATGTTCTCCAAAGGTCGTGAAAACCAGTAAGACTTTGCGATGGCTTGCTTTTCCCCAACCAGTTGTAAAAAAGCCTCAAACGGATTGCGAAAGTAAAAAAAAAGTGCTTTAGATCATTATCAGAACTTATCAACTTTCCCCTAGGTGGTCATGGTACTTTATTGTAGCGTGAAATAATGAAGGTACAAAGTAGCATGCTACAGTATGTTCACATGAGATAAGAAATGGAGAGAATCACAAATTTGCCCTGTGACAGAGGCTGAATGACTGACATTTGCGTGTTAAGAAAAGAGGACTGGCTGTTGACACAACAATATGCTATTAAACTGCAATATGTCTTTCAAATCACGCTAGACTTTCAAAGAGATAAGTCAAAAAGGTCGATAAAATGAAAATACAGCAGGAGGCGTCTGTAGGAAATAGATCACCTGTATGCATTTGTGATCCGAGTTCTGTACCTTAAAGATGCAGCAATGGATCACCGCGATCGTCGCAGCCCTCAGGGAGTCTGCATAAGCCAAAGCGTGCTCAGACTGGCCGCCGGAACTGGCCAGCCAGGTCCAGGAAGTCTGCGTCAGACAGAGCAGACCCTGAGCTTGGCATGCCTACAAAATGGGGCAGACACGTTTTCTAGCACGGACCCAATCTACACGTCAGTCACAATGCAGCTGAAGAGACACTGTGAGCAATCTCACAGGACCCATTCTGAACATGTGCATAATGGGTCTTGCACAAGCACCCCCACCCCTCCCCCCAAACAGGTGTGTATCACATTACCGGCGGCTGGGATGCCCGGCGTTCAGCATCCCGATTGTTTAGCATGCCGACCGTCAGGATAGCGAGAGGGCGGGATGTAAAGGGAGGTGTTGTGACCGGCAGTCAGGATCACAGAACTACATCCCCCCCAAAACACCAGGTTTGTAAGTAACTCATCGGGTTTGCGTACACATCCAAACCAGGGTCACAGTCACAAAACAGCAGAACGACGAACAGGTCTCATACTGAAACTGCTGATGTGCATAGGGGCAACTTGTAATACAGGAATGTCATAGGTCTCACAAAGGGGTTCACTACGGCTGGCCGGCGGTCGGGCTCCCGGCGACCAGCATCCCGGCGCCGGGAGCCCGACCGCCAGCTTACCGACAGCGTGGCGAGCGCAAATGAGCCCCTTGCGGGCTCACTGCGCTCGCCACGCTACGGGCACGGTACGCGCGCCACACTATTTTATTCTCCCTCTATGGGGGTCGTGGACCCCCACGAGGGAAAATAAGTGTCGGTATGCCGGCTGTCGGTATGCCGGCTGTCGGGCTCCCGGCGCCGGTATACTGAGCGCCGGGAGCCCGACCGCCGGCATACAGAAGACCACCCCTCACAAAGTGTCCTGCTGTTAGTTATTTAGCACAGCAGTGTGAGATTTACATATTTCTAAGACAATTACAAGGTAATTACATTAGTATATCACTGCACACGAAGTAACAGAACTTGGCAGGGTATATACCTGCACAAAACCTTACTAAAGTACACATTTTATAATATACATCAACCAGCTTTTATGATGTAATTGCCTAGACGGGGACTAGAACTATATAAACTTCTATCTTTACAACAAAGCCTTTTTACAATTGTTAGTACAGGTTGAGTATCCCAAATATTCCAAAATACGGATTTTTTTGAGTGAGATAGTGAAACCTTTGTTTTCTGATGGCTCAATGTACAAATAAACATTTGATCCTATCACAATACAGGGCACAGCTTTGCACTAGAAGTACACTGGCATTTTGTTTTAATTCCTACCTCACAGGCAAACCAAAAGAGGCACACAGACTTCACTATGAGGGGATGCTTCTGATGGGGATTGATGGAGCAAGTGTGTGTGCCCATATGTCCTGTCATTCTCAATGGAAGCAGCCATAACAAGATTTATACAATTTCTTGACTACATGTTTTTCTTTTTACTTACAGTACTAAAAGTCTGATGACAGAAAGCTGTATTGGAAGGCTTATTATACTATGGAGGTGAGCCAGTTGCTGTACTGTGAGGAGAGTGAGGGGGACATCAGTGCTATATGAGTTAAAGAAGGACAGCAATGGGTGTGGTGGGCTGGGGAGAGGGCACTGGCGGCTATACTATGAGAAGAAAGAGGGGTGCTAACAGTTATGCTGTGGGCATCCACAGGGCAAAAATAAGAAAAATAACTGCCGGAGTTCTTACTCTTGTTTTTTTATTTAAGTTAGTCACAAAGGTTTTCATTTCCAAAGAACGCACCTTCTGATTTGTGCATTCATATTTCACTCAGTCATCTGCCTGTTAATTACCTTTACGTTGCCAGTCAACATGCCAGTCACCAGTGGTTTGTGCAGTTTTCATGTAGGTGGATTATGTGCTGAAAACATGAGGTAAGGAAAATAAGATTTTAAACCTACCGGTAAATCTTTTTCTCCTAGTCCGTAGAGGATGCTGGGGACTAGATGGCTCCGAAGGAGACATCGGCACTGTAAAGACTTTAGAATGGGTGTGCACTGGCTCCTCCTATGCCCCTCCTCCAGACCTCAGTTAGTACTGTGCCCAGAGGAGACGGACAGTACGAGGAAAGGATTTTTGTTAATCTAAGGGCAAGATACATACCAGCCCACACCATACATACCGTACAACATGGAATGAACCAAACCAGTTAACAGTATGAACCAAACAGCATCAGCCAAAGACTGATCTCAACTGTAACATAACCCTTATGTCAGCAACAACTATATACAAGCCTTGCAGAATTTGTCCGCAACGGGACGGGCGCCCAGCATCCTCTACAGACTAGGAGAAAAAGATTTATTGGTAGGTTTAAAATCTTATTTTCTCTTACGTCCTAGAGGATGCTGGGGACTCCGTAAGGACCATGGGAATTATACCAAAGCTCCAAACCGGGCGTGAGAGTGCGGATGACTCTGCAGCACCGATTGAGCAAACAGGAGGTCCTCATCAGCCAGGGTATCAAACTTGTAGAATTTTGCAAAAGTGTTTGAACCCGACCAAGTAGCTGCTCGGCAAAGCTGTAATGCCGAGACACCTCGGGCAGCTGCCCAAGAAGAGCCCACCTTCCTAGTGGAATGGGCCTTTTTTGAATTCGGTAACGGCAATCCAGCCGTAGCATGAGCCTGCTGAATCGTATTACAGATCCAGCGAGCAATAGTCTGCCTTGAAGCAGGAGCGCCAACCTCGTTGGCTGCATACAGGACAAACAGTGCCTCTGTTGTCCTAACTCTAGCCGTCCTGGCTACATACATTTTTAAGGCCCTGACTACCTCAAGTGACTTGGAATCCTCCAAGTCACCCGTAGCCACAGGCACCACAATAGGTTGGTTCATATGAAACGACGAAACCACCTAAGATAGAAACTGAGGGCGAGTTCTTAACTACGCCTGATCCACATGGAAAATCAGATAGGGGCTCTTGTGAGACAAAGCCGCCAATTCGGACACCTGCCTTGCAGATGCCAAGGTCAACAACATGACTACTTTCCAAGTGAGAAATTTTAAGTCAACCGTTTGAAGAGGTTCAAACCAGTGTGATTTAAGGAACTGTAACACCACGTTAAGGTCCCACAGTGCCACTGGGGGCACAAAAGGTGGCTGGATGTGCAGCACTCCCTTTACAAAAGTCTGGACTTCTGGGAGAGAAGCCAATTCCTTCTGAAAGAAAATAGATAAGGCCGAAATCTGCACCTTGATGGAGCCTAACTTGAGGCCCATATCCACTCCTGTCTGCAGGAAGTGGAGAAAACGAACCAGCTGAAAATCCTCCGTAGGAGCATTCTTGGCTTCACACCAATATACATATTTTCCCCAGATACGGTGATAATGCTTCGCCGTTACTTCCTTCCTAGCCTTGATCAGAGTAGGGATGACTTCCCCCGGAATACCTTTCCAAGCTAGGATTTGGTGTTCAACCGCCCTGCCGTCAAACCAACCGCGGTAAGTCTTGGAACACACAGGGCCCCTGTTGCAACAGGTCCTCCCTGGGAGGAAGAGGCCACGGATCTTCTGAGCATTTCCTGAAGATCTGAATACCAGGCCATACCGAGGCCAAACTGGGACAATGAGAATTGTCTGCACTCTTGTTTTTCTCATGATTCTCAATACTTTTGAGATGAGTGGAAGTGGGGGAAACACATACACCGACTGAAACACCGACGGTGTCACTAGGGCGTCCACCGCCACTGCCTGAGGGTCTCTCGACCTGGAACAATACGTCCGAAGCTCCTTCTTGAGGCGTGACGCCATCATGTCTATTTGAGGAAGTCCCCAACGACTTGTTACCTCTGCAAAGACCTCTTGATGAAGCCCCCACTCTCCTGGATGGAGATCGTGTCTGCTGAGGAAGTCTGCTTCCCAGTTGTCTACTCCCGGAAATCAGACTGCTGACAGAGCACTTACATGATTTTCCGCCTAGCGAAGAATCCTGGTGGTTTCTGCCATTGCTGCTCTGCAGCTTGTCCCGCCCTGGCGGTTTACATGCGCCACAGCTGTGACGTCTGACTGAATCAGAACGGGTAGGTTGCGAAGAAGATTCCCCACTGGTAATAGGCCGTTGTATATGGCCCTTAACTCCAGCACATTGATCTGGAGCCACCACAAGAGAGATACCCTGGCCCTGGGGGACAGGCTTATCCTCCGATGCATTTGTAGATGGGACCCTGACCACTTGTCCAGAAGGTCCCACTGAAAAGTTCTCGCATGGAACCTGCGGAACGGAACGGCCTCGTAGGCCGCCACCATCTTTCCCAATACTCGAGTGCATTGATGAACTAACACTCTTTTTGGTTTTAGCAGGTCCTTGATCATGGGGGTCATTCCGAGTTGTTCGCTCGTTAGTTTTTTTTCGCTACGGAGCGATTAGTCGCAAACTGCGCATGCGCAATGTTCGCAGTGCGCCTGCGCCAAGTATATTAGCACAAAAGTTTGGTAATTTACTAACGGCCTAACGAAGATTTTTCATCGTTCTGGTGATCGTAGTATGATTAACAGGAGTGGGTGTTTCTGGGTGGAAACTGAGCGTTTTCCGGGAGTGTGCTAAAAAATGCAGGCGTGTCAGGGAAAAACGTGGGAGTGTCTGGAGAAACAGGGGAGTGGCTGGGCGAACGCTGGGTGTGTTTGTGACGTCAAACCAGGAACGAAACTGACTGAACTGATCGCAGTGTAGGAGTAAGTCTGGAGCTACTCAGAAACTGCTAAGAAATTTCTATTCGCAATTCTGCTAATCTTTCGTTCGCAATTCTGCTAAGCTAAGATACACTCCCAGAGGACGGCGGCTTAGCGTGTGCAATGCTGCTAAAAGCAGCTAGCGAGTGAACAACTCGGAATGAGGGCCCATGTTCTGGAGCTCCTGGGCTTTTTTCACTGGGAGAAAAACCCTCTTTTTTTCCGTGTCCAAAACCATGCCAAAAAATGACAGCTGAGTTGTCGGAACCAACTGCGATTTTGGCAGATTTAGAATCCAGCCGTGTTGTTGTATTACTCTCAGGGAGAGAGCCACGCTTTTTAGCAACTGATCTCTTGATCTTGCCTTTATCAGGAGATCGTCCAAGTATGGGATAATTGTGACTCCTTGCTTGCGCAGGAGCACCATCATTTCACCAAAATCTCAAACCAAGAGGTCTAAGCAGAATAAATTTAGAGCGGTGGCCATATCATAAAAAAGAAATGGGTGAGTGCTAAAATGATAGCAGCAGCTGAAAGAAAATAACATTATTAATAAAAATAAGATTTTACTTACCGATAAATCTATTTCTCGGAGTCCGTAGTGGATGCTGGGGTTCCTGAAAGGACCATGGGGAATAGCGGCTCCGCAGGAGACAGGGCACAAAAAGTAAAGCTTTTCCGATCAGGTGGTGTGCACTGGCTCCTCCCCCTATGACCCTCCTCCAGACTCCAGTTAGGTACTGTGCCCGGACGAGCGTACACAATAAGGGAGGATTTTGAATCCCGGGTAAGACTCATACCAGCCACACCAATCACACCGTACAACTTGTGATCTAAACCCAGTTAACAGTATGATAACAGCGGAGCCTCTGAAAGATGGCTTCCTTTAACAATAACCCGAATTAGTTAACAATAACTATGTACAACTTATGCAGATAATCCGCACTTGGGATGGGCGCCCAGCATCCACTACGGACTCCGAGAAATAGATTTATCGGTAAGTAAAATCTTATTTTCTCTATCGTCCTAGTGGATGCTGGGGTTCCTGAAAGGACCATGGGGATTATACCAAAGCTCCCAAACGGGCGGGAGAGTGCGGATGACTCTGCAGCACCGAATGAGAGAACTCCAGGTCCTCCTTAGCCAGAGTATCAAATTTGTAAAATTTTACAAACGTGTTCTCCCCTGACCACGTAGCTGCTCGGCAAAGTTGTAATGCCGAGACCCCTCGGGCAGCCGCCCAAGATGAGCCCACCTTCCTTGTGGAGTGGGCCTTTACAGATTTAGGCTGTGGCAAGCCTGCCACAGAATGTGCAAGTTGGATTGTGCTACAGATCCAACGAGCAATCGTCTGCTTAGACGCAGGAGCACCCATCTTGTTGGGTGCATACAATATAAACAACGAGTCAGATTTTCTGACTCCAGCTGTCCTTGCAATATATATTTTTAATGCTCTGACAACGTCCAGTAACTTGGAGTCCTCCAAGTCACTTGTAGCCGCAGGCACTACAATAGGCTGGTTCAGATGAAATGCTGACACCACCTTAGGGAGAAAATGCGGACGAGTTCGCAGTTCTGCCCTGTCCGAATGGAAAATCAGATATGGGCTTTTGTAAGATAAAGCTGCCAATTCTGACACTCTCCTGGCAGAAGCCAGGGCTAGAAGCATGGTCACTTTCCATGTGAGATATTTCAAATCCACCTTTTTTAGTGGTTCAAACCAATGAGATTTTAGGAAGTCCAAAACCACATTTAGATCCCACGGTGCCACTGGAGGCACCACAGGAGGCTGTATATGCAGCACTCCCTTAACAAAGGTCTGGACTTCAGGGACTGAAGCCAATTCTTTTTGAAAGAAAATCGACAGGGCCGAAATTTGAACCTTAATAGATCCCAATTTGAGACCCATTGACAATCCTGATTGCAGGAAATGTAGGAATCGACCCAGTTGAAATTCCTCCGTCGGATCACTCCGATCTTCGCACCACGCAACATATTTTCGCCAAATTCGGTGATAATGTTGCACGGTTACTTCCTTCCTTGCTTTAATCAAAGTAGGAATGACTTCTTCCGGCATGCCTCTTTCCTTTAGGATCCGGCGTTCAACCGCCATGCCGTCAAACGCAGCCGCGGTAAGTCTTGAAACAGACAGGGACCCTGCTGAAGCAAGTCCCTCCTTAGAGGTAGAGGCCACGGATCTTCCGTGATCATCTCTTGAAGTTCCGGGTACCAAGTCCTCCTTGGCCAATCCGGAACCACTAGTATCGTTCTTACGCCTCTTTGCCGTATAATTCTCAATACTTTTGGTATGAGAGGCAGAGGAGGAAACACATACACCGACTGGTACACCCAAGGCGTTACCAGCGCGTCCACAGCTATTGCCTGCGGATCTCTTGACCTGGCGCAATACCTGTCCAGTTTTTTGTTGAGGCGAGACGCCATCATGTCCACCATTGGTCTTTCCCAACGGGTTACCAGCATGTGGAAGACTTCTGGATGAAGTCCCCACTCTCCCGGGTGAAGATCGTGTCTGCTGAGGAAGTCTGCTTCCCAGTTGTCCACTCCCGGGATGAACACTGCTGACAGTGCTATCACATGATTCTCTGCCCAGCGAAGAATCCTTGCAGCTTCTGCCATTGCCCTCCTGCTTCTTGTGCCGCCCTGTCTGTTCACATGGGCGACTGCCGTGATGTTGTCCGACTGGATCAATACCGGTTTTCCCTGAAGCAGAGGTTCTGCCTGGTTTAGAGCATTGTATATTGCTCTTAGTTCCAGAATGTTTATGTGAAGAGACGTTTCCAGGCTCGTCCATACTCCCTGGAAGTTTCTTCCTCGTGTGACTGCTCCCCAGCCTCTCAGGCTGGCGTCCGTGGTCACCAGGATCCAATCCTGTATGCCGAATCTGCGGCCCTCCAATAGATGAGCACTCTGCAACCACCACAGAAGAGACACCCTTGTCCTTGGAGACAGGGTTATCCGTAGGTGCATCTGAAGATGCGACCCTGACCATTTGTCCAACAGATCCCTTTGGAAAATTCTTGCGTGGAATCTGCCGAATGGAATCGCTTCGTAAGAAGCCACCATTTTTCCCAGGACTCTTGTGCATTGATGTACAGACACCTTTCCTGGTTTTAGGAGGTTCCTGACAAGCTCGGATAACTCCTTGGCTTTTTCCTCCGGGAGAAAAACCTTTTTCTGAACCGTGTCCAGAATCATCCCTAGGAACAGCAGACGAGTTGTCGGCATTAACTGGGATTTTGGAATATTCAGAATCCACCCGTGCTGTTTTAGCACTTCTTGAGACAGTGCTAATCCCATCTCTAGCTGTTCTCTGGACCTCGCCCTTATTAGGAGATCGTCCAAGTATGGGATAATTAATACGCCTTTTCTTCGAAGAAGAATCATCATCTCGGCCATTACCTTTGTAAAGATCCGAGGTGCCGTGGACAATCCGAACGGCAGCGTCTGAAACTGATAGTGACAGTTTTGTACAACGAACCTGAGGTACCCCTGGTGTGAGGGGTAAATTGGAACGTGGAGATACGCATCCTTGATGTCCAAGGATACCATAAAGTTCCCCTCTTCCAGGTTCGCTATCACTGCTCTGAGTGACTCCATTTTGAACTTGAACTTCTTTATGTACAGGTTCAAGGACTTCAGATTTAGAATAGGCCTTACCGAGCCATCCGGCTTCGGTACCACAAAAAGAGTGGAATAATACCCCTTCCCTTGTTGCAGAAGAGGTACCTTGACTATCACCTGCTGAGAGTACAGCTTGTGAATGGCTTCCAACACCGTCTCCCTTTCGGAGGGGGACGTTGGTAAAGCAGACCTCAGGAAACGGCGAGGTGGATCTGTCTCTAATTCCAACCTGTATCCCTGAGATATTATCTGCAGGATCCAGGGATCTACTTGCGAGTGAGCCCACTGCGCGCTGTAATTTTTGAGACGACCGCCCACCGTCCCCGAGTCCGCTTGAGAAGCCCCAGCGTCATGCTGAGGCTTTTGTAGAAGCCGGGGAGGGCTTCTGATCCTGGGAAGGAGCTGCGTGTTGCTGTCTCTTCCCTCGACCTTTGCCTCGTGGCAAATATGAATAGCCCTTTGCTCTCTTATTTTTAAAGGAACGAAAGGGCTGCGGTTGAAAAGTCGGTGCCTTTTTCTGTTGGGGAGTGACTTGAGGTAGAAAGGTGGATTTCCCGGCTGTAGCCGTGGCCACCAAATCTGATAGACCGACTCCAAATAACTCCTCCCCCTTATACGGCAAAACTTCCATATGCCGTTTTGAATCCGCATCGCCTGTCCACTGTCGCGTCCATAAAGCTCTTCTGGCCGAAATGGACATAGCACTTACCCGTGATGCCAGTGTGCATATATCCCTCTGTGCATCACGCATATAAAGAAATGCATCCTTTATTTGTTCTAACGACAGTAGAATATTGTCCCTGTCCAGGGTATCAATATTTTCAATCAGGGATTCTGACCAAACTACCCCCGCACTGCCCATCCAGGCAGTTGCTACAGCTGGTCGTAGTATAACACCTGCATGTGTGTATATACTTTTTTGGATATTTTCCATCCTCCTATCTGATGGATCTTTAAGTGCGGCCGTCTCAGGAGAGGGTAACGCCACTTGTTTAGATAAGCGTGTTAGCGCCTTGTCCACCCTAGGAGGTGTTTCCCAGCGCTCCCTAACCTCTGGCGGGAAAGGGTATAATGCCAATAATTTCTTTGAAATTATCAGCTTTTTATCAGGGGCAACCCACGCTTCATTACACACGTCATTTAGTTCTTCTGATTCAGGAAAAACTATAGGTAGTTTTTTCATACCCCACATAATACCCTGTTTAGTGGTACCTGTAGTATCAGCTAAATGTAACGCCTCCTTCATTGCCAAAATCATATAACGTGTGGCCCTACTGGAAAATACGGTTGATTCGTCACCGTCACCACTGGAGTCATCGCCTGTGTCTGGGTCTGTGTCGACCGACTGAGGCAAAGGGCGTTTCACAGCCCCTGACGGTGTTTGAGTCGCCTGGACAGGCACTAATTGATTGTCCGGCCGTCTCATGTCGTCAAACGACTGCTTTAGCGTGTTGACACTATCCCGTAGTTCCATAAATAAAGGCATCCATTCTGGTGTCGACCCCCTAGGAGGTGACATCCCCATATTTGGCAATTGCTCCGCCTCCACACCAATATCGTCCTCATACATGTCGACACACACGTACCGACACACAGCAGACACACAGGGAATGCTCCTAATGAAGACAGGACCCACTAGCCCTTTGGGGAGACAGAGGGAGAGTTTGCCAGCACACACCAAAAGCGCTATATATATATATCAGGGATAGCCTTATAATAAGTGCTCCCCTATAGCTGCTTTGTTATATAAAAATATCGCCATAAATTTGCCCCCCCTCTCTGTTTTACCCTGTTTCTGTAGTGCAGTGCAGGGGAGAGACCTGGGAGCCGTCCTGACCAGCGGAGCTGTGAGAGGAAATGGCGCCGTGTGCTGAGGAGATAGGCCCCGCCCCTTTTCCGGCGGGCTCGTCTCCCGCTATTTTGAGAAATCAGGCAGGGGTTAAATATCTCCATATAGCCTCTAGGGCTATATGTGAGGTATTTTTAGCCTTTATAGGTACTCATTTTGCCTCCCAGGGCGCCCCCCTCCCAGCGCCCTGCACCCTCAGTGACTGCCGTGTGAAGTGTGCTGAGAGGAAAATGGCGCACAGCTGCAGTGCTGTGCGCTACCTTTAGAAGACTGCAGGAGTCTTCAGCCGCCGATTCTGGACCTCTTCTGTCTTCAGCATCTGCAAGGGGGCCGGCGGCGCGGCTCCGGTGACCATCCAGGCTGTACCTGTGATCGTCCCTCTGGAGCTTGATGTCCAGTAGCCAAGAAGCCAATCCATCCTGCACGCAGGTGAGTTGACTCCTTCTCCCCTCAGTCCCTCGCTGCAGTGATCCTGTTGCCAGCAGGAATCACTGTAACATAAAAAACCTAGCTAAACTTTCTCTAAGCAGCTCTTTAGGAGAGCCACCTAGATTGCACCCTTCTCGGCCGGGCACAAAAATCTAACTGGAGTCTGGAGGAGGGTCATAGGGGGAGGAGCCAGTGCACACCACCTGATCGGAAAAGCTTTACTTTTTGTGCCCTGTCTCCTGCGGAGCCGCTATTCCCCATGGTCCTTTCAGGAACCCCAGCATCCACTAGGACGATAGAGAAATACTTTTGAGTATGTTTATAGCTCCTTTTGGAGTGTATGGAGTCCGAATAGAGTTCTTGTGCCGCCAGAGATGTAATGCTTGGAGCAAATGGAAACTTGCCCCATCTAACCCTAGCTTGTGAGCCCAGACGTTTGTGGTGATCTCCTCTAGTAATTGGGACTCCAAGCATAGAGTGTTAGAGTCCTTGGTGGCAGGCAAGTTGGGATTAACAGTCCAGTCAGCTGCTCCCGCTGCATGTGTTCCTCCGACGCGTTTCGTGCAATTTATCCAAGATGGCTATGACGTGAAGGCGGCTTCTTTTATATTAAAAAAAACTTTATTGTTGCAATTTTAAAAAAAACAATGGAAATTCCAGACAGAAATTAGCAAAAATGAGTGGCTCCCCCCTTGTTTTGAGGGCCATCTTCATATAATAATAATGATGATCAAGCTAAAAACGATTAAAAGGGATTACAAAGGTGCTACTTGTTAAATGGTAAAAGTAGTGTACAGGTGTGCACTACTTTTACCAGTGCTTTATTGCCCCCGTCATCAGGACCCCAAAACATAGATGTCGCAATAAAGCACTGCATTCATAAAATGTACAAGTGTCCAAGAGCTGCCTGTAACGGTTTACTACATACTGGGGTGTATACTCCACAAGCGAAGGCCCCGGCAGCAAGTATCACAGCAGGGGGGGGGTTGGGACTGCATGAGTGCAGGATCATTTGGATTACTATATATAAGAAAATGTGAATAAATTGTGTGATTTGGAATTTCTATTTCTTTTAACTACCGTATATTCACCCCTATGGAGCTGCTTGATATTTTCCATTAGCACGGCAATACCGTTTTAGTTATTTGTGGCCAGATCACATTATTTCTTTAGAAACCAAGCTGTACAGTCCCAAATTAGACCTCTACTTGTACCTGTACATGGCCAGGTAATTCTCACCACAATGGCAGAAGGAAAGCAATCAGGCAGTCAGTGGAACAGGGCTCAAGATCCTTATCCAGCTATACAGACACACCAACCACCAAATCACGATGAATAGTCCTGAGATTTCCTAAGTTGTCTTAAATACATTTCTTTAATGCACCAAACCAAAATGAGAATACCTACAAATTCCAATCAAGATTATTCCTAAAATCAAAAACTTCCTCCTAAAAAATGATATAGGCTTCCAATAATTCTCTGACTGTAACCAGGATTTAATGTTGTACAGTCCGCACCCAATGTAAATCAGGACCAGGAGTATTCCGGATATGGGATTTTTCCGGATAACAGAATACCTGTTATCCGGATGGGTCCCGGGAGTCAGGCTCAACAGTAGGTGGGAGGATTCCGGGGGTCCACAGTGGGTTTGGCGCGTTGGCATGGGTGTCCACGGCGGGTCCTGGAAACAGTGACGGTGAGGGAATGGTTGCAAAGCCACTCCCCCCAACCTGTCTGTGATTGGCTGCAGACTCCAGTGACGGCCGCATCGTGATGTCACTATAGGGCCGAAATATTCTAATTTTCGGAATATTTCAGGTTACAGGTATGATTTACAAGATAAATAACAAGGAATTTTCTTCACTTTGTATATAAGATCATCAATAGGAGGGCTTACTCAAAACTGAACAAAAACATGGTAATTTGCATTGGAGAAATATGGGGGGAAAAAGATGCAATAGTGTAAAAACGCTAAATTGATACGTACACAACACCTGTGGTGTCTTTTGTCCAGTTACAATTAAAAAATAAAAACATAGCATTAAGCAACCTGCCTTCCAAACTTCATGTCAGCTACAAACATTAAATGGAAGATGAGGAAATTATAACAGAATACAATGGTTCCCAAGCCCCTTAACATTTCTAATGAATGCTTCCAGACTATTTGCATGACGAACAGAACTGGAAAGCATAATTTGAAATTCAACATTTGACTAAAGAAAACTAAAGTTGGGCAACAACAACAAAAAAATTGTACATTTATATTATATATTATTTACCAGCCAGTCAAAATGATGGAACAATAGAACAGCAATGTCAGCGCCTGTGCAAGACTGAGCAGCACAGCGCTGGGACAGGCTATTCAACTAAACAGCCTTTTCCCCACACCTAAAAATCGGGGATCACTGCGCGGAAATGCACTGATTCTGCATCAACTGCAGAATCAAACGGTTTTCTTCATAAGCGTGCCTATTTCTTACTGACTTACTGAGTACACCCTCGAGAATCTACTAACTGAATCATGCACCCGTTAAACCCCACAGCTAATTGAATACGCCCAATAAATCAGGCATGCATGGACACAATCACCTCTCCAGAATGTAACATTGTCAATCAATATAAAAATGGAGCAGGAATTTTTAAGTTTTGCAAGATAGTAAATTTTAAGTATTTCACTGCCATCATAAATAAGGAACAAATATGACACCCCCTATTGTGGTTAATTATTTTTAAAGGATTATTTTAAAAAGGTTTGAAATTCCAAAGTTTTCGGATGAAATAATGAATCTTAACCAACACACAATAAAGAGAAACAGACACCCAAAACAAACCACTTTTGCAATTTGTGGGTGTATCACAATGAGGGAACACAAAGGGAACTTAAAATGCACGGATAGATGGCACGTCAAAGAGGAAGTCGTTTTGTGAAATGAACCAACATTGATGACAATGAAGTCTATGACATCACTGGGACGGTAAGGTCACTTGTTCCAAGTGATTTAATATAATACAATCTTAGCGATGTATCGCTTCCTTGTGAACTGATACTGTATGCTCCAATCTCTATCTTACTGACAGTGACGTCTTATAGTGGACTGATATCTTCATTCTCAGAAATAAACAATACAAAATTGTACTTTTCATTTATTAGCTACCTGTAGACAATGTCTGTAACAGTGGCCATGTACTACCACAAACAACTATAATTGGTATTCCACTAATTTATTTTAAGTGTCCCTACACATATTAGATTGCAAGCCCCTTTTGAAAAGAGCAATATTTACCTTGTGTTTTATGTCACTGTAGGTGTTTGTAGATTGGTTCCCTCAATGGGGTCGATTCAATTCGGCAACTTATGAATAGCGCCGGGAATTAGCTCCCGACGCTATTCAATTCAGCTGCTAGTTACCCGCAATTGTCGGGAATTCTTCTCTCATCCCCGGGGGGTGAGAGAAGAAAACCGACAAAAGTGCTGCCGCGCGGCCGGCGCGAGGCTAATTCTGTCGGGAATCAGCATCGCCGCGGGTAGTTAAGTCGGAAAATGCCTGTTCTCCCGACAAAACTACCTGTTAAGTCGGCGAGAACGGGCATTCGCCGACTTAACTTTAGCTGAATTGAATAGCGTCGGGAGCTAATTCCCGGCACTATTCATAAGTTGCCGAATTGAATCGACCCCAATGTACATAGATAGTATGTTCTTACAAACAGAAGAAGGTAATTCAAAATAATATTGATTCAGCCACCAAAGAAATGTGTCTTTACCATGATTACACTGCCAGCACACTATTATTTTTGCATGCCCAATCTCGCATTTAAAGTGACGGTAGACTGGGAAGCGCAATTCAATTAGGCTATTTTTAAACACGTTGATCGCGTGCAAGCAGATCGGGTTTAGCCGTGTCAAACAATTAAACCTAAAGTGCTGGACACAACATGAAAAGTGTCGTTTGGGTGCCTAACGGGTCACTTTTTGCACCTTTGTTCTTGCCAACATGGGGGGCCGCGAGAAGAAAAATGTTGGCACCAGTAGCATGGGCACCCATATGCAGCACAATTTAATTGCTGCCGGCGGTCAGGTCACCCAGTAAACAATTGAATCCCCCCCTTTAAATTCCAAAGGGGCAATTCAATTGAATGCAATATTGAATAGCGCCAGGAATGGGTGCCCAAGCTATTCAATTGGCCATGCAGTAAACCTGAGACAAAACACCGGGCACTAGACGCAGTGCACTTAAGTGCCAGGCGTGATAAGAACAATTTAATAGTCCAGGCACTCATTTCCGACGCTATTCAAAATCACATTCAATTGAATTCCCCCAAAAGGGAGAGAGTGTAAAAACATGTGTGACAACAACTGATACAGCTGTAACACGAAAAAACCATCCATGTCCTATTAGGACTCTAAGGGGTATATTCAATTAGGGTCGGATCCATTCCGACATGCATTTGTCGGAATGGATCAGACAACCCCTATTCAATCTAATCTCAATTCGACTTTTAAAAAGTCGAATTGAGATGAGGGACCGGAGAAGGAGAAGACCAGCGGGGACAGCCGCGGGCAGACGGAGGAGAGCAGCACCACAGAAGGATGTCTCACAGCCGTCCAGACCTCACGGCAGTGTCCACCCAGCTCCAGCAAGCGTGACCTCACTTACTGGAGCCGGTTGGACGCTGACGTGAGCGGCGCGGCTGTGAGACATCCTGCTGCAGCGCTGTGCTGTAGCGCTGATCTCCCCTGTATGCCCGCGGCTGTCCCCCCCCACCCCTCTCCTCCTCTGGGTCCCACATCTCAGTCCGACATTTTTTTATGTCGGACAGAGATGGTCGGAAACGGGGCCAAATCCTGTCGAATTTGGCCCTGTA
The DNA here is from genome assembly GCF_028390025.1 of Pseudophryne corroboree. Lineage (NCBI taxonomy): Eukaryota > Metazoa > Chordata > Amphibia > Anura > Myobatrachidae > Pseudophryne > Pseudophryne corroboree. Next base: position 647,900,258 of record NC_086448.1, read on the forward strand.
TCACTCAAAAGTACATGAATCGGCAGCTATACCGCCGATTCACGTACTATTCGACAAGTCGAATTCCACGACTTGTCGAATAAAAACTGCAGGGAGTGAATAGGTCGAATCACTATTCGACCTTAAAAACTGCTGTCTTTTCAACAGACGGTAGTTTTCGACCCTAATTGAATGTACCCCTAAAGCTGGGTACACAGTAGACGACTGGCAATCTTGACAATGGTTGAGGCCAGGCAAGATCTGGTGCACACTAGCTGATGTAATATAGGACGGAACAATCCATACTTTCGTTCGTTACACTGCATGGCACCGCAAACAATATGTTTAGATTGTCCTGCATGTACGACAAATCTGAAGATGCGGCAAACAACATGCGGGAGAGCACACTAGTACACATTGGTTGATTGGTCATTCCTTTATGTCAGAAAAAATATTGTTACAATGTGTGTATTTACTAGGGTGTTTTAATGGCAACCAAACTATGCAAATGAGTATGTGAATGGAACATTGGCTCAGATGACCCCCATGCAGTTTAAGGCAGGAACACAGCAGTGACTTTTAGATGCTGATGCCCCACCTACTTCCAAACGCTGAAGTGAATGTAAGGGGGTCAATGGAAGGGATACAGTTAATTTACCGGCTGTTGGGATCCCGGCGGTCAGGAGACAGACGGCGAAATGCCGCCTGTCAGAATCCCGTCTACGCCACTACCTGAGAGGGAATATAATAGTGTGGCGTTGCTGTGTTCACCACCGGGCCCGAAGCGTGGCGAGCATAGCCAGCCCGAGAGGGGACTCGCTGCGCTCACCGCAGGGATTCCAACATCAGTCACGTGACCGCCAAAGATCCCAACCGCCGGTTTTACATACCGGACCCCAATGGATTATCCTCACAAGTGACTGCTGGTGCAAATGCAAGAGACGTACAATGTGTTGCACATCTGACAAGTGGTGTCACTGGCGTTCATTCTGTAATTGACCTCACACAAGCACATCTACAAATGGGTGTGATACGTTAATATCTTTACGTTTTATGTCTAGTTCCAAATACAAAGGTCATCAACTTTGCACAATCTTTATTGGTCAAACCTGATCAACAATACTAACAAGTATTACTTAAGTTGGTGTAACGCCAGTGCTTTTAACACTTCAAGTGAACACAGTTACTTTTTTTGTTTTATTTAAATCCTATTCCTGTAACACTTTCACATAAAAGTCTGATTTTATTTTTTAAGAATCAAAAAAACATCCACAAACCCTTGAATGAAAAGTAAAAGTAAATTGAGTTTGTCACACCAAGATCCTGAAATACTAATACTATATCAGTGGTCACTTGACAAGGCCAAAACAAAACCTGGAAGTTTGCATGCAAATTAAACCAGAGGCGCAACAAATGATCACATAAGGTCACCTCTCGGCCAAGGTATTTGCAGAAGCTTTAGCGCCAATTACATTTCTCACACGCCTTCTATAAACACAAATAAAGAATGCTTTTACAATTACCACATAAAAATGATTTCCAAAATGAATGGATAGTACCACTACTTTATCACCATACTGATGGCTTATGCCAGAGGAGGTAGAAATTGGGTGCTAGAGAGGCGGACAACAGAACACAAGCACTACATGTACCAGAAAGCCACTACCACTGGAGCAAGAATATAATCCTGTTGTATTAATTGCCATTAATACAACATGATTGCTCAACCCTAGTAATATATGAATATATAGTATCCCCATACACACACATATACAACGCCTTCTCCGTTCCTTGGAGCCGGCCAGGCTACAGGCAGGATTGGGAGCCTGTGGTAATAAATGAGATGCCAGTCATTAGTAGCAGCAGCCACACCAATGCCATCCATCACGACCACTACCCCGGGACTGGATAGGAGTGGCAGGGCCCTGCTGCTGCTGCAAGTAAAATGGTCTCCCCCCCCCCCCCCCCGCCTTGGTGCCACCAGAGCCTCGGAGGGGCCCGTCTCACTCACCTATGCCAGGGGCCACATAGACGAAGTAGAGGCAAGACGAAGACAGCGAGAAGAAGACGATGAAGGCGAAGATGGATCGGTTAGAGACCCGCAGGAGCCTCCGGAAGAGCGGCCTCATGGTGCCCGGGGACGGAAGGCTGCTCTCAGGAGAGCTCGCTGGCGGACAGGCTACGGAGAGGGGACAAGCCCATCGGGTGACAGGAGTGAGGGGACGAGGCAGCAGCACCACACCGGGAGGAGGAGGAGGAGAGCGCTGGGAAATGGCAGCGCAGGAGCTGATACACCTACCCCCGTAGGGAGGAGAGAGGACTCGGCAGCGGGTGGGAGGGGGAAGTCAGTGCGAGCGAGGAGGGCGGAGGAGGAGGAGGCGGGGGGGTTACTGGTGCTAGCTAGGAGGGGGCTAATGTCAATGCTGCTGCTCATCGTCAATTGACGTTTCGGAGCTGCAAGCTCCGTCCTCAGAATGTGGTGTGTATTCTGAGGACGGAGCTTGCAGCTCCGAAACGTCAATTGCTTTAATACACTTTCATTGCTGAAAAAATCTCTGAGTGCTGTCATTGCTGGAAATCTATATATATATATATATATATATATATATATATATATATACACACCCACCCCACAGGGCTGCTGCCCAGTGTATTCTGTACTACATGTATACACACAGGGGGATAGCCCACAGGGCTGGCCAGTATATACTGTGTTATATATACACACACTCAGTGCCGTAACTAGGCATTTTAGCGCTGTGTGCAGGAAACGACATTGGCACCCCCCCCCCCCCCCCCCGTGTAAGATAGGGGGGGCAGTGCGCGCCGCAAGCGCGCAAAAAATATATAGAGGCGTGGCTTCATGGGGAAGGGGCGTGGTCACAAAATAATAGCAATTCATACTACGGTGCACAGTAGTCTACATTATTCAAATTACGCTGCACAGTAGCGCCACTACACCAGGTAGAGCCCCTTTTATACATTACAGCAGACAGCGTCCCCCTTTTTACACATTACAGCAGACAGTCTCCCTTTTAACACAGTGCGGCAGCCAGTCCCCCTTTTTACACATTGCGGCAGACAGCGTCCCCTTTTTTACACATTACAGCAGAGAGCGTCCCCTTTTTTAACATTACGGCAGACAGCGTCCCCGTTTTTACACATTACGGCAGACGTGTCCCCCTTTATACACATTGCGGCAGCCAGTCCCCCTTTTTACACATTACGGCAGCCAGTCCCCCTTTTTACACATTGCGGCAGCCAGTCCCCCTTTTTACACATTGCGGCAGCCAGTCCCCATTTTTACACATTGCGGCAGCCAGTCCCCCTTTTTACACATTGCGGCAGCCAGGCCCCCTTTTTACACATTGCGGCAGCCAGGCCCCCTTTTTACACATTGCGGCAGCCAGGCCCCCTTTTTACACATTGCGGCAGCCAGTCCCCCTTTTTACACATTGCGGCAGCCAGGCCCCCTTTTTACACATTGCGGCAGCCAGTCCCCTTTTTTACACATTGCGGCAGCCAGGCCCCCTTTTTACACATTGCGGCAGCCAGGCCCCCTTTTTACACATTGCGGCAGCCAGTCCCCCTTTTTACACATTACGGCAGCCAGGCCCCCTTTTTACACATTGCGGCAGCCATGCCCCCTTTTTACACATTGCGGCAGCCAGGCCCCCTTTTTACACATTGCGGCAGCTAGGCCCCCTTTTTACACATTGCGGCAGCCAGGCACCCTTTTTACACATTGCGGCAGCCAGTCCCCCTTTTTACACATTGCGGCAGCCAGTCCCCTTTTTACACATTACGGCAGCCAGGCCCCCTTTTTACACATTGCGGCAGCCAGGCCCCCTTTTTACACATTGCGGCAGCCAGTCCCCCTTTTTACACATTACGGCAGCCAGGCCCCCTTTTTACACATTGCGGCAGCCATGCCCCCTTTTTACACATTGCGGCAGCCAGGCCCCCTTTTTACACATTGCGGCAGCCAGGCCCCCTTTTTACACATTGCGGCAGCTAGGCCCCCTTTTTACACATTGCGGCAGCCAGTCCCCCTTTTTACACATTGCGGCAGCCAGTCCCCCTTTTTACACATTGCGGCAGCCAGGCCCCCTTTTTACACATTGCGGCAGCCAGGCCCCCTTTTTACACATTGCGGCAGCCAGGCCCCCTTTTTACACATTGCGGCAGCCAGTCCCCCTTTTTACACATTACGGCAGCCAGGCCCCCTTTTTACACATTGCGGCAGCCATGCCCCCTTTTTACACATTGCGGCAGCCAGGCCCCCTTTTTACACATTGCGGCAGCCAGGCCCCCTTTTTACACATTGCGGCAGCTAGGCCCCCTTTTTACACATTGCGGCAGCCAGTCCCCCTTTTTACACATTGCGGCAGCCAGTCCCCCTTTTTACACATTGCGGCAGCCAGGCCCCCTTTTTACACATTGCGGCAGCCAGGCCCCCTTTTTACACATTGCGGCAGCCAGGCCCCCTTTTTACACATTGCGGCAGCCAGTCCCCTTTTTACACATTGCGGCAGCCAGGCCCCCTTTTTACACATTGCGGCAGCCATGCCCCCTTTTTACACATTGCGGCAGCCAGGCCCCCTTTTTACACATTGCGGCAGCCAGGCCCCCTTTTTACACATTGCGGCAGCTAGGCCCCCTTTTTACACATTGCGGCAGCCAGTCCCCCTTTTTACACATTGCGGCAGCCAGTCCCCCTTTTTACACATTGCGGCAGCCAGGCCCCCTTTTTACACATTGCGGCAGCCAGTCCCCCTTTTTACACATTGCGGCAGCCAGGCCCCCTTTTTACACATTATGGCAGACGGTGTCCCCCCGAGAGAGAGAGAGAGAGAGAGATACTTACCATCTCCCCGCTGACAGGCTCCTCGTGCAGCTCCCTCGGTGCTGGCAGGTGAGAAGGAGGAGGAGGGAGGGGGACTGGAGCCACAGCAGCGCTATTTCATTGGTAGTAAGCGCCGCTGCAGCATCCCCCTTTCCTTCCGTATTGGCTGCCCGGCGCTGCTGTGGATGCTGGGATGGAGGAACCGCATCCCAGCATCCACAGCAGCGCCGGGCAGCCAATACGGAAGGAGAGGGGGATGCTGCAGCGGCGCTTACTACCAATGAAATAGCGCTGCTGCGGCTCCAGTCCTCCTCCTCCTTCTCACCTGCCCGGCGCTGTAGCTCTCCTCCACAGCGCGGCGGCAGCGCACGGCGCAGACTTCAGAGGCATGTAATGAGTCAATTTGACTCATTACATGCCGCTGGCCGTGCGCCCTCAGGGCAACTGCGCTGTGTGCCAAGCCCACTTGGCACACACGTAGTTACGGCCCTGCACACACTATATCTATATGGCAGGGAGAAATCCCACAGGGCTGGCCAGTATATACTGTACTATACATATATATATATATATATATACACACACACACTATATGTACCTGGCAGGGGGATAGCCAACAGGGCTTCTGGCCAGTATACACTGTACTATATATTTTATATATATATATATATATACACACACACACTATATATGCACCTGTCAGGGGTATATCCCACAGGGCTGGCCAGTATATACTGTATTACATATACACACACTATATCTACCTGACAGGGGGATTTCCCACAGAATTGGCAAGTATATACTGTATTATATATACTCACACTATATTTATATGGCAGGGAGATATCCCACAGGGCTGCTGGACAGTATATTCTGTACTATATATACACACACTATATGTATCTATTTGGCAGGGAGATATCCCACGAGTTGGCCAGTATATACTGTATTATATATACTGTATATATAATACAGTATATACTGGCCAACTCGTGGGATATCTCCCTGCCAAATAGATACATATAGTGTGTGTGTATATATAGTACAGAATATACTGGCCAGCAGCCCTGTGGGATATCTCCCTGCCATATAGATATAGTGTGTGTATATAATATACACACACTATATCTATATGGCAGGGAGATATCCCACAGGGCTGCTGGCCAGTATATTCTGTACTATATACACACACACACTATCTATATATATTTGTCAGGGAGATATCCCACAGGGCTGGCCAGTACATACTGTACTATATATTATATATACACAAACACACTATATGCACCTATCCACTAGTAGCCATCACCCGAACTGGCTTAAAAGCATCCCTACAGGGCAATTCACACGATTGAGGAGAAATTGTGCACAGATAGATGATTACAAAGAACAGGGACAGGAATTAAAACAGAAATTCTTTGACAAAAGATATGATAAAGAGACTGTGAATGTCTAAATCCAGGAAAACTACCATCTCTTTACTGTAGATGGTGGTGAATTGTACATTTCGGTCGTTGTCATTAATGTAGGATATGAATTCCTGTAGGTCACTCTCTGTCCCTTTCCAAATAAATAGTATATCATCTATATACCGTCGCCAGAGGATCAGGTTTGCCCCGAAGTCATGCCCCTGCCAGATGTTGTCCTCCTCCCACTTGCTCATGAACAGTTTGGCATAGCTCGGGGCAAACCTGGTCCCCATGGCTGTCCCTGTCCGCTGTTTGTAGTAGCCATTATCAAACCATGTGTAGTTATGTTCTAGAATGAATGTAATGGCCTTTAAGATGAAATCTGTCTGTGTTTTTTGAAGTGTGTCGTCCTGTAAGAGAAAATGTCTTGTGCTTTCAATGCCTTGTGTGTGTTCTATAACTGTATATAGGGATGTTACGTCACTGGTCGCCAATATCATATCTTCTGTCCATACTATGTCTTGCAGTGTTTGGAGTGTGTGTGTGGTATCTCTAAGATATGATTTCTGTTTCGTCACATGTTGTTGTAAAAAGAAATCTGTATATCGGGATAGGTTTGAGGTGAGTGAATTGATGCCTGAAATGATTGGTCTACCTGGCGGGTTTTGTGTGTCTTTGTGGATTTTGGGGAGATAGTAGAATACTGGTATGACTGGATTAATGGGAGTGAGGAAGTCGAGTTCTTTCTTGTTAATGATCCCTAGGGATAAACCTTCGTTTAAAAGCGTCTGAAGTTCCTGTTTGTATTCCTGTGTTGGGTCCCCTGGTAATAGGGTGTAAACCTGTTTATCTCCCAGTAGGCGTCTGGATTCTTTCATATAGCCAGATTTGTTAAGTAGCACTATTCCACCCCCCTTGTCTGCCGGTTTGATGACAATAGTCTTAGTACTCTTGATTTCCTCTAATGCTTGTATTTCTCCCTTAGTTAAGTTTGTCTGTTTGTTGCATGTGGCCTCAATTTTGTCCAGGTCGTTGACCACTAGTTGTTCGAATGTATTCACTATGTGTCCCTTTATGTGTTGGGGGTAAAAAGTGGACGGTGGTTTGTAGCTAGTATGTTTATGGTCTGTGGTTCTTTCTTCTGGTTTGTGCTGTAAACTGGTTTGTGCAAAGTATTTTTTGAGGGTTATTTTCCTGGTGAAGGCCTGTATATCTAGGTATGTCTCAAATGTATTCATCTTTTTGGTGGGCGCGAACTTGAGTCCCTTATTAAGTAATGTTTTGTGTTGTTCCCCCAAATGAAAACTGCTTAGGTTGAATATCCCTTCCGACTGTCCTACTCTGCTTGCGGTGGGGTTGGTTTTGTTTTTTTGGCCTCCCCTGCATCCTCGTCTGGTTCTGTGAGTTTTCTTTTGTTCGTTTGTGTGTGTGTTTTTGGTGAACGGCAGGCCGCAATTCCTGCCTCTAGGTCTAAAAAATCTATATCCCAGTGTTTCCCATTTCCTGTGGATATGGTTGTGTTCTGACTTGGTATGTTTTCTGTACCCATGGTGGTCTTTTGTGTGTTTTCTATTTGTTCTACCGTGTGGTTGCCTGGCCTTTGTAAAATGTGTCCTTTCTCCACAGGTGTCCTTGTGGTAGCTATATGTGGTGGATCTTCTACCCCGTGGATAGAAAAGGAGGAATCCATTTCTTCCATACATGATGTGTCTGTAATGTCTGACTCTGTTTCTGATTCTAAATCTATCGTGGTTGGTCTATCTGAATGTATCAAGGTCATGTATTCCTGATAAGTCAAGGATCTGTTTGTAGTGGGATGTTTGTACTTTTTTGGTCCTATGTACTTGTGAATTTTGGGTTGTGGTCTCGTCTTGTTTGCTGGTTTATTGTTGGGTGTATGGATTGTTCCTTTCTTGCTTTTGTGTGCTGTCTTAACTCCCCACCTGTCCCTTAGGAATTTTTTCTTTTTCTTTTCGATGATACTGTCTTCCCCCTTTTTTAGTCTGTTTTTGGTGAGTGTTTCTATTTTCTGATATTCTTGATCTTGCTGGTATTTTTCCAAATGTTCGTGTGTTGAAATTATGTCCAGGTCTATTGTTTCTAAATCTTTCTCGTGTTGTTGTATTATGATACGTATGAGTTGCAGTGAACAGTCTTTTAGGGTGGTGTTCCACTTGTTCATGAATTCTGAATTGTCCCTGTTATGTGTGGGTATCTTCTTAATCTTTAGACCCTTGGGTATCGTGTTTTCGTCTAAATACCATTGGAGTGCGAAAGTATCCCACCATAATTTGGCTTCTTGTTTTAATAACCGCTCTAATTTGGTGATGTGTGTACAAAAGTCTTGCCCTTTATTAAGTGACGTTGTGTTCTGTTCAAATATTGTAAATGTATGTTTTGCCCTATCTATGCGCTCATTTCGGTAGTCTAGTATTCCCATGTGTGTGTTACTGACGTGTGTGTGAGTATATGTCCACCACAGCCTGTTTAATAGATGAATATGGGTGTATGGTGTTTCGTAGTGAAAGGCAGTCCGGGATTGGGGGTGTGTGCTGCAGTCTCTCAGGGACAGGATACTGTTTAGGAATGGAGAGAGATTGCGCTCACTGGGAAAGAAATTGGTACACAACCACATTCCTCCGACCGAGACCCATCAGATGAAACTAGACGGCACTACCAAAAGACAGGGATTCCACTATTGTGGCTCATGTCTAGGCTGCAGAACCACTAGTACAAGAACGACTAAAAGCATCTCAGAGTTTGTATCAAACACCACAGGACAGAAACATATGGTTAGGGAGGAGTTATCCTGTCACACTAAAGGGATGGTATATCTCATTACATGTTCATGCGGTCTCCAATATATTGGACGCACTATCAGGGCATTAAAGATCAGGATATCAGAACACATACAAAACATTAAAAGAAGCTACGAGAAACACAGTGTATCACAACACTTTAAAGAAAAACACATGCAAGACCCCACTCAGATGCACTTCATGGCAATACAGCAAATAACCAAGAATTGGCGAGTAGGAGACTACTTGAAAAAGATCAATAGAGAAGAACTAAAATGGATCTTCACCTTGAAGACCCTCACACCGAGGGGTTTGAACATAGATTACAACATTACCTCAGTTATGTAATAGGGAAGAAAATCCCCAATTAGGTACCATACCCCCCTTGAACGGATGGCATATCCTCCAAAAGGGAACCCATGTTCATACTTGATCAAGCAGAGGATGAAACATATCCACCTCTTAGTTAAAGGGGTTCACCCGAATACTATAGGAAAATGAACATATTTACTAAAAACACATATTGTATGTGAAGGGATTTATCTTCACCCCATAGGAATGACGAGGTTCCATACAGTGGGAATTTTGACACACACATTTGTGCAATACACACATGGTATAGTCATTTATACACGAGGCTAAATGATGTACAAATAATGGTGATATGTAATTCATCGCATTCACCAATAAGATCTGCACAAATCTTTCCCCTTTTAATATTTCATTATCTCACGATTTGGGATTTTAACCATAATACATCATACAAAGCATCCAGGCAAATGGAACAGACTTTAAATGAACTTGATTGACAGCTGAGGGACGAGAAGCACCCAATTGGAAAAGAGGGCGTCAATTACTCACAACCAATCACGCATCTGACACTAGTTTAAATGCTACCCAGATTATCAGGAATGTAATCCTAGAAAAAGGTTTATATGCTGAAACGCGTTGGAGACCTGAGACCTGACACACACACAGACTTTTTTTCATTTAATCACACCCTTCTCCGGCCGGAGAAGAAGAAACACACAGCTTCGGACCTGCATTGCCCGCTCACGTGATCCTGCACGTGACACCGGCACCAGGAAGAAGCAGACGAGACCCCGGAAGCAGGAGAGAGACCGCAGCGCCTGTGACAGAGATGGGGACCGGCGCCACAGAAAGGACACACGGAGGCAACGCAGGAAGCGGTACGGGACCGCAGACACCGGCGGCAGGCGCGCCAGCTTTGCCCCCGGCGGTAAGTGAGATCTCACAGCCCCACACCCACTACCCACAGCCGAGGACAACACACAGAGTCTGACAGGCGGGACGCCGCAAACTGTCATACTCACAAAACTGCATTAATAGTAAACCAACCAGAAGTACATAGGCCCACCACACCTATGGTAAAGGTGACCCGTAAACAGGGTACACCCGACATTAACCCCAGCTGGGGTCCTTCTGAGAGGGTATACCATCAGGAGGGTATACACATAAAGGGTGGTCTGCAAGACACACCTGATAGTGGTAATTGGACACATTGACTACAAGGGCCCCAACACAGGTGTACCATCTAGGAGGGTACACCCAGAAAGGGTAGTCTGCAGGACATACCTGAAGAGGGGGTTTCACCCACGTATAACACTCAATTAATAAATATACACAACCCATTTTTGCCTCACGAGGTATCATTGTACCTACAAGAAAGATATATATTGTTGGTATCCTCATACAAGCATAAATCAATCCCCCCCCCTTTTTTCTTCCCCCCCCTCTCCTCAATATATACACCCCCAGAGCGCGCTGACCTACTTCTTCCAATTATCTGTAACAGGAGGTAGGACACCTCCAGGTCAAGCAGCACTCATCCTTACCTTTCCCCCAGTGAGCGCAATCTCTCTCCATTCCTAAACAATATCTGTATCTGGCACTGTGGGGGCATATCTGGCAATGTGGGCACATGGCACTGTGGGGGCATATCTGTATCTGGCACTGTGGGGGCATATCTGTATCTGGCACTGTGGCATCATATGTGGCACTGTGGGGGCATATCTAGCACTGTGGGCACATGGCACCCACTATCTCCCTGTGACCCCAGCCTCCTCAGTCACCCACTATCTCCATCACCTCTGCCACCCAGTCACGCACTTTCTTCCTGTCACTGACAATCTCCCTGGACCCCTGGGGGTACTATTGTGTGGCCACGCCCCTTCCTTGTGAGACCACACCTCTTTTAAAATTTGATGCCATCAAGGGGCGCTAAATTCTAAATTTGCTTACCAAAAAAATTAAGCTTGGGCCGGCCCTGCCAGTATATACTGTATTATATATACTCACACTATCGATATCTGGCAGGGAGATATCCCACAGGGCTGGCAAGTATATACTGTATTATGGGCCCTATTCAACTTGGGACGGAATTGAGATGCAATGGCATCTCCCCACCTGGCACCGTTGTGCATAGGTGCGAGACCCACACTGCGCTTGCGTGGGCCTGGGAAATGCGATCGCATCTCACTATGCAAACGCCTCTGAGTGACAGGCAGAAACGTTTGTGGTGGCGGTGTTGCGGGGGCGTCAACTCGGCGTTGGGCGGGTTGACAGAAATGGGGGCAGGTTCGGGGCGGTGTGGTGTATCCCACAGGGCTGGCCAGTATATACTGTGTTATGGGCCCGATTCAACTTGGGACGGAATTGAGATGCAATGGCATCTCCCCATCTGGCCCCGTTGTGCATAGGTGCAGGACCCACACTGCGCTTGCGCAGGCCGGGGAATTGCGATCGCATCTTACTATGCAAACGCCTCTGAGTGACAGGCAGAAACGTTTGTGGGGGTGGTGTTGCAGGGGTGTTGACTCGGCGTTGGACGGGTCGACAGAAACGGGGACAGGTTCGGGGCGGTGTGGTGTAAGTTGAGTAATGGGCACTACCGTGTGATGTAATGTCACTAACGGACACTACTGTGTAATGTAATGCAAGTAAGGGGCTCTAACATGGCATAATGTGTATAAGAAGTACTACTGTGTGGTGTAATGTGAATTGACACTATTATGTGGCCACGCCCCTTCCCAATGAAGCCATGGCCTTATATTTTGGGAGCACGCCTTAGGCGCAAACTGTCCCTATTTTAAATATGGATGGGGGCACCAATTCTCTTTCTGACACAGGGCACCAAAATGTCTAGTTACGGCACTGGGTCATACTATACACACACACTATGGGTGTGATTGAAATATTATTATGGGCATCTGTCGGAGCTATTCAATTGTTGCTCCGATAAGATGCCCATTATCCGTGGCAAACACATTTTAGCTTGCTAGAGGTGTCGGTCTGAAATCTGCGAAGTCAGCTGTTTTGGCACCCAACCCGCACTTTACCCTGTCGCCCATTACTTTAGTCAGGTTTTGCCGCCCAAAACAATGGGCGCCTACAATTGAATTGCAACAATGGGCACGCACTAATTATAGTGGCTTTAGAAACAATTGAATCACCCCCCTATGTGTATACGTCAGGCAGTACTTAGGGGGACATAATGATATTGTCACACACGGCCGGACAGAATATATGTAATCATACTGTATATACACACTGATGGTTGTGATGTTCATCCCATATGCAATTGCATCTCCCCTGTGCACCTCCTGGTCACATATCTGCATTTTTAAAGACACTCCCCCTTACCTCCATAAAATGGCATCTTCCTGTCAATCACTCTGCGGCTGATTCTCACTGCACGTGGCGTGTGTGCACTGAGATCACAAAGCAGGCACAGTCTTCAAATAATCGCTCAGCTGCAACACCATTAAAGTTGCAACCGCATCTGAAACGTGGCCACTATGTACAGTACAATAGATTTGTCTGACAGGGTATTGGGGGAGTAATGACATATAATACAGGATTGGGCAATATATGTGTGGTTATACTTAGTGATGAGCGGGTTCGGATCCTCGGAATCCGAACCCCCCCGAACGTCACCCTTTTTACACGGGTCCGAGGCAGATTCGAACCTTCCCGCCTTGCTCGGTTAACCCGAGCGCGCCCGAACGTCATCATCCCGCGGTCGTATTCTATATAAGGAGCCGCGCGTCGCCGCCATTTTTCACTCGTGCATTGGAAATGATAGTGAGAGGACGTGGCTGGCGTCCTCTCAGTTTTATTCAGGTGGCTGCAAATATCTGTGCTCACTGCTTTATTGTGGGGACTGGGGACCAGCAGTATTATATAGGAGGAGTACAGTGCAGAGTTTTGCTGACCAATGACCACCAGTATTATACGTTCTCTGCCTGAAAAACGCTCCATATCTGTGCTCAGTGTGCTGCATATATCTGTGCTCACACTGCTTTATTGTGGGGACTGGGGACCAGCAGTATTATATAGGAGTACAGTGCAGAGTTTTGCTGACCAGTGACCACCAGTATTATGCGTTCTTTGCCTGAAAAATGCTCTATATCTGTGCTCAGTGTGCTGCATATATCTGTGCTCACACTGCTTTATTGTGGGGACTGGGGACCAGCAGTATTATATAGGAGGAGTACAGTGCAGAGTTTTGCTGTTCGTGACCACCAGTATTATACGTTCTCTGCCTGAAAAACGCTCCATATCTGTGCTCAGTGTGCTGCATATATCTGTGCTCACACTGCTTTATTGTGGGGACTGGGGACCAGCAGTATTATATAGGAGGAGTACAGTGCAGAGTTTTGCTGACCAGTGACCACCAGTATTATACGTTCTCTGCCTGAAAAACGCTCCATATCTGTGCTCAGTGTGCTGCATATATCTGTGCTCACACTGCTTTATTGTGGGGACTGGGGACCAGCAGTATTATATAGGAGGAGTACAGTGCAGAGTTTTGCTGACCAGTGACCACCAGTATTATACATACTCTGCCTGAAAAATGCTCCATATCTGTGCTGCATTGTAGTATATAGTAGGAGTACAGTGCATAATTTTGCTGACCACCAGTATATAATATATAGTAGTACGGTACAGAAGGCCACTGCTCTACCTACCTCTGTGTCATCAAGCATACTATCCATCCATACCTGTGGAGCATTTCAGTTTTGCACAGTTTGCTGACCACCAGTATATAATATATAGCAGTACGGTACAGAAGGCCACTGCTCTACCTACCTCTGTGTCGTCAAGTATACTATCCATCCATACCTGTGGTGCATTTCAGTTTTGCACAGTTTGCTGACCACCAGTATATAATGTATAGCAGTATGGTACAGAAGGCCACTGCTCTACCTACCTCTGTGTCGTCAAGTATACTATCCATCCATACCTGTGGTGCATTTCAGTTTTGCACAGTTTGCTGACCACCAGTATATAATATATAGCAGTACGGTACATAAGGCCACTGCTCTACCTACCTCTGTGTCGTCAAGTATACTATCCATCCATACCTGTTGCATTTCAGTTTTGCAGTTTGCTGACCACCAGTATATAATATATAGCAATACGGTACAGAAGGCCACTGCTCTACCTACCTCTGTGTCGTCAAGTATACTATCCATCCATACCTGTGGTGCATTTCAGTTTTGCACAGTTTGCTGACCACCAGTATATAGTATATAGCAGTACGGTACAGTAGGCCACTGCTCTACCTACCTCTGTGTCGTCAAGTATACTATCCATCCATACCTGTGGTGCATTTCAGTCTTGCACAGTTTGCTGACCACCAGTATATAGTATATAGCAGTACGGTACAGTAGGCCACTGCCCTACCTACCTCTGTGTCATCAAGTATACTATCCATCCATACCTGTGGTGCATTTCAGTTGTGCGCAGTATATATAGTAGTAGGCCATTGCTATTGATACTGGCATATAATTCCACACATTAAAAAATGGAGAACAAAAATGTGGAGGGTAAAATAGGGAAAGATCAAGATCCACTTCCACCTCGTGCTGAAGCTGCTGCCACTAGTCATGGCCGAGACGATGAAATGCCATCAACGTCGTCTGCCAAGGCCGATGCCCAATGTCATAGTAGAGAGCATGTAAAATCCAAAAAACAAAAGTTCAGTAAAATGACCCAAAAATCAAAATTAAAAGCGTCTGAGGAGAAGTGTCAACTTGCCAATATGCCATTTACGACACGGAGTGGCAAGGAACGGCTGAGGCCCTGGCCTATGTTCATGGCTAGTGGTTCAGATTCACATGAGAATGGAAGCACTCATCCTCTCGCTAGAAAACTGCAGTGCCACTCCTAGATGGGCCAGGTGTTTGTGTCGGCCACTTGGGTCGCTTAGCTTAGTCACACAGCTACCTCATTGCGCCTCTTTTTTTCTTTGCATCATGTGCTGTTTGGGGACTATTTTTTAAATCTGCCATCCTGTCTGACACTGCAGTGCCACTCCTAGATGGGCCAGGTGTTTGTGTCGGCCACTTGGGTCGCTTAGCTTAGTCACACAGCTACCTCATTGCGCCTCTTTTTTTCTTTGCATCATGTGCTGTTTGGGGACTATTTTTTTGAAGTGCCATCCTGCCTGACACTGCAGTGCCACTCCTAGATGGGCCAGGTGTTTGTGTCGGCCACTTGTGTCGCTTAGCTTAGCCATCCAGCGACCTTGGTGCACCTCTTTTTTTCTTTGCATCATGTGCTGTTTGGGGACTATTTTTTTGAAGTGCCATCCTGCCTGACACTGCAGTGCCACTCCTAGATGGGCCAGGTGTTTGTGTCAGCCACTTGGGTCGCTTAGCTTAGTCATCCAGCGACCTCGGTGCAAATTTTAGGACTAAAAATAATATTGTGAGGTGTGAGGTGTTCAGAATAGACTGAAAATTAGTGTAAATTATGGTTATTGAGGTTAATAATACTATGGGATCAAAATGACCCCCAAATTCTATGATTTTAGCTGTTTTTGAGGGGTTTTTGTAAAAAAGCACCCGAATCCAAAACACACCCGAATCCGACAAAAAATTTTCAGGGAGGTTTTGCCAAAACGCGCCCGAATCCAAAACACGGCCGCGGAACCGAATCCAAAACCAAAACCCGAAAAATTTCCGGTGCACATCACTAGTTATACTACAGTATACACGCACAATGTGCCTAATTCAGAGTCGATCGCAGCAGCAAATTTGTTAGCAGTTGGGCAAAACCATGTGCACTGCAGGGGGTCAGGGCATATAAAACATGTGCAGAGATAGTTAGATTTGGGTGGGGTGTGTTGAAACGGAAATCTAATTTGCAGTGTAAAAATAAAGCAGCCAGTATTTACCCTGCACAGAAACAAAATAACCCACCCAAATCTAACGCTCTCTGCAAATGTTATATCTGTCACACCTGCAGTGCACATGGTCTTGCCCAACTGCTAACAAATTTGCTGCTGCGATCAACTCTGAATTACCCCCAATATGGGAGAAATTAAATTTGAAATTTGGATTACACCCGCATTCCTGTGGTCTACGCGGCTCCGGGTGGTCTTCCATCCATCTTTTCACTGTGGAGGGGGCTGCTAGGAGGCTTCGGGACTGATGGGAGGCTTAAGGGTCGCACACACTGGGGGTCACACACTCACTCACCCACATTAGACACACCTACAATACACTCACATGCTCACCGCTGCTGCAGAGGATCGGATCCCGGTGCTGGAGAAGCCACTGCTTCGGAAAGTAATTGCTGACAAAGCTAACTGGAAACTTCCATTTGCTTAATTAGTTATCAGGGGGGGTGCAGCCGGAGTTCCAGAGCAAGTCCCAGTGATTAGGAAAAATCAGAGTTGCTCTTGGGATCGTGAAAAAAGATGCAGTGATTTCTATAGAAATGACCACGTCTCATTTTCAGTCCTGCAATTGAATAGAAAAAACCTGCGTCTGCGGGAAAAACAGATTTAATAGATTTAACAGACAGGGCTAATGGGGAGTAACGACACTTTCAAACAGGATTGGGCAATATATGTGTGGTTATACTGTATACACACACTATGTACAATAGATTTATCAGACACGGTTAATGACACACAGGTCAGTATATATGTGGTCATATTGTATACACACACTGTGGCTGACTCTGAGTCAGATGGGCCTCTATTCAAGGACGTAAATGGCCAGTTGTTGCATATAGCACATGTGCTGATACAAATGTATGCATTTTTTGTATGTCCATCCTATTCTGAGCCATAAGGAATTTGACCAGATCTGTCTTTACAATTGGGCATTTCTTGGCGTCGACAATGTGAGCACACAAACCATCATTTTGTGTAGGTGTGGTGTGTGCGCATGAAAAGCTGTGTGCGATACTGAGAGGTGTTTGTGGAGAAGCCTATTTGTGCTGGATCTGTTGCATACTAATGGTGATGGTTGTAGCGGCTGGCAAATATCAATGTGTGGCACGGCTTACCACTTGCACATGCACAAACCCGCGCATTGGGGGTCATTCCGAGTTGTTCGCTCGTTGCCGATTTTCGCAACGGAGCGATTAAGGCGAAAATGCACATGGTACGCAGTGCGCATGCGCTAAGTATTTTAGTTCATAACTTAGTAGATTTACTCACGTCCGAACTAAGAATTTCCATCGTTGAAGTGATCGGAGTGTGATTGACAGGAAGTGGGTGTTTCTGGGCGGAAACTGACCATTTTCTGGGAGTGTGCGGAAAAACGCAGGCGTGCCAGGATAAACGCGGGAGTGTCTGGAGAAACGGGGGAGTGGCTGGCCGAACGCAGGGCTTGTTTGTGACGTCAAACCAGGAATGAAACGGGCTGAGCTGATCGCAGTGTAGGAGTAAGTCTCGAGCTACTCAGAAACTGCTAAGAATTTTCTATTCGCAATTCTGCTAATCTTTCGTTCGCAATTCTGCTAAGCTAAAATACACTCCCAGAGGGCGGCGGCCTAGCGTGTGCAATGCTGCCAAAATCTGCTAGCGAGCGAACAACTCGGAATGAGGGCCATTAGCTCTATGGATTATCACATTAGCAGAAGGTCGTAAATCATGCTTGGCTGCCCACAAATACAGCCACTTTATGTGTGATACAGAGTCAGCCTTACCATGAATATATATCAGGGAGAGCTTCTGGGGGTATAAGTACACTGCACACAAGATTGGCCAGCATATTTGTTATCATACTACATATATACACACTGTGTATATACAGTATATCAGGCAGGGCTTATGGGGGTATAATGACACGATTACACAGGACTGGGCAGTATATTTGTCGTCATACTATATACACACACTATGTATATACAGTACTGTGGACAAGTTTTAGACAGGTGTGTAAAAATGCTGCAAAGTAAGAATGCTTTTAAAAATAAAAGTGTAAATAGTTTTTCTCTTACGTCCTAGAGGATGCTGGGGACTCCGTAAGAACCATGGGGTATAAACGGGCTCCGCAGGAGACATGGGCACTCTAAAGACTTTAGATGGGTGTGCACTGGCTCCTCCCTCTATGCCCCTCCTCCAGACCTCAGTTAGATCCTGTGCCCAGAGGAGACTGGATGCACTGCAGGGGAGCTCTACTGAGTTTCTCTGAAAAAGACTTTTGTTAGGTTTTTTATTTTCAGGTAGCACTGCTGGCAACAGGCTCCCTGCATCATGGGATTGAGGAGAGAGAATCAGACCTACTTAAATGATAGGCTCTGCTTCTTAGGCTACTGGACACCATTAGCTCCAGAGGGTCGGAACGCAGGTCTCACCCTCGCCGTTCGTCCCGGAGCCGCGCCGCCGTCCTCCTCACAGAGCCGGAAGATTGAAGCCGGGTGAGTATGAGAAGAAAGAAGACTTCAAAGGCAGCAGAAGACTTCAGATCTTCAATGAGGTACCGCGCAGCGGTAACGTTGCGCGCCATTGCTCCAACATTCACACACACACTGGTGGCACTGTATGGGTGCAGAGCGCAGGGGGGGGGGGGGGCGTCCTGGGCAGCAATTATAAACCTCTAGGGACACTGGCATAGATATATATATACTGCGGAGGCAGTATATTACAGAAACCCCCACCAGTATAAAGATTTGAGCGGGACCGAAGCCCGCCGTTGAGGCACTGTACTGACTGGAATTTTATTCCAGTGTCCGGTGGCGCTGGGTGTGTGCTGGCATACTCTCTCTCTGTCTCTCCAAAGGGCCTTATTGGGGGACTATCTCCATATAGATATATATCCCTGAGTGTGTGGGGGTGTCGGTATGTGTGTGTCGGCATGTCTGAAGTGGAAGGCTCATCTAAGGAGGAGGTAGAGCAGATGATTGTGGTGTCTCCGTCGGCGACGCCGACACCTGATTGGTTGGATATGTGGAATGTTTTAAATGCAAATGTGTCTTTATTACATAAGAGAATGGACAAAGCAGAGTCCAGGGAAAAAACAGGAGGTCAATCCATTGCTTTGGCTGTATCACAGGGCCCTTCAGGGTCTCAGAAACGTCCCCTGTCCCAAGTAGCAGACACTGATACTGATAATGTCGATATTATCTTAGACCGCAAAGCTATACCTCTAAATACACTTTTACCGTGGAGCCGCTATGGCCGCTAGACTAAATGCACGTGCTACGCACTTTGTACGCTATTTGCGTACAGAGTCCTGCACGTGGTACGCACTTGGCGTACCCACGCCGCGCTGAGTGTACAGAGAACACAGCGAGCGCACACACAATTGATAACCTTTAAACCTTGTTAATGATATAATGCACTGATATGATTATACTTTTGAACCCTTAGCAGCAAAGTACTGCAACGATGTTATCTCTTAAACCTTAAGTAGCACTGACGGTATAAAGTACCCGCAGTGCGTACACCTTATCAATACCTATACACCTTATACAGATAAATACACTTTAAAGCCCTTGCAGGAAAGTGAAGACACCACACAGATTTGTAGTTGAAACCACAGGGTTCTAAGGCCACAGTGGATGGATTCCAAAAAGGTAAAACAATTCAAATCATACACTACAGGCTAACAAGTAAATCTAAACAGAATAATGGCTACAGAGAATGTACATACGTGAGAATGTTCGCAAGCGCAACCCGGCTCGGTCCTCCGCTAGTCATACAGATAGCGTTCAGAGTCTTCTGACCGGCCAGGCAACAATGGTCTTTTTATACACAACATGCATACACAATACAATGGTCACTGTAATCTCATTGTCCATTGGACACAGGGATGTGTCTTTACATTACAGAAGAGGTCATAGGTGGATTTGAATAGGTGGGCGATGTCTTTCCCCAACTGCTCTTGTGGGTGGTATCCTCTGGATTCCCGCCGCATACATAAAATACAGTAAATACAGTTAATGTTCATATTCTACTTTTGCACATAACTATACGCAGGAACATGCGATCTTTCTCTAACTAACACCGGAATGTTACCCTCAAAATGCCCTACAGCTGGTTACTAGACATCACCTTCCAACCTTTATCTGACCCTTCCTATCATGCAAAGGAGAATCCCTCCGTCCAGGAACTGTTTAAACTATTAATACTCACTGACATGGTGAAAGGGAACTATGGGTACAAAATGCACTATTTGGGTTAAATATGTAATGTTCTAATAACCCGCTACGCGCTCACAAACTCCGCCGTAAATACCCATATCAAACGCATGATCGCCGGAGCGATCCTACACAAATTGCGGATATGTGCACGCACGGCGGACTGAGTGCACGAGCAGCGGGCATGTGCATGGGGTTAGTACAAGGCATATGCATTACGATATTTTTCAACTTTGACAGTCCACCCTTTGGCAGTCAACAATAACTGCCACTATCTAAACATTAAACAGAAAAATATATAATACAATATCTATAAAATAATTGGATGGTAGGAGGAGAGGTGTAGGCGGGAAATGTATGACCTAGTGGGATAGTAAAAGCATGTATGTATGAAATCCATGTCTGAGGGGCATGTATCATTGTGCCGTACATGTTCTATAAATCCTTCTTATCCCGTATCAAGGGTCTGTAATTGGGCCAACTAACACTACCGAGCTCTTTTCATCTTCTTGTTCCAACAAATGGGGTGCACATTTAGTTGATGATACATGGAGGGGGAACACATGTGAATGCTAATATGTGTGTATATATATATATCACCTGTCAACTATGTGTGACACTACCTGAAGGTTGTAGAGATGAAGATAAGACACGTATCACAAATACATTCACATAACATTTGTGCAATCGTTCTTGGGTGTTGGTTGAAGTCTTGTCCGGATGGGTGTATCTTTGCTGAAAGTGTTAATCAAAGTCTTTAGAGTGTCCATCAAAGTCTTTAGAGTGTCCATCAAAGTCTTTAGAGTGTCCATCCAAGTTTCTTCCGAATGGATGTATTTTTGCTTGAGGGAAAACAAAGGAGAAACGGGTGAAAGAGACGGACCGTGGAATCACGTCTTATCACAACATTGTCTCGATTGATGGGTCATAAATTAAATAAGTTGTTGTAACAATGCCCCCGCTCCTCAAACTCATCACTTTGGTACCGCGCTTGCTCCACGTTAAAACTCGAACACATCTAAATATCAAACCAATCATTATGACAACTCCCAGGATACAAAGGAGAAACTTTCCTACACTCACGATAACATTTTCAGCCCATTCTCCTAAACCTGAGAACCAATTTCGTGGGTTCAACCATGAGACCCAGCCGGTCAGTTCATTACAGCAGTAAGGGTAAGGTTGTGTCTCCTTCGGAACTCCCATTTCAACTGCAAGATATCGTCCATCTTTTGATCTATGACCTCGGTTGGGTCATCAGTGCTGTTTGTAATGTACGTGCAGCACTTCACACCATACTGAGTTGCTAGGTGACACAATACCCGCCTGTCACCGCTGTGATATAATTTAGAACCATCCTGTGCTGGATCAGTTCCGTTTTGTAAGCTTGCAACTCCCTCCCTGTATACCTGAAGGTGTCATCATACATCTCGGTGATATTATCTATCAGGTTCGCTAGCGCATGAATATACCTATAATATATAATTCCTCTGGCGGTACGGGTGATATCTAACGCGAGTAGGAATTGAATCCCGGTGGATTCGTGGATCAAATCAGAGGCTGCGGGCTCTGTCCTATCTATAAGGTGTCTCTTAACGATGTGTTCATAGTGAGTATGAGTGTAAGGAGCTTGAGCATTGCGGTGAACGTCTTTCATCTTATTATGGATTATGGTCATTACTTCTGGCAACACTCTTCCAATGTAATACAATCCCTCTGAGTTTGGGGCAAGCCACGTATACGCCTTCCTCCCGCATATGAAATATGCATCATCGGGGAGAACATATGGGACAGAATATGACATTACCATATTGCAAACCTTCCAAATGAAAAATCCTATCCCTAACTCTCTCATCTGTTCAGTACATTTATCAGGCTGTATGATATGCGCACAGTACCCTGGAGATACTTCTCCAACCCGCATGGTCCTACTACCTAAAGTATACCTATACCGAAAATACCTCCCACCTTCGGCTATTTGGCGTATAAGTTCAGTGTCTACGGGCATTCTGTCGGCTCTGTGTGAAAATGCCATGGTTTGGTTATTCCATGTCACTTCCCAATTTCCCGGCTTTCGGGAATTGGAAATATTGAAACATACTAAGGATCTATCCACATGATATTGGTGGAGCTTCAAACTAGGGGGCCTAGAAATATTACATTTCTTGTCCACCAGTCTCCCACCCCTTAATTCAAGTACCTCATCTATTGTTAATGGATACGGTACTAGTCCTGACTTGCTCTGACCTTGAGGTACTTGTGAGCACACCCAGCATTCTGTTTGGTTTAAAACCTTACCCACTAATGAGTGATAATCACTCAATGGATGACGGTCCATGTTGATATTAAGGCTGGACTGACATCTCTGGATGCACCCGTCCTCAACTATGTTTTCACAATTTCTACAGATACAATTTTCCTCAGCCAAAAACCCTTCACAGTGTCTCCTAGTTTCTTGACTACCAGATCGTTTTCTGATACTCGCCTTTGCTCGATGGATGTGTTGCTCTTGGAATTCTACGAATCCGTCCTTGCCATCAGAACCCATTCCGATCCTTTCTCGACCTCTCTGGTACTCTCACCGAAATAGACTGCTCTGGTCAACAACAGGGTCAACAGGAAAACCCGGAATGCAGTCTCTTGGGGTAAGCCCATCTTGTTAAGGGGAGAGAAAAAGGAGCAAGGAAGGGGGGAAAGAAGGGGAATGGGAGATGGAGAAAATAATAAAAAGGAAAAATAAATTTTGGTGCAACAACCGCCTCTGGTCTTGTAGTTCTCTGTGCTCAGGTGCCGTGACAACAGTCCTGCCTCTCAACCTTCCCGGAACAGGCACTCCAGTGATACGATTTCCTCTACACTCTGCTCTTTGTCACGGGCTCTCTCTGGGTCAGAGACCTTCTTACAGTGGGACGAGTGGACCCAAGTCTCTCTCTCGGCAACCTTTAATGCTGTCATGCTGGTCAGTAAGACTTGGTACGGTCCTTCCCACCGGTCAATAAGGCAACCTGAGCGTAGAAAATTTCGAATCATTACATAATCCCCAGGTTCAATGTCATGACAATTACTGTTTGGTAGGTCAGGAATCACCAGCTTTAGATTGCTGTTTTGATTCCTCAACTGCTTGCTCATCTTAACCAAATATTTTACAGTCACTTCATTATTGCATTTCAAATCATCCTGGGGGTCAATCATTACATGGGGTTGTCGACCAAAAAGAATCTCAAAGGGTGATAGGTTAAGGGGGGACCTGGGAGTGGTTCTGATGCTGTACAATACAAGTGGCAAAGCTTCTGGCCATAACAATCCAGTTTCAGCCATCACTTTGCTCAGCTTGTTCTTAATAGTGCTGTTTACTCTTTCCACTTTCGCACTCGCCTGTGGGCGGTACGGAGTATGCAGCTTACTATTAATTCCCATTAGTTTGCACATAACCTGAAAGACTTCACCTGTAAAATGGGTACCCCTATCGCTTTCAATTATCCTAGGGATACCATATCTGCACACAAATTCCTGCACAATCTTCTTTGCAGTGAACGTAGCAGTATTTGTGGCAGTGGGGAACGCTTCTACCCAATTTGAAAACACGTCAATACAAACTAACACATACTTTAAATTTCTGCAGGGTGGCAACTGTATGAAATCAATTTGTATTACCTGAAAAGGGCCGTCTGTTGGCAGGATATGGGATGGTTCTGTTGGTATTGACTTTCCAATATTCTTCCTGAAGCAGATAAGACATGTCATTGCTCTCTTACCCGCATGAGAAGAGAATCCTGGCGCACACCAGTAGGCTCTCACCAGCTTACACATACCCTCTTTGCCCAGATGAGTCAGACCATCTGCTGCCTCAGCTAAGCTTGGAAGATATGCTCTGGGGGCTACTGGCTTACCTTGTCCATCTGTCCAGAGTCCTGAGGACTCCTGGCCATATCCTTTTGACCTCCAGACTGCCTTTTCCTGTGGAGAACACAAATTTTGCATTTCACTTAATTTTTGTGTGTTGACGGTATTGAATACCATCAGTTGTGTGATGTCTGTCTGTATGGGGGTGCTGACTGCTGATTTAGCAGCTTCGTCTGCCCGGCTGTTACCAAGTGATACTGGGTCTTGACTGTAAGTGTGGGCTTTGCACTTGATAACAGCCACTCTGTCAGGTTCCTGTATCGCTGTTAGAAGTCTTTTGATATGGGATGCATGTGCTACAGGTGTGCCAGCTGCCGTCATGACATTTCTGAGGCACCATAGGGCCCCGGAATCATGCACTACTCCAAAGGCATACCTAGAATCTGTATATATATTGGCTGACTTACCCTTAGCCAATTCACACGCTCTGGTTAGGGCGACCAGCTCAGCAACTTGTGCTGAGTGCCGTGGGCCCAGGGGTTCAGCTTCTATGATACCTTTGTCATCTACGACTGCGTATCCAGTACACAAGTCTCCTGAGTCCGTCTGTCTGTGGCAACTACCGTCAGTGAAAAAAGTAAAATCTATGCCTTCCAGTGGGTTGTCAATAATGTCGGGTCTTGCAGTGAAAGTTTGGTTCAGATATTCCATACAATCGTGTGTCAGTGTCTATACTAAATCCTCCTTCACCATCACTCTCATCCTCCACCCTTTGTGCCTGTCTAGGCATACCTGGGAGATACGTTGCAGGATTTAGTGCGCTGCATCTCTTTATGGTGATGTTTACAGGGACCATTAGTGCTAATTCTCACCTTGTAAACCGTGCTGATGAGACATGTGTGGTTTGGGCAGAATTCAGTAAGGCTGACACTGCATGAGGTGTATGGATGGTCAGGTTGTGTCCCAACACTACATCTTCACTTTTACTCACTAGCAAAGCTATCGCTGCAACACTTCGCAAGCATGTGGGGAGAGACCGTGCTACGGTGTCTAGCTGTGCACTGTAGTAAGCTACCGGCCTGCTGGCATCACCATGTCTCTGGGTTAGGACACCTGCCGCACACCCAGCACTTTCCGTACCGTATAACTCAAAAGGTTTCCCATAATCTGGCATACCTAATGCAGGTGCCTGTGATAGGCATTGTTTAAGTCTCTCAAATGCCAGTTCAGACTCATCTGTGTGAGAGATCCGATCTGGTTTGTTCGAGGAGACCATTTCCTGTAAAGGTAAAGCCAGTATGGAGAAACCTGGGATCCAGTTTCGGCAGTACCCACACATTCCAAGGAAAGTGCGGATCTGCTGCTGGGTTTGTGGCAGAGTCATGTCGCGAATCGCCTGTATTCTATCAGCGGTGAGGTATCTCAGTCCTTGTGTTAAGCAATGTCCCAAATATTTCACTTTGGTCTGGCACAACTGTAACTTATCCTTTGAAATCTTGTGTCCCGTATTAGAAAGGTGAAACAGAAGCTGTTTTGTGTCTTTCAAGGACTATTCGAGTGAATCAGAACACAGCAGTAAGTCATCTACATACTGTATTAATACTGATCCGCTCTCAGGTTGAAAGGATTGTAAACAGTCATGCAAAGCCTGGGAGAAAATACTTGGGCTGTCAATGAAACCTTGGGGTAGTGAGTCCAGGTGTACTGTACTCCTCTGTATGTAAATGCAAACAAATATTGGCTGTCAGGGTGCAGAGGGACCGAAAAGAAAGCAGAACAGAGGTCAATGACAGTGAAAAACTTCGCAGTAGGGGGAATTTGCATGAGGATGACAGCTGGATTTGGCACTACGGGGAATTGGCTCTCAACTATCTTGTTTATCCCCCTTAGATCCTGCACTAGCCTGTAACCCCTCCCCCCACTCTTTTTCACAGGGAAGATGGGACTATTGGCAGTGCTGGACGTCCTAACCAGGATGCCCTGTTGTAGCAAGCGCTCTATGACTGGGTACACTCCTAATTCCACCTCTGGCTTCAGAGGATACTGTGGGATTTTTGGGGCTATCCTACCATCTTTTACTTGCACTACTACAGGAGCTACATTTGCCATCAATCCAGTGTCTTGTCCATCTTTGGTCCAGAGGGATTCCGGTATCTGGGAGATCATTTCCTCTAGTGTGACATTAACCTTTGTGGGGTGTCTAACATATCCTGCACTTCCTGAACGTGATTCTCGGGTATATCTAAGAAGACACCCTCAGGAGTACAATATATGACACACCTCATCTTACACAATAAATCTCTCCCAAGTAGATTAGTCGGAGCCGATGCAGCTAGCAAAAAGGAGTGCTTGGTCTGCAAAGGCCCTATCGTAATCTCCGCTGGTCTACTTAAAGGGTAGTGTTGCACTACTCCTGTTACCCCCATTGCTGAAATTGTTTTACCCGTTGTTTTCATACCTACCGTTGAATTTAACACTGACCTGGCCGCCCCTATATCTACAAGGAAAGGTAGTGATCTACCAGCTACATCAACTGTAACCTCGGGTTCATTTCCAAGGCTAGCAATCAACTTCACTGGCTGCAAACTACAGGTGTGGCCTAACCCCTATTGTATGTTGTGACCCTCCCGCAGCGCGCTGGCAGCTACGATATGTGAGGGGGGTAGCTGAGAATTTCCAGAAGTCTGCCAGTCCCTCCTAGGTGGGTACCTCCTTGTTTCCCCTGCATGTGGCTCGTAATTCCTCCTATGCGGTCCCTGATCCCAATTAAGTGTGTTATGCTGTGGGTCATGTTCTGGTCTAGGGGGTCGATATTCATTGCTGTTATAATTACAGTTCCGTGCGTAATGTCCTTCTCTCTGGCACTTATAACATTTCACTACATACGACTTACCATCAGGGGTCTGGGGTTTAGGCTGATGTGGCTTCGTTGTCAGGGCTTTGATACTTACGGTCATCAGCTTATCCCCCTGTGACTCCCTGTGCTTAATGATGTTCCGATCGTGCTCAATAGCGGACTCTCTTAATGCAGCCACCGAGATACCTCTCCAGTTAGGTTGAGTGGTTTGTACCCTTGTTCTCAACGCTTCTTTCAAACCGTCCATTAATACGGACACAGCTACCTCTCTATTATGTACATTTTCCTTAATATCCTCGACCTCAGTGTATCTAGCCATTTCCTGCAGTGCTCAATGGAAATATTCAGAAGCAGTTTCACCTTCTTTTTGTCTTATGGAAAAGATTTTATTCCACTTGACAACAGTAGGGAAATATACTCCTAATTGTAGGTTGATTTGTCGCACATTCTCCTGAGTGTACTCATCAGTGAGAGGTACTTTTTCGTCTAATTTACAATCAGAAATGAATTTCACTGGGTCAATATTGGAGGGCAAACATGCCCGTAGCACTGTCCGCCAATCTTTGTTTGTGGGTTCGGTGGCGTTACCTAGTTCTCTAATAAACCTCTGACATGCGGCTAGATCCTTTCTGGGATCGGGAAATTCAGACATAATTGTCCTCAATTCTGTCCGGGACCAAGGACAATGCAAAGCTATGTTCCTGATGGGAGTGATTCCCTGAGCGTCAGTCTTCCCATTGGGGACTGTGATCACCCTGACAGGATTTAGTTCAATTACATCGTTCTGGGTTGCTTTTACAATGTGAGGTGCAATTGTCTCTGCATAATGTACTGTACTGTACTTACCTGTGGACACGACCTCACTTATCTCTCCACTAGGGGGCTTTACTACTGCTCTTACCGGTTGGGCCGTGCCCACCTGGGTGTCCTGTATGGTGGCTGCTGGAGAAAGTGCCGATATCGTGCTGGGTTCATCTTCTTGCTCGTATTCCTGAGGGAAGTTTAAGATGGGATACAACTTGCATGGGTTAGCATTAATACATTTATTAAGTTCATTCTTATTATCATTACTACATTTATCAATTTTACTCTTAGCATATATCAGTATGTCATTGTCTGTAGCCACTTTCTCCCCTGTAATATACGGTGGTGGTGGTGCAGTTGCAATCAGTTTCCTGCCAGGGTTGGAACCAGCTGCGTGAGCTTGATCCCTTTGCATATCACTCTCTCGTTGCCATAAATGTAAACAGTTTGAGTGTCTGATCCTTTCTTTTCGGGATTTTAACAGACATATCCTAAATTAAATTCTGGAACACTTCTGGATTAAAACTGCCTACCTTAGGGAATGGTTCCCTGTCTTCCGCAGTCATACGTTCCCATTCATTGCATAAAACCTCTGCATGTGAGCCATATTTCTCACACATTATGTACCTCGCCGACCCCTTGGGCCGCGGAATATCAACCTGAACCCTGGTTGATCGTCCCTTACTTGAGCAACTGGCCCCCATCTTTTGCAGGTATTGCCTTCTCAGCTAATTCCTACAAAAAACCAAAATACTCAGTGGTAAGGCAACGGTGAAAGTTCTCTGAGCGCTCTCACCCACGTTGGCCAATACACCTAAACACTGTCATCAGCGCCGGTCGTACCCAACCTAGGGACCCTGTGTAACCTCTATTTACTGAGAGTGTGTGGGAGTGACTTACCCTTCCCAGTAAATATTGGTCGTTGGAGATTTCCTGAGTGACCAGCGAAACTCCCTTAAAACAAAAAAATTGTTACACAAATCACGTTGCGTGTACTACACCTAGCGCCAGTGATCCCGCACAACTCGTAAAAGGGTATCGCGGTGGGCTAAGTATTGCACTCACGAACGCGCGGTACAATCACACAGCGTATAGGTAACTGTTACTTATCCTCCTTGCGACCAATGGAATCTTTTTTTTAGGCTGCGAAACCTCAGCCGGAGCGTATCTGAATGGGCCTATATGGGTACTACGCCAACCCCCGGGGCTGCGCTCTCTACACAAAACCTCGCGGACCTTTTAGGCTGCGGTATTCAGAGCTTCGCGTGACTTTGTCAGCGGTTTTCTGACTTTGCTGACCTCTTGGTCTGCTGTTATACTAATTGCTCCTTTATACCTTAATCAATGTTAACGTGAGCAAGCCACTCTCACGCCACCAAGTGTCCACTCACCTGGTGTGGTCTCCTACGGGATCCCGAATTCCCTGGGTCCACAAAACCTTTATTGTTTGCACACTCACGCTCGTTCACTCATATACACTTTGGTTTTTCTGTACAGAAAATTAACTTTCATTCAGATAAAACAGAATAATTCCAGAGGTGATACAGTAAGAAAGGTATTTAAACTAAATATTGGAAACTGATCAATTTGTGCTATTATCGCGTGGCTACCGTCTCGCGCCTAAACTAAAACAATGCTATTGTGTGATTTGTATTTAGCAGTCATACTTTTACGCACGTTGCATGAACACGCCACGTGTGTATGCCTTTACGTTGCGTACGCAGTCCCGCAAGCTGCCTGAGACACGTGTACGAAGGCCGTATGTCCGCAGTACTACAAATCCCACACTTCTATTAATGTAAGCGATATTTAGCTATAATCGCTCACTTAACACACCACACAGTTTCTACTGTATAAACCTTTACAACTAGGCCAGGCTGCGTGTGCGTCTTACACTTACTTCCTTAACTATTAACTCTATATTTTAACTAAATAGCAACAAATTTTCTCAGTATAGGTCAAAATGAATCTAGTAATCAATGCTTATGGCAATAATGCGAGCAGATATGCAAAGTACAAAATACAGGTGTATGCGTGTGTTGCGTGCGCATTTGGCGCCAAACAGAAATTTGCAGATATAAAAAAAATAGCTTTCGCGTTCTTACCTTACGGATCCCTCCAGCATCCCTTCAAACCGTGCAAGGCAGACGCTTATCTAATCAGCACTAGTGTACCCACCAACCAAGAGAAGGCTTCCGGGGATACCTTTCCACCCTTTGCTGATAGATAAAGTCTGCGTAAACTTGCTAGGCTGCGGGTATGAAAAGGAACCGGACGAGCTCCCAATTGATAATGTCGATATTATCTTAGACCGCAAAGCTATACCTCTAAATACACTTTTACCGTGGAGCCGCTAGACTAAATGCATGTGCTACGCACTTTGTACGCTATTTGCGTACAGAGTCCTGCACGTGGTACGCACTTGGCGTACCCACGCCGCGCTGAGTGTACAGAGAACACACAGCGAGCGCACACACAATTGATAACCTTTAAACCTTGTTAATGATATAATGCACTGATATGATTATACTTTTGAACCCTTAGCAGCAAAGTACTGCAACGATGTTCTCTCTTAAACCTTAAGTAGCACTGATGGTATAAAGTACCCGCAGTGCGTACACCTTATCAATACCTATACACCTTATACAGATAAATACACTTTAAAGCCCTTGCAGGAAAGTGAAGACACCACACCGATTTGTAGTTGAAACCACAGGGTTCTAAGGCCACAGTGGATTGATTCCAAAAAGGTAAAACAATACAAATCATACACTACAGGCTAACAAGTAAATCTAAACAGAATAATGGCTACAGAGAATGTACATACGTGAGAATGTTCGCAAGCGCAACCCGGCTCGGTCCTCCGCTGGTCATACAGATAGCGTTCAGAGTCTTCTGACCGGCCAGGCAACAATGGTCTTTTTATACACAACATGCATACACAATACAATGGTCACTGTAATCTCATTGTCCATTGGACACAGGGATGTGTCTTTACATTACAGAAGAGGTCATAGGTGGATTTGAATAGGTGGGCGATGTCTTTCCCCAACTGCTCTTGTGGGTGGTATCCTCTGGATTCCCGCCGCATACATAAAATACAGTAAATACAGTTAATGTTCATATTCTACTTTTGCACATAACTATACGCAGGAACATGCAATCTTTCTCTAACTAACACCGGAATGTTACCCTCAAAATACCCTACAGCTGGATACTAGACATCACCTTCCAACCTTTATCTGACCCTTCCTATCATGAAAAGGAGAATCCTTCCGTCCAGGAACTGTTTAAACTATTAATACTCGCTGACATGGTGATGTCACAACTGAGGGCCTGAGCTGACGGGAGGCAGCCTCAGTTGTAGGGGCTGAGATGTACCGGAACCTGGGAGGTTGTATCAGACCCCTGGACATGTAAGTAACATGAATAATAACTGCCCGAAGGCGTGACCACGACAACTTGGATAAAAGTCAATGATGTTTATTATGACAACTCCGCAACACAGCAGCAGTAAAAGAAAACGTAAAAGTCAGCAAAGAATAAATACAGTTCCTGGGTACTACAGGATGGCAGGAGCCACAGGGCACTGGTAGTGTGAGATAGTTCTTATGATCTTCTAGATGGAAAGTCCTTACCAGGCCCGACTGTAGCAATGGAGATAACCCAGGATTGTGCCAGCTGGTGTTCCAGGAAAAGCTGGGTTGCTGAAGATAAAACAGCTGCTGTGGATACTGGCTGGAACCAGACTGTTGTTAGCACGGAGTGGATACTGGCTGGAACCAGTTAAATAATAAATGAACTTGGGAGCGATGAAATATGAACTGAAATGTAGAACTTGAGAGCGGAGAAATAATAATACCGGTGGAGAGTGGTAAAGTGTAGAAAGGACACCGGCCCTTTAAGGGAAGCTGTACTCTGCTGGAAGCTGAGCTGGAAGCAGGTAATGTTGTAGCTGGAAACAGATGAATCCACAATGGATTGGAGAGTCAGGCTACACCGCAGGTGGAATGCTGGTGCGGGTCTCTATGGTGGAAGTCTTGAGACAGGAGCTGGAACCTGGAAGACAATCACAGGAGAGAGACAAACAGGAACTAGGTTTGACAACCAAAGCACTGACGCCTTCCTTGCTCAGGCACAGTGTATTTATACCTGCAGCAAGGAAGGGATTGGCTAGGCAATTATGCAGATTATCAATACTGAGAACAGATTGGTGGAAATGATCAGCTGACAGAATCCAAGATGGCTGCGCCCATGCAGACACTTGGAGGGAAGTTTGGTTTGTAATCCATGTGGTAATGAAAACAGTAATGGCGGCGCCGGCCACCGGAGACAGGAGGCGCCAGGCTGACAGATGCACATCCAACCACGCGGACACAGCGGAGGCCGCGGCTGACGTAATCGCCACTCAGACACTCTGCATGCAGAAGTTCAGGGACGGCGGCGGAGGCCGCGGGAGACGCCATGCCAGGTGTAATATGGCGTTTACTGTGACAGCGTCCCAGAGTGACAGGAGAGGATACAGGAATGTACACATCAGGATAACAGATGGGATCCGGTCCTGGAGCGCTGAGCCAGCCTTAGGAGGCATCTGATGGGTAAGAAATGGCGTCCAGATACCCGGATCGTGACAGCACCCCCCCCTTTAGGAGTGGCCCCAGGACACTTCTTTGGCTTTTGAGGAAACTTGGAATGGAATCTCTGGACCAAGGCAGGAGCATGGACATCAGAAGCATTGGTCCATGAACGTTCCTCAGGACCATAACCCTTCCAGTCAATAAGATATTGTAGTTGACCGTAACGGTGACGTGAGTCCAGGATCTTGGCCACTTCATACTCAACGCCTCGTTGAGTTTGGACTTTCGGAGTTGGAGGAAGTGAGGAATGAAACCGATTCAAGATCAGCGGTTTCAACAGGGAAACATGGAATGTCCTGGGTATTTTTAAGAAGGGAGGCAACTGGAGTCTGTAAGCAACAGGATTGATGACTTGTTCTATCTTGAAAGGACCGATATAGC
The DNA here is from genome assembly GCF_028390025.1 of Pseudophryne corroboree. Lineage (NCBI taxonomy): Eukaryota > Metazoa > Chordata > Amphibia > Anura > Myobatrachidae > Pseudophryne > Pseudophryne corroboree. The sequence goes on from NC_086448.1 coordinate 647,933,218, forward strand.
GAGGTGCAAACTTCATACTGGGAACTCTTAACCTCAAATTCTTCGTGGATAACCATACCCGATCACCCACCTTGAGAGCAGGAACTGCTCGACGCTTCTTATCCGCAAACTTCTTGTACCTGAACGATGCCTTGAGCAGAGCTGATCGTACGCTCTTCCAGATATTGGCAAACTGATGCAAGGTGATATCCACTGCGGGAACAGAAGTTGCTGGAAGCGGTTGGAACTCAGGGACTTTAGGGTGGAATCCAAAGTTAGTGAAGAATGGTGTTGAAGCAGATGAAGAATGATACTGGTTGTTATGACAGAACTCGGCCCAGGGAAGTAATTGAACCCAGTCATCTTGAGAGGAGGACACATAGATGCGGAGGAAGGCCTCCAAGTCCTGATTCACCCTCTCGGTTTGACCATTGGTCTGAGGATGGTAAGCCGTGGAAAACTTTAGCTTGACTTGGAGGACTTGACATAAACTTCGCCAGAATTTGGCTGTGAATTGAACTCCTCGATCTGAGATAATTTCTTCAGGAAGACCGTGGAGTCGGAAGATCTCTTGTATGAATACTTGAGCCAACTTGGAAGCTGACGGAAGACCGGTGAGAGGAATGAAGTGTGCCATCTTGGTGAACCGGTCAACTACCACCCAGATGGTATTGAACTTGTTGCACATGGGTAAGTCTGTAATGAAATCCATCGACAAGTGGGTCCATGGTCGACGGGGAACGGATAGTGGAACCAGTTGCCCCGCAGGCGACTGGCGGGATACTTTATGTTGGGCACACTTTGGGCAAGATGCAATAAACTCCAAGACGTCCTTTTTCAGAGTTGGCCACCAATAGGACCTAGAGATAAACTCCAGGGTTTTTTGGATACCTGTATGTCCGGCAAAACGGGAAGCATGGGCCCAATGCATGAGCTTCTTCCTTAGCATCGGCTTCACAAAACTTTTCCCTGATGGGGGCGTAGAGTCCATCCCTACCGTGGAGAATGCCAACGGATTTATAATAGGATGCTTGTCTGAAGACTCTGACTCATTTTCTTGCTCCCATGAGCGGGAAAGGGCATCGGCCTTGCGATTCTGAGAGCCCGGACAGAACTGGAGTTTAAAGTCGAACCTGGAAAAGAAAAGTGCCCATCTGGCCTGACGAGGGTTGAGACATTGTGCGCCCTTCAGGTATAAAAGGTTCTTGTGGTCTGTAAGTATGGTGATTGAATGAGAAGCTCCCTCCAACAGATACCTCCACTCTTCTAGAGCGAGCTTGATGGCTAGCAACTCCTGGTCGCCAATGGCATAGTTGCGCTCAGCTGGGGAGAACTTCCGGGAGAAGAAACTGCAAGGGTGTAAATGGCCATCTTTAGCCCTCTGAGATAACACCGCTCCTACTCCAACGGAGGAGGCATCCACCTCTAAGATGAAAGGAGAGTCGATGTCAGGCTGTTTCAGAACAGGCGCAGAGATGAACCTTTGTTTTAAAAGATGAAATGCTTGCATGGCTTCTTCAGACCACTTGGACGGGTTAGCACCCTTCTTAGTGAAAGCAGTAATAGGCGCCACAATGGTGGAAAAGTCTCGTATAAACTTTCGGTAATAGTTGGCGAACCCTAAGAACCTCTGGACCCCTTTGAGGGTTAAGGGTACCGGCCAATTTTGGATTGCTTGTAGTTTCTCAGGATCCATCTCTAGTCCGGAACCGGACACAATGTACCCTAGAAACGGAATGGACTTGACTTCAAAGACGCATTTTTCTAATTTGCAATAGAGATGATTGACACGGAGACGGGACAGAACCTCTTTAACCCAAAAACGATGTTCCTCTAAATCGTTGGCAAAAATGAGGATATCGTCTAGATAGACCACGACATGACGGTATAGAATGTCTCTGAAGATCTCATTGACAAAATGCTGGAAGACAGCTGGAGCATTGCTCAATCCGAAGGGCATGACGAGGTACTCATAATGTCCGTCACGGGTGTTAAAGGCGGTCTTCCACTCGCCACCCTCACGGATCCGGATGAGATTGTATGCACCTCGCAAGTCCAGCTTTGTAAAGATGGTAGCTCCGCTAACTCTGTCAAAGAGCTCAGTAATCAGGGGTAAAGGATAACGGTTCTTGATGGTAATGTCGTTCAAACCTCTGTAGTCGATGCACGGCCGCAGACCACCATCTTTCTTTTTTACAAAAAAGAAGCCTGCGCCGGCTGGAGAAGAAGAAGGTCGAATGAACCCCTTTGCTAGGTTCTCTTTAATATATTCCTCCATAGAATGCGTCTCAGGCAGAGACAACGGATAAGTTCGGCCTCGAGGTGGAACCTTCCCTGGAACGAGATCAATCGGACAGTCCCATTCTCTATGAGGAGGAAGGATATCAGCAGAAGCTTTACTGAACACATCCGTGAAATCTTGATATGGAGGAGGTGGAACATCAGACGACCTAGGGGAGGAAGAACAGATAGGCAATACTTTAAACAAACATGTCTCAGCACAAGAGGAACCCCATGCCAGGATTTGCGTAGTCGTCCAATCAATTGTAGGATTGTGAAGACGGAGCCATGGAAGGCCCAGGACCACAGGATGTGTGGCTCTTGGAATCACTAAAAAAGAAATAAGTTCGGAATGAAGAACTCCCACTCTCAGACGAACTGGTAGAGTCCTTAAAGAAATAACTGCATCAAAAATTTTGCTGCCATCCACGGCAGTTAAAGAAATGGACGAAGGAAGTCTCTCGGTGGGTAGGGACCACCGTTTAACATAGGCTTCGGTAATAAAGTTCCCAGCTGCTCCGGAATCAAGGAGGGCAATGACGTTCCGATAACGTTGAGCAACTTGAAGCGAGACTGGGAGATTACAATCTTGAGGAGATGGAGAGGAGATCATTACTCCTAGCCGGCCCTCTCCTTGGCGAGCTAGGATTTGGAGTTTCCCGGACGTTTGGGACAGGCATTAATGGTGTGAGACGGAGCTGCACAATAGAGACAGAGAAACTCGGAGAGACGTCTTCGGCGCTCAGCAGGAGTTAAACGGGAACGGCCAAGTTGCATGGGCTCATCTTTAGATGGTGACAGTTGACGAGGAGGAGGAGCAGAAGATTTTGGAGCAGATGATCTTCCACGCTCAGTTGCTCTCTCTCTGAAACGTAAATCAACTTTCGTGCAGAGTGAGATTAGCTCATCTAACTTAGAAGGTAAGTCTCTGGTAGCTAACTCATCTTTAATACGCTCAGATAAGCCATGCCAGAATGCAGCATACAGGGCCTCGTCGTTCCATGCCAGTTCGGATGCCAGGATCTGGAACTGTATCAGATATTGTCCTACAGTACGTGACCCCTGGCGTAAACGGAGAATCTCGAATGAAGCTGAGGTTACCCGGCCTGGCTCGTCGAAGATGCGCCTGAATGTTGACACGAAGGCAGTGTAGGAAGATAGCAGGGTGTCGGACCTCTCCCATAACGGTGATGCCCAATCAAGGGCTGAGCCACTGAGAAGAGAAATAATGTAGGCAATTTTTGTACGGTCACTGGGAAAATTGCCAGGTTGTAGCTCAAACTGAATCTCACACTGGTTGAGAAATCCCCTGCAGAATCTTGGAGATCCGTCAAATTTTGCTGGCGTTGGAAGATGAAGACGTGGAGCAGAAATGGGTAAGGTGGGTGGGGTTATAGCTGGAGTCACTGTGGTTGACGCACCAGACGCGCCTGATCCACGGAGAGTTGTCTGAATCCCATCCAGCCGAGTAGAGAGATCCTGGAGACAGCGGATGATGTGGCCCTGTGCAGCCTCCTGATGTTCTAGTCGGGCTGCCAGTTCTTGCATCGGCCTGGCCGCTTGATCCTGGTCTCCGGCTGGATTCATTAGGTCAGTGCTTACTGTCACAACTGAGGGCCTGAGCTGACGGGAGGCAGCCTCAGTTGTAGGGGCTGAGATGTACCGGAACCTGGGAGGTTGTATCAGACCCCTGGACATGTAAGTAACATGAATAATAACTGCCCGAAGGCGTGACCACGACAACTTGGATAAAAGTCAATGATGTTTATTATGACAACTCCGCAACACAGCAGCAGTAAAAGAAAACGTAAAAGTCAGCAAAGAATAAATACAGTTCCTGGGTACTACAGGATGGCAGGAGCCACAGGGCACTGGTAGTGTGAGATAGTTCTTATGATCTTCTAGATGGAAAGTCCTTACCAGGCCCGACTGTAGCAATGGAGATAACCCAGGATTGTGCCAGCTGGTGTTCCAGGAAAAGCTGGGTTGCTGAAGATAAAACAGCTGCTGTGGATACTGGCTGGAACCAGACTGTTGTTAGCACGGAGTGGATACTGGCTGGAACCAGTTAAATAATAAATGAACTTGGGAGCAATGAAATATGAACTGAAATGTAGAACTTGAGAGCGGAGAAATAATAATACCGGTGGAGAGTGGTAAAGTGTAGAAAGGACACCGGCCCTTTAAGGGAAGCTGTACTCTGCTGGAAGCTGAGCTGGAAGCAGGTAATGTTGTAGCTGGAAACAGATGAATCCACAATGGATTGGAGAGTCAGGCTACACCGCAGGTGGAATGCTGGTGCGGGTCTCTATGGTGGAAGTCTTGAGACAGGAGCTGGAACCTGGAAGACAATCACAGGAGAGAGACAAACAGGAACTAGGTTTGACAACCAAAGCACTGACGCCTTCCTTGCTCAGGCACAGTGTATTTATACCTGCAGCAAGGAAGGGATTGGCTAGGCAATTATGCAGATTATCAATACTGAGAACAGATTGGTGGAAATGATCAGCTGACAGAATCCAAGATGGCTGCGCCCATGCAGACACTTGGAGGGAAGTTTGGTTTGTAATCCATGTGGTAATGAAAACAGTAATGGCGGCGCCGGCCACCGGAGACAGGAGGCGCCAGGCTGACAGATGCACATCCAACCACGCGGACACAGCGGAGGCCGCGGCTGACGTAATCGCCACTCAGACACTCTGCATGCAGAAGTTCAGGGACGGCGGCGGAGGCCGCGGGAGACGCCATGCCAGGTGTAATATGGCGTTTACTGTGACAGCGTCCCAGAGTGACAGGAGAGGATACAGGAATGTACACATCAGGATAACAGATGGGATCCGGTCCTGGAGCGCTGAGCCAGCCTTAGGAGGCATCTGATGGGTAAGAAATGGCGTCCAGATACCCGGATCGTGACAGGTGAAAGGGAACTATGGGTACAAAATACACTATTTGGGTTAAATATGTAATGTTCTAATAACCCGCTACGCGCTCACAAACTCCGGCGTAAATACCCATATCACGCGCATGATCGCCGGAGCGATCCTACGCAAATTGCGGATATGTGCACGCACGGCGGACTGAGTGCACGAGCAGCGGGCATGTGCATGGGGTTAGTACAAGGCATATGCATTACGATATTTTTCGACTTTGACAATACCGACACGGATTCTGACTCCAGTGTCGACTACGATGATGCGAGGTTACACCCAAAGGTGGCCAAAAGTATTCATTACATGATTATTGCAATAAAAGATGTTTTGCATATCACAGATGACCCCTATGTCGCTGACACGAGGGTATGCATGTTTAAGGAAAAGAAACCTGAGGTAACCTTTCCCCCATCTCATGAGCTGAACGCTTTATTTGAAAAGGCTTGGGAAACTCCGGACAAGAAACTGCAGATTCTCAAGAGAATTCTTATGGCGTATCCTTTACCCGCACAGGACAGGTTACAGTGGGAATCCTTGCGCAGGGTGGACAAGGCTTTGACGCGATTGTCCAAAAAGGTGGCACTACCGTCTCCAGACACGGCAGCCCTCAAGGATCCTGCTGATCGCAGACAGGAAACTACCTTAAAATCAATTTATGCACATACGGGCGCCTTGCTCAGACCGGCAGTAGCGTCGGCTTGGATATGTTGCGCAGTAGCAGCATGGGCAGATAACTTGTCATCTGACATTGATACCCTAGATAGGGATAGCATTTTATTGACCTTGGGTCACATCAAAGACGCAGCCTTATATATGAGAGATGCTGCGAGAGACGTTGGGCTGTTAGGTTCAAGAGCCAACGCCATGGCAATTTCTGCTAGGCGAGCCCTGTGGACCCGCCAATGGACGGGTGATGCCGACTCAAAGAGACATATAGAAATTTTGCCTTACAAAGGTGAGGTTTTATTTGGGGAGGGTCTCGCGGACCTGGTTTCCACAGCTACCGCGGGTAAATCTTCTTTTTTACCTTATGTTCCCCCACGGCAAAAGAAAACACCACAATATCAGATGCAGTCCTTTCGGTCGCATAAGCCCAGAAGAGGTTGGGGCTCTTCCTTCCTCGCCAGAGGTAAGGGTAGAAGGAAAAGAATGCCTGCTATGGCTAATTCCCAGGAGCAGAAGTCCTCCCCGGCTTCTACTAAATCCACCACATGACGCTGGGGCTCCACTGAGAGAGTCCGCGCCGGTGGGGGCACGTCTTCGACTCTTCAGCCACGTCTGGGTTCTGTCAGACGTGGATCCTTGGGCGATGGAAATTGTATCCCAAGGCTACAAACTAGAATTCGAAGAGGTGCCTCCTCGACGATTTTTCAAGTCGGCTTTACCAGCTTCTCACCCAGAGAGGGAAATAGTTTTAGCTGCAATTCAAAAACTGTGTCAACAGCAAGTGATTATCAAGGTTCCCCTAGTCCAACAGGGGAAGGGGTACTATTCAACCCTGTTTGTGGTCCCGAAACCAGATGGCTCGGTCAGACCCATTCTGAATCTAAAATCCCTAAACCTGTACTTAAAAAAGTTCAAATTCAAGATGGAATCGCTTCGGGCAGTTATCTCCAGCCTGGAAGGGGGGGATTTTATTGTGTCACTAGACATCAGGCGTACCTGAGATTCACTGTACAGGATTGTCATTACCAGTTTCAGACGTTGCCGTTTGGGCTTTCCACGGCCCCGAGGATTTTCACCAAGGTAATGGCGGAAATGATGGTGCTCCTGCGCAGGCAGGGAGTCACAATTATCCCGTACTTGGACAATCTCCTGATAAAAGCGAGATTGAGAGATCAATTGCTGAAAAGCGTGTCGCTCTCCCTGAGAGTGCTGCAACAGCATGGCTGGATTCTAAATCTACCAAAGTCACAGTTGATTCCAACGACTCGGCTACCTTTTTAGGCATGATTCTGGACACGGAACAGAAGAGGGTTTTTCTCCCAATGGAAAAAGCTCAGGAACTCCAGAACATGGTCAGAGACCTACTAAAACCAAAAAGAGTGTCAGTCCATCAATGCACTCGAGTACTGGGAAAAATGGTGGCGACCTACGAGGCCATCCCCTTTGGCAGGTTCCATGCGAGGACGTTTCAGTGGGACCTTCTGGACAAGTGGTCGGGGTCCCATCTACAAATACATCAGAAAATAAGCCTGTCCCCCAGGGCCAGGGTGTCTTTCCTGTGGTGGCTGCAGAGTGCTCACCTTCTCGAGGGTCGCAGGTTCGGCATTCAAGACTGGGTTCTGGTGACCACGGACGCGAGCCTCCGAGGATGGGGAGCAGTCACACAAGGAAAAAATTTTCAAGGACTATGGTCAAGCCAAGAGGGTTGTCTACATATCAACATACTGGAATTGAGGGCCATATACAATGGCCTACGACAAGCGGAGAATCTTCTTCGCGATGTACCGGTTCTAATTCAAGCAGACAACGTCACAACTGTAGCTCATGTAAACCGCTTAGGCGGGACAAGGAGCAGGGTGGCAATGGCGGAAGCCACCAGGATTCTTCGCTGGGCGGAAAATTACATAAGCGCTCTGTCAGCAGTCTTCATTCCGGGAGTGGACAACTGGGAAGCAGACTTCCTAAGCAGACATGATCTCCATCCAGGAGAGTGGGGACTTCATCAGGAAGTTTTAGCAGAGATAACAAGTCATTGGGGACTTCCGCAAATAGACATGATGGCGTCACGCCTCAACAAGAAGCTTCGAAGGAATTGTGCCAGGTCAAGGGACCCTCAGGCAGTAGCGGGTGGACGCCCTGGTGACACCTTGGGTGTTTCAGTCGGTCTGTGTGTTTCCTCCTCTTCCGCTCATCTCAAAAATACTGAGGATCATAAGACGAAAAAGAGTGCAGACAATACTCATTGTTCCAGATTGGCCTCGAAGGGCCTGGTATTCAGATCTTCAGGAAATGCTCACAGAAGATCCGTGGCCTCTTCCTCTCAGGTAAGACCTGTTGCAGCAGGGGCCCTGCGTGTTCCAAGACTTACCGCGGTTACGTTTGACGGCATGGCGGTTGAACACACAATCCTAGCGGGGAAAGGTATTCCGTAGGAAGTCATCCCTACAAATAAAGGCTAGGAAGGAGGTGACGGTGAAACATTATCACCGTATCTGGAGGAAGTATGTATCTTGGTGTGAAGCCAAGAATGCTCCTACGGAAGATTTCCATCTGGGCCGTTTTCTCCACTTTCTACAGACAGGAGTGGATATGGGCCTAAAACTAGGCTCCATTAAGGTACAGATTTCGGCCCTATCAATTTTCTTTCAGAAAGAATTGGCTTCTCTCCCAGAAGTCCAGGCTTTTGTAAAGGGAGTGCTGCATATCCAGCCTCCTTTTGTGCCCCCAGTGGCACCATGGGACCTTAACGTGGTGTTACAGTTTCTAAAATCTCACTGGTTTGAGCCTCTTCAAACAGTTGACTTAAAATTTCTCGCTTGGAAGATGGTCATGTTGTTGGCCTTGGCATCTGCAAGGCGGGTGTCCGAATTGGCGGCTTTGTTTCACAAGAGCCCCTATCTGATTTTCCATGTGGATAGAGCAGAATTGAGGACTCGCCCTCAATTTTTGCCTAAGGTGATTTCATCTTTTCATATGAACCAACCTATTGTGGTGCCTGTGGCTACGGGTGACTTGGAGGATTCCAAGTCCCTTGATGTAGTCAGGGCCTTAAAGATTTATGTAGCCAGGACGGCTCGGGTTAGGAAAACAGAGGCACTGTTTGTCCTGTATGCAGCCAACAAGGTTGGCGCTCCTGCTTCTAAACAGACTATTGCTCGCTGGATCTGTAACACGATTCAGCAGGCTCATTCTACGGCTGGATTGCCGTTACCAAATTCGGTAAAGGCCCATTCCACTAGGAAGGTGGGCTCTTCTTGGGCGGCTGCCCAAGGTGTCTCGGCATTACAGCTTTGCCGAGCGGCGACTTGGTCGGGTTCAAACACTTTTGCTAAATTCTACAAGTTTGATACCTTAGCTGAGGAGGACCTCATGTTTGCTCAATCGGTGCTGCAGAGTCATCCGCACTCTCCCGCCCGGTCTGGAGCTTTGGTATAATCCCCATGGTCCTTACGGAGTCCCCAGCATCCTCTAGGACGTAAGAAAAAATAAGATTTTAAACCTACCGGTAAATCTCTTTCTCCTAGTCCGTAGAGGATGCTGGGCGCCCGTCCCAGTGCGGATTACATTCTGCAAGACTTGTATATAGTTATTGCTTACATAAGGGTTATGTTACAGTTTTGATCAGTCTCTGGCTGATGCTGTTTTGTTTCATACTGTTAACTGGTTCGTATGTTCCAAGTTGTACGGTGTGGATGGTGTGGGCTGGTATGTATCTTGCCATTAGATTAACAAAAATCCTTTCCTCGTACTGTCCGTCTCCTCTGGGCACAGTTCTCTTACTGAGGTCTGGAGGAGGGGCATAGAGGAAGGAGCCAGTGCACACCCATCTATACCCCATGGTACTTACAAAGTCCCCAGCATCCTCTACGGACTAGGAGAAAAAGATTTACCGGTAGGTTTAAAATCTTATTTTTTTTTATCAATGAACAAAATGCAAAGTGAATGAACAGAAGAGAAATCTAAATCAAATGAATATTTGGTGTGGCCACCCTTTGCCTTCAAAACATTATCAAGTCTTCTAGGTACACTTGCATACAGTTTTTGAAGGAATGTGGTGGCAGGGAGGTTGTTCCAAACATCTTGGAGAACTAACCACAGATCTTCTGTGGATGTAGGCTTGCTCCAATCCTTCTGTCTCTTCATGTAATCCCAGACACTTTTGGCCTGTTTTTGCTCTTACAGTATTATTAACCTCAATAACATTAATTTCCTGTAATTTTCACTCAATTTTGACCACCTCACAATATTCTGTTCATCCAGTGTAAGCCAAAAAGATTGCACCAAGCTACAGTACATCTGGAAAGTATTCACAGCGCTTCACTTTTTCCACATTTTGTTATGTTACAGCCTTATTACAAAATGAAATAAATTCATTTTTTCCCTCAAAATTCTACACACATTTTTGCAAATTTATTAAAAATAAAAAACTAAGAAATCACATGTACATAAGTATTCACAGCCTTTGCTCAATACTTTGTTGATGTACCTTTGGCAGCAATTACAGCCACAAGTCTTAATGAATATGATGCCACAAGCTTGGCACACCTACTTTTGAGCAGTTTTGCCCATTCCTCTTTGCAGCACCTCTCAAGCTCCATCAGGTTGGATGGGAAGCGTTGATGCAGAGCCATTTTCAGATCTCTCCAGAAATGTTCAATCGGATTCAAGTCTGGGTTCTGGGCCACTCAAGGACATTCACAGAGTTGTCCTGAAGCCACTTCTTGGATATCTTGGCTGTGTGCTTGATATCTTGGCTGTGTATGCTATCATTAAAATAATCCTCCACCATTCTTTGGATGTTGACTGTATCAGATGTCGTCATGGTAGAGATGTTGCAAATTTTGGGCAATTCTTTTAGACCCAACCAGATGTCAAAATATTGTGTTGTAGACTCTTCTGCATCACCTGTGGGTCTCTTGGGAAAGCTCAGTTTTTTCCTAACAGCACCAGTTGCCGGAGAAACTGAAGGAGATTTCATCTTCGTGTCACGTGCTGCTTGAAATGACAACTTGCTTTGCATCTTTGCAATTCTTAAGATCTTTGTCCATTGAAAAGAAAGACACGACGTACGACTTCAACCTAGGATCAAGTAGGGTCATCAAAATATAGTGATCCGATATCAAGATATTGACGACCTTTGGATCCTGGCAAACCAGATAAAGAACTTGATCTACAAGTCCAAAAACTTAGCGGGCTCACTTTGTTTCATCTCCTTCAGTTTCTAGAGCTGCTTTTCCAAAAGTCTGATTAAGGAATCACCCGACTCAAGCTGGCAGTGTCTTAAAAATTGAATCGCATCACTGGTGGCTATTAGCATGCTGTACAGCTTTGCTCTGTGCTGTCGCGGCCCCCAACATGCGAGAGCTAGCAGTTTCAGTTTTGCTAAATTAGCAAAACTGAAGCTGAATAAGATCCATAGTTTGGGCTCCCGATTACAGGCTATTTATCGGGGGATTTCTTTTCGGGGGATGCAGTCAAAATACCAGCAGAAGACCAACAGCAGGATCCTGACGGCCATAATATTGACACACCCCGGAGGTAAGTACACAGGTTGGGGTTAGTTAGGCACTAGGAGGAGGGTTAGGCTACGGGAGTGTGGTAGGTTAGGGTTAGGCTGTGCGGGTGTTTAGGGTTAGGCTGCAGGAGGAGGGTGGTTAGGCTAGGCTGCGGTGATGGTTAGAATTAGAGGTAGGGAGAACATACTTACCGGGATGTGTCAGGATTCTGGGCGTTGGGATCCCAACAGGTAGGATTTCGTACCTGTATCAGACCTGAAAACAAAACCCTGTGTGTATATATCAGAATCAGCTTTATTGGCCAGGTATACTTGCGTATACTCGGAATTTGTCTTCGGTTTGCTATACAACAGCCAGATAAGCAGGTGGGGGTGGGGAGGGCAAGTAAAGTCATACAGATAGGCATACCGTAGGGACACAAGTTAGTTACATGTACGTCTAGTCAGTCAATGTTCAGGAGTTCAGCAGGCGGACCGCTTGGGGACCTGGCAGGGACGGCCCTGTAACACCTGCCTGACGGAAGCAAGTTAAACATGCTGTGGCCGGGGTGTAGCTGGTCTTTTAGTATCTTCCTTGCCAGCTTTTTAGCTCTGGACAGGCACAGGTCCTGGACTGAAGGAAGGTCGGCCCCGATTTTATATATATATATATTGTGACAAGAACACTGGGATAGTGTTTGAGGGCACGTATGTTTGTCCCAGGTTCTTGTCTTATATGTATTAGAAAAATGAAAACTTCTAGGAATATATTTTGTTAGAACCTTTTCAGTTTGTTGGAAAAGCTGGGTAAGGGCCCTGAAAGAGAGATGGGGCAAATTCCAGACATTGGGCCCAGTTCCGGTCTTTGGCCTCACAGAAGGCTAATCAGGCTTTCAGCTGTGTAAGAGTGTTATAGAGCTGCTGGCCTGATTAGGGTGTGCAGACTGCCTAGGAAGACTGCAGGATCTCTGTGAGAGAAACACGCTTCCTGATACAAGTGAGCTAAACAGTGTTTGCTGGAGAACTTTGTGGTTTTTGTTTTAGTGATTGATAATGCTGATTTGATTACCTTATAACCTTCACTATATGGGTAAGAGACTCAGTACGCAATTGGCGTATGGGGTACCGCAAGGGTACGCACTTAGCGTAGCATACGCTCGGCCGTGATCGAGACGCACATGCGGCACGCTCGCTCACAGCTTAATGCGTGGCGTCGAGCACGCTATAGGCGGGTGACTACCGTAATGCTACGCTACCAGCGTAGCGGACGCTCGAGACCATGAGGAGATCACGAGCGGCGCAGACGCTCACAAGATGATAATCAGTAAACCTTGAATGTAACACACAGAAAGGATACTCTTATGCTGTAAACCTTGTTAATACTAAAGCTGTTTGAGCGATCGAGATGCTCCTATTACCCTCTGCAAATGTATTGAACACACAATACCGTGCTAAGGTTCCAACACCTTTACTAACAAGCTTTTAGTTATATTGAAAAGGGGAAACAGTTACAAGTCATACACTACAAGCTAACATATAATTCTAACAGAATATCTAGACAGAAAATATACAATGGTGTCACAAACTTATACTATAACAGAGAGAGAGGGAATGGCCAATACAAACAGAGAATAAGTTGGTTTGCAGAGAATTACTTACACACACTGGGAATGATCGCTGCGCAGCTTTCTGGTACCAGCTCCAAGTTAATCAGGATGAAAACCGTTTGTGGAGAGTGAGAGAGCTGCCCAGGCTGGCTGATCTTATATACACTGAGTACAGTATACTACAAAGGGACCTATAATCTCATTGTTCATTGGACACAGGAATGTCTCCTCGCATTATAACAAAAGGTCATAGGTTAGTTTGAACAGGTGGGCTGTGACTATTACAAACAGCTCAGGTGGGAGGGAATCGCCGGATTCCCGCCGCATGGATAATGAACTGCAAATATAAGAAATGTCCAGAAACTACTAATGGCCATAACTATATGCAGGAGCGATTAATCTTTACCTAACCAACACCGGATTGTTGCTATTAAAATACTCTTCGGTTAGGTACCAGACACAACTGTTCTACCTTAATCAGACCCTTTGTACCACGTAAAGAGGGATTCCCAAGTCCGTGAACAAGTCACATTAAACAAATTTACAGTTATCACTAAGGGGAACATTACCTATAAAACCTGCTATATGGATTTATTATTTAACGATTGAGTCGCCCGCTAGACGCACACAAACTCTACCGTAAATGCACATACCACGCGCTCGAGCGCATGGCCGAGGCGCCATCACGCGGCTGCGAGTATCCGCACGCACGGGAGAAAATGTGCACGTGCAGCAGGCACGCGCATGAGGTGAATATATGGCAACGTGCAGCATGATATTTTTCTGACTTTGACAGTCCACCCTTTGGCAGTCATCAATAACTGCCACCTCCTAAAACAGTTCAAAAAGAGAAAAATATATGTTATGTATAATACATTTCTATGATTGGGTAAGGGAGAAGAGAAGAAGGTGGGAAAAAGGTATGACCTAGTGAGATAGTAGAAGCATGTGTGTATGAGTCCATGTTTGAGGGGTCATGTATCATCGTGCCGTACGTGTTTTAAATCAAGCTTCGAGGTATTGCGAAGTATACATTTGAATTCCTTCTTATCCCGTATTACGGGTCTGTGGATGGGCTGTCAAACTTTACCGAGCTCTTTTCGGCTTTTGGTTGCAACAAAATGGGGGAGCACATTTTAGTTGATGATACATAAATGGGGGGATATGTGAGTGCTGATATCTGTGCCTATATTCCCTATCGACTATGTGTGTCATTACCTGAAGGTTGTAGAAATGAAGATAAGAAGCAATTATGGTAAATGCAGTCATAAACTATGTGAGTTTAATATACATTTGTTGATTGAGGTCTTGTCTTGTGTCTTGTCTCGATGTACATGTTGACTGTAGTCTCCCAATGCTTTTGCTATAATTGCTTGAGCAAAAAGCTTCCTCAATGTCCATAGACTTACAATCTTTGAAGTATTGGGCTATCGTGAAAGTTAAAGTCACTAGGGAAAATGGGGGTCTATGGCATTGTCCATCAATGGTCTGTGTAAAAGGTTGTCAAATTCTTCTTCCAAGCGGATGTCTTTGTACCTTAGAGGAAAACAAAGGAGAAACGGGTGAAAGAAACGGACCGTGGAATCACATTTTCATCACAACATTGTCTCTATCGTTGGGTCATAAATCAAATTAGTCGTTGTTATTACAGTATCTTCACTTCTTAAACTCATCACTCGGGCACTGCGTTTACACTTCGTTAAAACCCGAACGCATCTAAATATCAGACCGACCAATATGATGACACCCAGAATACACAAAAGAAATTTCCCTACATCCATGATAATACCTTGGGCCCATTCTCCTAAACCAGAGAACCAATTTCGTGGGTTCAACCATGACACCCAACTGGTCAGCTCATTACCCACAGCAGCAAGGGTGAGATTGTGTTTCCTTCGGAACTCCAATTTTAATTGTAAAATGTCATCCATCTTTTGGTCTATGACCTCGGCTGGGTCCTCCGTGCTGTTTGTAATGTACGTGCAGCACTTGATTCCATATTGAGTTGCCAGGGTAACACAATACCCGCCTGTCACAGCTGTGAGGTTATTGAGAATCATCCTATGCTGAACCAGTTCTGTTTTGTAGGCTTGTAACTCTTTCCCAGTGTACCTGAATGTGTCGTCATACATTTCGGTGATATTGTCTAATAAATTTGTAAGCGCAGATATATATTTGTAATTTATCACTCCTCTGGCGGTACGAGTGATATCTAACGCGATTAGGGATTGAATCCCGGTGGATTCATGGATCAGGTCAGAGGCCGGATGCTCTGTTCTCTCTATCAGGTGCCGTTTAACGATGTGCTCGTAATGAGTGCGAGTATAAGGAGCTTGGGCACTGCGGTGAATATCTTTCATTTTAGTGTGGGATACAGTCATTACCTCAGACAGTACTTTTCCAATATAACATAACCCTTCTGAGTTTGGGGCAAGCCACTTATACGCCTTCCTCCCGCATATGAAATATGCATCATCGGGGAGAACATATGGGACGGAGTATGACATTATCATGTTACAAATTTTCCATGTGAAATCTCCTAACCCTAATTCTCCCATCTGTTTAGTACACGTATCAGTTTGTACGATCTGTGCACAGTATCCTGGTGATACTTCTCCAACTCGCATGATCCTACTTCCTAAGGTGTACCTATACCGAAAGAATTTCCTATGGTCGGCTATCTGGCGTATAAGTTCTGTGTCTATGGGCAATCTGTAGGCTCTATGTGAAAATGTCATGGTATGATTACTCCATGACACTTCCCAATTTCCCGGCTTTCGGGGATTGGAAATGTTAAAGCATACTAAAGACCTATCCACATGATATTGGTGGAGCTTCAAACTAGGAGGACTAGAGATATTAAACCTCTTGTCCACCGGCCTCCCACCACTTAGCTCAAGTACCTCTCCTACAGTTAAAGGGAATGGTACTAGTCCTGATTTGCTATGGCCTTGAGGTACTTAAGAGCATACCCAACAGTCTGTCTGATTTAACACTTTACCCACTAAGGAGTGATAGTCACTCAATGGATGCCGGTCCATGTGGACATTAAAACTGGACTGACATTTCTTTATGCACCCATCCTCAACTATATTGTCACAATGCCTACAGATGCAGTTCTCTTCAGCTAACAATCCTTCACAATTCCTTCTATTGTCAATGCTACCAGATCGTTTTCTGATACTCGCCTTTACTCGGAAATTATGTTGTTCTTGGAAATCTACGCCTGCATCCTGGTCATCAGAACCCATTCCAGATCCTTTCTCGACTTCCATGGTACTCTCACCGAAACAGACTGCTCTGGTCAACATCATGGTTAACAGGAAAATCCGTATCACAGTCTCTTGGGGCAAGTCCATCTTAGAGGAGTAAAAGGAGAAAATAAGAAGGGGGAGGGAAATATGAGGGAGGTGGGAACTGGAGAAAATAACAAATGGGAAAAGAAATCTGGCTCGACAAGCTTCTGGTCTTATTATCCTCAATGCTCAGGTGTCGTCTCAATCTTCCCTGAACAGACACTCTAGTGATACAACCTCTACCGTCTGTTCTTTGTCACGGGACCTCTCTGGATCCGCAACCTTTTTACAATGAGACGTATGGACCCAAGTCTCTCTCTCGGCAACCTTCAAAGCAGTTGTGCTGGTCAATAAGACTTGATATGGTCCTTCCCATCTGTCAATAAGGCAACCTGAGCGTAGAAAATTCCGTATCATTACATAATCCCCAGGTTCAATGTCATGACAATTACTGTCTGGCAGATCAGGAATCACCAACTTTAGATTATCATTCTGATTCCTCAATTGCTTACTCATCTTAACCAAGTACTTTACGGTTACTTCATTGTTACATTTCAAATCATCCTGGGGGTTAATCATAACATGGGGTTGTCGACCAAACAGAATTTCAAAAGGAGACAGATTAAGAGGGGACCTGGGGGTGGTTCTGATGCTGTATAGTACGATTGGCAAAGCTTCAGGCCATAACAATCCTGTTTCAGTCATTACCTTGCTTAATTTATTTTTAATAGTGCTGTTTACTCTTTCTACCTTCGCGCTCGCCTGGGGGCGGTACGGAGTATGCAGCTTACTATTAATTCCCATCAACTTACACATTGGCCCTCATTCCGAGTTGATCGGTCGCAAGGCGAATTTAGCAGAGTTACACACGCTAAGCCGCCGCCTACTGGGAGTGAATCTTAGCTTCTTAAAATTGCGACCGATGTATTCGCAATATTGCGATTACTAACTACTTAGCAGTTTCAGAGTAGCTCCAGACTTACTCTGCCTGTGCGATCAGTTCAGTGCTTGTCGTTCCTGGTTGACGTCACAAACACACCCAGCGTTCGCCCAGGCACTCCCACCGTTTCTCCGGCCACTCCTGCGTTTTTTCCGGAAACGGTAGCGTTTTCAGCCACACGCCCCTGAAACGCCGTGTTTCCGCCCAGTAACACCCATTTCCTGTCAATCACATTACGATCGCCGGAGCGAAGAAAAAGCCGTGAGTAAAAATACTTTCTTCATAGTAAAGTTACTTGGCGCAGTCGCAGTGCGAACATTGCGCATGCGTACTAAGCGGATTTTCACTGCGATGCGATGAAAAATACCGAGCGAACAACTCGGAATGAGGGCCATTGTTTGAAAGACTTCACCTGTGAAATGGGTACCCCTATCACTTTCAATTATTCTAGGGATACCGTACCTACACACAAATTCCTGCACAATTTTCTTTGCAGTAAATACAGCGGTATTTGTGGCCGCGGGAAATGCTTCGACCCAATTTGAGAACACATCAATACAGACCAAAACATACTTTAAATTTCTACAAGGTGGCAATTGTATGAAATCAATTTGTATTACCTGAAAAGGGCCATCTGTCGGAGGGATATGGGATGGCTCTGTCGGTATTGCCTTTCCGATATTCTTCCTCAAGCAGGTAAGGCATGTCATCGCTCTTTTACCCGCATGGGAAGAAAATCCTGGGGCGCACCAATAAGCTCTTACTAGCTTGCACATCCCTTCTTTGCCTAGATGAGTCAGCCCATGTGCTGCTTCCGCTAGACTTGGAAGGTATGCTCTGGGTGCCACTGGTTTACCATGTCCATCTGTCCAGAGTCCTGAGGACTCCTGGCCATATCCTTTTGACCTCCAAACTGCCTTTTCCTGCGGGGAACACAAATTTTGCATTTCACACAATTTCTGTGTGTTTACAGTATTAAATACCATCAGCTGTGTGGTGTCTGTCTGTCTGGGGGTACCTGCTGCTGATTTAGCGGCTTCGTCTGCTCGGCTGTTACCAAGTGATACCGGGTCTTGGCTATACGTGTGAGCTTTACACTTGATAACAGCCACTCTGTCGGGTTCTGTATAGCTGTTAGAAGTCTTTTGATGTGGGCTGCATGCGCTACGGGTGTGCCAGCTGCCGTCATGAAATTTCTGAGGCGCCATAGGGCTCCGAAATCATGGACTACTCCGAAGGCGTACCTAGAATCTGTGTAAATATTGGCTGACTTGCCCTTAGCCAATTCACATGCTCTGGTTAGGGCAACCAGTTCAGCAACTTGTGCTGAGTGAGGTGGGCCTAGCGGTTCTGCTTCTATGGTAACTTGGTCATCTACGACTGCGTATCCAGTACACAAGTCTCCCGAGTCCGTCTGTCTGTGACAACTACCGTCAGTGTAGAAGGTAAAATCTACATCTTCCAGTGGGTTGTCACTGATGTCAGGCCTTGCCGTGAAATTTTGGGTCAAATATTCCATACAATCATGCATGTCATCCCCTGTATTAAATCCTCCTTCACCATCACTCTCATCCTCCACCCTTTGTGCCTGTCCAGGCACACCTGGGAGATACGTTGCAGGATTTAATGCGCTGCATCTCTTTATGGTAATGTTTACGTGGGCCATCAATGCCAACTCCCATCTTGTAAACCGCGCTGATGAGACGTGTCTGGTTTGGGCAGAATTCAGCAAAGCTGACACTGCATGGGGCGTATGAATTGTGAGGTTGTGTCCTAGCACTACATCTTCGCTTTTCGTAACTAGCAATGCTATCGCTGCAACACTTCGTGAGCATGTGGGGAGGGATCGCGCTACCGTATCTAGCTGAGCGCTGTAGTAGGCTACCGGCCTGCTGGCATCACCATGCTTCTGGGTTAAGACACCTGCTGCGCACCCAGCACTCTCTGTTCCGTACAGCTCAAAGGGTTTCCCATAGTCTGGCATACCTAATGCTGGTGCCTGCGTTAGGCACTGTTTAAGTCTCTCAAATGCCATCTCAGATTCGTCTGTGTGCGAAATCTGATCAGGTTTGCTTGATGAGACCATCTCCTGCAAAGGTAAGGCCAGTATGGAAAAACCTGGGATCCAGTTACGGCAATACCCACACATTCCTAAAAACGTTCTAATCTGTTGCTGGGTTTGTGGCAGGGTCATGTCACGAATTGCTTGAATTCTATCAGCGGTGAGGTGTCTCAGTCCTTGTGTTAGACAGTGTCCCAAATACTTCACACGGGTCTGGAATAATTGTAACTTGTCTTTGGAAACCTTGTGTCCTGTGTCTGAAAGATGAAACAGGAGCTGTTTCGTATCTCTCAGGGACGCTTCCAGTGAATCTGAACACAGTAGTAAATCATCCACGTACTGGATCAATACTGATCCACTCTCTGGTTGGAAAGACTGTAAACAATCATGCAAAGCCTGTGAGAAGATACTTGGACTGTCTATGAAACCTTGTGGTAGGCGAGTCCATGTATACTGAACTCCTCTGTATGTAAATGCAAATAAGTATTGACTGTCAGGGTGCAGAGGTACCGAGAAGAAAGCGGAGCAGAGGTCAATCACAGTGAAAAATTTGGCAGTGGGAGGGATTTGCATTAGGATAACAGCTGGATTTGGCACTACGGGGAATTGACTCTCAACTATTTTGTTGATCCCTCTTAGATCCTGCACTAATCTGTAACCCCTCCCCCCACTCTTTTTAACAGGGAAGATGGGACTATTTGCAGTGCTGGACGTCCTTACCAGAATGCCCTGTTGTAGCAAGCGCTCTATTACAGGGAAAACTCCTAACTCCACCTCTGGCTTCAGAGGATATTGTGGGATTTTTGGAGCTATCCTACCATCTTTTACTTGCACAACTACTGGGGCTACGTTTGCCATCAATCCAGTGTCTTGTCCATCCTTGGTCCAAAGTGATTCCGGTATCTGGGAAATCATTTCCTCTACCTTGGACGGACACCTATTTACAACAACAGTGTGTGACATTAATCTTGTTGGGGAGTCTAGCATATCCTGCGCTTCCTGAGCGTGGTTTTCGGGTATGTCCAAGAACACACCTTCAGGAGTACAGTATATGACGCATCCCATTTTGCACAGTAAATCTCTCCCTAGGAGATTAGTCGGAGCCGATGCAGCCAGCAGAAAAGAATGCTTGGTATGCAAAGGCCCTATCGTAATCTCTGCAGGTTTGCTTAAAGGGTAGTGCTGTACTACTCCTGTTACTCCCATGGCTGGAATTGTTTTACCAGTGGTTCTCATGCCCACGGTCGAATTTATCACTGACTTGGCCGCCCCCGTATCTACAAGGAAATTTAGAGATTTACCAGCTACATCAATTGTGACCTCGGGTTCACTTCACTGGCTGCAGATTACAGGTGTAGCCACACCCCTATGGTGCATGGTGACCTCCCTGTATTGCAGTGGCAGCTATTACCTGTGAAGGGGGTAAATGGGATCTATTAGTGACTTGCCAGTCTCTTTTTGGGGGATACCTTTTTGTTTCCCTTGCGTGTGGCTCATAACTCCGTCTCTGCGGTCCTTGATCCCAATTTCGTGTGTCATGTCGTTGTCTAGGGGGTTGATATGATTTTTGTGCATTTTTCAATCTACAGTCTCGTGCAAAATGTCCCTCTTTATGACAGTAATAACAAGTTATAACAAGCGCAACGGAATATGCTGCGCTATATAAGAAACTGTTAATAAATAAATAAATAAGTTACCACTTTTGACTTACCCACAGGGATCGGAGATTTATACAAAGGTTGCCTGGTGGTCAGGGTCTGTATACTTACGGCCATTAACTTATCACTTTGTGACTCCCTGTGTCTGGTGATATTCCGATCATGATCAATAGCGGCCTCTCTCAAAGTAGCCACCGACAGACCTCGCCAACATGGTTGGGTGGTCTGTACCCTCGTCCTCAATACTTCCTTTAAACCATCCATTAACACAGATACTGCTACTTCTCTATGATTCACATTTGTCTTAATGTCTTCTATGCCTGTATACTTAGCCATATCCTGTAGTGCCCGATGAAAATAATCAGCTGCTGTTTCTCCCTCTTTCTGTTTGATGGAGAAAATTTTGTTCCATTTGACAACAGCTGGAAAATACTCTTTTAACTGTAAATTTATTCTCTTTACATTATCTTGGTTGTACACATCCGTAAGGGGTACATCCTCATCTAATTTACAGTCAGCTAAAAATTTTGCTGAGTCGACATTGGAGGGTAAACATGCCCTCAGCAATATCTGCCAGTCTTTGTTATTGGGCTCCACAGTATTTCCTAGCTCTCTAATGTATTCCTGGCTAGCAACTAGATCTTTTCTAGGATCAGGGAATTCAGACACCATTGCTCTTAATTCCATTCGGGAAAAAGGGCAGTGCATGGCGATGTGTCTGAGAGGAGTGACTCCTGAAGTGTCAGTTTTCCCATTTGGCACTGCAATTACCCTAACGGGATTAAGTCCAATAACATCATTCTGAGTAGATTCTACAACATGTGGTGAAATGGTTTCAGTATATTGTATGGTGCCGTACTTACCAGTTGATACGATCTCACCTGTCCCTCCACTAGGGGCCTTTGATACTAATCTTACGGGTTGGGCCGTGCCCACTGTTGTTTCTGCTATGGTGGCTGCTAGAGAGAGTGCCGATATTGTGGTTGGCTCATCCTCTTGGTCACAATCCTGGGGAAAGTTTAAAACAGGGTACAGCTTGCACGGGTTAACATTAGCATCAACAATCTTGGTTACATTAGGCTTAACAGTTATACAGTTACTAAGTGCATGTTTATCATTCACCAGTGTGCCATTCTCTGCAACCACCTTCTCTCCCGTTATGTATGGTGGTGGTGGCGCGGTGGCTATCAGTTTTCAGATAGGGTTAGATACACCCGCTTGAGCCAATCCTCTTTGTATTTCACCTTCCTGTTGCCATAACTGTAAATAATCATAATGTTTGATCCGTCTCTTTGCAGATTTAATGAGACATATCCTTCTCTTTAGATTCTGTAACACCTCGGGACTAAAACTGCCTACCTGTGGGAACTTTTCCCCATCGTGCACAGTCATTCTTTCCCATTCATCGCACAAAACTTCTGTGTGTGAACCGTATTTCTCACACATTACATACCTTGCCGACCCGATTGGTCGGTTTACTAAGTCAACCCGAACCGAGGTTGATCGCCCCCTACCTGAACAACTGGCCCCCATCTTTGCAGGTGTTGCTTTCACTACCTCTGACCTTCAAATCAGGGTCTTCAGCGAACCCTTACAAAAACCAAGATGTCCTGGGTAGGCCGGCGGCGGAAGTTTACCGAGTACTCCACTCACTCGCCCACGTCGACCAATACGCCCACACACTGCTCTAGCGCTGGCGTACTCGACCTAGGGCCCCTGCGACCTGAACCTCTATTTACTGGAACATGTGGGTGTGATCCGAAGAGCACTTAACCCTTTCCAGTAACTATTGGTTGTTGGATAGTTCCCGAGTGACCAGCGAACCTCCCTTAAAATAAAAAAAATTACACAAATCACGTTAGAATGTACAAATAGCGTTTATGACCCCTCTAGCGTACGCAAATGGTACTGGGTCAAATTACTAACTAATGCACACAATTACGTGCGGTACAATCGTTCTGCACATAAGCAACTAATCTTATGTGCGGAGCGACCAGTGGAATCGAAAATTGTGGCTGCGAATTCCTTCAGCCTGAGCTTAATGGCCTATATGGGTACCGCACCAACCCTTTCTGGTGTTGTGCTTTTTTTTTTTTTTTATAGCGGACTTCTTAGTCTGCTGTACCTGGACCTCCTGGTCTGTCTGGACCTCCTGGTCTGTGCTACAGTAGACCTTCTGGTCCGCCATACTCTAATGCTCTTTTTTTAAATGTTTAACAAGGGATGCCTCCCAAGCCACCATGCAGTCACTTACACGTATGTACCTTCACGAGAACTCGATGATTTCCTTTGGTTCAACCCCAAAAATTAGAAACTTATATATATGTATACACACTTTTTCACCTCATATACTCTTTTACTTTCGTTTCTGCGCAGAAATCCCTTTCATTCAGTATCACAGGCTAATCCCGAGGAGTTGCAACTAGAGAAGGATCTATTAGCTTAAAATTTTGGACACTGAGATCGATTTGCGCTATTATCGCGTTGCTTCCTTATCGCCTAACTAAAACAATACTATCGTGTTACTTGTATTATGTGGGCGTACCCAGACGCTCCGTTGCGTAATATACGCTCCGTGCGTCGGCCCTTGCGTCGCGTACGCTAGTCTCACCCTTTGTTAGAGACACGTGTACGCAAGCCAGGTATATCCACAGAAACACAATTAACACGTTTATATCAATGTAGATGATCTTTAACTGTAATCATCTACCGAACACCACACCGAACTTCCTTGTATCTTAGGCAAGCCGTGCGCGTGTTTTACAAATTACACCTTAACGTATTAATATTACTTTTAACTACCAATAGCAACAAATCTTTCTCAGCACGTTATCAATTGTGAAATGGCAAACAGGAAAGTGATATGTGAAAATACACAAATTAAAAGAAATACAGGTGTGTGCGTGCGTGCGTGTGTGCGTACGCAAAACAGAAATAAACAGTTTTAAAAGACAATAGCGTATTGTTCTTACCTCCGGTTCCGGATTCCACCAGCACTCCTACAACGTATCGAAACAGACGCTTATCTAGCCAGCACTACTGCCTTCCCGCCCTTGCTGGCAGATCACGTCTGCTTTCGTCAGTGTGGATATGTGGAGGACGGACGAGCCGCCAATTGATAATGCTGATTTGATTACCTTATAACCTTCACTATATGGGTAAGAGACTCAGTACGCAATTGGCGTATGGGGTACCGTAAGGGTACGCACTTAGCGTAGCATACGCTCGGCCGTGATCGAGACGCACATGCGGCACGCTCGCTCACAGCTTAATGCGTGGCGTCGAGCACGCTATAGGCGGGTGACTACCATAATGCTACGCTACCAGCGTAGCGGACGCTCGAGACCACGAGGAGATCACGAGCGGCGCAGATGCTCACAAGATGATAATCAGTAAACCTTGAATGTAACACACAGAAAGGATACTCTTATGCTGTAAACCTTGTTAATACTAAAGCTGTTTGAGCGATCGAGACGCTCCTATTACCCTCTGCAAATGTATTGAACACACGATACCGTGCTAAGGTTCCAACACCTTTACTAACAAGCTTTTAGTTATATTGAAAAGGGGAAACAGTTACAAGTCATACACTACAAGCTAACATATAATTCTAACAGAATATCTAGACAGAAAATATACAATGGCGTCACAAACTTATACTATAGCAGAGAGAGAGGGAATGGCCAATACAAACAGAGAATAAGTTGGTTTGCAGAGAATTACTTACACACACTGGGAATGATCGCTGCGCAGCTTTCTGGTACCAGCTCCAAGTTAATCAGGATGAAAACCGTTTGTGGAGAGTGAGAGAGCTGCCCAGGCTGGCTGATCTTATATACACTGAGTACAGTATACTACAAAGGGACCTATAATCTCATTGTTCATTGGACACAGGAATGTCTCCTCGCATTATAACAAAAGGTCATAGGTTAGTTTGAACAGGTGGGCTGTGACTATTACAAACAGCTCAGGTGGGAGGGAATCGCCGGATTCCCGCCGCATGGATAATGAACTGCAAATATAAGAAATGTCCAGAAACTACTAATGGCCATAACTATATGCAGGAGCGATTAATCTTTACCTAACCAACACCGGATTGTTGCTATTAAAATACTCTTCGGTTAGGTACCAGACACAACTGTTCTACCTTAATCAGACCCTTTGTACCACGTAAAGAGGGATTCCCAAGTCCGTGAACAAGTCACATTAAACAAATTTACAGTTATCACTAAGGGGAACATTACCTATAAAACCTGCTATATGGATTTATTATTTAACGATTGAGTCGCCCGCTAGACGCACACAAACTCTACCGTAAATGCACATACCACGCGCTCGAGCGCATGGCCGAGGCGCCATCACGCGGCTGCGAGTATCCGCATGCACGGGAGAGAATGTGCACGTGCAGCAGGCACGCGCATGAGGTGAATATATGGCAACGTGTAGCATGATATTTTTATGACTTTGACATGATAGTTAGGAACATCTTGTGTTTAGTTAGTGCCGGACAGGCAAGGTATTTTCTTTTGCTGTTTGTTTTATTTTCTGTACAATAAAACTGGCTGGGGCCAGCTGTACCAGAAACTGGACTTGTGTTGTTCCTCAGCTGCTGCGTGCTGCCATATACCCAGGAAACGGCACCTTGCACACTTACAGTGTTACAACTTGGTGGAGAATGCGAGCAGTCCGTTCTGCACATAAGTGAAAGCAGCAGCTTTATGAGGCCTGCAGAAAACGGTGGTTTATGCAGATACAGCCCAGTGTGAAGTTGCTGAGACTCACCCCTGAGGGTTTGATATATGTCCTGGGTGAAAGCAGCTACAAAGCCGCCTGAAAAATCTGTCGACATGGAGGAACTGCTTAACGCCTTGCTGCAAGCTACAGCGGCTCAGCAGGAGGCCAACAGACAGCAGCAGGTGGCAATGGAGGAAAATTGGAGACTACAGCAGGAGGCCAACAGACAGCAGCAGGTGGCAATGGAGGAAAATAGGAGTCAACAGCAGGCAGCTGTTGACGAACTTTACAGGCAACAGCGTCAGGATAGAGAGGCCTTAACAGAAGTGGTGCAGAGCCTTGCAGCCCGGATTCGACATGTGGCCGTCAGTGCTCCGACCAGCTCTAGTTCTATATGGGCCAGTCACTTCCTGCAGAAAATGACAGAGGTTGATGATGTGGAGGCCTACCTGACCACGTTTGAAAGGACTGTCGAGCGTGAGAACTGGCCGAAAGCACAGTGGGCCAGTCTGCTGGCACCTTTCCTGTCAGGTGAGCCCCAAAAAGCGTACTTTGATTTAAGCCCTGCTGAGGCTCGGGACTATGATAAACTAAAGACTGAGATCCTGACCCGCCTGGGAGTCACGCTGTCAGTACGAGCACAACGGGTGCACCGGTGGGTGTACGCCATGGAGAAGCCTCCTCGCTCCCAGATGCACGACCTTATTCAGCTAACAAAAAAATGGTTACAGCCAGAGACATTAACTGGTCCCCAGATGGTTGAAAGAGTCGTCATGGACCGCTACTTGAGATCTTTGCCCATGGTCCTGCGCAAGTGGGTGAGCCATGGAAACCCGTGTACTGCTGACCAATTAGTGGACATGGTAGAGAGGTATTTGGCAGCAGAGGAACTACTGATGACCACCCAGCAACCCATAGATCCTCGACAGCGCCCTTCAGTAAAGACTGGTAAGACTGTTCCTTGGGAAAATGTTGCTGGGCGGATAAGAGAACGCAAGGCTGGAGAGACTGTAAACACTGGCCCTGGAGACAGGCCAATGGGGCTAGAACGGTCTATGCTGCCCAAACGGGTTGATAATCGTGTGGTTGAATGTTTTAGGTGTGGTATGCCAGGTCATGTTATTGCCAATTGCCCAGTCACGCAAGAACCCATGCAATGTGATGCTGCCTTTGAATGTCGCAGAATGTCTTTCTTTGCTAGGTTAGCCTGTACTGTGGTACCTTCACCCGAGCTGGAAAAACAAATGTGTGATGTGTTCTTAGAGGGTAACCGGGTAGAGGCCTTGCTAGATTCAGGAAGTTTAGTTACCCTCGTGAAAGCTGGGTTAGTGAACCCCTTAAAGGTCCAGCAAATACCTATTGGGGTAACTTGCATACATGGGGATACCCAACATTATGTCACTGCTGAAGTGAATATAGAAACTTGTTGTGGGTCAGCAATTGTTAAAGTAGGACTGGTCCCCACCTTGGTGCATGAGGCCATAATAGGGAGGGATTTTCCTCATTTTTGGAAACTGTGGGAATCGCGGTTATCAACAGATGTGAGAAGTAAAGAGCCAGTTGATAATACCGGTGATTTTATGGATGTACGTGTGTCTTCGGAACTTTCTGACCCTTTGCCTTTTGCTAGTTTGGCTGGGGAAGTGACAGATGGGGAGTCCAGTGAGGACCCTCTTGCTGGGAACAGAGACATAGTAGTTAGAACTGAAAGCGTGCCTGACCTGGAGGTAAAGAAGGATCTGTTTGCGTCTGAACAGTTAAAGGATCCTACCTTAATAAAGGCTAGGGAGAATGTTAAGGTTGTTAATGGGGAACCTGTGGTACCAGGTGACAGGGTTACGTATCCCCACATGGCCATCTGTAATGAGCTCTTGTACCACATTGTCAAAAGGGGTGAGGATGTGGTGGAACAGCTGGTAGTTCCCCAGCCTTATCGGAGAACGGTACTAGATTTAGCTCATAGTCACGTTACCGCAGGACATTTAGGGGCAGAAAAAACCACTGAAAGAGTTTTACAAAGGTTCTTTTGGCCAGGGGTTTATAAAGAAGTGTCTGAATATTGTTCCTCCTGTCCTGAATGCCAGTTTCATGCCCCTAGAACCCATTTCAGGAGCCCACTAGTTCCCATGCCTATTATAGAGGTCCCGTTTGACAGAATAGCCATGGATCTCGTGGGGCCCTTGTTAAAGTCTGCTCGGGGCCATCAGTATATCCTGGTAATTATGGACTATGCCACTCGATATCCTGAGGCTGTCCCTTTACGCACTATCACAACCAAGGCAATAGCTAGGGAGCTGGTGCAGGTTTTTAGTAGAGTGGGAATACCAAAAGAAATTTTGACTGACCAAGGTACTCCATTTATGTCAAGGATCATGAAGGAGTTGTGCAAATTATTTAAGGTCACTCACCTCAGGACGTCTATCTACCATCCCCAAACAGACGGGTTGGTGGAAAGGTTTAATAAAACATTAAAAAGTATGTTAAAAAAGGTTGTTGAGAGAGATGGGAAAAACTGGGATTGTTTGTTGCCCTACTTGTTAATGGCCATCAGAGAAGTTCCTCAGTCCTCTACGGGGTTTTCTCCATTTGATTTGTTGTATGGTAGACACCCCAGAGGGCTGTTGGACATTGCCAAAGAGACGTGGGAAGGACAGCCCACTCCTTATAGAAGCGTTATTGAACATGTATCACAAATGCAGGATAGGATTGCAGCCGTGGTACCTATTGTCAGAGAGCACATGGAACAGGCCCAAAGTGCTCAACAGAGGGTATATAACCGGAGTGCCAAGATACGGGAATTTGCTCCTGGAGATAGAGTTCTTGTTTTGGTACCCACTGTGGAAAGCAAATTCCTAGCTAAATGGCAGGGTCCATTTGAGATTAGGGAAAAAGTGAATGAGGTTAATTACAAAGTATACCAGCCGGGAAAGAGAAAACCCGAACAAATCTACCATGTTAACTTAATCAAACCCTGGAAAGATAGGTTGTCTCTGTCAGCGGAGCCTTGCCCTTCGGTGTCTTCACCTCGGTTGCTTCCCGCAGTAAAGGTGTCAGAGACATTATCAGCTGACCAGAACAATCAGGTTAAAGAATTTCTCATCCAAAATAGGGAGATATTTTCAGAGCTGCCTGGCCGAACGACCATAATAAAACATGACATTGTCAAAGAACCAGGGGTCAGGGTTCATTTAAAGCCATATAGGATTCCTGAAGCTCAGCGAGAAGCTGTTACTAAAGAAGTTAAAACCATGTTAGAGCTTGGAGTCATAGAGGAATCTAACAGTGAGTGGTCCAGTCCCATAGTTCTCATCCTGAAGCCCGACGGTAGCATACGCTTCTGTAATGACTTTCGTAAGTTAAATGAGGTGTCCAAGTTTGACGCGTACCCCATGCCCCGTGTGGATGAGCTTATAGAAAGGCTGGGAACAGCCAGGTTTCTCACCACGTTGGACCTGACCAAAGGTTACTGGCAAATACCTTTATCTGATAGCGCAAGAGAAAAAACAGCCTTTTCGGTTCCGGAGGGGCTGTACCAGTATAAGATGTTACCCTTAGGGTTGCATGGGGCTCGAGCAACCTTTCAACGGGCGATGGATAAAATTTTGAGGCCCCATAGAAAATATGCAGCTGCCTATTTGGATGATGTGGTAATTCACAGTACAGACTGGGGGTCCCATTTGGTTAAAGTACAAGCAGTACTGGACTCAATCAGAGAGGCAGGGTTAACTGCTAACCCAAAGAAGTGCTGCCTCGCAATGGAGGAGGTCAAATACTTGGGCTTCACCATAGGCAGAGGTCTAATTAGGCCCCAATTGAATAAAATTGATGCTATTCAAAACTGGCCTCGTCCAGTGAATAAAAAACAGGTAAGGGCTTTTTTGGGAATAACTGGGTACTATAGACGGTTTATTCCCAATTTTGCGACCACAGCGGTGCCGTTGTCAGACCTTACCAAAGGGAAGCAGTCAAATATGGTGAAATGGAACCCTGATGCAGAAAAAGCGTTCCAAGCGTTAAAAGTGGCTTTGTGTTCACAACCGGTATTGATAACACCAGATTTTTCAAAAGAATTTGTGGTACAGACAGATGCCTCAGAGGTAGGGATAGGCGCTGTGCTGTCCCAAACCAGAGATGGGGACGAACACCCTATCATTTATTTGAGTAGGAAACTCAATGAGCATGAAAAAAGGTATGCCATTGTGGAAAAGGAGGCTTTGGCCATTAAGTGGGCACTAGATACCTTGAGATATTACCTCTTGGGTAGACCATTCAGACTAGTGACGGATCATGCCCCTTTAAAATGGATGTATGTAAATAGAGGCAAGAATGCTTGTGTAACTAGATGGTTTCTAGCGTTGCAGGATTTTAAGTTTACTGTCGAACATAGACCAGGTACACAATTGGCCAACGCAGATGCATTGTCCCGCATCTTCTGTTTGGGGGCTACAAGTGTTCCGGCCCCTAGGTCGAAACAGGGGAGGGGGATATGTGACAAGAACACTGGGATAGTGTTTGAGGGCAGGTATGTTTGTCCCAGGTTCTTGTCTTATATGTATTAGAAAAATGAAAACTTCTAGGAATATGTTTTGTTTTGTTAGAACCTTTTCAGTTTGTTGGAAAAGCTGGGTAAGGGCCCTAAAAGAGAGATGGGGCAAGTTCCAGACATTGGGCCCAGTTCTGGTCTTTGGCCTCACAGAAGGCTAATCAGGCTTTCAGCTGTGTAAGAGTATTATAGAGCTGCTGGCCTGATTAGGGTGTGCAGACTGCCTGGGAAGACTGCAGGATCTCTGTGAGAGATACACGCTTCCTGATACAAGTGAGCTAAACAGTGTTTGCTGGAGAACTCTGTGGTTTTGTTTTAGTGATAGTTAGGAACATCTTGTGTTTAGTTAGTGCCGGACAGGCAAGGTATTTTCTTTTGCTGTTTGTTTTATTTTCTGTACAATAAAACTGGCTGGGGCCAGTTGTACCAGAAACTGGACTTGTGTTGTTCCTCAGCTGCTGCGTGCTGCCATATACCCCAGGAAACGGCACCTTGCACCCTTACAGTGTTACAATATATATATATATATATATATATATATATAGTTTGAAAAAAGGACTGCGGCACTCAGGGTCTTCTACGATTACAAGACCCTGAGTGCCGCAGTCCTTTTTTCAAACTGTTAATCACCGTTGAGGAGGGCACCGGGGCACATCATTTTGAGGAGGAGTGCCGGGCTTTGTATGTTGTGTGTGTATATATATATATATATATATTAGGGCTGGGCAAGTTAACGCGTTAATATCACGTTAACGCATTAACTAATTAACGGCGACAATTATTTTAACGCTGCGCACCGGCAGCTGCATTGGAAGGACAGAGGCTAAGCTGCGGCACTATTCTAACTACAATGCCGTCCGTAAGCCAATCGGAGGTCACGGACCGGCAGCCAATCAGGAGCTGCCATTTGGCAGCTCCTGTTTGGCTGCC
This sequence comes from Pseudophryne corroboree, assembly GCF_028390025.1. Lineage (NCBI taxonomy): Eukaryota > Metazoa > Chordata > Amphibia > Anura > Myobatrachidae > Pseudophryne > Pseudophryne corroboree. The sequence continues at coordinate 647,964,337 of NC_086448.1, forward strand.
GGTCCGTGACCTCCGATTAGCTCACGGCAGGCTCTGTACTAATAATAGCGTTGCGGCTCTGTTCCTCCATGCCATGGCTGCCTGGCGGTTCGCAGGCAGCTGGCCCTGTCCCGGTCTTTGCTGCTGCCTCCCGGGCCCCCTCAAAATGTAAGTTTTGTAGAATGCAGGGGGGAGGAATGGGGCAGCGTTTGTGTGGGGAGGGGGGCCCTGCCTCATTTGTCAGTCCCGGGCCCCTTCATTTCTGATGGCAGCCATAGCGGAGGGTGATTGTGGCGATCACCCCCCCTAGCACTGTGCAGTTGTAATCAGCTCTCTTCGTCCTCCCAGCTGTTGGTGCATACAGTAGTTAGCTGCAGGCAGCCATGGAGACCGTGACAGCGCCGGTGCCATTTCAAGTGTATTGCTGGCCGCCAGCGAACCAATCGGAATTCGAGGACTGGCAGCCAATCAGGAGTGCAATACACTACTTTTGAATTCATTATTGAAACTTGCGCATAACAATGCGATTAATCTGAGAAAATCATGCGATTAATCGCGATTAGAAATAAATCGTTGCCCACCACTTATATATATATATATATATATATATATATATATATGTTCAAATCACAGTTGGAACTCCAGGCAATATCGTCACAAACCATAGCATGAGACAATGTGTATGGTCAACGTTTCGGGGACCGATATCCCTTTTATCAAGACATGTCTTGATAAAAGGGATATCGGACCCTGAAACGTTAATCATACACATTGTCTCATGCTGTGGATTGTGACAATATTGCCTGGAGTGCCAACTGTGATTTGAACATTATGCATTGTAAGATGAGACTGCGGCACCCGGTTTGTTGAGGTACATGGTTATTGCGAGTGCAGGATAAGGACTCCATTTATATATATATAGATATATAGGCTCTCATTCCGAGTTGTTCGCTCGCAAGCTGCTTTTAGCAGCATTGCACACGCTAAGCCGCCGCCTACTGGGAGTGAATCTTAGCTTAGCAGAATTGCAAACGAAAGAATCGCAATATTGCGAAAAGATTTTTCTGTGCAGTTTCTGAGTAGCTCGAGACTTACTCTTCCAGTGCGATCAGTTCAGTCAGTTATGTTCCTGGTTTGACGTCACAAACACACCCAGCGTTCGCCCAGACACTCCCCCGTTTCTCCAGCCACTCCCGCATTTTTTCCAGAAACGGCAGCGTTTTTTCACACACACCCATAAAACGGCCAGTTTCCGCCCAGAAACACCCACTTCCTGTCAATCACACTCCGATCACCAGAACGAAGAAAAAAACCTTGTAATGCCGTGAGTAAAATACCTAACTTCTTAGCAAATTTACTTGGCGCAGCCGCAGTGCGAACATTGCGCATGCGGTTTGCGGAAAATCGCTGCGATGCGAAGAAAATTAACGAGCGAACAACTCGGAATGAGGGCCATAGATAGATAGATATACATATATATATAAAGATATGGATATAAATAAAAAATGTATTTCTTTTTTCGTTATCCTGACGAAAATCAATTAGATTGAAAGGTTGATGTGAAACACTGTGCGGTGTGTCTTCATTAAGATTCCGGAGTGCCGCACTTCCTACTGCTTTGTTTATCTTTCTTTGGGGGCACCGCTCCTGATTGGCTGCCGGTCCACGGCAGATTTGAAATAGTAGCGCCGCAGTCATCATCATAGGCATGTGCACCAGGCACCCCCTTAATGTCCAACCCCCACCTGGCTAACCGTTTCCTCACCCTGGCCCCACCCCTGGTGCGTTCTGGCCAGCCCCAAGAGCAGTGAGGAGGAGGCAGACGAGTACAAGGCAGAGTTGGTGAAACCATACATGAAGAGGCAGCGGCCTGCTCACAGACTGCCTCAGCAGACCAGCTCTTTCAGACCGGGACCCAGCGCCATCAACTGGGACAAGCAGATTCTGCAGGTCCCAGAGGAGGTAATCCCCCACTGAAGCAGTGGAGGGGGGCCTGGGTGCACTTAGTAATAGGGTGACAGAGGGGTCAGGGGACACGTACTGCTGGTGACACTGGGGCACTTTCTGCAGGTGGCAGAGTGGCTGGTGGGCAATTACTGCAGGTGACACAGGGGGCAGGTTACTGTGGGTCACATGACTTGGGGGTGGGGGGGGCATTTACTGCAGATTGGCTCAAGTGGCCACCGGAGGACTACATCAGCAGCGGCAGCCAGAAGCCCAGCAGCGGTGAGCACTACTTGGGGCATTATTTGTATCTGGGACTGCTGGAGGCATACTGTGTGGAGTAATGTGAATTTCGGCTCATACTGTGTGGCGTAATGTGAATTTCTGCTCATACTCATACAAAACAAAATTCTGACCCTAACTCTCTCTCAAACTACCACCCTATCTCTCAGCTCCCTTGTCTCTCTAAGCTACTTGATAGACTTGCCTGCACTCGACTCACACACGTTCTTAACTCACACAATTTATTGGACCCACTTCAGTCAGGTTTCCATTTCCAACACTCCACAGAGGCAGTACTGACTAAAGTGGTTAATGATTTGGTCACTACGAAGTCTAAAGGCCATTACTCACTACTTATTCTTCTAGATCTATCTGCTGCCTTTGACACTGTTGACCACTCTCTTCTCATACAAACACTACAATCCCTAGGTCTTAAAGACACAGCCCTTTCTTGGTTCCTATCTAATCGCTCCTTCAGTGTTCGCTTCTCTGAATCTACCTCCTCTCCGCTACCTCTTTCAGTTGGAGTAACGCAGGGCTCAGTCTTGGGTCCTCTGCTTTTCTCTATCTATACCTCATCTCTTGGTAAACTAATCAGCTCTTTTGGATTTCAGTATCATCTGTACGCAGATGATACTCAAATCTACCTATCCTCCCCTGATTTGTCCCTATCTGTACTGGGCCGTGTCACTGAATGCCTTTCTGCCATTTCATCTTGGATGACATCTCGCTACCTCAAACTTAATATTTAAAAAACAATGTTAATTGTATTTCCACCGGTCAATAGTAGGTACCAACCTGATATCTCTATCACTGTTGAAAACTCGACAATATACCCTACCCCACAAGCTCACTGCCTAGGTGTCATCCTTGACTCTGATCTGTCGTTTGTTCCCCACATTCAATCTGTCTCAAAATCATGTTACATGCATTTAAAAAACATATCCAAAATACGACCATACCTTACACAAGACACTGCTAAAACTCTAATCCATGCTCTCATTATCTCCCGCATTGATTATTGCAATAGTCTCCTAACTGATCTTCCCAAAACGAGACTCTCACCACTACAATCCATTCTGAATGCAGCTGCGAGGCTAATCTTCCTCGCTAGATGTTCATCGTCTGAAGATCCACTCTGTCAGTCCCTCCATTGGCTACCTGTATTCTTCCGTATTCAATATAAAATACTTTTACTCACACACAAGGCCATTAACTAAACTACACCAACTTACATCACTTCGCTTATCTCAAAATATCTCCCAACCCGACTTCTTCGCTCTTCACAAGACCTGCGTCTCTCATCCACACTCATTACTCGCTCCCACTCACGATTGCAGGACTTTCATCAGGGTGCACCCACTCTGTGGAATGCCCTACCACGCTCAATAAGACTCTCATCTAGTCTCCAAACCTTCAAGCGTTCCCTGAAAACTCACCTCTTCAGGCAAGCATATCAAATACATTGGAAAAGCGGAGACTAAGAGGGGATATGATCAACATCTACAAATATATAAGGGGACAATACACAGAGCTTGCGCGGGACCTGTTTTTGGTTAGATCAACACAGAGGACTCGTGGACACTCGCTCAGGTTAGAGGAGAGGAGATTCCGCACAATACGGCATAAAGGCTTTTTCACGGTAAGGACAATACGTGTTTGGAATTCCCTGCCCGAGGGAGTTGTAATGGCGGAATCTGTCAACACCTTTAAGAATGGGTTAGATAAATTCCTAATGGATAAGGATATCCAGGGGTATGGTGCATAGTCATGCATTATAGTTACTATAAATAGGGATAAAATGCAACGGCTGACAGCAGCATCAGTCAGAAATTTTAGTCAAATCATCATGCATAGGAGACCACAAATAGGTTGAACTCGATGGACAATTGTCCTTTTTCAACCTCAGATACTATGTTACTATGTAATTCCAGAACCGCCCACATAACTTTCATAAACCTTCCTATCAAATTGCATCTACTCTGCACAGTCCATACATATCCTCACATGTCTTCTCATTCTTCACTTTCCCTTGCTCTCGACCCCGGTTCATCATTGCTGTACGATCATATCATACAGCCCACCAAGAACCTTTGCAATCTGGTGGACAACTATGCAATAGATAGCACCTATCCTTGTGTATCCATGCCTATTTCCCTATAGATTGTAAGCTTGCAAGCAGGGCCTTCCTACCTCTATGACTGTTTGTTATTACCCAGTTTTGTTATATAATTGTTATTTCCAATTGTAAAGCGCAACGGAATTTGCTGCGCTATATAAGAAACTGTTAATAACTAAATACTATGTGGCGTAATGTGAATTTATGCTCAGACTGTGTGGGGGTTACGGTCGGTAGGTCGACACTCATAAGGTCGACCACTGAGGATCAACAATGCCATTAGGTTGACATGTCAAAAGGTCAACATGAGGGGTTTTTTTTAATTCAATTTTTGGGATTTTTTCATACTTAACGATCCACGTGGACTACGATTGGAACGGTAATCTGTGCGGAGCGAGGCACCTTGCCCGAAACATGACCTTGTCCAAAGCATGGTGAGCAAACATGGTGCAATAATTTGGGTTCCCCGTCACTTTACTGAGAAAACGACACCAAAAACAGTCAAAAACCTCATGTCAACCTTTTGACCTAACGCCCATGTCGACCTAAGTTGGGTTGACCCAACGACCCATACCCGTGTGGCGTAATGTACATTTCGGCTCATACTGTGGCGCAATGTGAATTTCGGCTCATACTGTGGAGTAATGTGAATATTTGCTGCTACTGTGTAGCGTAATGTGAATTTCGTCTGATACTGTGGCGTAATGTGAATTTTGGCTCATTCCGTGTGCTATAATGTGAATTTCGGCTCATACCATGTGCTATAATGTGAATTTCGGCTCATACCATGTGCTATAATGTGAATTTCGGCCCATACCGTACATATAGTATATGGGGTCCTACTATTGTGTTGCAAAATGTGTATAAGGGGTGGTAAACTACACTGAAGGACACGCCCCTTTTGAGTGGCCATGCCCCTTTTTCCGCTGCGCGCATAATTACAACCTTTACTTTTCTATACTCCCACTTCAAAATGTCCACTTCGACCACTGGCTAGCAGTATATATGTGGTCATACTATACAGTCACACACACACACACACACATACTGTGTATACAATATATGTCAGATACAGCTTATGGGGGGGGGGTAATGACATTATCACACAGGGATGGCAGTATATATGTCAGGCTGGGCTTACGCGAGAGTAATCAGTGTCACAGGGCTGGCAGTATATAGGTGGTTATACTATACACACACCATAGCGCCGATTCCGTGGGTGCTCCCAGGCCCGAGCACCCACGGAAAATGATGAGCACCCACGGAGCCGGCCCTGTGCAGGTCCTTACAGTCACCGCCTGTGCTCACCCCTGCTGGCAGCTCATTGAATGTCGCGGCTGGGGGAAGCTGAAGTGCCGTGCCAGGGGCTCCGCTGAGACTATGCTGCGCTCACTCCCACTGGCGGCTCATGTGGTGTATATCTACACCACATGAGCCGCCAGCGGGGGTGAGCGCAGCATATTCTCAGCGGAGCCCCGGGCACGGCACTTCAGCTTCCCCCAGCCGACATTCACCACATAAGCCGGCAGTGGGAGTGTGCGCAGCATAGTCTCAGCGACGCGGAGCCCTGGGCACGGCACTGCAGGTTCCCCCAGCCGACCCTCCCCCCAGCCGCCGAATACGAAAGAGACCAGGAGGCTGACTGTGAGCTGGGGGTGGAGCTGAGGCCGGAAAACACTTGGCCCGTGGCTCCACCCCCAGCTCCCAATCAGCCTCCTGGTCTCTTGCGTGTGCGGCCATGGCGTGACGTAATTACATCCGGCAATATGGCACCCACCAGCAAAAAGAAAAATCAGCGCCCCTGACACACACTATGGTCATTTCAATTAGTCTCACTTGTTTGTAGCTCAATAGGGCTGCAAGAAAAAAATGTGCAAGTCCAGCATTAGAAGGGGCCGTGAGAGGGGGAGAATTCCCATTGCAACAGCAACTCACACCCCCAGATCCTCCCGTGAGCTGCTCACACCTAATTGAATTCCCCCCACTGATTTTTGTTCACAGTCATATATAGCTGCGTACAGGGACGGTGCAAGATCAGCTGATGCTGCCGGCTGCTGATGCACCTGTCAAACTGTATGACAGGCAGTGGGGGCCTTAACACTTCGTGCCCACAAAGTGATGTGCTGCTTCAGACCTCCTCACGATTCTGAGGTTGTGCGGGACGACAAGTTGCTTGGCTATGTTCCAAGGGGAGGACACAGTGATCATCCTGGTCAGTACCCATGTAGAACCTGGGCATTACTGTGGGCATTATGTGTGAAGGGCACTACTACTTTGGGTGTTGCGTATAGGGGGCACTACTGTGTGGTGTAACGTGAATAAGGGGCACTACTATGTGATGTAATGTGAATTAGATTGTGCTACTGTGTGGCATCATCTGAATTGGGGGTATTATTGTGTGGCTACGCTCCTTCTTTGGGAAACCACGCCCCTTCCCCCCCCCCCCCTTTTTTTTTTTGAAGCATGCTAAATTCTTTAATTAACTATGAGGGAGGGCATACATTTATAGTTTGCACAGTGTGTCGATCACCCTAGCACAATCCATGGCTGCATATAAAACCCAAAAGATCAGGGCAAAATGAGGTGCTGTTGCAGGCATTTCCTGGCCATTGCAGCAGTAACCCCACTCCAAGCAATTAATTGAAACAACCCCTAGATATGTCAGGGATTATGGGGGTGTACTGATACATCTATAGGGCTGAGCAATGTATATGTGGTCACCCTACATAGACACACTAGTGGAGGACTAGTACATGAGATAGAAGGCAGCGGGAAAGGCTGTGTAGTGTAATGAAGGAGGAAGCCTTCAATCCACTCCGTGACTGGATGCAGCAAGCGAATCCCCTGGGCGAGGTCCCTTCGAGTAGCCCTGTAGCTGCCGCTGGGATCATCATCAGCCGCTGTTATGGGCAGGGTCTGCTCGGAACTCGGAAGAAGGCGGAGCCCGGGAATGAGGTCTCACCAGCTCATATGTCTGCCCCTATTACACTTGCACCTGTCACATCAGCGCCTTTTCGAGAACGAATCACTACTGCGGAAAACGCTATCGTTTCATGCTGATTGGTCGCGCCTCCTAAAGGGGCGAGCCCTGGATACGCTAAAGCCTTGTGATTTGACAGAGAGCCGGGGACGCTTGCGTAGGCAGGTGGGGCGTGGTTCACATTGTCCCTTTCATAAACTTCCTTTCCTTTGGTATTGCCGAGACTGGCTAAAAATTCAATTGCGCGCGGCTGTATTAGGCATCACTGGGTGGGTGCAGCAGCACGTGACGGCTGTGTCCGGGCTGAGGGAGCGGCTGCCGGCTTCACGTGATGTCACGATGCCCTGGTGTCAAAAGCATACCTCCCAAAATGACCTTCTCAAGGAGGGACAGAATGCTCTGCTTCTGGACTTCCCTCTTACTGTATGATTGCGATCACCTGGGCTGAAACACCTTTCTTGCCCATTAACCTGTTCAACACAGGTGTCGGCAATCATGAATTAGGAGAAAAGTCCAGAAGCAGAGCATTGTGTCCCTCCTGGAGAGGGTCATGTTGGGAGGTATGGTCAAAAGGTGACGTTATCTTCAAGCTGACGTATTATTGCCTTACCAGCATACTACACCGGGACACTCATGAATTACACAAGTTCTGTGGCTGGCTGGCTTCCAGCCTGCATTTCACCTGGTTTTAAGCAGCAAGAGAACCTGTGTAATCCATGAGTGTTCGTTCCTGTTTAAATGGCTAGTATGTAAAGGTTTCATATTCACTGGGTAAATGCATGAAGGGTATCTGGTACTTGGGTCAACCACTATTGGTCGACATGAACAAAGTCGGCATGGAAAAAGGTTGACATGTTTTTCAATGTTTTTTTCATTTTTTGAGCTTTTTTGTACTTTACGATCTACGTGGACTACAATTGTGAACGGTACACGGGTGCACTAATTGGGGGTCCCGGTCACTTTACAACGTTAACGACACCAAAAAAACTCATGTCGACGTAGTGACCACGTCGACCAATAGTGGTCGAACTAGTTACTGTCTATGCTACAATCCACACCCGTATGAAGTGTGTGTGGGGGGGGGGGGGTTATTATTACTGCTTCTCCAAAATGTGCTTAAAGGCAGACTGTGGAGGCCTCTCTTATTAAAGTCTCAAAGTATGAGCACTTTTTAAGCAGCCTTTCGTCACTTGTTGTTTAGGTATACATAATTTATTATTTTTATTTTATTACAAGTTATTTATTTAGCGCACATATATTCCGCAGCGCTTTACAGAGAATATTTGTCCATTCACATCAGTCCCTGCCCCTGTTGAGTTTACAATCTATTCCCTGCCACGTGTACACGTAGTCACATTCATGCTAGGGTTAATTTTGTTGGGAGCCAATTAACCTACCAGTATATTTTTGGATTGTGGAAGGAAACCAGAGTACCCGAAGTAGACCCACGCAAGTACGGGGATTATATACAAACTCCACACAGGGTCATGATGGAAATTTAACCCATGACCTCAGTGCTGTGAGGCAGTAATGCTAACCATTATACTGTCCTTGCTGCCGGGTACACACTTGTATAATATATCTGCAGATCAATGGATCTGCAGATATATCTATAGGCAGATCTGGCAGTGTGTTGTGCATACACACTGCCCGATCAGTCGTGACTGACGTCACAAACTGGGCGGGCAGCACTTACAGGTGCCCGTCCAGTTCAGCCGTCAATCACTGCCGGCTGCTGCAGCATGTGCCGACCGCCTGTACACACAAACGATGCACCAATATATCTGTAGATATATTAGTTGTGCGTGCTGCAGGGCCGACACGATATGTCTGTGAATGGCGATGGCGTTCACAGACGTATCGTTGGTACACACTGTCCGATGGACCCACGATATATCGGCCAGTCTGTACTCAGCATTAGAGTAGCACCAGCCTCAGAGGGCACTATCAGCACTAGGCTGTTGCGATATGGAAGAGACAGAGATTGCCAGAGAGGTGAGTTACCATAACACCTCTCCAATGATTTAAAAAAAAAAAAAAAAAACATTACGAACTGACCAGCTGCTCAAAAGTGGCTGGCATGCAGAGACAGGGCATGGTGCAACACCACTCTCTGAGGCATGCCCCATGTGTGGGGCCACACCCCTTTTCTGTGCGCACAGGAAGGGATGCTGGGCGACATTACAACTCCAGTCAATCCTTTATTCCGGCACTAAGGCTGGGTACACACTTGCCGATGTTAGTGACGTCGTGCAAGATCCCCCTGCAAACAATATCGTTCATACACACTGAATGATATTGTTTGCGTCTCGTCAGTGACGGCATGCACCCACATCCAGATGCATGCCGTCTCATACGATATATATCATCCGACCCGCTAGTTCGGATGATATCTCAGGTGCACATCGGCAAGTGTGTACCTAGCCTAAGACAACCTGCAACACTGCTTAGTACAGTTATTAGGGCACGTTTCACAACTTGCTGGCTGCCCCCTTCAGGATGATGCAACCAGGTCAGCACAGTGGGGGTCATGACGGCATGATCACATCATGATGGCCCTGCTATACGGTGCAGAGATTACTGACATTGTAAAGTATGGGCAGGACTACGATATCAGCCGCTCAGACCGCCTACATCCCAAGGGCAGCTCCAGGAGACTTAAATACTCTTCTGGCCACCCCAGATTTGGGAGTCTCCTGGACATTTCGGGAGAGTAGGCACATCTGTATTAGGGGCATGTTAATGCATTGACCCCTTAGTAGAAAGAAAAACTATGGTGTTGACAACTGTGTGCTGTGTCCAAGGTTTCTTAAGTGTCTCTAAATGTTACATTCTGTAGAGAATACTACGGCAGCAATGCTTTTGTACCTGGCTAGTAGCTCCCTGCCAGCGCAGCTCCTGCACGTTGGCACGGAGCTACCCGCTGCGTTCCGGATCGCAGCGGTTGCGTGTGACGTCACGCAGCCACCATGGCCTGCCCACCCAACGGTCTGGGCACGCCTCCGTTATCCGGACCGCGCCCCGCCAACGGCATTCTAACGCCGTTGGCACGCCCTGCAGAGGCGATCATCATCATCTCACTGTGCTTCCGTGGTGTGCACATGCAGTGCGCCCGCTGCGCGAGTGCGCACTCCACAGAAGTAATTCAGACTGCGATCGCTGCCGCTGCAGCGATGCAGTCTGAATTACCCCCATAGTTAGTACGGGTTCGGTATATTTTACAGTAACACGGCATGCCAAATGTCAGTATACCGACATCGGCATCCCGAGCAGTAGAATAGTATACCTGTTAAACACTACTCACAGTGTGACAGTTGTGGGCTTTCTTGTTACATTTGTTTTCCAAGTGTACTCATCAAGGCATGCTTCCCAACTGTCCCGATTTTGGTGGGACACTCCTGTATTTTGGGCACTGTCCCACCCGCGGGCTGCACTGTCCTGTGGGAGGGGCAGCTGAAAGACCCACTCTCACTTGCTGCTATGCTGTAAATAGACGTTGTGCACATCATCTATTCACCGGGAGAGAGGGACTCGGGGCATGGCCAGCAGCTCACAGAGCGCTGTGCATGCCCCCTCAGTGATGAAAATGGGGGCGTGGCTTGCGTACATGGCACTTCCTGTGAGGCCACACCCCTTAGCTGTGAGACTATGCCCCCTCCCAATCAATGCCCCGCACCCTTTCCGGAAAGAGCACACCTTAGGCATGCGAGGGTCCTGATCTCCTGGACACAAAGGTTGGGAGTTATGATCTAGGCCAGTGGTTCTCAAACTCGGTCCTCAGGACCTCACACAGTTCATGTTTTGCAGGTCACCTAGCAGGTGCGCAGGTGTATTCAGTACTCACTGACACATTTTCAAACATCCACAGGTGGAGCTAATTATTTCACATGTGATTCTGTGAGGAGACCTGGAAATCATGAACAGTTTGGGGTCCTGAGGAACGAGTCTGAGAACCTGTAATGTAGGCTAAATTAGTTTTTTGAATGTAGAGTCTTTTTTAACATCAGTTAACAAGTTTAGCCCTGATTATTGCTTATGAAAATCCATAACAGAATTATTCCACATTATGCAGGAGTCATGTTAGTGGCACAGGTTATTGATACCCCTGAGTCTCCACCCGCACCCCCATATCTCTATCACTATTAATAGCACCGTAATCTCCCCTGTTCCCCAATCCCACTGCTTGGGTGTCACCCTTGACTCCACCCTCTCCTTTGCCAAACAACCCCCTTCCCCCATTCATTCAATCTCTGGCTCAATCCTGTCAGTTCAAGCTAAGCAACATTGCTCGCATCAGGCCCTTCCTCTCTCAGAATGCTACCAAACTGATTATCCACTCACTAATCATTTCTCAGCGCGACTACTGCAACTTTCTCAGTGGCCTCCCACGTTCCCATCTCGCTCCCCTCCGATCTGTTCATAATGCTGCAGCTAGACTCATCTTCCTCTCCACATCCACCAGTCCCTTCTGCCAAAACCTGCATTGGCTCCCATTCCTCTATAGAATCCTCTTCAGACTCACCATCACAGACAAGGCCCTCTCTAACTCCACTGCTCCCTACATCTCCAGCCTCATCTCCTTACATACTCATTCCCAACCTTTTCAGTCTGCCATTGACCATCGCCTCTCACTCTACCCTGGTTACTGCATCTCATGCTCAAATCCAAGATTTTGCCTTTGCAGCCCCCCCTTCACTGAGACAAGCTCTCTCACTCCATCAGTTTCTCGCTGACCCTGCATAACTTAATACGCACTGAAAACTCACCTGTTCATCACAGCGTACCCTTTAACCACATAACCTTGTCATGAGGTCGCTCGCCCCACCCTCCTACCTCAGTCATCTCTATCTCGCCTACCTCCTTCCCTCAGGTCCCATCCACATGCTCACCCCACCATCCACTGTCATATGTCAGTTTCCCCTCTCCCCTACATTGTAAGCTCCTAGGAGCAGGGTCCTCATCCCTCCTGTTTCCACAGCCTCCTTCTCTAGCACTTCTGTGACAACCTTCTACTACTCTCCTACTCAGTGGCCATTTAACCTGGTATTCCTCTTGCCCACAGCCATTTGTCTACTCCTGCTTTTCGTGCCTTTTTTATTGGAGATGGTTTCCACCCATCGCTGATTACTCCCTTGCCTTTCTTGCTTAAAAGCTGTACTGTGTACTGAGAATTGTGGTGTTAATTGTTACCTACTGTATGCTTTGTTTATGTCTTGGGTACTGTAATGTTTGGTGCAAGCAGGAACTGGTTACCGATTAACAGTGGGGCTGCACTTCGCAGCCCGTGTTGTTTTATTTTAAATATTTTTTATTTATTTATTTTTTTTACACTGATCAAGGATCGCTAGGCAGTTCCTTGGACACCGGCACTGCTGCATCATCACCCCCCCCCCCTACCCCCCACAGGCGCTGCAACGCCAGCCAAGGCTTGGGGATTTTGGTAGTATCCCGCAGCCTTCCACTAGCAGGGGCACACATGGGTAACCCGGACACTGGGAGAGGGGTAAGGCGGGTTCCTGCTTGCAGGTCACGCAATCGCAGCAGTCCTATACCGCTGGTACTGACAGTTCTGACATGGATCCAGACCATGGCACGCCTTGGGGCTCCACTAGACCTCTAGAGAAAATATATTACTGGCGCTGGGGGCACGTGTTAAGACCAGGGAACCGGTGGTGGATGTAAGCAAGGGAAGGCAGCACTTCCTCAGTAGCCTCTCCCCCAGCCCAGTTCCCCATTCCGTTGAGGTCTTCCCACCCTGTGCTGCTCCTCCTTTACCCTCCTTCCTCACAGAGAAGCTGGGCAGCCATTACAAGAGCTAAGAAGGCCCTAGAAGCACTTACATACACAGGCACATTTCTTTTTGGACCAGAATTGGCTATATAGAAACGGGGCCTGGACTGCACACCCTAGCTTATTATAATGGGATGTGCTACCTTGCTGGGACTAAGTACTGTAATACTACAACATAGGAACAAAGGGTCAAGATTGTCAATAACCTGGTGACTTCTTAAACAGCTTGCCTACCCTCAGCTTTCTCTACATGGCCTCGGACTTCGTCCTTTCGCCCTCAGGGCAAGGCCAGAGGCCAGACCTTCCTTAGACTGTCACATCCCTTAAAGGCTTCTAAATCCACACCCAAACAGTCATGGACTGCTAGACACCCGACTACCCAACTAGAGGATAAACTCTCAGCCTGACAGGATGAGGGATGTTGAGGAGATTTGTCAAACCTTGTAAAGAGGGCAAGTGAAGGTGTTACCCATACATTTAGGGTTGCCATATCATCCCTTTAATAAGGGACACATATGAATTGCACAGATTCTGTCGCTATAAACCTATCGCAGCATGCTGGGGTGCAGTTGTTACCGGGTCTGATGACACTGGTCCCCCATGGCTCTGAGCACAGGGAGGTGCTGTCTGTCACTCACCGCAGTAGCCCCCTCACTGCCAGTGGTACCTCTTCTGGCTGCTCGTAGGCGCAGATGGCCAGCTCTCTCCAGTGTTTGTAGTTACTGTCATGTGACTGCTGACATAATACCTGTGCTAAATTCAAACAGTCCAGCCTATTTAAACTGCTCTGTCAGTGTATATCACTGCCAGAGTACTAGGCTTCATACCTATACTCCATTGTCTGTTCTCAGTGAACGCCCAATGTAATTCTCTTTTCTCTGACGTCCTAGTGGATGCTGGGGACTCCGTAAGGACCATGGGGAATAGCGGCTCCGCAGGAGACTGGGCACAACTAAGAAAGATTTAGGACTACCTGGTGTGCACTGGCTCCTCCCACTATGACCCTCCTCCAGACTTCAGTTAGAATCCTGTGCCCGGCTGAGCTGGATGCACACTAGGGGCTCTCCTGAGCTCCTAGAGAGAAAGTATATTTTAGGTTTTTTATTTTACAGTGAGATCTGCTGGCAACAGACTCACTGCAGTGAGGGACTAAGGGGAGAAGAAGCGAACCTACCTAACTGGTGGTAGCTTGGGCTTCTTAGGCTACTGGACACCATTAGCTCCAGAGGGATCGACCGCATGGATCCGGCCATTGGTGTTCGGTCCCGGAGCCGCGCCGCCGGCCCCCTTACAGAGCCAGAAGCAAGAAGAATCCGGAAAATCGGCGGCAGAAGACATCAGTCTTCACCAAGGTAGCGCACAGCACTGCAGCTGTGCGCCATTGCTCCTCATACACACTTCACACTCCGGTCACTGAGGGTGCAGGGCGCTGGCGCCCTGAGAAGCAATAAATACACCTTGGCTGGCAAATATATCACAATATATAGCCCCAGGGGCTATATATGTGATAAATACCCCTGCCAGAATCCATAAAAAAGCGGGAGAAAAGTCCGCCGAAAAAGGGGCGGAGCTATCTCCCTCAGCACATTGGCGCCATTTCTCCCTCACAGCTCCGCTGGAAGGAAGCTCCCTGGCTCTCCCCTGCAGTCTACACTACAGAAAAGGGTAAAAAAGAGAGGGGGGGGCACTAAATTTAGGCGCAATATACATATAGCAGCTATAAGGGGATATCATTTAGTTAATCCCTGATTTATATAGCGCTCTGGTGTGTGCTGGCATACTCTCTCTCTGTCTCCCCAAAGGGCTTTGTGGGGTCCTGTCTTCTGTCAGAGCATTCCCTGTGTGTGTGCGGTGTGTCGGTACGGCTGTCGACATGTTTGATGAGGAGACTTATGTGGAGGAGGAGCAGGTGCCTATAAATGTGTTGTCACCCCCTGCGGGGCAGACACCGGAGTGGATGGACTTGTGGAAGGAATTACGCGAAAGTGTCGACTCCTTACATAAAAAATTTGACGACATGCCAAATGCGGGGCAGCCGGCTTCTCAGCCCGTGCCTGCCCAGACGTCTCAAAAGTCATCAGGGGCTCTAAAACGCCCGCTACCTCAGATGGCAGACACAGATGTCGACACGGATACTGATACCAGTGTCGACGACGAAGAGACTAATGTAATGTCCAATAGGGCCACTCGTTATATGATTGAGGCAATGAAAAATGTTTTACACATTTCTGAGGTGACCCCAGGTACCACAAAAAAGGGTATTATGTTTGGGGAGAAAAAACTACCAGTAGTTTTTCCCCCTTCTGAAGAATTGAATGAAGTGTGTGAAGAAGCGTGGGCTTCCCCCGATAAAAAATTGGTAATTTCAAAAAAAATACTAATGGCGTACCCTTTCCCGCCAGAGGATAGGTCACGTTGGGAAACACCCCCTAGGGTGGATAAAACACTTACGCGCTTATCAAAAAAGGTGGCACTGCCGTCCCAGGATACGGCCGCCCTAAAGGAACCTGCTGACAGAAAGCAGGAGGCTCTCCAGAAAGCTATATATACACACACTGGTATTATACTGAGACCAGCTATTGCCTCAGCATGGATGTGCAGTGCTGCAGCTGCATGGTCAGACTCCCTGTCAGAAAACATTGACACCCTAGACAGGGACACTATATTGCTAAACGTAGAGCATATTAAAGACGCTGTCTTTTACATAAGAGATGCACAGAGGGATATTTGCCGGCTGGCATCAAAAATAAGTGCACTGTCCATTTGTGCCAGGAGAGGGTTATGGACCCGGCAGTGGACAGGTGATGCAGATTCTAAAAGGCACATGGAAGTTTTGCCTTATAAGGGTGAGGAGTTGTTCGGGGATGGTCTTTCAGACTTAGTGTCCACAGCAAAAGCTGGGAAGTCAGCATTTTTGCCACATGTCCCCTCACAACCAAAGAGAGCACCGTATTATCAGGTGCAGTCCTTTCGCCCCCAAAAGAGCAGACGGGGTAGAGGCGCGTCCTTTCTGCCCAGAGGCAGAGGTAGGGGAAAAAAGCTGCAGCATACAGCCACTTCCCAGGAACAAAAGTCCTCCCCCGCTTCTTCTGCTAACTCCGCCGCATGACGCTGGGGCTCAGCAGGCGGAGCCAGGTACGGTGGGGGGCCGTCTCAAAAACTTCAGCAATCAGTGGGCTCGCTCACAGGTAGATTCCTGGATCCTTCAAGTGGTATCTCAGGGGTACAGGCTGGAATTCGAGACACCCCCCCCCCCCCCGCCGTTTCCTCAAATCTGCCTTACCAACGACTCCTTCAGAAAGGGAGGCTGTGTTAGAGGCAATTCACAAGCTGTATTCCCAGCAGGTGATAGTCAAGGTGCCCCTACTTCAACAAGGACGGGGTTACTATTCCACAATGTTTGTGGTACCGAAACCGGACGGTTCGGTGAGACCCATTTTAAATTTGAAATCCTTGAACACATATTTAAGAAAATTCAAGTTCAAGATGGAATCGCTCAGGGCGGTTATTGCAAGCCTGGAAGAGGGAGATTACATGGTATCTCTGGACATCAAGGATGCTTACCTGCATGTCCCCATTTACCATCCTCACCAGGAGTACCTCAGATTTGTGGTACAGGATTGTCATTACCAATTCCAGATGTTGCCGTTCGGCCGGCCTGTCCACGGCACCGAGGGTATTTACCAAGGTAATGGCCGAAATGATGATACTCCTTCGGAAAAAGGGAGTTTTAATTATCCCATACTTGGACGATCTCCTGATAAGGGCAAGGTCCAGAGAGCAGTTGTTGGTCGGCGTAGCATTATCTCAGGAGGTGCTACACCAGCACGGTTGGATTCTGAATATTCCAAAGTCTCAGCTGGTTCCGGCGACACGTCTACTGTTCCTGGGGATGATTCTGGACACAGTCCAGAAAAAAGTGTTTCTCCCAGAGGAGAAAGCAGAGGAGCTGTCGTCTCTAGTGAGAGGCCTCCTGAAACCAAAACAGGTGTCGGTGCATCATTGCACGCGAGTCCTTGGAAAGATGGTAGCTTCCTACGAAGCGATTCCATTCGGCAGGTTCCATGCCAGAACCTTTCAGTGGGACCTGTTGGACCAATGGTCCGGATCGCATCTTCAAATGCATCGGTTGATAACCCTGTCTCCAAGGACCAGGGTGTCTCTGCTGTGGTGGCTGCAGAGTGCTCATCTCAGAAAGGGCCGCAGATTCGGCATACAGGACTGGGTCCTGGTGACCACGGATGCCAGCCTTCGGGGCTGGGGTGCAGTCACACGGGGAAGAAACTTCCAAGGACTTTGGTCAAGTCAGGAGACTTCCCTACACATAAATGTTCTGGAACTGAGGGCCATTTACAATGCCCTAAGTCAAGCAAAGCCCCTGCTTCAAAACCAGCCGGTTCTGATCCAGTCAGACAACATCACGGCAGTCGCCCATGTAAATCGACAGGGCGGCACAAGAAGCAGGACGGCGATGGCAGAAGCCACAAGGATTCTCCAATGGGCGGAAAATCACGTGTTAGCACTGTCAGCAGTGTTCATTCCGGGAGTGGACAACTGGGAAGCAGACTTCCTCAGCAGGCACGACCTCCACCCGGGAGAGTGGGGACTTCATCCAGAAGTCTTCCAACTGATTGTAAACCGTTGGGAAAAGCCACAGGTGGACATGATGGCGTCCCGCTTAAACAAAAAGCTGGAAAAATATTGCGCCAGGTCAAGAGACCCTCAGGCGATAGCTGTGGACGCTCTAGTGACACCGTGGGTGTACCGGTCGGTTTATGTGTTCCCTCCTCTTCCTCTCATACCCAAGGTACTGAGGATAATAAAGAAAAGAGGAGTAAGAACTATTCTCATTGTTCCAGATTGGCCAAGAAGGTCTTGGTACCCGGAACTTCAAGAATTAATCTCAGAGGACCCATGGCCTCTGCCGCTCAGACAGGACCTGCTGCTGCAGGGGCCCTGTCTGTTCCAAGACTTACCGCGGCTGCGTTTGACGGCATGGCGGTTGAACACCGGATCCTAAAAGAAAAGGGTATTCCGGAGGAAGTCATTCCTACGCTTATTAAAGCTAGAAAAGATGTAACCGTACAACATTATCACCGCATATGGCGAAAATATGTTGCGTGGTGTGAGGCCAGGAAGGCCCCAACGGAGGAATTCCAGCTAGGTCGATTTCTGCACTTCCTACAGTCAGGGGTGACTATGGGCCTAAAACTGGGTTCCATTAAGGTCCAGATTTCGGCTCTGTCGATTTTCTTCCAAAAAGAACTGACTTCACTGCCTGAAGTTCAGACATTTGTCAAGGGAGTGCTGCATATTCAGCCTCCTTTTGTGCCTCCAGTGGCACCGTGGGACCTCAACGTGGTGTTGGGTTTCCTAAAGTCACATTGGTTTGAGCCACTTTAAACCGTGGATTTAAAATATCTCACGTGGAAAGTGGTCATGCTTTTGGCCTTGGCTTCGGCAAGGCGTGTGTCAGAATTGGCGGCTTTGTCATGTAAAAGCCCCTATTTGATTTTCCATATGGATAGGGCAGAATTGAGGACTCGTCCCCAGTTTCTTCCTAAGGTGGTATCAGCTTTTCACTTGAACCAACCTATCGTGGTGCCTGCGGCTACTAGGGACTTGGAGGACTCCAAGTTACTGGACGTAGTCAGGGCCTTGAAAATGTATGTTTCCAGGACGGCTGGAGTCAGGAAGACTGACTCGCTATTTATTCTGTATGCACCAAACAAGATGGGTGCTCCTGCTTCAAAGCAGACTATTGCTCGCTGGATTTGTAGCACAATTCAGCTTGCGCATTCTGTGGCTGGCCTGCCGCAGCCTAAATCTGTAAAAGCCCAATCCACGAGGAAAGTGGGCTCTTCTTGGGCGGCTGCCCGAGGGGTCTCGGCTTTACAACTTTGCCGAGCTGCTACTTGGTCAGGGGCAAACACGTTTGCAAAATTCTACAAATTTGATACCCTGGCTGAGGAGGACCTTGAGTTCTCTCATTCGGTGCTGCAGAGTCATCCGCACTCTCCCGCCCGTTTGGGAGCTTTGGTATAATCCCCATGGTCCTTACAGAGTCCCCAGCATCCACTAGGACGTCAGAGAAAATAAGATTTTACTCACCGGTAAATCTATTTCTCGTAGTCCGTAGTGGATGCTGGGCGCCCGTCCCAAGTGCGGACTGTCTGCAATACTTGTATATAGTTATTGTTAACTATAAGGGTTATTGTTGAGCCATCTTTTGAGAGGCTCTGTTGTGTTCATACTGTTAACTGGGTATATTATCACGAGTTATACGGTGTGATTGGTGTGGCTGGTATGAGTCTTACCCGGGATTCAAAATCCTTCCTTATTGTGTCAGCTCTTCCGGGCACAGTATCCTTACTGAAGTCTGGAGGAGGGTCATAGTGGGAGGAGCCAGTGCACACCAGGTAGTCCTAAATCTTTCTTAGCTGTGCCCAGTCTCCTGCGGAGCCGCTATTCCCCATGGTCCTTACGGAATCCCCAGCATCCACTACGGACTACGAGAAATAGATTTACCGGTGAGTAAAATCTTATTTTCTCTTACGTCCTAGAGGATGCTGGGGACTCCGTAAGGACCATGGGGATAGACGGGCTCCGCAGGAGACATGGGCACTAAGAAAGAACTTTAGGTATGGGTGTGCACTGGCTCCTCCCACTATGCCCCTCCTCCAGACCTCAGTTTATTACTGTGCCCAAAGGAGACTGGGTGCATTACAGGGAGCTCTCTTGAGTTTCCTGAAAAAGAAAGTATTTGTTAGGTTTTTTATTTTCAGGGAGCCTGCTGGCAACAGACTCCCTGCAGAGAGGGACTGAGGGGAGAGAAACAGACCTACTTTAATGTTAGGCTCTGTTTCTTAGGCTAGTGGACACCATTAGCTCCAGAGGGAACGGAACGCAGGTCTCACCCCGCAGTTCGTCCCAGAGCCGCGCCGCCGTCCTCCTTGCAGAGCCGGAAGATTGAAGCCGGGTGAGTATGTGAAGAAAGAAGACTTCAAAGGCGGCAGAAGACTTCAATCCTAATGAAATTTCAGATTTTCATCCATCCATCACTCCGTTCCCACATGGATGGATGGATGAAAATCTGAAATTCCATTAGGATTGTATCTACTCCCCCACATGCGCATATTGTCTATTAGTTAGACATCTCCCTACGGTACGGATGTTACCTATATACAAAAGAGATCACTGATTCTATGTCATAATTGCACTATTGTATTTCATATGTTTTGTTTGAGGGTCGAATACTGATGGTAATTACCCCGTGTGACCTACATCAGCGCCTGAAGACTCATTGGTGATATTTGTTTTCTTGTCATTTGTTTGGGGTGTGTGGTGACACCTTATTTTCACTGAAAGGTCTATAGGCAGCTTTAGCGCACCGGAAGTCTTCACATCTTTTGTCAATAGGCAGAAGACTTCAGATCTTCACTGAGGTAACGCCATTGCTCCCACACAGCACACACAAACGGCAGTCACTGTAAGGGTGCAGGGAGCAGGGGGGTGCCCTGGGCAGCAATATGGACCTCAAATGGTGGCAATAACCTTATATACAGGCTGGGCACAGTATATAAGAGAGATCCCCCGCCATGTTTTGAAATTTTAAGCGGGACCAAAGCCCGCCGATGAGGGGGCGGTGCTTGTTCCTCAGCACTCACCAGCGCCATTTTCTCCACAGCACACCGCTGAGAGGAAGCTCCCCGGACTCTCCCCTGCTTATCCACGGTGAAAGAGGGTTTTAAAGAAAGGGGGGGGGGGGGGGCACATCATTTGACGAAAAACAGATATTACAGCGCTATCTGGGTAAAACATATAGTGTGTTTTTTTCCTGGGTCATCAGCGCTGGGTGTGTGCTGGCATACTCTCTCTCTGTCTCTTTAAAGGGGCCTTTGTGGGGGAACTGTCTTCAGATAAGAGGTTTCCCTGAGTTTGTGGTGTGTCGGTACACGTGTGTCGGCATGTCTGAGGTAGAAGGCTTTCCTAGAGAGGAGGGGGAGCAAATGAATGTGGTGTCTCCGTCGGCAACACCGACACCTGACTGGGTGGATATGTGGAATGTTTTAAGTGCTAATGTGAATTTATTGCACAAAAGGTTGGACAAAGCTGAAGCCAGGGAACAGGCAGGGAGTCAACCCCTGCCTGCCCCTATGTCGCAGGGACCTTCGGGGTCTTAAAAGCGCCCACTATCCCAAATAGTAGACACTGATACCGTCACGGATTCTGACTCCAGTGTCGACTACGATGATGCAAAGTTACAGCCAAAATTGGCTAAAAATATTCAATATATGATTATTGCAATAAAGGATGTACTGCATATCTCTGATGAGCCCTCTGTCCCTGACACAAGGGTACACATGTTTAAGGGAAAGAAAGCTGAGGTAACCTTTCCCCCTTCTCATGGGCTTAACGAGTTATGTGAAAAAGCTTGGGAATCTCCAGACAAGAAACTGCAGATTCCCAAAAGGGTTCTTATGGTGTATCCTTTCCAGGCAAAGGACAGGATACGGTGGGAATCCTCCCCTAGGGTGGACAAAGCGTTGACACGCCTATCCAAAAAGGTAGCGCTGCCATCCCAAGATACGGCTACCCTCAGGGATCCTGCTGATCGCAAGCAGGAGACGACTTTGAAGTCCATCTACACACATTCTGGTACTTTACTCAGACCGGCGATAGCGTCGGCATGGGTTTGTAGTGCTGTAGCAGCGTGGACAGATACCTTATCGGCGGAATTGGATACCCTGAATAAGGATACCATTTTATTAACCCTGGGTCAATTAAAGATGCTGTCTTATATATAAGAGATGCTCAAAGAGACATTGTCCTGCTGGGTTCTAGAGTCAACGCTATGTCAATTTCTGCCAGACGAGTCCTATGGACCCGACAATGGACAGGTTTTGCCGACTCAAAGAGGCATATGGAGGTTTTGCCTTACAGGGGTGAGGAATTGTTTGGGGACGGTCTATCGGACCTGGTGTCCACTGCTACGGCAGGTAAATCAAATTTTTTGCCTTATATTCCCTCACAGCCTAATTAAGCGCCAAATTATCAAATGCAGTCCTTTCGGTCAAATAAAAACAAGAGAGCACGAGGATCGTCCTTTCTTGCCAGAGGTAAGGGCAGAGGGAAAAAGCTGCCAACCACAGCTAGTTCCCAGGAGCAGAAGTCCTCCCCGGCCTCTACAAAATCCACTGCATGACGCTGGGGCTCCGCTGAGGGAGTCCGCCCCAGTGGGGGCACGTCTTCGACTTTTCAGCCACACCTGGGTTCACTCTCACAGGTGGATCCCTGGGCAATAAAAATTGTTTCCCAGGGTTACAAGCTGGAATTTGAAGAGATGCTTCCTCGACGGTTTTTCAAATCGGCCCTACTAGCTTCTCCCCCAGAAAGGGAGATAGTTTTAAATGCAATTCAAAAATTGTGTCTTCAACAGGTGGTGGTCAAAGTTCCCCTGCTTCAACAAGGGAGGGGGTATTACTCAACCCTATTTGTAATCCCGAAACCGGACGGTTCGGTCAGACCCATTTTAAATTTAAAATCCTTGAACCTATACTTGAAAAGGTTCAAGTTCAAGATGGAATCGCTCAGAGCAGTCATCGCCAGCCTAGAAGGGGGGGATTTTATGGTATCCCTGGACATAAAGGATGCATACCTTCATGTTCCCATATATCCACCTCATCAGGTGTACCTGAGATTTGCGGTAGAGGATTGTCGTTACCAATTTCAGACATTGCCGTTTAGGCTTTCCACGGCCCCGAGGATTTTCACCAAGGTAATGGCGGAAATGATCCTGCACAAGCTGGGTGTCACAATTATCCCGTACTTGGACGATCTCCTAATAAAAGCGAGATCACGAGAACAGTTGTTGAACAGCGTGTCACTTTCACTAAAGGTGTTACAGCAACAAGGCTGGATTCTCAATATTCCGAAGTCACAGTTGGTTCCTACAACTCGTTTGACCTTCTTAGGAATGATTCTGGATACGGACCAGAAAAGGGTTTATCTTCCGATAGAAAAGGCCCAGGAACTCATGACTCTGGTCAGGGACCTATTGAAGCTAAAACAGGTGTCGGTGCATCACTGCACTCGAGTCCTGGGATAAATGGTGGCATCTTACGAGGCCATTCCTTTCGGCAGGTTCCATGCGAGGACCTTCCAATGGGACCTACTGGACAAGTGGTCCGGGTCACATCTACAGATTCATCAGTTGATCACCCTGTCCCCCAGGGCCAGGGTGTCTCTCCTGTGGTGGCTGCAGAGTGCTCACCTGCTGGAGGGTCGCAGATTTGGCATTCAGGACTGGGTTCTGGTGACCACGGACGCGAGCCTCCGAGGTTGGGGAGCAGTCACACAGGGAAGAAACTTCCAAGGTCTTTGGTCAAGTCAAGAGACTTGTCTCCACATCAACGTCCTGGAACTGAGGGCCATATACAACGCCCTTCATCAAGCGGAGACTTTGCTTCACGACTTACCGGTTCTGATCCAGTCAGACAACATCACCGCAGTAGCTCATGTAAACCGCCAAGGCGGCACAAGGAGCAGAGTGGCAATGGCGGAAGCCACCAGGATTCTTCGCTGGGCGGAAAATTATGTAGGCGCACTGTCAGCAGTGTTCATTCCGGAAGTGGACAACTGGGAAGCAGACTTCCTCAGCAGACACGATCTACATCCAGGAGAGTAGGGACTTCATCAGGAAGTCTTCGCACAGATTGCAAGTCAGTGGGGCCTGCCCCAGATAGACATGATGGCGTCCCGCCTAAACAAAAAACTACAGAGGTATTGCGCCAGGTCGAGAGACCCTCAGGCGGTGGCAGTGGACGCCTTAGTGACACCGTGGGTGTTCCAGTCGGTATATGTGTTTCCTCCTCTTCCTCTCATCACCAAGGTGTTGAGAATAATAAGAAAAAGAGGAGTACAAACAATTCTCATTGTTCCAGATTGGCCGCGAAGGGCCTGGTATCCGGATCTGCAGGAGATGCTCACAGAAGATCCGTGGCCTCTTCCTCTAAGACGGGACCTGTTACAACAGGGGCCCTGTCTGTTCCAAGACTTACCGCGACTGCGTTTGACGGCATGGCGGTTTAACGCCGGATCCTAGCGGAAAAGGGCATTCCGGATGAGGTCATTCCTACTCTGATAAAGGCTAGGAAGGACGTGACAGCTAAACATTATCACCGTATATGGCGAAAGTATGTTTCTACGGAAGAATTCCATCTGGGCCGTTTCCTTCACTTCCTACAAACTGGAGTGAATTTGGGCCTAAAATTAGGCTCCATTAAGGTTCAGATTTTGGCCCTATCCATTTTCTTTCAGAAGGAATTAGCTTCTCTCCCAGAAGTACAGACTTTTGTGAAGGGAGTGCTGCATATTCAGCCTCCTTTTGTACCTCCGGTTGCGCCTTGGGACCTTAACGTAGTGTTGAGTTTCCTTAAGTCGCACTGGTTTGAACCACTTAAGACAGTGGAATTAAAATATCTCACTTGGATAGAGCGGAATTGCGGACCCGTCCTCAATTCTTGCCTAAGGTGGTTTCATCTTTTCATATGAACCAACCTATTGTGGTGCCTGTGGCTACACGAGACTTGGAGGATTCCGAGTCCCTTGATGTGGTCAGGGCTTTGAAAATTTACGTAGCCAGATCGGCTAGGGTCAGAAAAACAGAAGCACTGTTTGTCCTGTATGCTGCCAACAAGTTTGGCGCTCCTGCTTCAAAGCAGACTATTGCTCGCTGGATCTGTAACACGATTCAGCAGGCTCATTCAACGGCAGGATTGCCGTTACCAAAATCGATTAAGGCCCATTCCACTAGGAAGGTGGGCTCTTCTTGGGCGGCTGCCCGAGGGGTCTCGGCATTGCAATTGTGCCGAGCTGCTACTTGGTCGGGTTCAAACACCTTTGCAAAGTTTTACTAGTTTGATACCCTGGCTGAGGAGGACCTTCTGTTTGCTCAGTCGGTGCTGAAGAGTCATCCGCACTCTCCCGCCCGTTTGGGAGCTTTGGTATAATCCCCATGGTCCTTACGAAGTCCCCAGCATCCTCTAGGACGTAAGAAAAATAAGATTTCAAACCTACCGGTAAATCTTTTTCTCCTAGTCCGTAGAGGATGCTGGGCGCCCGTCCCAAGTGCGGACTACTTCTGCAAGACTTGTATATAGTTTTTGCTTACATAAGGGTTATGTTACAGTTTTCATCAGTCTCGGTCTGATGCTATGTTGTTTCATACTGTTAACTGGTTCGTATATCCCTAGTTATATGGTGTGAATGGTGTGGTCTGGTATGAATCTTGCCCTTGGATTAACAAAATCCTTTCCTCCTACTATCCGTCTCCTCTGGGCACAGTTTCTCTAACTGAGGTCTGGAGGAGGGGCATAGAGGGAGGAGCCAGTGCACACCCATACCTAAAGTTCTTTCTTAGTGCCCATGTCTCCTGCGGTGCCCGTCTATCCCCATGGTCCTTACGGAGTCCCCAGCATTCTCTACGGACTAGGAGAAAAAGATTTACCGGTAGGTTTAAAATCTTATTTTTCCTGATCCGGTCTGATGATTCTCCTCACTTACTGCTCCTAGTGATTTCCTGGTTCGGACTTTGACTGTTTCCTCTAACAGGGTTGGGCCGGCATAGCACTTTGCAAGCTTTATGGACACCCCCAGTCATGTCTCAATTCTGAATTTGTCAATGTTGGAAAGTATGGACAAAACATACGTTATGGTAAGAACTTACCGTTGATAATGGTATTTCTCCTAAGTCCACAAGTTCCACAGGATAACAATGGGATATGATGGAGCGACAGCAGATTTGCACCAATCAGTCAAATCTTTGCGGCCTCCCAGCATGCAACGGGCCCGTCCATATATCCCCGCCCCCTGGCTCAGGCAAATCAGTTGGATTCCAAAGCAGAAGGCAGGAGCATCATGTAGAGCCCTAATCAGGCGAGAAGAACACACTTGCACACCCTTCCGTACAAGAAGGAAGAGGTTAGTGAGTAAAAGGATCCTCAAATTTGGTGCGTCAGGGTGGAACCTGTGGACTTAGGAGAAATACCGTTATCAACGGTAAGTTCTTACCATAACGTATATTTCTCCGGCAGGGTCCACAGGTTATCCACAGGATAACAATGGGATTTCCCAAAGCAGTTTAGTGGTGGTGACACTCCTGATGCGTATGAGAATCCTTCGCCCGAGTTCAGCACTGTGAGAGGCAAAGGTATCCAAGGCATAATGTCTATTGAATGTGTAAACGGAAGACCATATGGCTGCCTTATAACCCTATTCTGTTTAGGCACCACATTGTGCTGCCCAAAAAGGACCTACCCTAACGGTATAATGAACAGAGACATTACCCAGAATAGGGAGATCAGCTTAGAGAATATGCTTCTGAAATCGTCCTCTGAAGCTATCTTGCCAGCATCTGCTTACCAGCCTGCCATCCTCTCTTGTGAAATTCATAGCGAATGAAGAGGGAATCTCCTTCCTGATGGCACTAGTATAATACACGTAGATCCCTTATGCACGGATCACGTCTAGTGATGCATCTTCCACAGCAAGGCCCGGAACCTGAAAAACCGGGACAACAATTTCTTGGTTAAGGTGGAACTTAGTCATCACCCTGGAAATATACCCAAACCTAGTTCTGAGAACTAGTTTATGTGGATAAAGATCAGAAATGGGGAACAACATGACCATGCCCATAAGTCTGATATTCCTCTAGCTGACACCTTAGTCAGTAGAAACACATTTATGATCCATTTTAACCAATAGTTCAAAATGGGCAACTTGAAGGGCTTTAAGGACTAACACCAGTCCCACGGCACTGTAGGAGGAACAACCAGAGTCTGAACACGCCGCATAACCTGGAAAAAAGTACGCACATCCTGTAAGTTGGTTATTTCATTTTGGAACTCTACAGTCAATGCCATCCCTTGCTTTTCCAAGGGAGCCACCTTCCAAGCTTTGTCCATTCGTGCCCGAAAATATGCTAAGTCCCCAGAACTCTGAACGATCTAATATCCAACCTCACTACAAGCCTGAACATAGGCTTGCCATATTTGGTGATAAAGGCGAGCTAAAGAAGGGTTCCTTGTTCTGACCTCTGTTTAAATCACCTGCTGCAAATATCTTGTTACCTTCAGGATAAATGTATCAAGGCCATGCCATCAAAGACCGTAGATCTAGATGTCTGTGATAACCAGGATCCTGCGTTAGTAGTTCTGGATCTTGGGAGAGCAGAATTGGAGTATCCATTGCCATTCTCTGCTGGTTTTCCTGTTTACCTTTCTCACCACCCTGGGTAATAGGGTGATTGGAGAAACATAAAAACCAGAAGAAAGTCTCATCTTACCGATAAGACAGCCACAAAGATCACTCTGGGATCCATTGTTTTTGACCCCTATGTGAGCACTTTGTTGTTCCGACAAAAAACTCCCTAAGATATATCTCTGACAAACACCTCTAGTTCATCGAAATCCGGAACCCTCCGGGTGTAGAGCCCATTAATTTTCCTGAATGGTGTGTCAGCTTGAGAAAGTTCGCTTCCCCATTTAGGATTCCCGGAATGAAAATAGCGAATATGGTTGAATGATGAAGTTCTGCCAATCTTAGTATGTGCTTTACCTTTTTCATAATTTTTTGGCTGCGAGTTCCTTCTTGATGTTGAGGTACGTGCATTGTCCGCACGGCACTGGACTGGTTTTCCTCGAAGACTCTCCTGTACCTACACCGGTGTCCTATATGTGGCCCAAGGTTCCAGCTTTTATGGCATACAACCTACTTCTTTGGGAACACCACCTTCCTGACACTGTTCCTCAGTGTCAGAATTTTCCCAATCTGATATCCAAAAGGATTTCCCTTTGTCCAGCTGGGATGCCTGTTTCCATCAGGCTGACGACCTTCTTACTTTTATTGTAAGTACCATTTCGTTTTCATTATGTGAAGCATTCCATAATTACTTACAGCACCTTGTATTCCCAGGTGGTTCCTCCAAGTACCAACCCGGATAACACTGTCCATCTTCCACTATCCAATGAGATTGGGCACATTTAGTGTGGTGTGACTGTAGATTCTATTTGGTAAAATTCAGACGCTGCAGAGACATCGAGTGGAATTATGCATACTTCACTCTGTTGATGTAGATACCATCAAACCCATCACCCGCTTTGTTGCATGAATGGATCCGTTTGACTGTGTAACAAAACTTTAATCCTGGACTACACCCTGGATATTTTGTTGCAAGGTAAAAATTACTTCTTGCAGACCTGATACAGTACAGCCCCCAAGTGAATCATCCGATGTGACGGAACTGGAGACACTTAATGGTTCATTATTGATTCACATGTGCCCCTGCATACAGGTTATTGTCTGTTGCAGAGGACATAAGGGTAATCCATGCGTACCAGGATTAAAGATTGTCTAGGTATGAGAAATTTCTTAAACCCTGCTAGCGGAGATAAGATGTGCTCACCTTCATATCTTTGTTAAATAGTCAGGCTAACCCAAAAGGTAACTCCTAAAACTAAAAATGCTGTTGGAAGATAGCAAACCCTTAAATCACACTGATGGACAGTGATATAGTACATGAAAGTAGGCATCCTGTAGATCCAGGGGTAGCCTAATCCCCTGGCTCTATGCCGAGCATAAGGAATATAACAATTGCAAGTGCAACCAAGGTTCCAAATGTATTTATTCAGCATTTTAATATTGCGCCTAGGCCGAAATGACCCGTTTGGCTTTCGAATTTACCAGGTTGGGGTAAAAACGTTGTCCTCGTTTGCAAGAGGAATTGGAATGACTATATTTGCTGAAGCAATTCCTGAACTGCTTCTTTATTTTATTATTATCCTTTATTTATATGGCGCCACAAGGGTTCCGCAGTGCTCAATTACAGAGTACATAAACAAATAATCAAACAGTTGATGACAGTATAGGACAAGTACAATGTAAATAAACATAGTTACATCAGCAGATTACACTGGAATAAGTATCAGGTGGCAGAAGACTGCTGGATTTGGTGCAGTTGAAGATTATTAAAGAAAGGATAAGCACATGAGGGAAGAGGGCCCTGCTCGTCAGAGCTTACATTCTAAAGCCTTGTCCTTCGTCTCTACCCGAGACGGCTGTGAAGGCGAAACCATACCTATTACTGTGTCAGAACTGTATGCCTGAAGAAATCGCCTCCCCCCCATCCCAGCCTGGGGTCCCCAGGTAGAGGCCCATACCATGCTACTGATGGCTAATCTTTCTACAGCACCTGTCCAGACGATCTCGCATCCGAGTATCAACCAAGCTCAACTCTGCTTATCTTCCAAACTCAGATGAGATTGGGCCTATCCAGTGTGGTGTAGCTGTAGATCCCAACCGGACTTTTGGCAGCCCCATGCCTTATTAGTCCTCCTAGGCATCAAAACCAGGGGCCGAAAAGCAGAACTTTAAGTTTAAAACTGTATGTGGAAGAAAGTTGACCTTTCTTGGAGTCCTGCTCCTGATTCCAGAATATCTGTTAATTCTTCACCAAAAAAAACTTTCCAGAAAGGACAACGATTCAGAACCTTTTCTAAATTCTAAATCAGCTTCTACATTCCAGCCAAAACTGCTCTGCGTGCAGATATGATTGGGGCTAATGACCTGGAGGAAATAATGCCCAAATCTATTGGTGCTTCTCCAGGATCATTGCACTATGGGGGTCATTCCGAGTTGTTCGCTCGTTGCCGATTTTCGCTATGCTGCAATTTGCTGCTAAATGCGCATGCGCATGGTACGCAGCGTGCATGCGCTAAGTTATTTAACTAAAAACTTAGCAGTTTTGCTGTGGATCCTGCGGCGCTTTTCAGTCGCTCTGCTGATTGGTGAATGATTGACAGGAAAGGGGCGTTATGGGTGGTAACAGAGCGTTTTCCGGGAGTGTGCTAAAAAATGCAGGCATGTCAGGGAAAAACGTGGGAGTATCTGGAGAAACGGGGGAGTGGCTGGCCGAACGCAGGGCATGTTTGTGACGTCAAACCAGGAACTAAACGGACTGAGCTGATCGCAATCTGTGAGTAGGTCTGGAGCTACTCAGAAACTGCAAAGAATTATTTAGTAGCAGTTCTGCTAATCTTTCGTTTGCAATTCTGCTAAGCTAAGATACACTCCCAGAGGGCAGGGGCCTAGCGTCTGCAATGCTGCTAAAAGCAGCTAGCGAGCGAACAACTCGGAATGACCCCCAATATGAGAATTTTGCCGTTATTGAAAAGATTCTCCTTCAGTTGCATTAGCCCAGGCAACCACTGTCTTTGCCATTGAAGCCAAAACCAAGGCTTGGCCCTATGACTGCCCTAGACAGGGAAAGCAAAGATAAAGTAGATTACTTACATAACTACTTTAGGAGCCACCTCTTTTTAAACATCCCCAACTGGAAGAAGGTAAGTAGAATTCAATTTCTTAGGAATCTAACTTTTTTTTTAAATTCAATAAGTTTTTATTGGTTTTTACAATGCTTTAACATTTAAACATTGCCTAGGGCAAAACATAACAAACATAAATCAAATAACTAAAACAATTAAACAAATAAAAAGTAATACATTCAACAACATGCTTACGGTATTACATAAAAAGCATAGTGTGTCGTGGTGCTATGTAACCCATTCAAAGTCATATATAGCAACAGAGCAGTGATGACCCAGATTTACTATATATTGTACACACATCGTATTATACTTTGTCACGGCAGTATCCTGCATTTGAACCCGGCCGACTATGGGCCACTCACCCCAGAGATCTCCCACATAAATCTCTCCCATCAGTTAGTTACATAAATCTAGGGCTCAGCAGTATTCATCCGTGAAGCGAAATAGCGAGAGCTCATCCACTTTCCCCATATAGCAATAAACTTTTTTTCCGCATTCCTGGCCAGATATACAAATTTTTCATGTATGACAGAGGCATTAACCAGAGCAATCCAGGATTGTGGTGCTGGGGCTTCATTAGCCATCCATAATCTGGCGACGCAAACCTTGGCCAAAGCACAGAGGTTGACAACATAGCGTCGACTGGGCGGATCTAGAACTTCCTCATCTATAGTTGCTAATATACAAGATATAGGTGTAAGTACGGTAGAGGGGATACCCGTATCAACTATAGCACGTATAACCTCCTCCCAAAAAATCGACACCAAGGGACATAGCCATATCATATGCCAAAAGTCTGCTCCCAGACTGCCACATTTGGGACATTTTGAACTGTGGGATCCCCCTATATGCGACAGTCTCAGAGGGGACATATATACCCTGTGTAACACGAACAACTGAATCTGTTGATATCGGACAGATGATGTTGAAAGCCGGCACGATCCCAGAGCACCCTCCCATAGATCATCCGACACTGGGCCTAGATCAGACTCCCACTTGGTCTTGAGGGAGCTAAGGGGGTCTATATGATGCATTTGAAGTAAACGGCCGTATATTTTGGAGACTAAATGACCGGATCCCACCGTCTGCAACAGCAGTTTGACCGGGGAATCAGTAAGCGCCGGCGGGCCATCGGGGAATTGGGCAGACATAGCATGCCGCAATTGGAGGAAGCGAAAGAGGGGACGTTAAATTCCTGTTGAATCTGCTGGAAGGATCTAAAAAACCCATCAGTGTATAAGTGTCCCAGTGAAGTTACTCCCCATGGTTCCCACACCTCCCTGACTTTAAGCTGACACAACTCCGGCAATCCATATTTATTGTCCAGTGGAGTGTCAGGGTCAATGCCCTGTCCTTGCAATATCCTGTGCGCCAGCCTCCAAACTGTAATATATTGTTTAATGATTGGTAGTGCCGACACTTTGACGCCTCCACAGAGAAGCAGTCTCAGTGGGGAACCACCTGGGTACTCCTGCAATACCAACTGCGAGTGCAGACTCGAAATGTCAGAATCATTAACCCATTCCCATAGATGTGCTAATTGTGCTGCAAAGTAATAAAAACGAAAGTTGGGAAGAGCCAGCCCCCCTGAAGTTTTGGGCCTGGTCAAAGTATTAAGTTTCAACCGTGCCCGTTTACTAGCCCAGACCAAAGAGGACAGCAAACCATCTATCTGTTTGAAAGTTTTCTGGGGGATGTATACTGGGGATTGTTGTAGAATGTACAGGAGTTTGGGTTGAAAAACCATTTTCACCATGTTAACCCTCCCTGTAACTGTCAGGGGCAGTTTCCCCCAGACCTTCAATTTATTGCGAAGATAATATATTTGCGGTGTAATATTAAGGGAAGTAAATTTATGAGGGTCGTTGGATACCCAAATGCCCAGATATTTAAAGGAATTCACCCATCTTAGTGGGAGATCAACCAATGGGGAGGCAGGGACCTCGCCCTGAAGCGGGATAATGGAGGATTTCTCCCAGTTGATCAGGAGCCCGGAGTAACATCCGAACTTATTAATAATATCTAAAATCTTAGGCATAGACTCAGCATAGCGATCCACAAATAGCAGGATGTCATCGGCATATAGAGCTATTTTCTCCTCCCTGGTGCCCACAGTATATCCAAAAATCTCAGGGTTCGCTCGCAGAAGACATGCAAGGGGTTCAATGGCCATAGCAAACAGGGTAGGGGACAATGGGCATCCCTGACGAGTACCTCTAGACAATGGAAAGGAATGTGATACAAAACCGTTCACCGCCACCCTAGCCAGGGGAGAGGAATACATCAATCGGACGAATTTGATAAAGCTGGGGCCTATACCAAACTTGTGCATGACACAAATACTCCCACTCCACGGAGTCAAAGGCCTTAGCGGCGTCCAATGATACTACTATGGATGAGGGTGCCTCACGGGAGACCTGGAGATGGGTAAATAATCGTCTAAGATTAATGGATGTTGATTTATTGGGCATAAACCCCGTCTGATCTGGGTGTATGAGCTGCGTAATGACTTGATTCAGTCTACATGCCAGGACCTTGGCCAGGATTTTAATGTCGGTCGGTAGAAGGGAGATAGGTCTATAAGAATCAACCTTCCTATGGTCCTTATCGGGCTTCGGAAGGACAATAATCAATGCCTCCGCCATAGATAATGGGAGGGATTCCTGTGTAAATATCTGATTATGTAACTCAAGTAATTGGGGGACAAAAAAATCTAAATGTCGTTTATATAGCTCAGACGGTATGCCGTCTAGCCCCGAAGCCTTCCCATTGGGAGCAGCATTGATCGCAGCCACAATCTCCTCTGGCGAGATAGGTGCCTCGAGGAAGTCATGCGCCTCACAGGTCAGCAAGGGGAGCTTTATAGTCTGTAGATATTCGTCTAATTGCATCGGGGTACATTCTAGTTTAGAGCTGTATAATCGCCTATAATACGACACGAATTCCGACGCAATCTGTGGGGTCTGCGATAAAGTGGTACCGTCTGAGGCCTCAATTTCAACCACGGTATTAGAGGATCTCTCACCCCGTGCCAGGGAGGCTAAATATGATCCCGGCCTATCCCCGGAGGCGTAAAAGGCGTGAGAGGAGAAGAGGAGTCTATGCTGAGTCTTTTCCATTAGATATTCCCTCCATTCCCCTTGGGCTGACAACCATGCAGATTTGGAACTATCCAAACAGTCCTGTAAATATTGTGCTTCTGCAGCAACACTTAGGGTCTCCAGTTCGGACTCCCGGTGCCTGAAAAAGTTTTTTAAATTAGCCACTCGTTTAATTAGGGTTCCCCGCAAAAAGGCCTTAAACGCATCCCATAAGTTAGAAATAGGCTGCCCAGCCTTGTTTATCTCGAAAAATTCCCGCCACGCGGCCACCAAATCGGAGCCGTCTCCCATATGTACTAGCCAGAACGGATTAAACTTCCACACTGCCTGGCCTCTAGAGCAATTAAAATCCAGGATCAATGTTAAAGGGGAGTGATCCGATATACCCCTAGTCTCATATTTGCTATCCCGGACCCTAGGAATCAGATCGCTCGAGAGAAGAGCCAGGTCAATCCTAGAGAACGAGGAGTGGGAGTGTGAGAAACATGAATATTGTTTAACAGATGGATGTCTCAGTCTCCAGGGATCAACCAGGCCCAACCCCGATACAACATCAGCAAAATCATTTCTACCAGAAAGTGGACCAGAGGGATTAGTAGAGAATCTATCCATCGCTTTACCTAATACATTGTTGAAATCCCCCATACAAACCACAGGTATTCCCGGTGACAGGGCCATAAACCCTGCAACTTTTTTCAGGACATCGGAGGAGTACGGGGGAGGCACATACACGGACAGTAAAAGCAAAGGGGTACAGTGGATCTTACACTTTAAAAACACATATCTCCCCCATGGGTCCGTTTGTACTGACTCCACCACAAAGGGAACAGACTTCTTTACAAGGATAGAGACTCCCCGAGAGGCAGAGGTGTGTGTAGAATGGAATGCCCACCCCACCCAAGGTCTCTTAATGGCCAGGGTCTTGCTGCCCACCAGGTGGGTCTCCATAAGACATATCACATCAGCGGCATACTGCTTAATTTGTCTAAGCACCAGAGATCGTTTAATCATGTCATTGAGTCCCCGCACATTCCATGACAACATCCTAAGTCCAACCATGAGGGGTCGTTGTGATAATAATAGAGGCTACAGCCCACAGCCAGCCAGATCCATCCTCACTGCATACAAGTACAAGGCACCACCGCTCAATGAATAGATTCGTAAGCCACACATACTCAAATTCCAAACATCCATACAAAAAACAACCGTAGCCTTTAACTTCCCCCCTCCCCCCACCCTGTACACTACTCCCAACCTGCAGCATACCTGGATCCCCTAACCTAACACCGGCTCAAACCCAGAGCACACAACGAGTTATACTCTGGGTGGAGCCAAGAATATAATGGCCCTGAGAAAGAGAAAACAAAACACAAACAAAACATCCCCAGCCATTAGACTAAATCACCCCTATAAGATAGAAAAAGGGGCGAAACATACAAAGTCTCCCCCCGGGACTTAAGAACAAAATACAATCGGATATATTCGGACCACTGATATATCCCTCCTCTCCCCCAGCCCTCCCAACCCCCGCATCTCAGCAATATAATTATAATAATTGGTCAGTATGAGGAGAATACCAAAACAAAAAATCAGGTAAATAATTATCCCCCCCACCACCCTCACATCCTCAGGGAGCAGCATTTAGATACTTAAACATTTTCCACATCCTGCATCCCCCCAGTAGATATGCAGATAATCTTATCCTGTACAGAAAATCTCTTGCAACTAGAGTCACAGGAATTAATCACGGATCAGCAAGAGCCCGTCTCGCCGGGAAGCGTCTATCCAGCCATACCATCGCCTCTCGAGGAGCCGCAAAAAATTTGGTTTCACCATCAGCTACCACTCGTAATCGTGATGGAAAGAGCATGGCGTGTGGCAGATCAAGTTCCCGGAGTCTCCTCTTAACAGGCAGAAATTGAGCTCTATCTTTCTGCACCTCCACCGCGAAGTCTGGGAAGACCGATATTGGCGACCCGTTCCATTTTAGGGGGCCTTTCGTGCGAGCAAGTTTCAGAACAGTGTCCCGGTCGCGGAAGTGGAGGAACTTGGAGATGAAGGTACGAGGCGGAGCCCCCGGAGGCAGTGGGCGCATCGGAACTCTATGAGCTCGTTCTATGGTGAAATGAGGCGAGAATTCATCGGATCCAAATGCCTTCCGAAGCCATGTTTCTAGAAATTCCTCAGGAGATGAGCCTTCCTCCTTCTCGGGCAAACCGATGAAGCGGACATTATTGCGACGTAAGCGTCCCTCCATATCCGTTAGTTTTTTGCGCACATCAGTCATCTGAGACTCCAAAGTATCAGTTCGCCGTCCCAGCGGGGTGACAGTATCCTCGACATTGGAGATACGGGTATCAGCCTCACCCACCCTCTCTCTCACCCGTTGTAGGTCTTGATGGATAATGGAGAGGTCGGACTGCACCTGTCCAATTTTATCAGCCAAGCGGGCCTCACTAGCTGTCACAGCATCCAACACTCTTTGTAATGCAGCATCGGGCGGTTCTGATGAGGCAGAGCTGTATGCAGGAGAGGGGGGCGAAGACTCAGCTTGTGTAGTTTCCCTCCTCTGGTGTTGGGGACCGGGATTGCGAACAAACTTCTCCATTGCGCCCGCCGCCGCGTTTTGTTGGCGGCCTTTCACCATTTTGGATAACACAATGCCGCCGTACTCGACCGGATATATATCAAAGCAATGCAGGCAAAGAGAGGGGGCTCAGGTACTAGTACGCTGTGAGAGGGCCAAGAGGTGCGGGACAAATATATATATATAGAAGGACCAGTGGTCTTGGTAGTGTTGCTGAGTGTCGGCACAGTGGATTTGGGAACTGTGTTCTGAATCAGGGAGTCAGGCACTTCCCAGCCGAACAGACGGCACCCCCCTGAGGCAGAGCAATGCAGGGCTCTCAGTATTAGTCTCCAGCCTTCAGTCAGGTTCAGCTGCCCAAACAATATGCGAGAGACACTTCCAGCAGGAGAGGTGTGGTCAGGAGCAGAACCGAGCCCGCTGCCAACCACAAGATGGCGCCCGGAAAACCCCACAAACAGTACAGCCGGTGTTATAGCCCTCAGGGGAGCAAGGCTCGTGTAATATACAGCGGGGGTGCTCTCCAGCCGGCGCACAGGTTGCTCCAAATCCAGCCCAGGACTGTCAGGGGCGGGCGGCGGAGCTCCGTGCACGCGGCCCGCCAACCGCAAGATGGCGCCCGGCGGCTCCCCGCAGTCAGCCCAGCCGCGACAAGTGTCCTGGCCGAGCGACGAGTTGTTCAAGCGGCGGGGCCCCCGTGCTACCCTCCCGCCGGCCGTGAGGTATGTTAGGCAAGCCGGGTGGGAGAGGAATGGTATAGCTCCGGGGCAGCGCCGTCCAAGATGGCGCCGGCCTCATGCAGGTCGGGTCCAGCACACTCCTGTAAACGGTCCCAGCAAGGACACAGGGCACAGAATCACAGTAAAACGTAGCCCAGATCGGACAGCAGGCATTCAGACAGCCGTCCAGGGCCACTTAGGTAGTCACTCAGGGGTAACAGGATATAGTCAGGATACTGTTGGCTGGGGAGCTAGGAGAACACGTCCTACTCCATATCCAATCAGGCCACGCCCCCTAGGATTCTAACTTTTAATTGGGCATAGCCCCAACCTCTTCCCTGGTTACTGTCAGCTGATCTGACTCAGGATACTCAGGTTTAAATACAGGTGCCTAGGTTTTTAACCAGGCTCCCTCAATGCTTTTTTCTCTGACGTCCTAGTGGATGCTGGGGACTCCGTAAGGACCATGGGGAATAGCGGCTCCGCAGGAGACTGGGCACAACTATGAAAGATTTAGGACTACCTGGTGTGCACTGGCTCCTCCCTCTATGCCCCTCCTCCAGACCTCAGTTAGAATCTTGTGCCCGGCCGAGCTGGTTGCACACTAGGGGCTCTCCTGAGCTCTTAGAAAAGAAAGTATATTTAGGTTTTTTATTTTCAGTGAGATCTGCTGGCAACAGACTCACTGCTACGAGGGACTGAGGGGAGAAGAAGCGAACCTACCTGCTTGCAGCTAGCTTGGGCTTCTTAGGCTACTGGACACCATTAGCTCCAGAGGGATCGAACACAGGCCCAGCCTCGGTCGTCCGCCGTCCCCCTTGCAGAGCCAGAAGCAAGAAGAACGTCCAGGAAATCCGCGGCTGAAGACTCCGGTCTTCATTAAGGTAGCGCACAGCACTGCAGCTGTGCGCCATTGCTCCCCATGCACACCACACACTCCGGTCACTGATGGGTGCAGGGCGCTGGGGGGGTGGGGGGCGCCCTGGGCTGCAATAAGAGTACCTTAGCTTGGCAAAAGAACACATAATATAGTCAGTAAGACTATATATGTGTAAAATCCCCTGCCAGAAATATCCTGAAAAAAGCGGGAGAAGTCCGCCGAGAAGGGGGCGGGGCTATCTCCCTCAGCACACTGGCGCCATTTCCTCTCACAGCTCCGCTGGAAGGACGCTCCCACGGCTCTCCCCTGCAGTTTCCAGGCTCAATAGGGTAAAAAAGAGAGGGGGGGGGGGGGGGCACTAAATTTAGGCGCAAACTGTGTATTATAGCAGCTATAGGGGAAAAATCACTGTGTGTAGTGTGTATCCCTGCATTATATAGCGCTCTGGTGTGTGCTGGCATACTCTCTGTCCCTGTCTCCCCAAAGGACTTTGTGGGGTCCTGTCCTCAGTCAGAGCATTCCCTGTGTGTGTGCGGTGTGTCGGTACGGCTGTGTCGACATGTTTGATGAGGAGGCTTATGTGGAGGCGGAGCAGGTGCTGATAAATGTGATGTCACCCCCTGCGGGGTCGACACCTGAATGGATGGACATGTGGAAGGAATTACGCGACAGTGTCAACTCCTTACATAAAAGGTTTGACGACATAGCAGATGTGGGACAGCCGGCTTCTCTGCCCGTGCCTGCCTAGGCGTCTCAAAAGCCATCAGGGGCTCTAAAACGCCCACTACCTCAGATGGCAGACACAGATGTCGACACGGAGTCTGACTCCAGTGTCGACGACGATGAGACTAGTGTACATTCCAATAGAGCCACTCGTTATATGATTACGGCAATGAAAAATGTGTTGCACATTTCTGATATTACCCCAGGTACCACAAAAAAGGGTATTATGTTTGGGGAGAAAAAGCTACCAGTGGTTTTTCCCCCATCTGATGAATTAAATGAAGTGTGTGAAGAAGCGTGGGCTTCCCCCGATAAGAAACTGGTAATTTCTAAAAAGTTACTAATGGCGTACCCTTTCCCGCCAGAGGACAGGTCACGTTGGGAGACATCCCCTAGGGTGGATAAAGTGCTCACACGTCTGTCAAAAAAGGTGGCACTACCGTCTCCGGACACGGCCGCCCTAAAGGAGCCTGCGGATAGAAAGCAGGAGGCTATCCTGAAGTCTGTATATACACACTCAGGAATTATACTGAGACCGGCTATTGCTTCAGCATGGATGTGCAGTGCTGCAGCTGCGTGGTCAGATTCCCTGTCGGAAAACATTGATACCCTAGACAGGGACACTATATTGCTAACCGTAGAGCATATTAAAGACGCTGTCTTATACATGAGAGATGCACAGAGGGATATTTGCCGGCTGGCATCTAAAATAAACGCAATGTCCATTTCTGCCAGGAGAGGATTGTGGACTCGGCAGTGGACAGGAGATACAGATTCTAAAAGGCACATGGAAGTTTTGCCTTACAAGGGTGAGGAGTTGTTTGGGGATGGTCTCTCGGACCTCGTTTCCACAGCGACAGCTGGGAAGTCAGCATTTTTACCCCATGTTCCCTCACAGCCAAAGAAAGCACCGTATTATCAGGTACAGTCCTTTCGGCCCCAGAAAGGCAAGCGGGTTAGAGGCGCGTCCTTTCTGCCCAGAGGCAGAGGTAGAGGTAAAAAGCTGCAACATACAGCCAGTTCCCAGGAACAAAAGTCCTCCCCCGCTTCCTCTAAGTCCACCGCATGACGCTGGGGCTCCACAGGCGGAGCCAGGTACGGTGGAGGCCCGTCTCAAGAACTTCAGCGACCAGTGGGCTCGCTCACGGGTGGATCCCTGGATTCTACAAGTAGTATCTCAGGGGTACAAGCTGGAATTCGAGACGTCTCCCCCTCACTGTTTCCTCAAATCTGCCTTGCCGACAGCTCCCCCGGACAGGGAGGCAGTGCTAGAGGCGATTCACAAGCTGTATTCTCAGCAGGTGATAATCAAGGTACGGGGTTACTATTCAACAACGACGGGGTTACTATTCCACAATGTTTGTGGTACCGAAACCGGACGGTTCGGTGAGACCCATTTCAAATTTAAAATCCTTGAACACTTATATAAGAAGGTTCAAGTTCAAGATGGAATCGCTCAGGGCGGTGATTGCAAGCCTGGACGAGGGGGATTACATGGTATCACTGGACATCAAGGATGCTTACCTGCATGTCCCCATTTACCCTTCTCACCAGGAGTACCTCAGATTTGTGGTACAGGACTGTCATTACCAATTCCAGACGTTGCCGTTTGGTCTGTCCACGGCACCGAGGGTATTTACCAAGGTAATGGCCGAAATGATGATACTCCTTCGGAAAAAGGGAGTTTTAATTATCCCATACTTGGACGATCTCCTTATAAAGGCGAGGTCCAGGGAACAGTTGTTGATCGGAGTAGCACTAGCTCGGGAAGTGCTACAACAGCACGGCTGGATCCTGAATATTCCAAAGTCGCAGCTGGTTCCTACAACGCGTCTACTGTTCCTGGGGATGGTTCTGGACACAGAACAGAAAAAAGTGTTTCTCCCGGAGGAGAAGGCCAAGGAGTTGTCATCTCTAGTCAGAGACCTCCTAAAACCAAAACAGGTGTCGGTGCACCACTGCACGCGAGCCCTGGGAAAGATGGTGGCTTCTTACGAAGCAATTCCATTCGGAAGGTTCCATGCAAGGATCTTTCAGTGGGATCTGTTGGACAAGTGGTCCGGATCGCATCTTCAGATGCATCGGCTGATAACCCTGTCTCCAAGGGCCAGGGTGTCGCTGCTGTGGTGGCTGCAGAGTGCTCATCTTCTAGAGGGCCGCAGATTCGGCATACAGGACTGGATCCTGGTGACCACGGATGCCAGCCTTCGAGGTTGGGGGGCAGTCACACAGGGAAGAAACTTCCAGGGACAATGGTCGAGTCAGGAGACTTCCCTTCACATAAATATTCTGGAACTAAGGGCCATTTACAATGCCCTAAGTCAGGCAAGACCCCTGCTTCAACACCAGCCGGTGCTGATCCAGTCAGACAACATCACGGCGGTCGCCCGTGTAAACCGACAGGGCGGTACAAGAAGCAGGATGGCGATGGCAGAAGCCACAAGGATTCTCCGATGGGCGGAAAATCATGTGTTAGCACTGTCAGCAGTGTTCATTCCCGGAGTGGACAACTGGGAAGCAGACTTTCTCAGCAGACACGACCTCCACCCGGGAGAGTGGGGACTTCATCCAGAAGTCTTCCAAATGGTGGTACACCGGTGGGAAAGGCCACAGGTGGACATGATGGCG
Source organism: Pseudophryne corroboree (assembly GCF_028390025.1). Taxonomy (NCBI): domain Eukaryota; kingdom Metazoa; phylum Chordata; class Amphibia; order Anura; family Myobatrachidae; genus Pseudophryne; species Pseudophryne corroboree. The sequence continues at coordinate 648,005,453 of NC_086448.1, forward strand.
TCCCGCCTCAACAAAAAGCTAAAAAGATATTGCGCCAGGTCAAGGGACCCTCAGGCGATAGCTGTGGATGCTTTAGTGACACCGTGGGTGTACCAGTCGGTTTATGTGTTCCCTCCTCTTCCTCTCATACCCAAGGTACTGAGGATAATAAGAAGGAGAATGTCAGATTGTGTTTTGGCTGTGTCCCCGGAGGGGGCGCTAGTGGGTCAGTGGAGGTAGCTGGGAGAAAACGAGGAGGCTGGATAACGTTCCTGCGCATGGGCGCAATGATATTTATTAGCAGATGATATAAACAGAATGGCAGCAGAAATAATAATAACAAATGGAAATGTCAATCACACAGCGTAATAGCTGAAAGTCTATGGCAACAGGATGACAGATGACTGGAGAAATAATAACCGGTAATATGATAAACAGAAGAACAGGTGCTTGTAGAGATGATTCTGGTTAGGAAACCAGTGCAGGTTTTAAACATGAAACTTGGCAGTGAGATGTTAAATGGCAAACCTGGTAGCAGAGGCAGGAGTCTGACTATCCACAGTGCAGGTGGTGAAGCACTGACAGCAGCAAGCTGTATCACAGGTGGAGGAATGGAACACACCTGGAGTCAGTCTCCACTGCAAGGCTGAAGCACACAAGGTGGTGATGAGTGTGAAGCCTGTTTGAAGATTGCAGGTATTGCTGGGCCTTGAAGTTCCACGGAGCTGTGCAGAGTAACCAGGAGTACAAGTCTTTAAGCAGAGAGCCAGGAACACGGAAGGAACAGGAACAGATCCTTTCACATGGGTCGCAGGAGTGACACAAAGTCCAGGATGCCTGCAGACTGATCCTGCAGTCTCTTATGTACCCCTTGGTGCACAGGCATTGGATGAGTGAGGGAAAGTGGGTGCGGCCAAGCACCGGATTGGCCGCTGTATGCTGGTTGTTGTGAACTGTCATGGCGGCGCCCATGCCGCGGCCTAGCGGGAACGCGGCGTGCTACACGCCTGCTGTCTCAGGAGCGCTCCCAGGCCCGTGATGGCGTCCAGAGGCAGGGACACGGACGACAGGTGACCGCAGGGAGCCAGGTCGGAGTCCGCAACGGCGGACGGATGTCAGCTTGGTGAGTCGATTCCTGACAGTACCCCCCCCTTTAAGGGTGGACACCGAACACCCACGTGGCTTGGATGGATGAGTGCTGTGGAAGACACGGACCAACCTTGGAGCATGGACATCCGATGAATTTACCCAACTTCTTTCCTCTGGGCCATAACCGGACCAATCGACCAGGTACTGGAGACGTCCATACCGGCAACGAGAGTCCAGAATTTTGCCAATCTCGAATTCCACGCCCCGCTGAGTTCGAATTTTGGGGCCAACTGGAAGAGCACTCTGAAAACGGTTCAGGACTAGAGGTCTGAGGAGAGAAACATGAAAAGCGTTAGGTATTCGAAGAGAAGGTGGTAACTTCAGTTTATAGGCCACAGGGTTGATGACTCTTTCGACAGGGAAAGGACCAATGAAACGGGGTGCAAACTTCATGGACGGAACCCTAAGACGGAGGTTACGGGTTGACAGCCAAACCTTGTCCCCAGGTTTCAGGTTAGGAACCGCACGTCTCTTGCGGTCGGCAAAGTACTTGTACCGGCTGGAGGCCTTTTTGAGAGACGCGTGAATCTTTCTCCAAATTAATGAGAACTGAGTCAGAGCAGTAGTGGCAGCAGGAACATCCATATGAGGGAGTTCTTGGAAGTCTGGAACACGGGGATGTTGCCCATATACTGCGAAGAATGGTGTTGTTTCAGTAGCAGTATGATAGCGGAAGTTGTGGGCAAACTCGGCCCATGGGAGCAGATCGAACCAGTCATCCTGGGAAGATGAAACATACAATCTTAAAAACGTCTCAAGTTCTTGATTAACCCTCTCTGTCTGCCCATTCGTCTGAGGATGGTACGATGATGAAAACTTCAGCTTGACTTGCATGGCAGAACAGAGGGCCCTCCAAAACCTCGCTACAAACTGTACCCCCCGGTCGGATATTATTTCCGAGGGTAGACCATGTAAGCGGAAAATCTCCCGTAGGAAGATTTGGGCAAGTTTCGGGGCAGAAGGGAGACCCTGGAGAGGAACAAAATGAGCCATCTTGGTGAATCTGTCCACTACAACCCAGATGGTATTGTATCCCTGAGAAGGAGGAAGGTCGGTGATAAAATCCATGGACAGGTGTGACCAGGGACGACTAGGAACAGACAATGGTTGTAACTGACCTGCTGGAGACTGACGAGGAGTCTTATGCTGCACACACTTAGGACAGGATGCCACGAAATCCTTGATGTCAGCCTTCATCTTAGGCCACCAGTACGTCTCAGAGAGAAACTTGAAGGTCTTCAGGACACCAGGATGACCGGTGAACCTGGATTGATGAGCCCAAGATAGCAACTTGGGACGGAGTTCTGGGGAAACAAAAGTCTTACCAGGAGGAGGAGCTGGGGAGACTTGAGATGCAGCGAACACCACTGGACTCAGGATGGAATGAGGCACTGAGTCAGGCGTTTCCTCTTCGAATTCCATAGATCGGGATAAAGCGTCAGCTTTAACATTCTGCGAACCTGGGCGGAAATGAAGCTTAAAATTAAAACGTGAGAAAAACATAGCCCACCTGGACTGGCGAGGATTAAGGCACTGAGCTGCCTTTAAGTATAGCAGGTTTTTATGATCCGTGTAGATGTTGAACGGATGTTTGGCCCCTTCTAGGAGGTATCTCCATTCCTCGAGAGCCAGCTTGATCGCCAATAGTTCTTGATCTCCAACGGAGTAGTTAGCTTCTGCAGGAAGGAATTTGCGAGAATAAAATCCACAAGGGTGGACTTTCCCATCGGTTCCCTTCTGGGAGAGAACAGCTCCAACCCCAACTGTAGAGGCGTCCACCTCCAACTCGAACGGTCTGTTTACATCTGGCTGAGACAGAACTGGGGCAGACATAAAGGCCAGTTTGATCTTCTGGAAGGCTGCTAAGGCTTCTTCTGACCAGTTGGAATGGTTTGCCCCTTTCCGAGTCAGGTTGGTAATAGGAGCGATGAGAGTGGAGAATCCCCGAATAAATTTCCTATAATAGTTGGCAAAACCCAGGAACCGCTGGATAGACTTGAGAGAATTTGGAATGGACCAATTGGCAATAGCTTCCAATTTTGTCGGGTCCATCTGAAGATCCGATCCGGAAATTATATAACCCAGGAAGGGTATAGAGGGAACTTCAAAGGTGCATTTAGAAAGTTTACCGTAGAGCCGGTTCTCACGAAGACGTCGGAGGACTTCACGGACTTGTAGACGATGAGATGGAAGGTCTTGGGAGAAGATGAGGATATCATCCAAGTAAACAACGAGGTACTTATACAGGACATCACGAAAGATTTCGTTCACAAAGTGTTGGAACACTGCTGGAGCATTACTCAACCCAAATGGCATTACCAGGTATTCGTAATGGCCATCTCGAGTGTTAAAAGCAGTCTTCCACTCGTCACCACTCCGGATTCTGATGAGATTGTAGGCACCGCGGAGATCTAACTTGGTGAAGATGCGGGCTCCTTTAACTCTGTCAAATAATTCGGTAATGAGTGGTAATGGATAACTATTTTTAATGGTAATGTCATTGAGACCCCGGTAGTCAATGCATGGACGCAGTCCTCCATCCTTCTTTTTAACAAAGAAGAAACCTGCACCAGCGGGTGATGATGAAGGGCGGATGAATCCCTTTTGTAGATTCTCCCTGATATATTCACTCATCGCCTCGGTTTCAGGAACAGACAACGGGTAGGTGCGCCCCCTAGGTGGCTTCTTGCCAGGAAGGAGATCGATGGGACAATCCCATTCCCTATGGGGCGGTAGGACATCAGCGGCCTTCTCACTGAAGACATCTGAGAAATCTTGATAAACTGCTGGGAGACTTGACTGTGTCTTAACTTCGGTAGACTTTATGGGACACACTTGGGCTAAACAGGACTGATGGCAATGTGAACCCCATGAGGTAAGCTGCAACGTTGACCAGTCAAACTGTGGATTATGTAGCTGGAGCCAGGGCATGCCCAAGACGATCTCCTGGGTGGCTTGAGGGATGACTAAGAACTTAATCAGTTCAGAGTGTAGGAATCCAACTCCCAGAACCACTGGGGCAGTTTGATGAGAAATATTCCCCTTGGAGATTCGACTACCATCCACAGCGGTAATATAAACTGGACAGGAAAGTTCACATATAGGTAAGCAAAATTTATTTACCGCAGCTTGGGTGATGAAGTTACCTGCAGCTCCACAGTCCACTAATGCTGATGCGGACTGGAGCCCAACTGAAGTCTCTAACGTCACAGGAAGGATAAGGTCTTGATTAGAAGGAGCTTGACTAAAAGATCCCAACTTGACTCCTCCTTTACAAGTCAGGATCTGGCGTTTCCCGAACGCACTGTGCAGGAGTTAATCTGATGGCCCGCAGCCGCACAGTACAGACAGAGTCTCTCACGCATTCTTCTTGCCCGCTCTTCAGGAGTTAGGCGGGACCTATTTACCTGCATAGGCTCGTCAGAAGAAGGAGACTGGAACTGTACTGAAGGTATCATCCTTGATCTGCGTGGCTCACTCCGAGCGCGTTCATTATTGCGTTCGCGGATGCGAGAGTCCAACTTAATGCACAAGGAAATCAATTCAGACAATTGTACAGGAAGGTCGCGGGTCGCCAGTTCATCTTTGATCCGGTCAGAAAGTCCATGCCAGAAAGCTGCTACCAGGGCCTGATTATTCCACTGAATCTCTGCGGCCAACGTCTGGAACTGAATGACATATTGTCCCATGCTACGGGTACCTTGACGAAGTTGAATCAGGTCAGCGGAAGCTGATGTTGCACGACCAGGCTCGTCAAAGATCCGTCTGAAGGTTGACACGAAGTCTGTGTAGTTGTTAATCAGAGGGTCAGCACGTTCCCACAGAGGAGACACCCAGCTCAGAGCAGATCCAGAAAGTAAGGAGATGATGTAGGCAACCTTGGATCTTGGCGTGGGGAAATTATGTGGCAACAACTCAAACTGGATTTCACATTGGTTGAGAAACCCGCGACATAACTTTGGACTGCCATCATACTTGCTTGGCACGGGCAGGTGCAGACGTGACACTGGAGCTGATGCAGCCGGCATAGAGGAACTCACAGCACTGGCAGGTGCTGGAGTAACAGGAACAGTAGGAGTAAGTACACTAGGCAGGGATTGCTGTAGTGTATCTATCCGGGAGGACATCCCTTGCAGGAATTGAAACATCTGCTGCTGCGCAGCCTCTTGACCATCCAGACGGGAGACCAGATTTTGCAAGGCCTCTGACCCCACACTCCGTCCACCATCCGAGTCCATCGATCCTGGACTTACTGTCAGATTGTGTTTTGGCTGTGTCCCCGGAGGGGGCGCTAGTGGGTCAGTGGAGGTAGCTGGGAGAAAACGAGGAGGCTGGATAACGTTCCTGCGCATGGGCGCAATGATATTTATTAGCAGATGATATAAACAGAATGGCAGCAGAAATAATAATAACAAATGGAAATGTCAATCACACAGCGTAATAGCTGAAAGTCTATGGCAACAGGATGACAGATGACTGGAGAAATAATAACCGGTAATATGATAAACAGAAGAACAGGTGCTTGTAGAGATGATTCTGGTTAGGAAACCAGTGCAGGTTTTAAACATGAAACTTGGCAGTGAGATGTTAAATGGCAAACCTGGTAGCAGAGGCAGGAGTCTGACTATCCACAGTGCAGGTGGTGAAGCACTGACAGCAGCAAGCTGTATCACAGGTGGAGGAATGGAACACACCTGGAGTCAGTCTCCACTGCAAGGCTGAAGCACACAAGGTGGTGATGAGTGTGAAGCCTGTTTGAAGATTGCAGGTATTGCTGGGCCTTGAAGTTCCACGGAGCTGTGCAGAGTAACCAGGAGTACAAGTCTTTAAGCAGAGAGCCAGGAACACGGAAGGAACAGGAACAGATCCTTTCACATGGGTCGCAGGAGTGACACAAAGTCCAGGATGCCTGCAGACTGATCCTGCAGTCTCTTATGTACCCCTTGGTGCACAGGCATTGGATGAGTGAGGGAAAGTGGGTGCGGCCAAGCACCGGATTGGCCGCTGTATGCTGGTTGTTGTGAACTGTCATGGCGGCGCCCATGCCGCGGCCTAGCGGGAACGCGGCGTGCTACACGCCTGCTGTCTCAGGAGCGCTCCCAGGCCCGTGATGGCGTCCAGAGGCAGGGACACGGACGACAGGTGACCGCAGGGAGCCAGGTCGGAGTCCGCAACGGCGGACGGATGTCAGCTTGGTGAGTCGATTCCTGACAGAGAAGAGTAAGAACTATAATCATTGTTCCGGATTGGCCAAGAAGAGCTTGGTACCCAGAACTTCAAGAAATGATATCAGAGGAACCATGGCCTCTGCCGCTCAGACAGGACCTGCTGCAGCAGGGACCCTGTCTGTTCCAAGACTTACCGCGACTGCGTTTGACGGCATGGCGGTTGAACGCCGGATCCTGAAGGAAAAGGGCATTCCGGAGGAAGTCATCCCTACGCTGATTAAAGCTAGGAAGGAGGTGACCGCAAACCATTATCACCGCATATGGTGAAAATATGTTGCGTGGTGTGAGGCCAGAAGGGCCCCAACGGAGGAATTTCAGCTGGGTCGATTTCTGCACTTCCTACAGTCAGGGGTGACTATGGGCCTCAAATTAGGTTCCATTAAGGTCCAGATTTCGGCTCTGTCGATTTTCTTCCAAAAAGAACTGACTTCACTGCCTGAAGTTCAGACGTTTGTTAAAGGAGTGCTGCATATTCAACCCCCTTTTGTGCCTCCAGTGGCACCTTGGGATCTCAACGTGGCGTTGGATTTCCTTAAGTCACATTGGTTTGAGACACTTAAAACCGTGGAACTAAAATATCTCACGTGGAAAGTGGTCATGCTGTTGGCCTTGGCTTCGGCCAGGCGTGTGTCAGAATTGGCGGCTTTGTCATGTAAAAGCCCTTATCTGATTTTCCATATGGATAGGGCAGAATTGAGGACTCGTCCCCAATTTCTTCCTAAGGTGGTATCAGCTTTTCATTTGAACCAACCTATTGTGGTGCCTGCGGCTACTAAAGACTTGGAGGATTCCAAGTTGCTGGACGTAGTCAGGGCCCTGAAAATCTATGTTTCCAGGACGGCCGGAGTCAGGAAAACTGACTTGCTATTTATCCTGTATGCGCCCAACAAGCTGGGTACTCCTGCTTCAAAGCAGTCTATTGCTCGCTGGATCTGTAGTGCGATTCAACTTGCACATTCTGCGGCTGGACTGCCGCATCCTAAATCTGTAAAAGGCCATTCCACGAGGAAAGTGGGCTCTTCTTGGGCGGCTGCCCGAGGGGTCTCGGCTTTACAACTTTGCCGAGCTGCTACTTGGTCGGGTTCAAACACATTTGCTAAATTCTACAAGTTTGATACCCTGGCTGAGGAGGACCTTGAGTTCTCTCATTCGGTGCTGCAGAGTCATCCGCACTCTCCCGCCCGTTTGGGAGCTTTGGTATAATCCCCATGGTCCTTACGGAGTCCCCAGCATCCACTAGGACGTCAGAGAAAATAAGAATTTACTCACCGGTAATTCTATTTCTCGTAGTCCGTAGTGGATGCTGGGCGCCCATCCCAAGTGCGGATTGTCTGCAATACTTGTATATAGTTATTGCCTAACTAAAGGGTTATTGTTTGGAGCCATCTATTCGAGAGGCTCAGTTGTTGTTCATACTGTTCACTGGGTATAGTATCACGAGTTGTACGGTGTGATTGGTGTGGCTGGTATGAGTCTTACCCGGGATTCAAAATCCTTTCCTTATTGTGTCAGCTCTTCCGGGCACAGTTCCTAACTGAGGTCTGGAGGAGGGTCATAGAGGGAGGAGCCATTGCGGACCAGGTAGTCCTAAATCTTTCTTAGTTGTGCCCAGTCTCCTGCGGAGCCGCTATTTCCCATGGTCCTTACGGAGTCCCCAGCATCCACTACGGACTACGAGAAATAGAATTACCGGTGAGTAAATCCTTATTATTTAGCTCAGCTATATTCCCGCTGAGACCTACCTCTTCTTTGTATAATGAAGTAGAATAACTTGGACTATCATCTTCTGATGAATTCAACAATGTGTAGCCTGCGAATGTGAAGATTTTACTTATCATTGCTCTGAGAAGCTGCTGCTGGGAGGGATGCACCATAGGTGGATCTGCATGTAAAGGCTCTACCTGGTACAGGATTCTGAAGAGATTATCCATTCAGTTTATTGGATAAAATGTGTGCAAAGATAGCCCAATGAGGATACATTTATACCTGAATCTGCTTTGTAATTCTGCTGAAGCTAAACACTATGCACATGAACCATCCTGAACCAGATCATGAGAGGACAATACAGCTTTTGTAAAACAAACATAATATGAGTGTCCTCACCTTTGCAGCTCTTATACATGATAAATAATCAGCACTTCCACAGTATACTACACAATCTTGTGACTGTAATCTTTAAATGATATTCATCCGACCCTCCATGCATCAGCACTGAGGATCTGCAAGACAGACTAAACAGACATATAGTAAAGTCAGTCTAAATACTAGCAGACAGTCACATTAGTATAATAAGCAATATGACTATATCATCAACTAGAAATAACATTTCATTTATGTAGGAGAACACATTTACTGAATCATATTTAAACAGATCTAACGTATTCAGCCGCATTGCGAAAGAAACAACAGTAATGGTAGACTCATATGCAATAGACACTTTGGGGTATATGCAATTGCGGTCGAATTCCCAAAAATGTCGAAAAACGGGGCATTTTCGACACAAAAAAAAATCGACAATGCAATACAGTACTTTTCGACAAAAAAACTGACTTTTCAGATTCGACTTTTTGCAATTCGACATTTTGAAAATTCGACATGTCTGCAGTGGTAAAAATGCGGCAATTCGACAAAAGTATATTCAATTGAAGAATGTTGATTCGACTTTAGTGCTTTTCGACAGTAATATCGTCAATTTCCTTCCGCCTCACTTTGCTGGCGGAATCTATTAAAAAAAATTAAAACGTGTTTTTTTTGTGTTTTTTTATTGCTAATAGCATATCTATTTATATTAGAAGGGATTATGTACTTGGTTTGTCTATTAGAGGGACACAAGTATTATTTATATATTTTTAAAAAGAATATTTTTTTTAACTGACTAAAATAGAGAGAGCATGGTTTTTAGTGGGAAGGGGTGGGACTGGGTTAAAATCAAGAAAAAAAATGCGTGGGGTCCCCCCTCCTAAGCATAACCAGCCTCGGGCTCTTCGAGCCGGTCCTGGTTGTCAAAATACGGGGGGAAAACGGACAGGGGATCCCCCGTATTTTTAGAACCAGCACCGGGCTCTGCGTCCGGTCCTGGTGCAAAAAATACGGGGGACAAAAAGCGTAGGGGTCCCCCGTATTTTTTGTACCAGCACCGGGCTCCACTAGCTGGGGAGATAATGCCACAGCCGGGAGACACTTTTATACCGGTCCCTGCGGCCGTGGCATTAAATACCCAACTAGTCACCCCTGGCCGGGGTACCATGGAGGAGTGGGGACCCCTTAAATCAAGGGGTCCCCCCTCCAGCCACCCAAGGGCCAGGGGTGAAGCCCGAGGCTGTCCCCCCTATCCAAGGGCTGCGGATGGGGGGCTGATAGCCTTGTTGAAAATGAAAGAATATTGTTTTTTTTGCAGAAGAACAACAAGTCCCAGCAAGCCTCCCCCACAAGCTGGTACTTGGAGAACCACAAGTACCAGCATGCGGGGGGGGAACGGGCCCGCTGGTACCTGTAGTTCTTCTGCAAAATAAATACCCAAATAAAAACAGGACACGCACACCTTGACAAGTACAACTTTATTACACACATGCCGACACACACATACTTACCTATGTTCACACGCCGACCTCTGTCCACTTGTCCAAGTAGAATCCGGGGTACCTGAAAATAAAATTATACTCACCTAAATCCAGTGTCCAGTGATATTTGTAATCCACGTACTTGGCAAAAAAACAACAACGCATACCCGATCCACACGGACTGAAAGGGGTCCCATGTTTACACATGGGACCCCTTTCCCCAAATGCTGTGACCCCCCGTGACTCCTGTCACTGAGGGTCCCTTCAGGCAATCAGGGAGCGCCAAGTCCTGGCACTCTCCTGATTGCCTATGCGTGTCTGAGCTGGCAGACAGCGCATCGCACAGCCCCTCCATTATATTCAATGGTCGGATCTTTGCGGTCAGCGGTGAGGTTACCCACGTGGCGTGTTTGTGACGTCAAACCAGGAACGCAGGGCGTGTTTGTGACGTCAAACCAGGAACGAAACTGATTGAACTGATCGCTATTTGTGAGTAAGTCTCGAGCTACTCAGAAACTGCTAAGAAATTTCTATTCGCAATTCTGCTAATCTTTCGTTCGCTATTCTGCTAAGCTAAGATACAGTCCCAGAGGGCGGCGGCCTAGCATCTAAAAGCAGCTAGCGAGCGAACAACTCGGAATCACCCCCTTAGGGCCTAGTTCTGAGTTGCTCGCAGCAGCAATTTTGTTAGCAGTTGGGCAAAACCATGGCCCTCATTCCGAGTTGATCGGTCGGTATTTTTCATCGCATCGCAATGAAAATCCGCTTAGTACGCATGCGCAATATTCGCACTGCGACTGCGCCAAGTAATTTAACAATGAAGATAGTATTTTTACTCACGGCTTTTTCATCGCTCCGGCGATCGTAATGTGATTGACAGGAAATGGGTGTTACTGGGCGGAAACACGGCGTTTTATGGGCGTGTGGATGAAAACGCTACCGTTTCCGGAAAAAACGCAGGAGTGGCTGGAGAAACGGGGGAGTGTCTGAGCGAACGCTGGGTGTGTTTGTGACGTCAAACCAGGAACGACAAGCACTGAACTGATCGCACAGGCAGAGTAAGGTTGAAGTTACTCAGAAACTGCAAAGTAGTTTGTAATCGCAATATTGCGAATACATCGGTCGCAATTTTAAGAAGCTAAGATACACTCCCAGTAGGCGTAGGCTTAGCGTGTGTAACTCTGCTAAATTCGCCTTGCGACCAATCAACTCGGAATGAGGGCCTATGTACACTGCAGGAGGGGCAGATATAACATGTGCAGAGAGAGTTAGATTTGGGTGGGGTGTATTCAAACTGAAATCTAAATTGCAGTGTAAAAATAAAGCAGCCAGTATTTACCCTGCACAGAAACAAAATAACCCACCCAAATCTAACTCTCTCTGCAAATGTTATATCTTGCCCCCCCCTGCAGTGCACATGGTTTTGCCCAATTGCTAACAAACTTGCTGCTGCGATCAACTCAGAATTAGGCCCTTAGTGCTGTATTACCCATACTCAGTAGAGTGGGATACAGGGAGACTCACCCCGCTTCGAAGATCGATCATACATTAAGGAACGCTGAGTGGATCCAGACGCTAGTAGTGTACCCTAACGCTTCCTGACCCAGTGATCACAGACGCTCCGGTCACACAGCCACCTATGCTGTGACCGGATCCCCTCGTGATAGCGCTTAGTGAATACAGACGCTCTGGTTACACAGCTGCCTATGCTGCGACCGGGTCTCCTCGGGGTAGCGCTCAGTGAATACCGACGCACCGGTCACACAGCCACCTATGCTGTGACCGGGTCTCCTCGTCTCCTAGTGTAGCCAGTAGCATCTGAGACGGAAGCGAGTAAACAGTTCATGGCGGGAGACTCGGCGGAAACTGGTCATGAACCGGGGGGAGAGGCGACCAGGAGAGCGTCTGACTCCCCACTACTGACATCAACCCTAGGGATCGCGGCATCATGCTATTCCTGGTGCCTAAGATCCCTAAGACCTAGTGCTGGAGCACCCATGGTGGCTCCTCCCAAAACAGTGTGGCTGTGTCCGTATTCAATCTACTAAGCGAAACCGATGCCTTAACTTCTCTCCGTGCTACCTGCCACAGCCTTGTAACGTCTGATGGACCTTCTAGTATATCCGACACAGACGTCTGCCGAAACAGCGCTGTACTCATGGGTAAGCGTTGTAGCGACCCGGCAGAGAGTTGTTGGAGCGACTCTTTCCAATATGCTTATAAGACGCTGTTTAGAAAGATCACTCAAAAAATAGTAAGACTATAAAAATAAAATAAGAAAGCTTGGTGCTGCTAAGGAAACAGCAGCCCTATGCCCATGGTCCGGCTCCTGCCGCACCAAACCAAAAACTGATTTGCCTGAGCCAGGGGGCGGGGATATATGGACGGACCCATTGCATATGGGGAGGCCGGAAAGCTTTGACTGATTGGTGCAAATCCGCTGTCGCTCCATCATATCCCATTGTTATCCTGTGTATAACCTGTGGACCCTGCCGGAGAAAGAATGAGTAAACATCTAAACCAATGCCCCTCCCTTAATGTCCTAGCAAGAAACTTTTTTTTTAGTTATTACACTAAGGGATGATTACTCAATACTTGTGCCTCCCCCCAAGCTAATTACTTAGGCTTGCCTGGGTAAGCCTTTTCCTAACAATGGATAATAATTGTGTGTCTATCTGCCTCATATACATATGTGCATACTTTACAATATATTATTATACCTGTTCTTCTCTTTGTATCTCCAGGATCTCCGGACAGAATTTCAAATCACAATGCATATGGTAAGTATAAGTAGGTGTGTTTTATTACCACATAGATATTTAAGGATTAAAGGCAAAACATTCTGTCAAGCACAATAAAGGAAACACATTTTCAATCCCATCCCACTGTCTCCCTTTAAAACCTATACAAGTTATTTTGCATGCAATACAAAAAAAATATTGTAATGTTAAGGTTGGAGTTACCCGGGTACTCAAAGAATATAAGTGCAATGTCTGGGCCCTTAATTCAGTGTACACTGGCAAATAACTTACTTGACATCCAAATTTAAATGAGCGGTAAGCCTCTACTTTTTCTCTGTTGGGTTTAGTTCCTTTTTTCCTTTTATAGCAGAATATACTTTACACTGTGTGTCATACTCATATTAACCCGCTCCGGGACTCAATCATAGGATGAGCAGTTTGTGCAGTGTTATGTTCATCTCCTTAATCATACCAGAGTTTTGACATTAGAAGGTAGCAGGCAATGTCTGAGATTCAGTCTGCATGAGATATCCTACACTCTGCTACAATTGTATCCTTTCTTGCTGAAATACTATTTGTTATAGTAGCTGGTGTCCTGTAACTGCATTAGTCTCAACTGCTGCTGCTGTGATGTTTCAATTACTTGACACACTGCAAATTAATGTCCTTGCCAAATCTCCTTTGTAACTTTAAAACTATATATATATATATATATATATATATATATATATATTAATCAGTGCACTTATTCCTCAACTCGGCTAATTTAGACTTTCCATACCACTCTCTTCTTAGGTACTTAGAACTGTCCAACAATATATATATATATATATATATATATATATATATATATATATATATATTCATATAGTTCTCCCTGTCTGATCTATAAGTATTCCTTTGAGGCAATAACTGTTCAACCTCTAAATAAAAAAGGGTGACATGGTATATCTCCTGGCCAGTCTATAAACGCATTGTGGCAGTATCTTATATTAGGACCGAGGGCTGGCGGCGTTGGGCTCAATATTTACTTCAGCCACCCTATTCTGCAAACCACTGGTTGATTCAAGCTGGTTTACATTACAAAAGCCAGTGAGGTGTAGCTGTATGCTGCTCTGCTTAGTCTCACTTACAGCTTGTAGAGTCTGCGCTGCCTTCTCCCCCGACTCCTCCCTCAGGAATGACGGTCTCTGCTGGGCTGGCCCCTCTCTGCAGGCGGCGAATCAGGAGGCTGCAAGGTTAGCTTCCTCTCTGTTGCTGTGGAAGCGATTCCCTCCGTCCTTCCGTCTAACCGGCCGCTTCTCCACACTGCCTCCCCCCAGGCCAGCCGTCCCTTCTCCCGCTGAGCCTCCACCAGGTACTCAGGGTGTAGGCAGTGCTGGGGGGAATCTCCGCTTACCACCTCCGCTCCCCGCCGCTGCTTAGCTTTGCCCTGTATTGGCCGCGCTACTCGGTCTCCAGGCGCTGCCGCACAGCTCTCACAGCAGCGCTGAGGACCCGAGTGCACCCACGAACAGGGGGAACAGCAGTCTGCCTCACAGCCAGCGGGAGCTCTATTTATGCTCCCCCAGACTCGGGCTCGTGCTGTCCCCTTCCCGCTTATGCCTCGCGCTAGCCTTCACTGTAGTACTCGCGGGCGCTCGAGGCACCTCTAGAATTTCTCTGACGTCCTAAGTGGATGCTGGGACTCCGTAAGGACCATGCTGGGACTCCGTAAGGACCATGGGGAATAGCGGCTCCGCAGGAGACTGGGCACAACTAAAGAAAGCTTTAGGACTACCTGGTGTGCACTGGCTCCTCCCACTATGACCCTCCTCCAGACCTCAGTTAGAATCTTGTGCCCGGCTGAGCTGGATGCACACTAGGGGCTCTCCTGAGCTCCTAGAAAGAAAGTATATTTAGGTTTTTTATTTTACAGTGAGATCTGCTGGCAACAGACTCACTGCAGCGAGGGACTAAGGGGAGAAGAAGCGAACCTACCTAACTGGTGGTAGTTTGGGCTTCTTAGGCTACTGGACACCATTAGCTCCAGAGGGATCGACCGCAGGACCCGACCTTGGTGTTCGTTCCCGGAGCCGCGCCGCCGGCCCCCTTACAGAGCCAGAAGCAAGAAGTGTTCCGGAAAATCGGCGGCAGAAGACTTCTGTCTTCAACAAGGTAGCGCACAGCACTGCAGCTGTGCGCCATTGCTCCTCATGCACACCTCACACTCCGGTCACTGATGGGTGCAGGGCGCTGGAGGGGGGCGCCCTGAGGGCAATATAAGACACCTTGGCTGGCAAATCATCACAATATATAGTCCCAGGGCTATATATGTGATAAATTACCACTGCCAGAATCCATAAAAAAGCGGGAGAAAAGTCCGCCGAAAAAGGGGCGGGGCTATCTCCCTCAGCACACTGGCGCCATTTTTTCTTCACAGTGCAGCTGGAAGACAGCTCCCCAGGCTCTCCCCTGTAGTTTTCAGGCTCAAAGGGTTAAAAAGAGAGGGGGGGCACTAAATTTAGGCGCAATATATGTATACAAGCAGCTATTAGGGGAAAAAATCACTCAGTTATAGTGTTAATCCCTGCATTATATAGCGCTCTGGTGTGTGCTGGCATACTCTCTCTCTGTCTCCCCAAAGGACTTTGTGGGGTCCTGTCCTCAGTCAGAGCATTCCCTGTGTGTGTGCGGTGTGTCGGTACGGCTGTGTCGACATGTTGGATGAGGAAGGTTACGTGGAGGCGGAGCAGAGGCCGATAAATGGGATGTCACCCCCTGTGGGGCCGACACCAGAGTGGATGGATAGGTGGAAGGTATTAAATGTCAACTCCTTATATAAAAGGCTGGATGACGTAACAGCTGTGGGACAGCCGGCTTCTCAGCCCGCGCCTGCCCAGGCGTCTCAAAGGCCATCAGGGGCTCAAAAAAAACACCCGTTACCTCAGATGGCAGACACAGATGTCGACACGGAGTCTGACTCCAGTGTTGACGAGGTTGAGATTGATAATGCTGATTTGATTACCTTATAACCTTCATTATATGGGTAAGAGACTCGGTACGCAATTGGCGTATGGGGTACTGTAAGGGTACGCACTTAGCGTAGCATACGCTCGGCCGTGATCGAGACGCACATGCGGCACGCTCGCTCACAGCTTAATGCGTGGTGTCGAGCATGCTATAGGCGGGCGACTACCGTAATGCTACGCTACCAGCGTAGCGGACGCTCGAGACCACGAGGAGATCACGAGCGGCGCAGACGCTCACAAGATGACAATCAGTAAACCTTGAATGTAATACACAGAAAGGATACTCTTATACTGTAAACCTTGTACTGAAACACTGTAGCGATATAACGCTGCTTAACCTTGTTAATACTAAAGCTGTTTGAGCGATCGAGACGCTCCTGTTACCCACTGCAATGTAATGAACACACGATACCGTGCTAAGGTTCCGACACCTTTACTAACAAGCTTTTAAGTTATATCGAAAAAGGTAAAACAGTTCACAAGTCATACACTACAAACTAACATATAATTCTAACAGAATATCTAGACAGAAATATACAATAGCGTCACAATCCTATACTATAACAGGGAGTGGCCAATACAAACAGAGAATAAGTTGGTTTGCAGAGAATTACTTACACACACTGGGAACGATCGCTGCGCAGCTTTCTGGTACCAGCTCCGAGTTAGTCAAGATGAAAACCGTTTGTGGAGAGTGAGAGAGCTGCCCAGGCTGGCTGATCTTATATACACTGAGTACAGTATACTACAAAGGGACCTATAATCTCATTGTTCATTGGACACAGGAATGTCTCCTCGTATCATAACAAAAGGTCATAGGTTAGTTTGAACAGGTGGGCTGTGACTATATCAAACTGCTCAGGTGGGAGGGAATCTGAAGATTCCCGCCGCATGGGTAATGAATCGCAAATATAGTAAATGTCCAGAAAATACTAATGGCCATATCTATACGCAGGAGCGATTAATCTTTACCTAACCAGCACCGGATTGTTTCTAATAAAATGTTCTTTAGTTAGGTACCAGACACAGCTGTTCAAACCCTGTCTGACCCTTCGTACCATACAAAGAGGAATTCCTCTGTCCAGCGACCATTTACATTAAACAAACTTACAGTCATTATTAAGGGGAACATTATCTATAAAACGTACTATTTGGTTTTATTATTTAACGATTGAGTCGCCCGCTAGACGCACACAAACTCTACCGTAAATGCACATACCACGCGCTCGAGCGCATGGCCGAGGCGCCATCACGCGGCTGCGAGTATCCGCACGCACGGGAGAGAATGTGCACGTGCAGCAGGCACGCGCATGAGGTGAATATATGGCAACGTGTAGCATGATATTTTTCTGACTTTGACAGTCCACCCTTTGGCAGTCATCAATAACTGCCACTTCCTAAAACAGTTCAAAAAGAGAAAAATATATGTCATGTATAAATACATTTCTATGATTGGGTAAGGGAGAAGAGAGGAAGGTGGGAAAAAGGTATGACCTAGTGAGATAGTAGAAGCATGTGTGTATTAATCCATGTTTGAGGGGTCATGTATCATCGTGCCGTACGTGTTTTAAATTAAGCTTCGAGGTATTGCGAAGTATACATTTGAATTCCTTCTTATCACGTATTACGGGTCTGTGAATGGGCTGTCAAACTTTACCGAGCTCTTTTCGGCTTTTGGTTGCAACAAAATGGGGGAGCACATTTTAGTTGATGATACATGAATGGGGGGGATATGTGAGTGCTGATATCTGTGCCTATATTCCCTATCAACTATGTGTGTCGTTACCTAGAGGTTGTAGAGGTGAAAATAAGAAGCAATTATGGTAAATGCAGTCATAAACTATGTGAGTTTAATATACATTTGTTGATTGAGGTCTTGTCTTGTGTCTTGTCTCGATGTACATGTTGCCTGATGTCTCTTTGGGCTTTTGCTATAATGCGAGCAAAGCCGTTTCAATGTCCATAAAATTTTAAATCACTAAAGTTCTGGGCTAGCGTTTTCATTAAAGTCACTAGGGATATTGGGGGCCGGCAACATAGTCCATAAAAAAAATCTTTGTATAAATGTGGTCTTCAAATCCTTCTTCCAAGCGAGTCTTTGTACCTTGGAGAAAAACAAAGGAGAAACGGGTGAAAGAAACGGATCGTGGAATCACATTTTATCACAGCGTGGTCTCAATGGTTGGGTCGTAAATCAAATCAATTTTGTTATGCGATACAGTCATTACTTCAGGCGGTACCTTTCCAATATAACATAATCCCTCTGAGTTTGGGGCAAGCCACTCATACGCATTTCTCCCGCATATGAAATATGCATCATCGGGGAGAACATATGGGACTGAATATGTCAAAACCATGTTACACATTTTCCATGTGAACTCTCCTAACCCTAATTCTCCCATCTGTCTAGTACACGTATCCGGTTGTATGATATGTGCACAGTATCCTGGTGATACTTCTCCAACTCTCATTGTCCTACTTCCTAGGGTATACCTATATCGGAAATATTTTCCACTGTGGCGTATAAGCTCTGTATCTGTAGGCATTCTATCGGCTCTATATGAAAAGGTCATGGTTTTGTTATTCCATGACACTTCCCAATTTCCCGGCTTTCGGGGATTGGAAATGTTAAAACACACTATGGACCTATCCACATGATATTGGTGGAGCTTCAAACTAGGAGGACTAGAGATATTAAACCTCTTGTCCACCGGCCTCCCACCACTTAACTCAAGTACCTCCCCTATCGTTAATGGGAATGGTACTAGTCCTGATTTGCTATGACCTTGAGGTACTTGAGAGCATACCCAACAGTCTGTCTGATTTAACACTTTACCCACTAAGGAGTGATAGTCACTCAATGGATGCCGGTCCATGTGGACATTAAAACTGGACTGACATTTCTTTATGCACCCTTCCTCAACTATATTGTCACAATGCCTACAGATGCAATTTTCTTCAGCTAACAATCCTTCACAATTCCTTCTATGGTCAATGCTACCAGATCGTTTTCTGATACTCGCCTTTGCTTGGTGATTATGTTGTTCTTGGAAATCTACGCCTCCATCTCTGTCATCAGAACCTTTCTGGATCCTTTCTCGACCTCACTGGTACTCTCATCGAAACAGACTGCTCTGGTCAACATCATGGTCAACAGGAAAACACGGATCACAGTCTCTTGAGGCGAGTCCATCTTACAGGAGGAGAAAGGAGAAATTTGTAATGGGGGCACAGAAAAACAGTTTGAGGGGGAGAGAAACTTGTTACGATAATTAGTTCTCTAGTCTTGTTGTTCTTCTTGTTCTGTTGTCATCTCAAAGGTGCTGTCTCTCAGTCTTCTAAACATTCTGGTGATACAATATTCTTTCTAGCTCAGTGCTCTTTCTGTAAGGAGAATAAATCTTGCATTACCATTTATCCAACTGGTGTGTGACATACCATCTGTAAAGTATGAGAACATGAGAAAGAAGAAAAAAAAAAAAAAAAAAGAGAGAGAGAGAGCAATTCATATATATATGTTACATAAACCAACAATAAACAACAACAGAAAAAAAAACATTCTCTGATCTTCCGTTCACCATCAGGCTGTCACATCTACATGTCCAATGGTATCTTTGCATAGTCTCTCCCTAGGAGATTAGTCGGAGCCGATGCAGCCAGCAGGAAAGAATGCTTGGTATGCAAAGGCCCTATCGTAATCTCTGCAGGTTTGCTTAAAGGGTAGTGCTGTACTACTCCTGTTACTCCCATGGCTGGAATTGTTTTACCAGTGGTTCTCATGCCCACGGTCGAATTTATCACTGACTTGGCCGTCCCCGTATCTACAAGGAAATTTAGAGATTTACCAGCTACATCAATTGTGACCTCGGGTTCACTTCCAAGGTTCGCAATTAATTTTACTGGCTGCAGATTACAGGTGTGGCCTCGCCCATATGGTGCGTGGTGGCCTCCCTGCATTGCGCTGGCAGCTATTACCTGTGAAGGGGGTAAATGGGATCTATCAGTGACTTGCCAGTCTTTGTTATTGGGCTCCACAGTATTTCCTAGCTCTCTAATGTATTCCTGGCTTGCAACTAGATCTTTCCTAGGATCAGGGAATTCAGACACCATTGATCTTAATTCCATTCGGGAAAAGGGGCAGTGCATGGCAATGTGTCTGAGAGGAGTGACTCCTGAAGTGTCAGTTTTCCCATTTGGCACTGCAATTACCCTAACGGGATTAAGTCCAATAACATCATTCTGAGTAGATTCTACAGCATGTGGTGAAATGGTTTCAGTATATTGTATGGTGCCATACTTACCAGTTGATACGATCTCACCTGTCCCTCCACTAGGGGCCTTTGATACTAATCTTACGGGTTGGGCCGTGCCCACTGTTGTTTCTGCTATGGTGGCTGCTAGAGAGAGTGCCGATATTGTTGTTGGTTCATCCTCTTGGTCACAATCCTGGGGAAAGTTTAAAACAGGGTACAGCTTGCACGGGTTAACATTAGCATCAACAATCTTGGTTACATTAGTCTTAACATTTATACAGTTACTAAGTGCATGTTTATCATTCACCAGTGTGCCATTCTCTGCAACCACCTTCTCTCCCGTTATGTATGGTGGTGGTGGCGCGGTGGCTATCAGTTTTCTGATAGGGTTAGATCCACCCGCTTGAGCCAATCCTCTTTGTATTTCACCTTCCTGTTGCCATAACTGTAAATAATCATAATGTTTGATCCGTCTCTTTGCAGATTTAATGAGACATATCCTTCTCCTTAGATTCTGTAACACCTCGGGACTAAAACTGCCTACCAGTGGGAACTTTTCCCCATCGTGCTGACAATGCTAAATTCCTTTGTCGTATAACAACCCTTTATGAAGCTAAGAACACTGTACGCTGTTTACTTAAGAAGTACCGTAATGGTACGCTAGTTGCGTAACGATCGCTCAGCCGTAGGCGAGACGCTCAAGCGTCACGTTCGCTCACGGCCCAGCGATCACAGGACACGTTATTGGCTATGACTAGAGTAATGATTCGCTATGGCGTAGCGGACGCTCGAGACCACGAGGAGATCACCAGCGGCGCAGACGCTCACAACGCTATACCTTTATGATAAAACCTTATACCAATGAAATACACTGAATACCTTAATGTGAGTACAGGGTGTAAGTGCAACCTTGTGTAACCTGACTAACTACAAAGCTGCTTGAGCGTCACCGACGCTCAAGTGAACACTTAACACTATAGGAAATACACAGATGCTGGTTTAGGTTCCAAGGCCTATTAACTGTATTATATCTAATATACTTGTAAAAGGGGATAACAGTACAAATGATACACTACAATATAACAGAGACTTCCTAACCACAGAACTAAACAATAAATACAAAAAGACAATACTACACTGACCTAAATGCAATACAATACAATACTATCTAATACAATACAATACTAGCCTAGTCTAGGGGAGATATGAGAGAACAGAACAGAGAGAGAGAGAGAGAGAGAGAGAGAGAGAGAGAGAGAGAGATGAGATGAGAGAAATTGGCTCACAGAAGGACAATGATAACGGAGAGAAACTTACGCACAAAGGGTATGATCGCCTGCGCCTCGATATCCAGCTCCCGGCTATCAGCAGATAACCGTTGATGAGAGAGTGAGAGCTGGATGTGGTCGGCCTGCCTATTTATGCCCCACACACAATGCAATCTCCTGGTCCTACAATCCCATTGTCCATTGGCCGAAGGAATTCGGCCCTGTATCATAACAAAAGGTCATAGGGTGATTCATACAGGTGGGCTGTGACGATTTCCAACAGCTCAGGTGGGTGGGAAACTGGGTTTCCCGCCGCATACCTGAGTATGTGTAATTAATAGAAATGGACATAAACTTCTTATGTCCATAACTATTCGCACGAGCGATTAATACGCTCCAAACCAACACCGGAATATTGCTAATTAAATACTCTTCCGATGGGTACCAAACACTGCTGTATGATTCCTGTTAGACCCTTCGTACGATATAAAGAGGGATTCCTCAGCTCTGGGACATTGTATTTTAACCAAACTTTCAGAATCTATCAAAGGGACCATGATCTATAAACTACATTAATTGTGAACATTTGTAACGAATGAGTCGCACGCTACGACTACATAAACTCTACCGTAAATACGCATACCGCGCCTGCGAGTGCACGTTATTGCGGGTATGCGCATCCACGGGAGAGCGCATGCACGCGCAGCGCGGACCAGTGTGCGGTGCAAATATGGCAACGTGCATTGAGACATTTTTCTGACTTTGACAGTCCACCCTTTGGCAGTCAATAATAACTGCCACAAAACATTTAAGGAGAAAAATGTAAGTCAGGGGTTAATTGATTTCCATGGTTGGGTAGGGGAGGAGAGAGGAGAAGGTGTGAAGAGGGTATGACCTAGTGAGATAGCAGAAGCATGTGTGTATGAATCCGTGTTTGGGGGGTCATGTATCATCGTGCCGTACGTGTGGTAAATCAAGCTTCGAGGTATTGCGAAGTATACATTTGAATTCCTTCTTATCCTGTGGTACAGGTCTGTGGATGGGCTGTCAAACTTTACCGAGCTCATTTCGGCTGTGGTTGTAACAAAATGGGGATGCACATTTTAGTTGATGATACATGAATGGGGGAGGTATGTGGTTGCTGATATCTGTGCCTGTATTCCCTATCGTCTATGTGTGTCGTTACCTGAGGGTTGTAGAGATGAAGATAAAGAACACTTACGAAAAATGCAATGATATTCTATGTCAGGGAAATGTACATCTGTCGTCGAAGTTGTGTTCGGTATCTGTTGAGAGTCGTCTTCTTTGCGCTGTATTGCTCCTTAGGCATGAGCAAATAGCTTTGTCAGTGCCATCAGATTTACAAAAATGTTGGGCTAGCGTGAGTTTAAAAATACTAGGGAAACTGGGGATCCATGGCAAAGTTCATCAAGTGTCCATATTTAAAGTTGTCAAATCTTCTTCTTTGGTCAATCCGTTGTCTGTATACATCTCGTCTCGTCAGCTTCCTCGTCCAAGGGGGTCTTTGTATCTTGGAGAAAAGCAGAAAAACAGGTGAAAGAAACGGACCGTATAATCGCATTTTCATCACATCCTGGTTTCTATCATTGGGTCATAAATCAAATCCAGGTTAATTACAGTTTCCTCACTCCTCAAGCTCATCACTTTTGTACTTTGTTTGCACCTCATTAAAGCCTGCCCGCATCTAAATATCAATCCAATCGATATAACGACACCCAAGATACATAGTAGAAACTTTCCAACATCCATTATGACTCCTTGAGCCCACTCTCCTAAACCGGAGAACCAATTTCGCGGGTTCAACCATGACACCCAACCAGTCAGCTCATTACCTACAGCAGCAAGGGTGAGATTGTGTTTTCGACGAAATTCCCACTTTAATTGCAGAATATCATCCATCTTTTGGTCTATGACCTCTACCGGATCCTCGGTGCTATTTGTGATATACGTGCAACACTTTATGCCGTACTGTGTTGCCAATGTAACACAATATCCGCCTGTTACTGCTGTAAGATAATTAAGAACCATCCTATGCTGAACTAGTTCTGTTTTATAAGCTTGAAGTTCTCTTCCAGTGTATCTAAACATGTCATCATACATTTCAGTGATATTATCTAACAAATTGGCGAGTGCGGAAATGTATTTATAATTCATCACTCCTCGAGCGGTACGAGTGAAATCTAACGCTACCAGAACCTGAATCCCGGTGGATTCATGGATAAGATCAGAGGCCGGATGCTCTAACCTTTCTGACAGTTGTCTTTTAACCCGGTGCTCGTAGTGAGTGTGAGTATAAGGAGCTTGGGCACCACGGTGTATGTCCTTCATTTTGTCATGTGTAACAGTCATCACTTCAGGCAATACTTTTCCAATGTAACACAATCCTTCAGAGTTTGGGGCAAGCCACTTGTACGCCTTTCTCCCGCATATGAAATATGCATCATCGGGGAGAACATAAGGGACGGAGAAGGACATGACCATGTTACAAACCTTCCAGGTGAAATCTCCTGACCCCAATTCTTCCATCTGCCTAATGCACGTATCGGTTTGTACGATATGTGCACAGTATCCTGGTGATACCTCTCCAACTCTAGTAATCCTATTTCCTAAGGTATATCGATACCGGAAAGATTTTCCTCTACTGGCTATATGGCGTACGAGCTCTGTATCTGTAGGCATTCTATCTGCTCTGTGTGAAAAGGTCATGGTAAGGTTGCTCCATGACACTTCCCAATTTCCCGGTTTTCTGGGATTGGAGATGTTAAAACATAAGAGGGACCTATCCACATGGTATTGGTGGAGCTTCAAACTAGGAGGGCTGGAGATGTTAAACCTCCGGTCCACCGGTCTCCCACCACTTAGCTCAAGTACCTCCCCTAACGTTAAAGGAAATGGTACTAGCCCTGATTTGCTGTGTCCCTGAGGTACTTGAGAGCATACCCAACAATCTGTTTGGTTTAACACGTTACCCACTAAGGAGTGATAGTCACTCAATGGATGCCGGTCTATATGGATATTAAAACTAGATTGGCATTTCTTTATGCATCCATCTTCAACCAGATTATCACAGAGCCTACAGATACAATTTTCTTCAGCTAACAATCCATCACAATTTCTTCTATCGGATCGTTTTCTGATACTCGCCTTTGCTTGTTGGTTTGGTTGATCTTGGAAAACTACGCCTCCATCATCATAATCGGAACCCATTCCAGAACCTCTCTCGACCTCTATGGTACTCTCGCCGGAACAGACTGCTCTGGTCAACATCATGGTTAACATCAAAATCCGGATCACAGTCTCTTGGGGCAAGTCCATCTTTGAGGAGGAAATAGAGAAGAATGAGAAGGGGGAAAAAGAAATTTTAAGGAAGAGGGGATGGGAAGTGGAGAAAAACAATAAAAGGGAGAGGGGAGTCGACAACTGCTTTCGGTCTTCAAGGCTCAGGTGCCGCCTCAGTCCTCCTGGAACAGACACTCCAGTGATACAACCTCTACCGTCTGTTCCTTATCACGGGACTTCTCTGGATCAGCAACCTTTTTGCAGTGGGACGAATGGACCCAAGTCTCTCTCTCAGCAACCTTCAATGCTGTGGTGCTAGTCAATAAGACCTGGTATGGTCCTTCCCATCTATCAATAAGACAACCTGAGCGTAGAAAATTTCGTATCATTACATAATCCCCAGGTTCAATGTCATGACAATTACTATCTGGTAAATCAGGAATCACCAACTTCAGATTATCATTTTGATTCCTCAACTGTTTACTCATGTTAATTAAGTATTTTACAGTTACTTCATTGTTACATTTCAAATCATCCTGAGGGTTAATCATGACATGCGGTTGTCGACCAAACAAGATTTCAAAAGGAGACAGATTAAGAGGGGACCTGGGAGTGGTTCTGATGCTATACAAAACAATGGGTAAAGCTTCTGGCCACGTCAATCCTGTCTCTGCCATTACTTTACTCAATTTATTTTTAATAGTGCTGTTCACTCTTTCGACCTTCGCACTCGCCTGTGGACGGTACGGAGTGTGCAGCTTGCTATCAATTCCCATCAATTTACACATTCCTTGAAAGACATCACCTGTAAAATGGGTACCCCTATCACTTTCAATGATTCTAGGGATACCATATCTACATACAAATTCCTGCACAATTTTCTTAGCTGTAAACATAGCGGTATTTGTAGCTGCTGGAAAAGCTTCGACCCAATTCGAGAAAACATCTATACAGACAAGTACATATTTCAAATTTCGACATGGGGGTAATTGAATGAAGTCAATTTGTATTACCTGGAAAGGGCCGCCGGCAGGTGGGATATGGGATGGTTCTGTAGGTATTGCTTTTCCAATATTCTTTCTCAGACAGGTAAGGCATGACATTGCTCTTTTACTCGCATGAGAGGAGAATCCTGGGGCGCACCAGTATGCTCTTACCAATTTGCACATCCCCTCCTTGCCTAGATGAGTCAGCCCGTGAGCTGCTTCAGCCAGACATGGAAGGTATGCCCTGGGGGCCACTGGTTTACCATGTCCATCCGTCCAGAGCCCTGAGGACTCCTGGCCATATCCCTTTGCCTTCCAGACTGCTCTTTCCTGTGTGGAACACAGATTCTGCATCTCACACAACTTCTGTGTGTTGATGGTATTAAATACCATCAACTGTGTGGTGTCTGTCCGTGTGGGGGTAGCAGCTGCAAGCTTTGCGGCTTCGTCTGCTCGGCTGTTACCAAGGGATACTGGGTCTTGGCTATATGTATGTGCTTTACATTTGATAACAGCCACTCTGTCGGGTTCCTGTATCGCTGTTAGAAGCCTTTTTATATGAGCTGCATGCGCTATCGGTGTACCAGCCGCCGTCATGAAATTTCTGAGCCGCCATAGCGCTCCGAAATCATGGACTACCCCGAACGCGTATCTGGAATCGGTGTAGATATTGGCTGACTTACCCTTAGCCAATTCACATGCTCTGGTTAGGGCGACCAGTTCAGCAACCTGGGCTGAGTGAGGTGGGCCTAGCGGTTCCGCTTCTATGGTGTCTTGGTCATCTACGACTGCGTATCCAGTACACAAGTCTCCCGAGTCTGACTGTCTGTGACAACTACCATCCGTGTAGAACGTGAGTTCTGCATCTTCCAGTGGATTGTCACTGATGTCAGGCCTTGCGGTAAAATTTTGGGTCAAATATTCCATACAATCATGTGTATCTTCCTTTGCATTAAATCCTCCTTCCCCATCACTCTCACCTTCCACCCTTTGTGTCTGACCAGGCACACCTGGGAGAAATGTTGCAGGATTTAATGCGCTGCATCTCCTTATGGTGATGTTTACGGGGGCCATTAATGCCAATTCCCATCTTGTAAACCTTGCTGATGAGACGTGTCTGGTTTGGGCAGAATTCAATAAGGCAGATACCGCATGCGGTGTATGGATTGTGAGGTTGTGGCCTAGCACAACATCTTCGCTTTTCGTTACTAGCAATGCTATCGCCGCAACGCTACGCAAGCATGTGGGGAGGGATCGCGCTACCGTGTCTAGCTGAGCGCTGTAGTATGCAATTGGCCTGCTGGCATCACCGTGTTTTTGTGTTAGTACACCTGCTGCGCACCCAGCACTTTCTGTTCCGTATAGTTCAAAAGGTTTCCCATAGTCTGGCATACCTAGTGCTGGTGCCTGCGTTAGGCACTGTTTGAGTCTCTCAAATGCTGTTTCAGATTCGTCTGTATGCGAAATCCGATCAGGTTTGTTTGAAGAGACCATTTCCTGCAAAGGTAGCGCCAATATGGAAAACCCTGGGATCCAATTACGGCAATACCCACACATTCCTAAAAACGTCCTGATCTGTTGCTGGGTTTGTGGCAGTGTCATGTCTCTAATGGCTTGGATTCTATCAGCGGTCAGGTGTCTCAGTCCTTGTGTTAGACAGTGTCCCAAATATTTTACCTTAGCTTGGCATAATTGCAACTTGTCTTTGGACACCTTGTGACCTGTGTCTGAAAGATGAAACAGGAGCTGTTTCGTATCCTTCAGGGATGCCTCCAATGAATCAGAACACAGTAGTAGATCATCCACGTACTGTATCAACACTGATCCACTCTCCGGTTGGAAAGACTGTAAACAATCATGCAAAGCTTGAGAAAATATACTTGGACTGTCTATGAAACCTTGGGGTAACCGAGTCCACGTGTATTGGACTCCTCTGTATGTGAATGCAAACAAATATTGGCTGTCAGGGTGCAGAGGTACCGAAAAGAAAGCGGAGCAGAGGTCAATAACAGTGAAAAATTTGGCAGTGGGAGGAATTTGCATTAGGATGACAGCTGGATTAGGCACTACGGGGAACTGACTCTCAACTATTTTGTTAATCCCCCTTAGATCCTGCACTAGCCTGTAACCCCTCCCCCCACTCTTTTTAACAGGGAAGATGGGACTATTTGCGGTGCTGGACGTTCTTACTAGAATGCCCTGTTGTAGCAAGCGCTCTATTACGGGAAAAACTCCTAACTCCACCTCTGGCTTCAGAGGATACTGTGGGATTTTTGGAGCTATCCTACCATCTTTTACTTGCACAACTACTGGAGCTACGTTTGCCATTAATCCAGTGTCCTGTCCATCTTTTGTCCAAAGTGACTCTGGTATCTGAGATATCATCTCTTCTACTTGGGATGGATTCCTATTTGTCATAATGGAATGTGACATTAATTTTGATGGGGAGTCTAGCATGTCTCGTACTTCCTGAGCGTGATTCTCAGGGATGTCCAAGAATACACCTTCAGGAGTACAATAAATGACGCAACCCATTTTACATAGTAAGTCTCTTCCCAGGAGATTAGTTGGTGCAGATGCAGCCAGCAAAAAGGAATGCTTGGTATGCAAAGGCCCTATTGTAATCTCTGCTGGTTTGCTAACAGGGTAGTGCTGGACTACTCCTGTTACTCCCATGGCTGGAATTGTCCTACCAGTGGTTCTCATGCCCACTGTCGAATTTATCACTGACTTGGCCGCCCCTGTGTCTACAAGAAAGTTTAAAGTTTTACCAGCTACATTGATTGCAATTTCTGGTTCGCTTCCAAGACTAGCAATCAACTTAACTGGCTGCAGATTACAGGTATGGCCACACCCCTATTGGGTATGCTGACCTCCCTGAATCCCGCTGGCAGCAACTACTTGTGAGGGAGTTAGTTGGGAACTACCAGAGGCATGCCAATCTCTGTTCGGGGGATATCTTTTTGTTTCCCCTGTATGTGGCTCAAACCTCCGCCTCTGTGGACCCTGCTCCCAATGTCGTGTGTTGTGTTGTTGTCTAGGGGGTTGAAAAGATCTTTGTACATTCTTTGTTCTACATTCTAGTGCAAAGTGTCCCGGTCTGTTACAAGAAAAACATGTTATTACACTTGCCTTACCCACAGGATTCGGTGGTACATACGCAGGCTGCCTTGTGGTCAGCGCCTGTATACTTACGGACATCAACTTATCACTTTGCGACTCCCTGTGCCTAGTGATATTTCTGTCGTGATCAATAGCAGCCTCTCTCAAGGTGGACACTGACAGACCTCGCCAACATGGCTGCGTAGTCTGTACCCTAGCTTTTAATGTTTCTTTCAAACCATCCATCAGTACAGATACTGCTACTTCTCGATGGTTTGGGTTGGTCTTAATGTCTTCTATACCAGTGTACTTTGCCATTTCTAATAGTGCCCGGTGAAAATATTCTGTTGCCGTTTCGGACTCCTTTTGCTTAATGGAAAATATTTTATTCCATTTAACAACGGCAGGGAAATACTCTTTTAGCTGTAAATTTATCCTTTTTACATTATCCTTGTTGTACACGTCTGTAAGCGGTACATCTTTATCCAATGCACAATCAGCTAAAAACTGAGTTGCATCAACATTGGAAGGTAAACAAGCTCTTAGCAGTATCTGCCAATCCTTGTTGTTGGGTTCTACAGTGTTACCTAGATCCCTGATGTATTTTTGGCTAGCAACTAAATCCTTCCTGGGGTCAGGAAATTCGGACACTATTGTTCTTAATTCCATTCTGGAAAATGGAGTGTACATGGCAATGTTCCTTATGGGAGTGGCTCCAGACACATCTGTTTTTCCATTGGGAACTGCTATTACCCTTACAGGAGCAATTCTAACAGCCTCTTCCTGTGTAGATTCTACAGCTTGTTGTGGTACAATTGTTTCAGTGTAGTGCATGGTGCCGTACTTACCCGTTGACACGACCTCACCTATCCCTCCGCTAGGGGCTTTCACTAATCTCGTGGGTGTCGCTGTGCCTACTGTGGTCTCTGCTATGGTGGCTGCAAGAGAGAGAGCTGAAATTGTTGCTGAATCGTCTTCTTGATCACACTCCTGAGGAAGGTTCAAAACAGGGTACATCTTGCACGGGTTAATACTTGCATGAGTTATTTGGTTAACATCATTAACATTTACAGGGTTACTAAGAGTTTGTGTTTTACAACCCAGTGCGTTTCTCTCCGCAATCAACTTCTCTCCTGCAATGTATGGTGGAGGAGGAGCTGTGGCAATCAACTTCCTGACTGCCCCAGATCCCGCCGCCAGAGCCAAACCTCTCTGTATCTCACCTTCCTGGTGCCATAACTGTAAACAATCATGATGTTGAATTCGTCTCTTTGTTGATTTTACGAGACATATCCTCCTCCTTAAATTTTGTAACACTTCTGGACTAAAGCTACCTATTCTTGGGAATTTGTCCCTGTCTTGTACAGTCATTCTCTCCCATTCATCACATAAAGATTCGGTGTGAATTCCATATTTTTCACACATTACATATCGTGCCGACCCAACTGGTCGGTTCACAGAATCAACCTGAACCAGGGTTGATCGCCCCCTACCTGAACAAATGGCCCCCATAATCTGCAGGCGTTGCTTATTCCTCCTTGAATATCAAGGCTTTCAGCGAACCCTTACAAACAAACCAAGATGTCCTTGGGCAGGCCGGCGGTGGTGGTTTATCAAGTACCCCACTTACTTCTCGCCCACGTTGGCCTGTGCTGCAATCACTGTAGCCAGAGCTGCTGTACCCAACCTAGGGCCCCTGTGAACCTTTATTTACTGGAACATATGAGGGTTACCCGCAGGACACTTACTCTTTCCAGTAAAGTTGGGGTTGTTAGATAGTTCCTGAGTGACCAGCGAACTTCCCTTCCAAAAATAAAAAATTACACAAATCACGTCAGAATGTACAGATAGCGTTTGTGACCACTCTACTCTAATGGTATTAGGTCAGATTACTAACTACTGCACACAATAACGTGCGGTCCAATCGTTCAGTATACGAGCACTACTTGTCATGTACTGAAAGATCAATGGAATCTATGTTTCCGGCTGCGATTCCTTCAGCCAGAGCTTGTATGGCCTATATGGGTTCTGCACCAACACCCCAGGCGTTGTGCCACTGGACTTTTATAGCGGACCTTTTACCTTACGACCTCCTGGTCTTGTTACCTTATGACCTCCTGGTCTTGTTACCTTATGACCTCCTGGTCTTGTTACCTTATGACCTCCTGGTCTTGTTACCTTATGGTCCGCTATACTCTAATGCTCAAATATTATTTAACCAGGGATGCCTCCCTAGCCACCGTATATGTCACTTACACGTATGTCCCTTGACGAGTACCCGGCTTTCCTTTTGGTTCCACCTTAAAGTTATATAAACTTTTGTATACAAAACACACTCACTCAACACATGTACACTTTTGTTTCTATATCTATTTCTGCGCAGAAATTGTCTTTAGGCCAAAAGTGTTACCAATTAGGAGCAGGATCTGTTAAACTAAATTTCAGATTTTTTTTTTTTTTCAAAAATAGATTTGCGTTATTTACCGCTTCGCGTTATCTACCGCTGTGCGTTAATTATCGCCTTTGCGTTAATTCAACTTTTTCGTGACTTGAGCTACGTGAGCGTAACCGGACGCTACGTTGCGTAATGAACGCTGCGTGCGTCTGCCTTTTGGATTGCGTACGCTAGTCTTTGTTAGCGACACGTGTACGCAATGCAAAGATCCACCGTAACACAATATATTTTTATCAATGTAAATGATCCCTGATCATCTACCGCAATCCACACTGACTGCCTTGTATCTCAGACAAACCGTGTGTTTGTTCTATACTTTAACTATTACCTCTACTATGAAATAACAGCAAATCTCTTTTTAGCACTTTCTATCAACTATAAAATTGGCAAACAGGAATAGTGATATACGAAAATGAAACAGAAATGCAGATATATGTATGCGTGCGTGTATACGCAAGACAGAAGAGAAATAAAACGGTTTTAAAAGACACAAGCGTTTTGTTCTTACTTCCGGTTCCCGGATTCCTTCAGCACTCTTTATCTAAGCGAAGCAGACGCTTATCCCGTCAGCACTGTGAGACAACCTCCCACCCTTTGCTGGAGGGATAATGTCTGCTGATCTACCTAGTGCAGATATGAGAAGGATAGGACGAGTCCCCAATTGACAATGCTAAATTCCTTTGTCGTATAACAACCCTTTATGAAGCTAAGAACACTGTACGCTGTTTACTTAAGAAGTACCGTAATGGTACGCTAGTTGCGTAACGATCGCTCAGCCGTAGGCGAGACGCTCAAGCGTCACGTTCGCTCACGGCCCAGCGATCACAGGACACGTTATTGGCTATGACTAGAGTAATGATTCGCTATGGCGTAGCGGACGCTCGAGACCACGAGGAGATCACCAGCGGCGCAGACGCTCACAACGCTATACCTTTATGATAAAACCTTATACCAATGAAATACACTGAATACCTTAATGTGAGTACAGGGTGTAAGTGCAACCTTGTGTAACCTGACTAACTACAAAGCTGCTTGAGCGTCACCGACGCTCAAGTGAACACTTAACACTATAGGAAATACACAGATGCTGGTTTAGGTTCCAAGGCCTATTAACTGTATTATATCTAATATACTTGTAAAAGGGGATAACAGTACAAATGATACACTACAATATAACAGAGACTTCCTAACCACAGAACTAAACAATAAATACAAAAAGACAATACTACACTGACCTAAATGCAATACAATACAATACTATCTAATACAATACAATACTAGCCTAGTCTAGGGGAGATATGAGAGAACAGAACAGAGAGAGAGAGAGAGAGAGAGAGAGAGAGAGAGAGAGAGAGAGAGAGAGATGAGATGAGAGAAATTGGCTCACAGAAGGACAATGATAACGGAGAGAAACTTACGCACAAAGGGTATGATCGCCTGCGCCTCGATATCCAGCTCCCGGCTATCAGCAGATAACCGTTGATGAGAGAGTGAGAGCTGGATGTGGTCGGCCTGCCTATTTATGCCCCACACACAATGCAATCTCCTGGTCCTACAATCCCATTGTCCATTGGCCGAAGGAATTCGGCCCTGTATCATAACAAAAGGTCATAGGGTGATTCATACAGGTGGGCTGTGACGATTTCCAACAGCTCAGGTGGGTGGGAAACTGGGTTTCCCGCCGCATACCTGAGTATGTGTAATTAATAGAAATGGACATAAACTTCTTATGTCCATAACTATTCGCACGAGCGATTAATACGCTCCAAACCAACACCGGAATATTGCTAATTAAATACTCTTCCGATGGGTACCAAACACTGCTGTATGATTCCTGTTAGACCCTTCGTACGATATAAAGAGGGATTCCTCAGCTCTGGGACATTGTATTTTAACCAAACTTTCAGAATCTATCAAAGGGACCATGATCTATAAACTACATTAATTGTGAACATTTGTAACGAATGAGTCGCACGCTACGACTACATAAACTCTACCGTAAATACGCATACCGCGCCTGCGAGTGCACGTTATTGCGGGTATGCGCATCCACGGGAGAGCGCATGCACGCGCAGCGCGGACCAGTGTGCGGTGCAAATATGGCAACGTGCATTGAGACATTTTTCTGACTTTGACAGTGCACAGTCATTCTTTCCCATTCATCGCACAAAACTTCTGTGTGTGAACCGTATTTCTCACACATTACATACCTTGCTGACCCGATTGGTCGGTTTACTAAATCAACCCGAACCGAGGTTGATCGCCCCCTACCTGAACAACTGGCCCCCATCTTTGCAGGTGTTGCTTTCACTACCTCTGACCTTCAAATCAGGGTCTTCAGCGAACCCTTACAAAAACCAAGATGTCCGGGGTAGGCCGGCGGTGGCAGTTTACCGAGTACTCCACTCACTAGCCCACGTCGACCAATACGCCCACACACTGCTCTAGCGCTGGCGTACTCGACCTAGGGCCCCTGCAACCTGAACCTCTATTTACTGGAACATGTGGGTGTGATCCGAAGAGCACTTAACCCTTTCCAGTAACTATTGGTTGTTGGATAGTTCCCAAGTGACTAGCGAACTTCCCTTAAAATAAAAAATTACACAAATCACGTTAGAATGTACAAATAGCGTTTATGACCCCTCTAGCGTACGCAAATGGTACTGGGTCAAGTTACTAACTAATGCACACAATTACGTGCGGTACAATCGTTCTGCACATAAGCAACTAATCTTATGTGCGGAGCGACCAGTGGAATCGAAAATTGTGGCTGCGAATTCCTTCAGCCTGAGCTTAATGGCCTATATGGGTACCGCACCAACCCTTTCTGGTGTTGTGCTCTTTTACTCTTTATCTATAGCGGACTTCTTAGTCTGCTGTACCTGGACCACCTGGTCTGTCTACAGTAGACCTCCTGGTCCGCTATACTCTAATGCTCTTTTTTAAATGTTTAACAAGGGATGCCTCCCAAGCCACCATGCAGTCACTTACACGTATGTACCTTCACGAGAACTCGATGATTTCCTTGGTTCAACCCCCAAAATTAGAAACTTATATATATGTATACACACTCTTTCACCTCATGTACTCTTTACTTTCGTTTCTGCGCAGAAATCCCTTTCATTCAGTATCGCAGGCTAATCCCGAGGAGTTACAACTAGAGAAGGATCTATTAGCTTAAAATTTTGGACACTGAGATCGATTTGCGCTATTTTCGCGTTGCCTCCTTATCGCCTAATTAAAACAATACTATCGTGTGATTTGTATTATGTGGGCGTACCCAGACGCTCCGTTGCGTAATATACGCTCCGTGCGTCAGCCCTTGCGTCGCGTACACTAGTCCCGCCCTTTGGTAGAGACACGTGTACGCCAGCCAGGTATATCCACAGAAATACAATTTAACACGTTTATATCAATGTAGATGATCTTTAACTGTAATCATCTACTGAACACCACACCAAACTTCCTTGTATCTTAGGCAAGCCGTGCGCGTGTATTACAAATTACTCCTTAACGTATTATCTTTACTCTTTAACTACCAATAGCAACAAATCTTTCTCAGCACGTTATCAATTGTGAAATGGCAACCAGGAAAGTGATATGTGAAAATACACAAATGAAAAGAAACAGAAATAAACAGTTTTAAAAGACACTAGCGTATTGTTCTTACCTCCGGTTCCGGATTCCACCAGCACTCCTTCAACGTAGCGAAACAGACGCTTATCTAGCCAGCACTACTGTATCCCGATACGAAGGGATACTGCCTTCCCGCCCTTGCTGACAGATAACGTTTGTTTTCGTTAGTGCGGATATGTGGAGGACGGACGAGCCCTCAATTGATAATGCTGATTTGATTACCTTATAACCTTCATTATATGGGTAAGAGACTCAGTACGCATTTGGCGTATGGGGTACCGTAAGGGTACGCACTTAGCGTAGCATACGCTCAGCCGTGATCGAGACGCACATGCGGCACGCTCGCTCACAGCTTAATGCGTGGTGTCGAGCACGCTATAGGCGGGCGACTACCGTAATGCTACGCTACCAGCGTAGCGGACGCTCGAGACCACGAGGAGATCACGAGCGGCGCAGACGCTCACAAGATGACAATCAGTAAACCTTGAATGTAATACACAGAAAGGATACTCTTATACTGTAAACCTTGTACTGAAACACTGTAGCGATATAACGCTGCTTAACCTTGTTAATACTAAAGCTGTTTGAGCGATCGAGACGCTCCTATTACCCACTGCAATGTAATGAACACACGATACCGTGCTAAGGTTCCAACACCTTTACTAACAAGCTTTTAAGTTATATCGAAAATGGTAAAACAGTTCACAAGTCATACACTACAAACTAACATATAATTCTAACAGAATATCTAGACAGAAATATACAATAGCGTCACAATCCTATACTATAACAGGGAGAGGGAATGGCCAATACAAACAGAGAATAAGTTGGTTTGCAGAGAATTACTTACACACACTGGGAACGATCGCTGCGCAGCTTTCTGGTACCAGCTCCGAGTTAGTCAAGATGAAAACCGTTTGTGGAGAGTGAGAGAGCTGCCCAGGCTGGCTGATCTTATATACACTGAGTACAGTATACTACAAAGGGACCTATAATCTCATTGTTCATTGGACACAGGAATGTCTCCTCGTATCATAACAAAAGGTCATAGGTTAGTTTGAACAGGTGGGCTGTGACTATATCAAACTGCTCAGGTGGGAGGGAATCTGAAGATTCCCGCCGCATGGGTAATGAATCGCAAATATAGTAAATGTCCAGAAAATACTAATGGCCATATCTATACGCAGGAGTGATTAATCTTTACCTAACCAGCACCGGATTGTTTCTAATAAAATGTTCTTTAGTTAGGTACCAGACACAGCTGTTCAAACCCTGTCTGACCCTTCGTACCATACAAAGAGGAATTCCTCTGTCCAGCGACCATTTACATTAAACAAACTTACAGTCATTATTAAGGGGAACATTATCTATAAAATGTACTATTTGGTTTTATTATTTAACGATTGAGTCGCCCGCTAGACGCACACAAACTCTACCGTAAATGCACATACCACGCGCTCGAGCGCATGGCCGAGGCGCCATCACGCGGCTGCGAGTATCCGCACGCACAGGAAAGAATGTGCACGTGCAGCAGGCACGCGCATGAGGTGAATATATGGCAACGTGTAGCATGATATTTTTCTGACTTTGACAAGATATATACACAATCCACTAGGACAGAGGTTCCCAAACTGTGTGCCGTGGCTCCCTGGGGTGCCTCGGGACACTTGCAGGGGTGCCCTGGGTTGGTGGTCCGGGACCAATTCAAATTATTCATGGTCAATATAACCGGTAAAATCAGTGCTGGTGGCTGCCAGTCATAAAATATGTGGCCAAACAGAAGCAAATGTTGCCCCTCACCACACAACTGACCCTAAGGATGACATAAACGCAATCTACTTCATGTAATATTTCTTTCTAGATTTCTCAATAAGAAATTTTTGCTTAGGGGTGCCGTGAAAAAAATTCTGATATTCTAGGGCGCCGTGATTCAAAAATGTTTGGAAACCACTGCACTAGGAACATCCGTTACATGATCTCGGCAATGAAAAATGTGTTACACATTTCTGACATGAACCCAAGTACCACATAAAAGGGGTTTTATTTTTGGGGAGAAAAAGCAGCCAGTGTTTTGTTCCCCCATCAGATGAGTGAATGAAGTGTGTAAAGAAGCGTGGGTTCCCCCGATAAGAAACTGGTAATTTCTAAAAAGTTACTGATGGCGTACCCTTTCCCGCCAGAGGATAGGTCACGTTGGGAGATATCCCCTAGGGTGGATAAGGCGCTCACACGTTTGTCAAAAAAGGTGGCACTGCCGTCTTAGGATACGGCCACCTTGAAGGAGCCTGCTGATAAAAAGCAGGAGGCTATCCTGAAGTCTGTATATACACACTCAGGTTCTGTACTGAGACCTGCAATTGCCTCAGCATAAATAGTGCTGCTGCAGCGTGGTCTGATACCCTGTCAGATAATATTAATACTCTAGACAGGGATAATATTTTGCTAACATAGAGCATATTAAAGACGTCGTCTTATATATGAAGGATGCACAGAGGGATATTTGCCGGCTGGCATCCAGAATTAATGCAATGTCCATTCTGCCAGGAGGGTATTAGAAACCCGGCAGTGGACAGGTGATGCTGCCTTTAAAAGGCACATGGATATTCTGCCTTATAAGGGTGAGGAATTGTTTGGGGATGGTCTCTGGGACCTCGTATCCACTGCAACAGCTGGGAAGAAAAATTTTTACCTCAGGTTTCCTCACAGCCTAAGAAAGCACCGTATTTTCAGTTACAGTCCTTTCGGCTTCAGAAAAGCAAGCGGGTCAAAGGCGCTTCCTTTCTGCACAGAGACAAGGGAAGAAGGAAAAAGCTGCACCAGACAGACAGTTCCCAGGGTCAAAAATCTTCCCCCGCTTCCTCTGAGTCCACCGCATGACGCTGGGGCTCCACAGGTGGAGACAGGTGCGGTGGGGGCGCGTCTCGGGAACTTCAGGGACCAGTGGGCTTGCCCACAGGTGGATCCCTAGGTTCTGCAAGTAGTATGTATCACAGGGATACAGGCTGGAGTTTGAGGCGACTCCCCCTCGCCGTTACCTCACATCAGCCTTGCCTGCTGCCCTCGGAGAAAGGTAGTACTGGCGGCAATTCACAAGCTGTACTTCCAGCAGGTGAAATCAAGGTACCCCTCCTTCAACAAGGCCGGGGTTACTATTCCAAAATGTTGTGGTACCGAAACCAGACGGTTCGGTGAGACCCATTCTAAAATTGAAATCCTTGAACACTTATATACGAAGGTTCAAGTTCAAAATGGAATCGCTCAGGGCGATTATTGCAAGCCTGGAGAATTTCATGGTATCACTGGACATCAAGGATGCTTACCTGCATGTCCCTATTTACCCTCTTCACCAGGAGTACCTCAAAATTGTGGTACAGGATTGGTCTGTCCCCGGCACCGAGGTATTTACCAAGGTAATGGCCGAAATAATTATCCCGTACTTGGACGATCTCCTTATAAAGGCGAGGTCCAGGGAGCAGTTGTTCGGCGGAGTAGCACTATCTCGGGAAGTGCTACAACAGCACGGCTGGATTCTGAATATTCCAAAGTCGCAGCTGGTTCCTACGATGCGTCTACTGTTCCTGGACACAGAACAGGATAAAAAGGATTTCTCACCGGAGGAGAAGTCCAAGGAGTTGTCG
The DNA here is from genome assembly GCF_028390025.1 of Pseudophryne corroboree. Taxonomy (NCBI): domain Eukaryota; kingdom Metazoa; phylum Chordata; class Amphibia; order Anura; family Myobatrachidae; genus Pseudophryne; species Pseudophryne corroboree. The sequence continues at coordinate 648,043,759 of NC_086448.1, forward strand.
TCTGTAGACAGAGACCTCCTAATACAAATACAGGTGTCGGTGCATCAATGCACGCGAGCCCTGGGAAAGATGGTAGCTTCTTACGAAGAAATTCCATTCGCCAGGTCCCATGCAAGGATCTTCCAGTGGGATCTGTTGGACAAGTGGTCCGGGTCGCATCAGGGCCAGGGTGTCGCTGTTGTGGTGGCTGCAGAGTGCTCATCTTCTAGGGGGCCGCAGATTCGGCATACATGACTGGGTCCTGGTGACCACGGATGCCAGCCTTCGAGGCTGGGGGCAGTCACACAGGGAAGAAACTTCCAAGGCTATGGAAAAGTCAGGAGACGTCCCTACACATAAATATTCTGGAACTAAGGGCCATTTACAATGCCCTAAGTCAGGCTAGACCCCTGCTTCAACACCGGCCGGTGCTGATCCAGTCAGACAACATCACGGCGGTTGCTCATGTAAACCGACAGGGCGGCACAAGAAGCAGGATGGCGATGGCAGAAGCCACAAGGATTCTCCGATGGGCGGAAAATCATGTGTTAGCACTGTCAGCAGTGTTCATTCCCGGAGTGGACAACTGAGAAGCAGACTTTCTCAGAAGACACGACCTCCACCCGGGAGAGTGGGGACTTCATCCAGAAGTCTTCCAAATGATTGTACACCATTGGGAAAGGCCACAGGTGGACATGATGGCGTCCCGCCTCAACAAAAAGCTACAAAGATATTGCGCCAGGTCAAGGGACCCTCAGGCGATAGCTGTGGACGCTCTGGTAACACCGTGGGTGTACCAGTCTGTGTAAGTGTTCCCTTCTCTGCCTCTCTTACCCAGGGTAATGAGAATAATAAGAAGGAGAGGAGTAAGAACTATGCTCATTGTTCCGGGTTGGCCAAGAAGAGCTTGGTACCCAGAACTCCAAGAAATTATATCAGAGGACCCATGGCCTCTGCCGCTCAGACAGGACCTGCTGCAGCAGGGGGCCTGTCTGTTCCAAGACGTACCGCGGCTGCGTTTGACGGCATGGCGGTTGAACGCCGGATCCTGAAGGAAAAGGGCATTCCGGAGGAAGTTATCCCTACGCTATTTAAAGCTAGGAAAGAAGTGAACGCAAACCATTATCACCGCATATGGCGGAAATATGTTGCGTGCTGTGAGGCCAGGAAGGCCCCAAAGGAGGAATTTCAGCTAGGTCGATTTCTGCTCTTCCTACAGTCAGAGGTGACTATGGGCCTAAAATTGGGTTCCATTAAGGTCCAGATTTCGACTCTATCGATTTTCTTCCAAAATAGAACTGGCTTCACTGCCTGAAGTTCAGACTTTTGTTAAGGGAGGGCTGCATAGTCAGCCCCCGTTTGTGCCTCAAGTGGCACCGTGGGATCTCAACGTGGTGTTGGATTTCCTGAAGTCGCTTTGGGTTGAGCCACTTAAATCCGTGGAGCTACAATACCTCACGTGGAAAGTGGTCATGCTGTGGGCCTTGGCGTCGGCCAGGCGTGTATCAGAATTGGCGGCTTTGTCATACAAAAGCCCTTATCTGTATTTTGTATGGATAAGGCGGAATTGTGGACTCGTTCCCAATTCCTTCCTAAGGTGGTATCAGTTTTCATGTGAACCAACCTATTGTGGTGCCTGCGGCTACTTGGGACTTGGAGGATTCCAAGTTACTGGACGTAGTCGGGGCCCTGAAAAGTATATGTTTCCAGGACGGCTGGAGTCAGGAAAACTGACTCGCTATTTATCCTGTATGCACCCAACAAGCTGGGTGCTCCTGCTTTTAAGCAGACTATTGCTCGCTGGATCTGTAGCACGATTCAACTTGCACATTCTGCGGCTGGACTGCCGCACCCTAAATCTGTAAAAGCCCATTCCACGAGGAAAGTGGGCTCTTCTTGGGCGGCTGCCCGAGGGGTCTCGGCTTTACAAATTTGCCGAGCTGTTACTTGGTCGGGTACAAACATTTTTGCAAGAGTCTACAAGTTTGATACCCTGGCTGAGGAGGACCTAGAGTTTGCTCATTCGGTGCTGCAGAGTCATCCGCACTCTCCCGCCCGTTTGGGAGCTTTGGTATAATCCCCATGGTCCTTACGGAGTCCCAGCATCCACTTAGGACGTCAGAGAAAATAAGATTTTACTCACCGGTAAATCTATTTCTCGTAGTCCGTAGTGGATGCTGGGCACCCATCCCAAGTGCGGATTGTCTGCAATACTTGTTTATAGTTATTGCCTAACTAAAGGGTTATTGTTGAGCCATCTGTTAAGAGGCTCAGTTATATTTCATACTGTTAACTGGGTATAGTATCACGAGTTATACGGTGTGATTGGTGTGGCTGGTATGAGTCTTACCCGGGATTCAAAATCCTTCCTTATTGTGTCAGCTCTTCCGGGCACAGTATCCTAACTGAGGTCTGGAGGAGGGTCATAGTGGGAGGAGCCAGTGCACACCAGGTAGTCCTAAAGCTTTCTTTAGTTGTGCCCAGTCTCCTGCGGAGCCGCTATTCCCCATGGTCCTTACGGAGTCCCAGCATGGTCCTTACGGAGTCCCAGCATCCACTACGGACTACGAGAAATAGATTTACCGGTGAGTAAAATCTTATTTTTCCATCAGCTCTGTCAGTAATAACTATAAGTCTCACTGACAACTGCTTCTGTATTATCCTGCCTCCCTCACAAAGTAATTATCACAAACACACCACACATATTCCCTTCTATACCTAACAGCCTAAATTCATTAAATTATAAACATTTTATACGTTCAACTTATTCCATATTTTTGCTTATACCCCACACTCCTCTTCCTTAATAAATTGATATATATACACAATACATTACATTAAAATTTCCATTAAACTATATATTTCCTCACACATATTTACATTATCAGTCTATTATAAGGCTACACTAGTGCTTGGACAATATTGATGTGATTAGTCTATGACCCTATGTATCACTATGTGCAAATTGTGATTGTTAATTAACATTCCTTTTATGCCGCAAATAGGATAAAATGGTCTTTGGAGCAAATATGCATGGCTCCAGGGCTGTGACCGTACTAGTGAAAAGCTGCTGTACTCGCAAATCTTTAAAGCTTGATATTTGTCTCCAAAAGATGACACTGCCAGGTTCTGTCCTGGCATTGTTACTACACGACTGGGACTACAGGTCATTCATATACACTGAGAGAGGCGGGAGAGGGATTCAAATGGCTTCCTCTTTGCACTCTGGCATCATGCTCATGCTATCTGAAATTGATGTTCCCTATCACAGCTTGATAAATAGCACAATCCTAATGTACTCATTCTGCCATTAGGTCTTGATAAAAAAAACTTTTTACTTATGGGTCTATCTACTAATCTTTGGATGGAAATAAAGTGGACGGAGATAAAGTACCAGTCATTAAGCACCTAGCTGCCATGTTACAGGCTGTGTTTGAAAAATGACAGTTAGGAGCTGGTTGACTGGTACTGTATCTCCATCCAAGGCTTAGTAAATAGACCCCTTAGTGATGATTATATAGAAACTGCTGTTTCAGTATGTTTAAGTGGGCCTAGAGGCTTTATCAACAGGCCCATACTGTGCAAGGAATCTTCTATATTCTTACCTTGGCATGCAGTATTGTGTTGTGCTGATCTGTTACTATTAGATTTGCCAGGATCATCCTGGCAGTAAGGGTTATTTATATTCTGCTTTTGTATCTGCACAAGTGAACCTGTCAGCCAAGCACATTACAATGAGCAGTCTTACAACATGTACCAGAAGGGTGCGCGGCATATAATGCACATGGTGCAAACACATATACCTCCACTTATAGGACTTCCCCTTTTCCAATTGCTTGTAGTTTTATAATATTGTCTGCTATGGCCTCTCTCATTTCTGTTCATGTAAAATCAGTTTTTCTCTTACGTCCTAGAGGATGCTGGGGTCCACATTAGTACCATGGGGGTATAGACGGGTCCACCAGGAGCCATTGGCACTTTAAGAGTTTGAGAGTGTGGCCTGGCTCCTCCCTCTATGCCCCTCCTACCAGATCAGTTTAGAAAATGTGCCCGGAGGAGCCGGTCACAGCTAGGGGAGCTCTACAGAGCTTCTTTAGTAAAGTTTTTTTCTAGAATGTATTATTTTACAGGGAGGCTGCTGGCAACAGCCTCCCTGCATCGTTGGACTAAGGGGGAAGTAGTGTCTGCCCTGCGGGGTCTGAGCCACTATCTCCGCTGACAGGACACTGAGCACCTGAGGGGATAGATTGTTCCCCGCCACAGGGGATCGCTCACCCCAGCAGCATGCCGCCAACCCCTTACAGAGCTGAAGATCAGTGGCAAGTGAGTCACCGACCCCCCTAGCAAGCCGGGGGGCCGGTGTGAAGATGGCGGCAATAGGGTAGGAGCACAGTACTAACTGCGCTCCGGAGGCTCAGCGATACTTAGTGTGGCGCTGTGAGGGGCGCCCTGAGCCAGCGCCTGAACCCTGCACTGGTCAGCAAGCCTGTCCGGGTCCCTGGATCTCAGCCAGCATTTTACCTCAGGCCAGTATAATCCTTGTGAAGAGCGGGAAGACAGCGCCATTTTGGGGACAGAGCTTCTCCTCAGAGTGGACCCAGCAGTGTTCAGCGTCATTTTCCTGCCTGCACAGCGCTGTCCAGGAAGAGCAAGTCCCTCCACAGCATCTCCAGCTATCTCTCACGGTACCAGGGGGTTGTAGAAGGGGGGGGGGGGGGGCTGCATTAAGACTGTGTAGCCTATTAAGGTGCACAGTCAGCGCTAGTGGGTTGACTCCAATCTCTGTGTCACTCTTGCCATTCTTGGTGGTGAAACTCTCTATGTCCTCCACTGTGTGTGTGTGGAGTGTCTGTGGTCTCCATTAAGCAATGTCCAGGGACTCTGTGTCATATGCTGCAGAGGATATGTCCACTCAGGATGATCCCATTCCATGTAATCAGGATTGCACTGGTTTAGCACAGATACCAGCAAGGGAGCCTTAATGGTTATCCTCTATTAAATCTATGATTTCTCAGATTCTGCAACTCAGGCTTTACAGAACTCTATGGCAGTCTGGCCCAGTTCAGGTACCTCAGGGCTCCCCGCTGTATATTCACATAAACGTGCTCTTGCGCAGTTCATGCAGGATGATACGGATACCGATTCTGACACTGCAGACGGTGCTGGGATTGTGTTGCGGGGGGCAGCATCTCTTGCTAAAGGGGTGCAGTTGATGATACAGGCTATTAGATATGTGTTGAATACTGCTGATACAACACCCGAGCAGGTTGAGGAGGCTTACTTCACTGAAAATAAGAAAGCCTCGCTAACCTTCCCTGCGTCAAAGGAATTAAATGCTATTTTTGAAAAGGCTTGGGAAAACCCGGATACAAAATTCCAGATACCTAAAAGGGTTCTGGTGGCATTTCCTTTCCCGGTAGAGGATAGGAAAAAATGGGAAAACCCGCCTATTATTGACGCGTCAGTATCCAGACTCTCAAAAAAGGTGGTTTTACCTGTTCCAGGAGCTACCACCTTGAAAGAGCTGGCTGATCGTAAAATTTATAATACATTCAAATCCATATACACGGCTTCTGGGGCAATACTACATCCCACTATTGCCAGTGCTTGGATTGCCAAAGCTATAGTAAAGTGGTCAGGCACGTTACTTGAAGACTTGGATACTATGGAGAAATGTGATGTTGAATTGTTTTTATGTAACATTCAGGATTCGGCAGGATTTCTAGTAGAATCCATGAAAGACCTGGGTTCCATAGCTGCCGGAATTTCCTCCATGTCAGTATCAGCTCGTCAAGGACTGTGGTTGCGCCAGTGGTCTGCCGACGCTGAATCCAGGAGAAGTGTGGAGACCCTACCCTACACAGGTCAGGCTCTCTTTGGGGAAGTGTTAGATGCTTGGATCTCCATGGCTATGGCTGGTAAGTCACCTTTTCTTCCCTCAGCTACACCTGCTCCGAAGAAACCCTTTTCTTCAACTACATCACAGCCCTTTTGGTCTACCAAGCCCAGAAAGGCAAAACCGTCCAACACCTTCTTTTGGGGAGGTCGGCCCAAGTCCAAGAAACCTGCGGCTGCAGGTTCCCTGGAACAGAAACTTGCTTCAGGTACACCAAAGTCCTCCGCATGACGGTGGACTGCACACCCGGAGGTGGGGCCGGTGAGAGCGAGACTCAGGCATTTCAGTCACATCTGGGTGTCATCCGGTCTGGACCCCTGGGTGCAAGATATTGTGTTTCGGGGTACAGTCTGGAATTTCAAAATCTCCCTCACCGATTTTTCAAATCAGGCTTGCCAGCTCTGCTGGCGGACAGGACTGTCCTGCAAGAAGCCGTCCAGAAGTTGGTGGAGGCACATGTCATTGTGCCAGTACCACCTCATATGCAAAACAAAGGTTACTATTCAAACCTTTTCGTGGTACCAAAACCGGATGGTTCGGTCAGGCCCATTCTGAACTTAAAATCACTAAACCCCTTTCTGAGGGAGTTCAAGTTCAAAATGGAGTCTCTAAAGGCAGTGATATCAGGTCTGGAGGAGGGTGAATTCCTGGTATCCCTGGATATCAAGGATGCGTACCTCCACATTCCGATTTGGCTGCCACATCAAGCTTATATTCAATTCGCACTGTTGGACTGTCATTTTCAGTTCCAGGCCCTACCATTCGGCCTCTCCACAGCACCAAGGGGTATTCACCAAGGTGATGGCGGAAATGATGATTCTCCTCCGCAGACAGGGGTGAACATAATTCTGTATCTGGACAATCTGTTGATAAAGGCATCGTCCAAGGAGAAGCTGTTATGGTCCATAGCTCTCACGACCCAGTTTCTTAGAGAACATGGTGGATCCTGAATCTTCCAAAATCTCATTTGGAACCAACCACGAGGTTGTCCTTTCTGGGAATGATCCTCGACATGGAAGTGCAGAGGGTTTTTCTTCCAGGGGAAAAAGCGTTAGTGCTTCAAACGATGGTCCGGGATGTCCTGAAGCCAACCCGGGTGTCGGTTCATCAGTGCATTCGCCTTCTGGGAAAGATGGTGGCCTCTTACGAGGTCCTGCAGTACAGGAGGTTTCACGCTAGGTCCTTCCAATTGGATCTCCTGGACAAGTGGTCGGGATCCCATCTACACATGCTCCAGAAAATACGTCTCTCACCAAAGGCCAGGATTTCACTCCTCTCGTGGCTGCAACTGCCTCACCTTCTGGAGGGCCGCAGGTTCGGGATTCAGGACTGGATCCTTCTAACCACGGATGCAAGTCTCCGGGGCTGGGGCGCAGTCACTCAAGGGGAAACCTTCCAAGGAAAGTGGTCAAGTCTGGAAGCCGGCCTGCCGATAAACATTCTGGAACTAAGAGCCGTCTACAGTGGTCTTCTCCAAGCAGCCCATCTTCTGAGAAATCGGGCCGTTCAAGTGCAGTCGGACAATATGACAACAGTGGCTTACATAAACCGACAGGGCACAACAAAGAGTAGAGCTGCAATGTCAGAGGTTACAAGAATCATCCTCTGGGCAGAAAAACAGGCGTTGGCGCTGTCAGCAATCTTCATTCCGGGAGTAGACAACTGGGAGGAGTGGGGTCTCCATCTGGAGGTATTCAAGTAGGTCGCAGATCTTTGGGACGTACCCCAGATTGACATGATGGCCTCTCGTCTCAATAAGAAGCTTCGGCGGTATTGTTCCAGGTCGAGGGACTCGCAAGTAGTGGCGGTGGATGCCCGAGTGACTCCGTGGGTGTTCCAGTCGGTGTACGTGTTTCCTCCACTTCCACTCATCCCAAGAGTTCTAAAGCTCATAAGGAGAATAAGGGTTCAAGCGATCCTCATTGCTCCAGACTGGCCAAGAAGGGCTTGGTACTTGAATCTTCTGGATCTACTGCAAGCAGGGGTGTAGCGAGGGTGGCTCCGATGGAGCACAAGCTCCAGGCACCAAAAAAAAGTTAGAGGGCGCGCCACCTCCCCCTCCTAGCACCTCTCTCTTTGCTCAGCTGCTTCAGCAGCTCCCTCTACATTGATGCTGCAGCTCCTCTCTCTGCCCCAGCTGCTGCTGTAGCACTACACTCTGCCTCTCAGGCAGCTGCAGCATCTCTCCGTGACCCCCAGGCTACTGCAGTACCTCTCCCTGCCCCCCAGACTACTGCAGTACCTCTCCCTGCCCCCCAGGCTACTGCAGCACCTCACTCTGCCTCTCAGGCAGCTGCAGCACCTCTCTTTGCCCCCCAGGCTACTGCGGAGCAGCTAGATCTGCCTCTCAGACAATTCTGGGACATTATTTTATCAGGTCTGGGGTGGCAGTTCTAGGGTATTATTTTCATAGAGGCATTGGGGGAATATCAAGTCGGGGGGGGGGCAGTTTTGATACATTATTTTCATTGAGAGCTTGGGGGGAGAGTTCAGGTCTGTGGAGGGGGTGGTCACATTTGGGGCATTATTTTCATTGAGGCATTGGGAGATACATAGTGTATTTTTAATTAAGTGCCTTGAGTCCTATTGGTGAAAGAGCGCTGTATAAATAAAAATATTATTAATTTATTTGAAATAAACAAGTAAATAGTTACATACAGTTATTTTCATAGCGGCGCTTCTGTGTTATAAAATGTATAAGGGGCTCTACCATGGTATAACATGTATAAGCAGCTCTACTGTGTGGTGTAACATGTACAGTATAAGGGGTACTACTGTGTGGTGTAATGTGAATAACAGACACTTTTGTGCGGTGTAATGTGAATTGGTACTATTATGTGGCCACGCCCCTTCCCATAAAGCCACACCTCTATATTTTAGTTACGTGCCTTTGGTGCGCACTGTCCACATTTAAAACATGGGGGCACCCAAAGGAAACTTTCGCACTGCGCTCCACAATGTCTAGAACCGGCCCTGTCACGAATGTAGGATTTTTTCAATATTTTTTTTTTTTCAAATGTAACATGCCACCACATGTTGGCCAGGCCCCCAATTCAGTACAGGGCAGGGGGTGCAAAAACATACCCCTGCTCCGGGCAATATGGCACCTAGCTGCACCTCTGACTGCAAGAAGAGCCGATGCCACTTCCTCTTCGGGAGGACCTGCTGCAGCAGGGGCCGTTCGCCTATCAAGACTTACCACGGCTACGTTTGATGGCATGGAGGTTGAACGCCTGATACTAGCTCGAAAGGGCATTCCAAACAAGGTTATTCCTACCCTGATACAGGCTAGAAAAGGAGTAACGTCTAAACATTACCATCGAATTTGGAAAAAATATGTATCTTGGTGTGAGTCCAAGAAATTTCCTGCGGTGGAGTTTCAACTGGGACGGTTTCTCCTCTTCCTACAAGCCGGTGTGGATATGGGCCTGAGGTTGGGATCTGTGAAGGTCCAGATTTTGGCCCCATCCATTTTCTTCCAGAGGTTCAGACCTTTTTGAAGGGAGTTCTGCACATCCAACCTCCCTTTGTACCGCCTATGGCGCCTTGGGACCTTAACGTGGTGTTGCAGTTCCTCCAATCGGACTGGTTCGAGCCTCTACAGGAGGTTGAGGTCAAATTTCTTACATGGAAGGCTGTCACGTTGTTGGCCTTAGCTTCTGCTAGACGTGTGTCGGAGTTGGGGGCTTTGTCCTGTAAAAGCCCATACTTGATCTTCCACGAAGATAAAGCTGAGCTCCGGACACTTCAACAGTTTCTTCCGAAGGTTGTGTCGGCATTTCATATCAACCAACCTATTGTGGTGCCAGTGGCTACTGACTCCTCAATTTCATCAAAGTCCTTGGATGTTGTAAGGGCTCTGAAAATTTATGTGAAGAGGACTGCTCGTCACAGAAAATTGGACTCTCTGTTTGTCCTGTATGATCCCAAGAAAATTGTGTGTCCTGCTTCTAAGCAGACGATCTCTCACTGGATCAGGTTCACTATCCAGCATGCGTATTCTACGGCAGGATTGCCGTGTCCTACGACTGTCAAGGCCCACTCTACTCGTATGGTGGGGTCTTCTTGGGCGGCTGCCCGTGGTGTCTCGGCGTTACAACTTTGCCGAGCTGCAACTTGGTCTGGGTTGAACACGTTTGCAAAGTTCTACAAGTTCGATACTTTGGCCTCTGATGATCTGAAGTTCAGTCAATCAGTTCTGCAGGAGCCTCCGTGCTCTCCCTCCCATTCTGGGAGATTTGGTACATCCCCATGGTACTAATGTGGACCCCAGCATCCTCTAGGATGTAAGAGAAAATAGGATTTTGGTTACCTACCGGTAAATCCTTTTCTCGTAGTCCATAGAGGATGCTGGATGCCCGTCCAGCGCTTCGTTTTCCAGCTATCGTTATTTGGATCAGTACAACTTCGTTTTAGTTGAATACTGCAGTGTTACTTGGTAAGTAATGTTTCAGAGGTTGCTGAGTTTTCAAGCTAAGTTAGCTTGATGTGCCTTGTATGTGTGAGCTGGTATGAATCTCGCCACTATCTGTGTTAAATCCTTCTCTCGAAGATGTCCGACTCCTCGTGCACAGTTTCTAGACTGAGTCTGGTAGGAGAGGCATAGAGGGAGGAGCCAGCCCACACTCTCAAACTCTTAAAGTGCCAATGGCTCCTGGTGGATCCGTCTATACCCCCATGGTACTAATGTGGACCCCAGCATCCTCTATGGACTACGAGAAAAGGATTTACCGGTAGGTAACCAAAATCCTAATTTTTCTAGTTCAGTGTAAAACTAACTCACTCATACACTCAGTTAGCACTTAGCAAAGAGTGCTAAGACCCAGCAAGCCTCCGCAGGTGTCCCCAAACAGCACATGAAGCAAAGAAAAAAAGAGGCGCACCAAGGTCACTGTGTGACTAAGCTAAGCGACACAAGTGCCGACACAAACACCTGGCACATCTAGGAGTGGCACTGCAGTGTCAGGCAGGGTGGCACTTCAAAAAAATTGTCCCCAAACAGCACATGATGCAAAGAAAAAAAGAGGCGCAATGAGGTAGCTGTGTGACTAAGCTAAGCGACCCAAGTGGCCGACACAAACACCTGGCCCATCTAGGAGTGGCACTGCAGTTTTCTAGCGAGAGGATGAGTGCTTCCATCCTTATGTGAATCTGAACCACTAGCCATGAACATAGGCCAGGGCCTCAGCCGTTAATGGCATATTGGCAAGTTTACGCTTCTCATCAGACTCTTTCAATTTTGATTTTTGGGCCATTTTACTGAACTTTTGTTTTTTGGATTTTACATGCTCTCTACTATGACATTGGGCATCGGCCTTGGCAGACGACGTTGATGGCATTTCATCGTCTCGGCCATGACTAGTGGCAGCAGCTTCAGCACGAGGTGGAAGTGGATCTTGATCTTTCCCTATTTTAACCTCCACATTTTTGTTCTCCATTTTTTAATGTGTGGAATTATATGCCAGTTTCAATAGCAATGGCCTACTACTATATATACTGCGCACAACTAAAATGCACCACAGGTATAGAATGTAGATGGATAGTATACTTGACGACACAGAGGTAGGTACAGCAGTGGCCTTCCGTACCGTACTGCTATATATATGTTATGCACACCAGTGCCAGCAGGAATGTACTAGTGTCTGAACGGAGAGGGATGCAAAACAAATGAACTCACAGACAGACTTGGGAATATGACATTACATACATAGAAGGTGATAGGGTAACAAAATAAACACAACGTGAACAGAGAAGCCCAAAGGCTAAGAAACTGGGTGTCTCCCTAGTATTAGGAATGCTCAGATGGAAAGAAGCGAGATGTTGTGATTTAATACGTAGAGAACCCGAAATGCTGTTGCTAAGGGCAACAGCAAAACCCTAAAGGGTTACCAACGGGTGTGGCAGTAAACTCCTTGGTCAGAGATGGAATAATAGACACAAGGAGAGTCTCCACAATCCTAGTCCTCACTTGCAGTGCACTGGTTCAGCTTACTGCCACTAAACTGACACCTGAACACCTTGCACAGTGAGAAAGGATTTTGGCAGGCAAGTCTGAGAATACAGCCGCAAACTTGCTAGGTTCACATAGTAGAAAAAGAACCCCAGCAGGTTAAATGACTGACTCCAGTCTTACTGCTAGGTCTGGATTGGCAGAGTGTAATACCAAATCCCAAGGCCTATTTGCAGTAAGCAACAAACAAATACAAAGTTTACACAGTACTAGCTAGCTTTCAGGAACTGACTAACCAACAAAGATTCAGCAGCATCTGCCTAACCAGAGAAGAGGGTTTATATAGCAGGTGCTGTCCACGCCCCACTCAGACCTCACAGACTGTGAGCACAAAAACCAGCACCGGATCCCCTGCCGTGCACAGAGCCTGTAACTACTGCACAGCAAAAGACCCGAACCGGAGTATCAGCTACGCTCAGGTTACTCCGCTAGCACTTGTCTCCCGGTTGCCATGACGACATGGCAGCACAGAGCAGGAGACCCTAACAATATACTGGTGGTCACTGTGTCAGCAAACTGCAAAACTAAAATGCACTACACGTATAGAATGTAGATGGATAGTATACTTAATGACGACACAGAGGTAGGTACAGCAGTGGCCTTCCGTACCGTACTGCTATATATAGTATACTGGTGGTCAAACTGCAAAACTAAAATGCACCACAGGTATAGAATGTAGATGGATAGTATACTTAATGACGACACAGAGGTAGGTACAGCAGTGGCCTTCCGTACCGTACTGCTATATATAGTATACTGGTGGTCACTGTGTCAGCAAACTGCAAAACTAAAATGCACCACAGGTATAGAATGTAGATGGATAGTATACTTAATGACGACACAGAGGTAGGTACAGCAGTGGCCTTCCGTACTGTACTGCTATATATAGTATACTGGTGGTCACTGTGTCAGCAAACTGCAAAACTAAAATGCACCACAGGTATAGAATGTAGATGGATAGTATACTTAATGACGACACAGAGGTAGGTACAGCAGTGGCCTTCCGTACCGTACTGCTATATATAGTATACTGGTGGTCACTGTGTCAGCAAACTGCAAAACTAAAATGCACCACAGGTATAGAATGTAGATGGATAGTATACTTAATGACGACACAGAGGTAGGTACAGCAGTGGCCTTCCGTACTGTACTGCTATATATAGTATACTGGTGGTCACTGTGTCAGCAAACTGCAAAACTAAAATGCACCACAGGTATAGAATGTAGATGGATAGTATACTTAATGACGACACAGAGGTAGGTACAGCAGTGGCCTTCCGTACTGTACTGCTATATATACTGGTGGTCACTGTGTCAGCAAACTGCAAAACTAAAATGCACCACAGGTATAGAATGTAGATGGATAGTATACTTAATGACGACACAGAGGTAGGTACAGCAGTGGCCTACTGTACCGTAATGCAATATATTATATACTGGTGGTCACTGGTCAGCAAAACTCTGCACTGTACTCCTCCTATATAATATTATACTGGTGGTCCCCAGTCCCCACAATAAAGCAGCACACTGAGCACAGATATGGAGTGTTTTTCAGGCAGACAACGTATACTGGTGGTCACTGTCAGCAAAACTCTGCACTGTACTCCTGCTATATAATACAGCTGCTCCCCAGTCCCCACAATTAAGCAGTGTGAGCACAGATATATGCAGCACACTGAGCACAGATAAGGAGCGTTTTTTTCAGGCAGAGAACGGATAAAACTGGTGGTCACTGATCAGCAAAACTCTGCACTGTACTCCTCCTATATTATACAGCTGCTCCCCAGTCCTCCCCACAATTAAGCAATAAAGCACAATCAAGTTCAACAATAACGGAGAGGACGCCAGCCACGTCCTCTCCCTAACATTTCCAATGCACGAGTGAAAATGGCGGCGACGCGCGGCTGCTTATATAGAATCCGAATCTCGCGAGAATCCGACAGCGGGATGATGACGTTCGGGCGCGCTCGGGTTAACCGAGCCATACGGGAGAATCCGAGTATGGCTCGGACCCGTGTAAAAAGGGTGACGTTCGGGGGGGTTCGGTTTCCGAGAAACCGAACCCGCTCATCACTAATTCATTTATGATTGCCCTCACCTGTGCTGAAATGCCATTCTTATCCATTAACCTGTTCAAAACAGGTTCCGGCAATCATACATTTAGAGAAAAGTGCAGAAGCGGAGCATTTTGTCCCTCCTGGAGAAGGTCAGGTTGGGCGGTATGATATTGTGACAGAAGACAGAAGCAGCTGGATGAATTCTGAAGTGTATAGAGATATAGGCAGAGCTGGATTAAGGCTTCGGGGGGCCCGGGGTACTTAAGACAGTGGGGCCCTAAAATCTAAAATTAAAATCATAACATCTTTAATTACTACAAAGAAAATTGCAATTTGGTGGTAAATATGAAAGAATCTTTCATATAGGGAGCACATGCATGTATATATAATATATACGTGTGTGTGTGTGTGTGTGTGTGTGTGTGTGTGTGTGTGTGTATATATATATGTATATATATATATATATATATATATATTTATTTTACCTATGTACAGTGGTCGAAGCGGAAATTTTGAAGTGGGGGTATGCAAAAGTGAAGGTTGCAATTATGCAAGCGCCTCCAGGGAAGGGGACGTGGCCACTCAAAAGGAAGCGTATCCTTTAGTGTAGTTTACCACACCATATACCCCTTATACACATTATGCACCACAATAGTAGGACCCCTTATGCTACCTAGTAGTAGTGCACCTTTCTCATTATAGCACACAGAATGAGTGGAAATTCACATTATACCACACAGTATGAGCTGAAATTCACATTATAGCACACAGAATGAGCCGAAATTCACATTATAGCACACGTTATGAGTCAAAATTCACAATATAGCACAAAGAATGAGCCGAAATTCACATTATAGCACACAGAATGAGCCAAAATTCACATTATAGCACACAGAATGAGCCGAAATTCACATTATAGCACACAGAATGAGCCAAAATTCACTTTATAGCACACGGTATGAGCCAAAATTCACATTATAGCACACAGAATGAGCCAAAATTCACTTTATAGCACACGGTATGAGCCAAAATTCACATTATAGCACACAGAATGAGACAAAATTAACAATATAGCACCTGGTATGAGTCGAAATTCACATTATAGCAAACGGTAATGAGACAAAAGTCACATTATAGCACACTGAATGAGCTGAAATTCACCTTGTAGCACACTGAATGAGCCGAAATTCACATTGTAGCACACTGAATGAGCCGAAATTCACCTTGTAGCACACTGAACGAGCCGAAATTCACATTGTAGCACACTGAATGAGCCAAAATTCACATTGTAGCACACTGAATGAGCCAAAATTCACATTGTAGCACACTGAATGAGCCAAAATTCACATTGTAGCACACTGAATGAGCCGACATTAACATTGTAGCACACTGAATGAGCCGAAATTCACATTGTAGCACACTGAACGAGCCGAAATTCACCTTGTAGCACACTGAACGAGCCGAAATTCACATTATAGCACACTGAATGAGCCGAAATTCACATTGTAACACACTGAATGAGCTGAAATTGTGACAGCAGGGGCAGCCAAAGACGACAGGGAGAGAGAGACAGTGACGGCAGGGAGAGGGAGAGTGACGACAGGGAGAGTGACGACAGGGAGAGTGAGTGACGACAGGGAGAGTGAGTGACGACAGGGAGAGAGACAGTGACGACAGGGAGAGACAGTGACGACAGGGGGAGAGAGAGTGACGACAGGGGGAGAGAGTGTGACGACAGGGAGAGTGACGACAGTGACGACAGGGAGAGTGATGACAGTTACAGCAGGGGAACATTACCTCATTTGTTGCTGGCAACAGTGAGCTGTGGGCTGCTGGCGGCGTCGGGCGGCTAGTGGCTGGCACCAGGCGGCTGGTGTCGGGCGACGGGAGGCTGGTGAGCGGTGTGCGCGGACGGCAAGCAGCGGTGAGCGGCTTTGAGCTACTACAGTGCTCTACACAGCCGCCGTCCGCTGCGCAGGGACGGGGAACACCATGTGCAGCAGGATGGACACTTCCCTCGCCTCCTGCTGCACTTTCATGGGCTCATTTCCGAGTCAGTGGAAGAAGTGGCGGTATACCATACCGCCGTATACCGCCCCACTTCGACCACTGTGCGTATATGTGTGTGTATATATATTTATATATATATATATATATATATATACATACATACACATATATATGTATATATACATATATATAAATATATGTATATATCCATATAGATATATATATATATATTTATATATATAAATACATATATATAATATATATATATATATATATATATATATATACATATATATATATAAAGACATATATATATATATATATATATATATATAATAACAACCCAGAACTTAATGTATAGTGGTGCTGGCTGGCTCCACATGCTGTCCTCCCCGCTCCCTGCAGCCTGCGCGCTCAGCCAATAGCTGAGCCACAGGCTGCTGCTCCACAGATAATTGGACAGCTGAGCCGTCGCTCAGCTGTCCTTCCTGTGCACACTGTCTGCGTGCGGCGGTAATGAAGCAGCGGTAATGAAGCAGAGCCGCCGCGGGAGTGGGGACAGTGCCCTGCATGTGGAGCCGCCGTGCCGGCTCCCGGGAGCCGGGAGCGCAGCACCGCAGATCGGACTAGAGATCCGATCTGTGGCAGCAGCGGGGGCCCTTTTAAAAAGGGGGGCCCGGGGTACGTACCCCCGGGGCCCCCCTCTTAATCCGGCTCTGGATATAGGGGGTCATTCCGAGTTGTTCGCTCGTTGCCGATTTTCGCAACGGAGCGATTAAGGCAAAAATGCGCATGTGCATGGTTCGCAGTGCGCATGCGGTTAGTATTTTACCACAAAACTTAGTAGATTTACTCACGCCCGAACAAAGATTTTTCATCGTTGAAGTGATCGTAGTGTGATTGACAGGAAGTGGGTGTTTCTGGGCGGAGACTGGCCGTTTTCTGGGAGTGTGCGGAAAAACGCAGGCGTGTCAGGGAAAAACGCGGGAGTGTCTGGAGAAACGGGGGAGTGGCTGGCCGGACGCTGGGCGTGTGTGTGACATCAAACCAGGAACGAAACGGCCTGAGCTGATCGCTATTTGTGAGTAGGTCTGGAGCTACTCAGAGACTGCTAAGAAATTTATTTTCGCTATTCTGCGAATCTTTCGTTCGCTATTCTGCTATGCTAAGATACACTCCCAGAGGGCGGCGGCTTAGCGTGTGCAATGCTGCTAAAAGCAGCTAGCGAGCGAACAACTCGGAATCACCCCCATAGGGTAAGATGCATCAACCATTGAATTCGGCATGTGATGCATCCAGCCACTCATTGCAAGTATAATGCTGGTCGGGTGTGGTATTGAAAGTCGACAGTAACTAGGTCGACAATATCTAGGTCGACCACTATTGGTCGACAGTAACTAGGTCGACAGGGTGTCTAGGTCGACAGGGTCTTTAGGTCGACATGTTCTAGGTCGACAGGTCAAAAGGTCGACATGAGTTTTTAATGTTATTTTGGTGTCGTTTTCGCATGGCTCGCTTCGGTCGCCATGCTTCGGGCATGGTGCCTTCGCTCCGCTACCGCTTCGCTCGGCACAGATTACCGTTCCTATCGTAGTCCACATGGATCATTAAGTATGAAAAGGTTCAAAAAAAGAAAAAAATTTGTGAAAAACTTATGTCGACCGTTTGACCCGTCGACCTAGAACATGTCGACCTAAAGACCCTGTCGACCTAGACACCCCGTCGGCCTAGTTACTGTTGACCAATAGTGGTCGACCTAGACATTGTCGACCTAGTTACTGTCGACTTTCAATCCGGATCCCATCCGGAGGCAGGACACCAAGTTCCAGAGGGCCATTCCTGCTGAGGAGAGGCTCGTGGCTACGCTGCGCTAACTGGCTGCAGGACTCTCGTTTGAGGACTTCAAGTTTGGGGCCCGCATTCCTGCTCAAGCTTTGGGGCGCATTATCTCTGACACCTGCAAGGCTATCGTCAAGTTGCTGCAGTTCCGTTATTGTAAGGTCATTTAATTAAAAAAATTCACACACCACACCATTTTAAAACTGAAACATGACAAATGTTTATTTAAAAAAAAAAAAATGTAAACCTTAGGGCAAAATATTAATATTTTCTTATTAAGTATGGACAGCACGGCTGCTTAAAAGTGTGTGTGTGTGTGTGTGTGTGTGTGTGTGTATATATATATATATATATATATATATATATATGTATGTGTGCTTTGTACCTCCGGCACTCCGACTGTCTGCTTCGGGAACTGTCCTGCTAGGGTGCCTTCCACAGGGTGGTCACGCCTCAACGATATGTATGAAAAAACGAGGCGGCACTCCGAGACTGTCAATCAAAATAAGCGTGTAATAATGCAAATCAACGTTCCGGGGACCATCTCCCCTTCATCAGGATAAGTGCATACAAACAAATACAGTGCTTACCTAACTAACCCCCCCCCCCCCCCATGTCAGATTCCCCCACCGGCATTCCTCGCTGGCCACGGTAACGCTGACAACAAAACATAATATCAGTGTTAAAAAGCCTTATTAGCGTGCAGCATCAATAAAACATATATTTACACCTAAACTTCCAAAGTGCTAAGTGCATCGCATGATGACTGTTTACACATCTTATATCTCTAATACACAGTCAATTTAGTAATGTCTTCATAAAACATTGTAGTGACTATTCAGTGAAAAACAGGACAAACAATTATAATGTGCAAAATCACAATATTAAAACCTAACACTAAAAGCATACATCCTACATGACAAACAAAATATTAAAATAGGAGTGCGTATCTAGGTACCCTCAGACCACCTTCTCATCCTAACCAAGCTCAAGCGAAATGTGCAAAACTCTACGACTTTTACTGATTTTTTTTTTACTGATTTTAACAAAAAATTTTTAATGTCTTGTAATTGCGTCTCCTAGAACCCGGACGTGCGCCGCTTAACCCAATTCAGAAAAACATCTGGGGAGGCTTACATACAGCCCCTGAGTGTGCTCACCAATACATCATTATTCTACAAGAAATTAATAAAGCCCAAATTCTCATTCATTCCCCCTGGTCTAAGCGTGTTAAGCCTATGAATCCACAAGGATTATAGTTGGAGGAGTTTTTTGCCCCTGTTCCCCCCACGGAGTGATTCTGGGACATGGTCTATGATACAATGTTTAAAAGTGGCCATACTATGTCTAAATTCCACAAAATGTTTGGCCACTGGCTGTTCACCACTGACAGAGGCCAATGCATTCCTTATAGCCAGTCTGTGTTGTGCCATCCTAATTTTAAACTGACATTCGGTTTTCCCAATATAGTATCATTCGCATGGGCATATTATAGCATATATTACAAATTTTGTGGCACATGTAAGAGGCAATCTAATTGGAAACTTCTTGCCAGAAAAAGTGTGAGCAATGTTATCACCTGGTGACATATGAGAACATGTAGTGCATCCTGTGCATTTGAAACACCCATTCTTTCTGGTCAAGAAATTGACAGGGGCAGACTTAAGCTTAGACATATCTGTCTTGACCACAATATCCTTTATATTTCTGCCTCTGGTGTAACTTGGCATAATACGTTTATCATAAAGTGCTCCAAAATCCGGGTCAGAGGACACCATGGGCCATAAACGTTTCATTTTTTTATTTATTTTAATGTGTTCACTCTTTGTGTTCATAGACCCAGGAAATGATCTTGGGACATTGTGCCAACAACACCGAGCAGCAGTCAGCAGCATACCTATCAGGGACTAGGATACTTGCACTTGACTGGTGGTGGGGACATCATAGGCTAAATAGGTTTTCACTGTCCCCCTCATATTCCAGTAATGAGGTATTTACACTGGAGTGGGAAGGTGGTGCAGCACCTTGTTTGGAGGAGGTAGGGGGAACAGCACCTTGTTTGGAAAAGGTGGGTAGAACAGCACCTTGTTTGGGGGAGGTGGATAGAACAGCACCTTGTTTGGGGGAGGTGGGTAGAACAGCACCTTGTTTGGAGGAGGTGGATGGGGGAGCACTTTGGTAGGAGGCCGTGAGTGGGGGAGTGTTTTGGTATGGGGTGGTGGGTTGGGGAGCACTTTGGTAGAAGGCGGTGGGTGGGGGAGCACTTTGGTAGAGGAGGCTGGTTGTGGAGCAGGTTGATAGGAGGGTGCAGGTGGGGAGCTGGTTGGTAGGAGGTGGTGTGTAATTGGACACTGGTGGTAAGTATGTCTGGGGGTATGCTTGGGTTGAATAGTAGGGGGAGGTGGCAGGGCCGGAAGTCTAGCTGGGGGAGAAACAGCTGGTCCATATGTGATGCTCGTCTCTGTGGTTATGAGACTGTTGCTCCCTTTTAAAAGAAGCTCTGATGTGAACTTCCTGCGCAAGAAAGCCAACCAACAAAGGAGAGTGGTTGCAGCTGTGTTGGACGACCCAGACCATCCGGAAGAGATTGCTCAGTTCCCCTCAGTGGCGCTAGCACATATGTGGCCTCCTTCAACGGAGACCGAGTGGTGCCGTGGCAGGAGGAGCACATACAATAAAGAAAAGGGGAAGTGGAGGGGACTGTGGAACAATTGTGTGGCATAAAGACTTTGCTGGGACTGTAGTTACTGAAGGAACATCAGGTGATCCCACTAAATCCTTTTCCTTGGCACTGTCCTCCTCACACTTGGCCATCATGACCAAAGATCTCCGTTCCTGTCGGACAGCGAAGAGTAGCTGCTGATAGTATCATAAGTTGGTTTCATAGAAGTCCTCATTTCCCGCTCCTGACTTCTTGGAGTCCTCTATCGTCTTATACTCCTTGATGAACACAGTACGGAGATTCTGATTCTTCTTACAGACCTATAGGTCTCAATGCTGCGTCGTGAAAGGGCTCACTGTATGCCGCAAGCTCCTTGTATGCCTGTGTACGCTTGATCTTTGCATACTCTTTGGACTTAACCAGCCACAGTCATTCGTGTTACTTGTAGAGCTCGATAAATCCTGCAATAAAATCACGTTCATTATCAAGTGACATATCTAGAAAGTAAAGTTAGACATTTTATATTAATGGACATTATTCTGGCCACCCCCAACAGTGGGGGTGGCCAAAGGATTAGACTATTGTGTTCCCTAAATAATGGGGGCTTAGCTTGACCAAATTATAAACCGTATGATAGTTTATTTTTTGTAAATAAAGTTGTATTTGTTTTTACAGGTGTCAATTATTTTAAATGTATATGATTGCCTATGTATAGAAATGTGGCCAAAAAATTCACTGACAATATTTAACAAAAATTATACAAACAGGGCCCTTTGTGTGAATGGAATCCATATTTGATAAATTTAAATGGCATATAATGCACTTATATGTACCTGTATAGTATGGGGTGCAGTATCTGTAAAATCACCCTTGCACCACATGAGTATAAAAAACCACATGACAATACAGTAGCGGTAAATATGCATTTGGGGTACAGTAGCAAAATGACATGTGAAAACCATCATCCACAAGAAAACCACATAAGAAGACACTAGAGTGTAATATGCATTTGGGGTACAGTAGCAAAATGACATGTGAAAAGAACATATCATCATAAAAATAAAACAATTAGGAAAACACAAGAAACAAAATCTGGGGTACAGTATGTGCATATGGGTATGGGTCGTTGGGTCGACTCAACTTAGGTCGACAGTCATTAGGTCGACCATGGAATGTCGACATGCATTAGGTCGACATGGACAATAGGTTGACGTGGTCATTATGTCGACATGTGCTAGGCTGACATGTCAAAAGGTCGACATGGGTTTTTGGACTTTTTGGGGCGTAGTTTTCTTCGTAAAGTGACGGGAAACCCCAATTAGTGCACCGTGTCCCCTCGCTTCGCTCGCCATGCTTCGTGCAAGGTGCCTCGCTCCGCTTCGCTCGGCACAGATTACCGTTCCCAATTGTAGTCCATGTGGATCGTCAAGTATGAAAAAGTCCAAAAAATTGAGAAAAAAGTGAAAAACTCATATTGACCTTTTGACCTGTCGTCCTAATGGCCATGTCAACCTTCAGTGGTCGACCTAATGACTGTCAACCTACGCTGTGTCGACCTAACGACCGTATCCCGTGCATATATGGCCCTGCAAAACAAGGGTTGACACTAGCAGTATATGTAAACAGTTATATCAGGGTGTGTTAGTACTGCAAAAATACAGGGGTGGACAGTGTGTGAATAATCAGAGTGTGCTGGGCCAAAAATTCATCCTCTCTAGCCATAAGCAAACATTGGTGGACAGTGTGCATGATAAAAAAACAAATACATACTGTGTTGTGGGTGAATACAGGGCCGGATGCTGTCTCCTGCGCTGCTCAGCTCTCCTCTGTGGTGCTGCTGATCGTATGTGCATAAAATATGGGGGTAATTCAGTTCGGATCGCTACTGTGCGTTTTCGTACAGCGTGCGATCAGATCTGAACTGCGCATGCGTCTGAGCCGCACTGCGCTGGCGTGACGGATGGCTGCTATGGGGATCAACGCCCTGCGACGGGATGGTGCGCAGGATCCAGTTGCATGGGCATTGTAGTGGTAAGGAGATTGACGGGAAGAGGCCGTTTGTGGGTGGCAACTAACCGTTTTCCGGGAGTGCCCGGAAAAACGCAGGTAGGCTCAGACTTTTTGAGGGAGGATGTCTGACGTCAGCTCCGGGCCCGATCAGAAGGAATCAATCGCAGCGTCTGAGTAAGTCCTGGGCTGCGCAGAGACTGCACAAGCTGATTTTTGTGCAGCTCTGCTAACGAAGCAATCGCACACTTGCACAGCGCTTTTCCCCTCCCCCTGTAGGCAGCGGCTATCTGATCGCAGGGGAGCAAAAACCGCAGCCCAGCGATCAGATCTAAATTAGGCCCATGCTACGATGTGCATACGATTACGACGGATAATTTGTGCTGATGTATGATTTGTGGATGCGACATTCGACCCG
The DNA here is from genome assembly GCF_028390025.1 of Pseudophryne corroboree. Taxonomy (NCBI): domain Eukaryota; kingdom Metazoa; phylum Chordata; class Amphibia; order Anura; family Myobatrachidae; genus Pseudophryne; species Pseudophryne corroboree. Next base: position 648,066,637 of record NC_086448.1, read on the forward strand.
CGGGACCACGCATCGCATTGTAGTGATACCAAAATCATGTACGATGTGCATACAATGCAGCATATGAGGCATCGAAATCGTGTATTTGTACATGATACTGACCTAGTGTATGACCAGCATAACAGTGTTTATTAACGCTATGTTTAAAGAAGATCCCAAAGGCCAGCTCTCCCGGTAAGAGCTGTCTTTTGCAATAGAAGGACTTCTGGGTATAGGAGTGATGCATTTGCCGTGTGAGGCGCTAGGGAAGAACCGATTGGATCCCTATCAGGGGAAACACGGAAAGAAGCCCATAGGCTTCTATACGGTAATGTCCTGGCAAAGCATTTGCTGTCCATGGGTTCCAGACATTGGGCTCCATTCAGATCTGATCACTGCTATGCGTTTTCGCACAGTAGTAGATCAGGTACCGACTGCGTATGCACCGCAATATGCTCGCGCGTCGGACAGCAACAAAGAACATCGCTGGTCGGCGACGGGATGGTGCGAAAAATCCGATTGCACGGGCGTTCGCATGGTGATTGACAGGAGGAAGCCGTTTGTGGGTGATAACTGACCGTTTACTGGGAGTGTCTGGAAAAATGCAGGCGTTCCCAAGTGATTTCAGGGAGGGTGTGTGACGTCAGCTCCAGCCCCGATCAGCCTGATGTGATTGCACTGTAGGAGTAAGTCCTGGGCTGCGCAGAGACTGCACAAAGTGGATTTTAGCATCTCGGCGTACACATACGATCGCATTCTTGCACAGCGAATATACACTCCCCATGGAGGCGGCGACTATCTGAACGCAGGACAGCAAAATTAGCAGCCCAGCGATCAGATCTTAATGACCCCCATGGTCTGCAAAGTTTTCTCTACAGAGTATTAAAAATAAACATTTTATTTTGATTGTTAAATTGTCCAATTACATTTGAGTCCCTGAAAATAGGGGACTGTGCATAAAAATGGTTGCAGTTCCTAAACTTTTCATAAGATATTTTTTTTTTAACCCATTGAATTAAAGCTGAAAGCCTGCACTTAAATTGCATCTCCATTGCTCAATTTCAAATCCATTGCGGTGGTGTACAGATCCCAAATTATGAAAATGTGTCAGTGTCCAAATATATATGGACCTGATCGCAAAAGCAAAATCTTTCTCTAATGGGCAAAACCATGGGTGTAATTCAGATCTGATCGCTGTTGTGGATTTTCGCACAGCGTACAATCAGATCTGAACTGCGCATGCGTGTGAGCCACAATGCGCCGGCGCGTCGCACAATAGCACCGGGCATCAGTGCCTAGCGATGGGATGGTGCGAAAAATCTGGACGCATAGGCGTTCGCAAGAAGACTGACAGGAAAAGGCCATTTGTGGGTGGCAACTGACCGTTTTCCAGGAGTGTCCGGAAAAATGCAGGCGGTACTAGGCATTTTCAAGGAGGGTGTCTGACGTCAGCTGCGACCCCGATCAGCAGGAGACAATCGCGGTGGTAGAGTAAGTCCTGGGCTGCGCAGAGACTGCACAAATCGATGTTTGTGCAGCTCTGCTAATGAAGCGATAGCACACTTGCACAGATTTTTACCCTCCCCCTGTATGCGGCGACTATCTGATCGCAGGGCAGCAAAAAACGCAGCCCAGCGATCAGATCTGAATTTGGACCCATGTGCAGTGCAGGTGGGGCAGATATGATATGTGCAGAGAGATTTACATTTGGGTGGGTATATTGTTTCTGTGCAGGATAAATAGGACTGAGTTTGACAACTTGTACCCTAGGGTACCATGATAGAAAGAAAGTTTGGGAACCACTGTGTTAAGGCATTTTAAAGCGAGAGAGAGAGAGAGAGAGAAAGCGAGAGAGAGAAAGAGAGAGAGAAAGCGAGAGAGAGAGAGAGAGAGAGAAGACAACCAGTCCTGATGTATAGATGACTATACCAGCCGGGATGATTAATAGGTAAACGTTGCTGGTGTCTTCTCTGCGGTGTTAGGCTTCCCTCTCCCACATTTGTGATACGGTGTGCAGTGGTGATGGTACAGCTGCCGATGCATTTGCTCTGCCTGACTCTGCTGCATGCTTCCTGAGTGCTGGAAAGTATTGTGGAGCGCACAGTGGCTTCTTTCGGTGCTCGAGGTCTCCTCAGTCTTAATTTGCTTTTAATAATGTCATGTACTTAATTTGCGGACCATTATTATACGCTACATTCTTAAAACATTATTAGGCGCTGCAGTCCTGATTTTTGTGCTCCTTGTTCCAGGGGCCCTTGTGAACTTCGAGGCCCGGTACAGGTGTCCCTTTCACCCCCCCATGTTGCAGAGCCTAAAAATAGATCATCCCCTCCCTTTAGAACTAAATAACTCCCCTCTCTTCAGACAGCTCATCTCCCTTAGAGTAGAATAGTCCCCTCAGACAGATCTTCTCTCCTTAGCACAGAATAACAAGTTCAATCATCTCTGCTACAGAATATCCCTCATCATTGCCACCCTACACACATGGGTCAATGCCAGCCTACATACACAAACACAGTGGTCGAAGTGGACATTTTTAAGTGGGGGTATGAAAAAAGTGAAGGTTGAAATTATGTGCACCCCATCCGAAAAGGGGCGTGGCCACTTGAAAGGGGGAGTGTCATTTAGTGTAGTTTACCACACCATATACCTCTAATACACATTATGCACCACAATAGTAGGACCCCTTATACTATCTAGCACTGGTGCCCCTTTCACATTATACCACACAGCATGAGCTGAAATTCTCATTATAGCACACAGAATGAGCCAAAATTCACATTATAGCACACTGAATGAGCCGAAATTCACATTATAGCACACTGAATGAGCCAAAATTCACATTATAGCACACTGAATGAACCAAAATTCACATTATAGCACACTGAATGAACCAAAATTCACATTATAGCACACTGAATGAGCCGAAATTCAATTACAGCACACTGAATGAGCCGAAATTCACATTATAGCACACTGAATTAGCCAAAATTCACATTATAGCACACTGAATGGACCAAAATTCACATTAAAGCACACTGAATGAGCCGAAATTCACATTATAGCACACTGAATGAGTCAAAATTCACATTGTAGCATACTGAATGAGCCGAAATTCCCATTATAGCACACTGAATGAGTCAAAATTCCCATTGTAGCATACTGAATGAGCCGAAATTCCCATTATAGCACACTGAATGAGCCAAAATTGACATTGTAGCACACTGAATGAGCCGAAATTTACATTATAGCACACAGAATAAGCCGAAATTCCCATTATGGCACACTGAATGAGCCAAAATTCACATTGTAGCACACTGAATGTGTGTTATGTAAATAAGACTGTGCTATGTGATGTAATCTGAATTGGGGGTACTATTGTGTGGCCACTCCCCTTCCTTGAGATACCACACCCCTTTTGTGTGGCGGAGGGGGCGCCGAACACCCTAGCACCGGCCCTGCGCATAGGTGTAAAACAGTGTGTCCTAGAATTACGAAACTGAACTATTTGTCATAGTTTGCAAGAGAAAAACCTCCCAGGCATTCAGTGTATTTAACTTGATAATAAATTCATAATTATGGTGTCTTCCTAATTTATGGTGCTATAAAACACACATAACGCTGAAATTTGAGCTTAAGTGGCAGTGTGATTAAGCATATGCAAATATAGATATCCGGGAGCTACAAGACAAAATGAAAGGAGATCTAGTGAAGTTAGGAAGGAAGTCTCTCGTAATTCCATTCATTGGAAGCAATGTTAGTTTACTGTAGCATTAGTGTTAGTTATCATACCAATTATGGAATCATATTTTTTCATAGAAAAAAAACCCATGAAAAATCATTTTAATATATTTTATATTGTGTCACTTACACAAGAAAGAATAATAATGTTAAAGTTGCCTTTACAATTTTTAAAATATAAAATCTCTACATCCGCTGTTTATTGCTTTATAAATGAAGTGTGAAGTGTCTTTTCTGCAGCAGTCTGGATGCAAATGAGAAGTAATGCGGCTATGTGGCTGCAGCTTGATATAAAATAGCAGCAACGCTAATGTTTTCCTCGCTACTAGCTGTAGAGATCAGGAGCCTCATTCAGATGCAGTCACACTCACAATGTGGCAGCATTTTGTTTTTGGTGACGGTACTGTGAGGCATTGCAAGTGCAGCAGCTACAACAGACGCCCATCGCCACATTTACAGCAACTGCATACTCCATCACAACCCCTGCATCCTACTGCATACTTACATGGGTGTCGCGGCTGGAAGGTCCAGTCAGGTCCTTAGGCCCATCTCTCACCGACCAGGCAAAATGTATTAGATACAAGTTTTGTTTTTAAAATAATCAACATTAGCTCCGGCTGTATGTTTGCCTGCTAGGCAGCTGCGGGGAGGAGCTCAATATGGATGACCACCCAATGAACTGCTCTGACAACATAGTGATCACTGCCTGTGTGTGGAGGTGTGGTGTGGGCGGAGCAGGAGCTGAGTGTTAATGGAGAGTGGGGATGGGCTCTTGCAATGACAGATTGTCCTGCCCGCCACTCATCTTTAACCCCAACACAGCTGCCTGTGAAAACATGTTGGGGGTGCCAAGGGAAGCGACCCCACTCAGGACCTACAACTGGCCACAATCTGCAGTATGATGACCGTGGTCGCTGTCTCTCTCCATAGGGGGCGCAGGTCTTCCTCTACGCATATTGTGCTCCCTGTGATAAGCTTCTCTACTGGGGGCTCACAGGTAGTATCTCTGCAAATCCATCTCTGCCCCACCTTCCTATACCTCCAGTATGCTGCTGTCTCTTTTCCCTCCCCCAGGCTCAAGTATGGTTTGTTTTGTTTTGTCAGAAGCAGTGGCGTATCTGTACTGTAAGCGTGTAGGTTGTGCAGTGCACACAGACCCCTGGGTTTTGGGGGGCCCACACCTCACTCCCTGCACCCATTTGTTCAATACCACCCTGGAGTTCCGCCCTTGGCAGCAGCGCTGCACAAATCACCAGGAAAATGTTTTATCTGCCATTCTACCAGCATTTCGCACATGCACAGTGATAAAATCACCAGGATAATAGCTGCTGCACCATTTCCTCGGCGACCTATGCATGTGCACTATACTCTGGGACTGTACTAGGGTCTCCTAGTGACCCCATTGCCCAGAGTCTTTGCGCTGCTGGACAGAGAGGAGGGGGCCAAAACAGAAACTACAAACAGAACCCCTCCTCTCTTAATATGACCCTGGCTAGGAGCCAATTAACCTACTGGTATATTTTTAGATTATGAGCGTAAACTCACATAAGCATGGGGAGAATATACAAACTCCACACAGGGCCATGGTGAGACCTGATCCCATGACCTTAGTGTTGTGAGGCAGTAGTGCTAACTAACCATTATACCATCTGTACTGTCCAAGCAACCTGCAAAGAGCTGTATTACACAGAAGTGTGGCTTATTATGTAATATATGACCTGGGGGCACTAGTGTGTAGCATAATACTGATGATGGTGACACCAGCAAAATTATGTATCCAATTCTGATTGTCTTTTGTGTTTTGACTGCTCCAACAGATTGAACTTTGGGGGTTATTCAGGTTTGTTCGCAATCCAAAAAAGTTAGCAATTAGGCAAAAAGCCATATTGCACTGCAGGTCGGGCAGATGTAACATGTGCAGAGAGAGTTATGGTGCCCACACACTGTGCTAGGTGCGATTTGAGCTATACTATGTGTGCTATACGATTTGTACTTTAGTGGGTATGCTATTTGAACTACATGCAATTTGAACTACACCTAGGGCCGGATTAAGCACTTGGGGGGCCCAGGGCACCCAAGACAGGCCCCCCCCCCCCACTAGCAACCACCCCCCGCAGGGGCAAAAGCAGGATTCGGAAAGGGGGTTTCCTTTGATGCACGCACATGTGTGTGTGTGTGTTTGTGTGCGTGTATATATATATATATATATATATATATATATATATACTGTCTATATCAAACCTCCTAAAGTATGGCACTCAGCTGACTTTTTTTATCACATATCACAAACGCCAGCTAGTTCAGCAACATTTCGGGTTTTATTTACCCTTTGTCAAGCAGCACATATACGAAAAAAGGGTAAATAAAACCCGAAACATTGCTGAACTAGCTGGCGTTTGTGATATGTGATTAAGATGTCCACAGAAGTGACCCTTATGCACATAATACCCACAGTAGTAGTGCCCCTTATATACATAATGCCCACTGTAGTACGCCTTATCTCTGCCTCTGTCACTCCAGCAGCTCACCACCCATGTCCCTCCAGCAGCTCAATGCCCTGTGTCCCTCCAGCAGCTTCCCCACCTCTCTGTGTCCCTCCAGCCCCATCTCACTTTGTCTTTAGCATGCACAGAACATGCTGCTTTTCATGGCTCTTCACTTCAGCTGTGGTGGCGGTATGACATCATGACATCACATTGACATGACATTACATATGCAGTGCCGGTAAAGGAAGCCGCTGGGACCTGAGGAGGGGACAAATGCTTGTGTGAGTACCAGGAGGGGCGTGGCACATGTGGTGGAGAACCATATAGCTGCCAGGACCTGAGGAATGAGGAGATGGCTGCAGCTCATCAATGACACTAGCTCCACCTGCATCAGCTATTGACTTAGGTTGTGGGGCAGATTATACGTGATTTATGTGATAACTTCCGTTGTTATGTAATACACATAGGGGGTGATTCCGAGTTGTTCGCTCTGATAATGTTGATTTTTATCTTAAACCATAAAGCTATACCTTTAAACACACCTTTACCATGGAGCTGCTGCGGTCGCTAGCTCACGCTACGTACTTCGTACGCTATTTGCGCACAGAGTCCCGTACCGTATACGCACTCAGCGTACAAACGCCGCACTGTGGGTACAAAGCACACACAGCGAGCGCACACACAATTGATAACCTTTAAACCTTGTTAATGATACAATGTAATGATATGCTTATACTTTAAACCTTTGGCAGCAAAGTACTGCAACGATGTTATACCTTTAAACCTTAAGTAGCGCTGACGGTACAAAGTATCCGCAGTGCGTACACCTTAACAATGCTTATACACCTTAAACAGGTTAATCTACTTTAAAGCCCAGGCAGGAAAGTGAAAACACAACACCGTTTGTAGTTGAAACCACAGGGTTCTAAGGCCTCCGTGGATTGATTCCAAAAAGGTAAAACAATACAATTTATACACTACAGGCTAACAAGTAAATCTAAACAGAAAAATGGCTACAGAGAATGTACATACGTGAGAATGTTTCGCAAGCGCAACCCGAGTCGGTCCTCCGCTGGTCATACAGATAGCGTTCAGAGTCTTGTGTCCCCAAGCCTGCTGCAAGCTCTCTTTATTCACTTCATCCAAAACAATACAATGGTCACTGTAATCCCTTTGTCTATTGGACACAGAGATGTACCTTTTCATTTCGGGAGGGGTCATAGGTTGATTTGAAAAGGTGGGCTATGTCTTTCTCAACTGCTCCTGTGGGTGGTCTCCTCTGGATTCCCCCCGCATACACAATACACAGCAAATAAAGTTTAAACTTATATTCTGCTTCTGCATCTAACTACCCTCAGGAACATGCGATTTTCCTCAAACCAACACCAGAATGTTTCCCTTAAAATACCCTACAGCTGGATATCAAACACCACCTTGTAACCTTGTTCTGTCCCCTCCTATCCTGTAAAGGGGAATCCCTTTGTTCTGTTATCATTTTAAACAGCTATTTCTTTCTGATGTGGTGCAGGGGGCTATGTGTACAATGTGCACTATTTGGGTTAAATATGTAATGTTCTAATAACCCTCTACGCGCTCACAAACTCCGCCGTAACTACCCATATCACGCGCATGATCGCCGGAGCGATCCTACGCAAATTGCGGATATGTGCACGCACGGCGGACTGAGTGCACGAGCAGCGGGCATGTGCATGGGGTTAGTACAAGGCATATGCATTATGATATTTTTTGACTTTGACAGGCCACCCTTTGGCAGTCAACAATAACTGCCACTATCTGAACATTAAACAGAAAAATATACAATACAACACAATACCTATAAATGATTGGGTGGTAGGAGGAGAGGAGTAGGTAGGAAATGTATGACCTAGTGGGATAGTAAAAGCATGTAGGTATGAAATTCATGTCTGAGGGGCATGTATCATTGTGCCGTACATGTTCTAGATAAGCTTCGAGGTATTTCGAAGTATACATTAAATCCTTCTTATCCCGTATTAAGGGTCTGTAAGTGGGCCAACAAACACTGTCGAGCTCTTTTCGGCTTCTTGTTCCAACAAATGGGGTGCACATTTAGTTGATGATACATGGAGGGGGAAAAACATGTGAGTGCTAATATGTGTATATATATATCACCTGTCAACTATGTGTGTCACTACCTGAAGATTGTAGAGATGAAGATAAGACACGTATCACAAATACATTCACATAACATTTGTGCAATCGTTCTTGGGTGTTGATTGAAGTCTTGTCCGTGTGGGTGTATCTTTGCTGTGAGTGTCCATTAAAGTCTTTAGAGTGTCCATTAAAGTCTTTTCCAGATGGATGTATTTTCGCTGAGGGAAAACAAAGGAGAAACAGGTGAAAGAAACGGACCGTGGAATCACGTCTTATCACAACATTGTCTCAATTGAAGGGTCATAAATTAAATCAGTTTGTGTGACAATGCCCCCACTCCTCAAACTCATCACTTTGGTACTGCGCTTGCGCCGCGTTAAAAATCGAACACATCTAAATATCAAACCAATCATTACGACGACTCCCAGGATACAAAAGAGAAACTTTCCTACACTCACTCTCCTAAACCAGAGAACCAATTGCGTGGGTTCAACCATGAGACCCAGCCGGTCAGTTCATTACTCACAGCAGTAAGGGTAAGGTTGTGTCTCCTTCGGAACTCCCATTTCAATTGCAAGATATCGTCCATCTTTTGATTTTCTATCTATCAGTGCTGTTTGTAATATACGTGCAGCACTTCACACCATACTGAGTTTCTAGGGTGACACAGTACCCGCCTGTCACCGCTGTGATATAATTTAGAACCATCCTGTGCTGGATCAGTTCCGTTTTGTAAGCTTGCAATTCCCTCCCAGTATACCTGAAGGTGTCATCATACATCTCGGTGATATTGTCTATCAGGTTCGCTAGCGCATGAATATACCTAAAATTTATAATTCCTCTGGTGGTACGGGTGATATCTAACGCGAGTAGGAATTGAATCCCGGTGGATTCGTGGATCAAATCAGAGGCTGCGTGCTTTGTCCTATCTATAAGGTGTCTCTTAACGATGTGTTCATAATGAGTATGAGTGTAAGGAGCTTGAGCATTGCGGTGAACGTCTTTCATCTTGTTATGGGTTATGGTCATTACTTCTGGCAACACTCTTCCAATGTAACACAATCCCTCTGAGTTTGGGGCAAGCCACTTATACGCCTTCCTCCCGCATATGCATCATCGGGGAGAACATATGGGACAGAATATGACATTACCATATTGCAAACCTTCCAGGTGAAAAATCCTATCCCTAACTCTCTCATCTGTTCAGTACACGTATCAGGCTGTATGATATGCGCACAGTACCCTGGAGATACTTCTCCAACCCGCATGGTCCTACTTCCTAGAGTATACCTGTACCAAAAATATCTTCCAACGTCGGCTATTTGGCGTATAAGTTCTGAGTCTACGGGCATTCTGTCGGCTCTGTGTGAAAATGCAATGGTTTGGTTATTCCATGTCACTTCCCAATTTCCCGGCTTTCGGGGATTGGAAATGTTGAAACATACTAAGGATCTATCCACATGATATTGGTGGAGCTTCAAACTAGGGGGCCTAGAAATATTACATTTCTTGTCCATCGGTCTCCCACCCCTTAATTCAAGTGCCTCATCTATTGTTAAGGGATACGGTACTAGTCCTGACTTGCTCTGACCTTGAGGTACTTGTGAGCACACCCAGCATTCTGTTTGGTTTAAAACCTTACCCACTAATGAGTGATAATCACTCAATGGATGACGGTCCATGTTGATATTAAGGCTGGACTGACATCTCTGGATGCACCCGTCCTCAACTATGTTTTCACAGTTTCTACAAATACAATTTTCCTCAGCCAATAACCCTTCACAGTGCCTCCTAGTTTCATGACTACCAAATCGTTTTCTGATACTCGCCTTTGCTCGGTGAATGTGTTGCTCTTGGAATTCTACAAATCCGTCCTTGTCATCAGAACCCATTCCAGATCCTTTCTCGACCTCTCTGGTACTCTCACCGAAACAGACTGCTCTGGTCAACAACAGGGTCAACAGGAAAGCCCGGAATGCAGTCTCTTGGGGTAAGTCCATCTTGCTAAGGGGAGAGAGAAGGAGCAAGGAAGGGGGGGGGGGGGGAAGGAGGGTAATGGAGAAAATAATAAAAAGGAAAAAGAAAAAAAACTGGTACGACAACCGCCTCTAGTCTTGTTGTTCTCCGTGCTCAGGTGCCTTCTCAATAGTGCTGCCTCTCAACCTTCCTGGAACAGACACTCCAGTGATACGATGTTCTCTCCGAGTCAGCGACCTTTCTGTAGGGAACATAAATCTTGCATTACCATGTGTTTAACTGTTGTGTGAAATAAACCATTCCTTAGAAAATGAAAAAAGAGAGAGAGAATAATAAAAAGAAAATTTGTCAGATTTGCGTTCACCATCAGGCTGTCACACCATCATGTCTATCGGTATCTCTGCATAGTCTCCTTTCACCAGTATTTCCACTCTCCACCCTCTGTGCATGGCCAGGCACAATAATGCTGGTGAGATATACTGGGGTTGGGCAGACCTCTGAAAAGACCGAGTAGATATGTGACGTTTGAGCTGTAAATCTGTCGGTGAACATCAGAGATGAAGAGGAAACTTTAAAGATAAATCACAGAGTTTACCTGGCCGCCCCTGTATCTACAAGAAATGATCTACCAACTACATCAACTGTGACCTCAGGTTTACTACCAAGGCTAGCAATCAACTTCACTGGCTGCAGACTACAGGTGCGGCCCAAAATTTTTCCTATGTGATCCCTGATCCCAATTACGTGTATCATAACTTTGCTCGTGTTCTTGTCTAGGGGGTCTGAATTTATGTGTGCTGTTACAGTTGCTGGCATAATGCCCTTCCCTTTTACACAGATAACAAACTCTTGGCTTCCTCCATGTGCCAGGGGCCTTGGGTTTTGGTCGAGTTGATGCTTCTTCCAGTGCTTGGATGCTCATCACCATCAACCGCTCTCCCTGTGCTTCCCTGGTTCTTTGGATATTACGGTCATGCTCGATAGCGGACTCTCTTAATGCAGCCACCGAAATACCTCTCCAGTTAGGTAGAGAGGTTTGTACCCTGGTTCTTAGTGAGAGGGATTGTGTTCAATTACACCATTTTGTGTTGACTCTACAATGTGAGGTGCTATTATCTCTGCATAATGTACAGTACCGTACTTACCTGTGGACACGACCTCACTTATCCCTCCGCTAGGGGGCTTTACTACTGCTCTTACCGGTTGGGCCGTGCCCACCTGGATGTCCTGTATGGTGGCTGCTAGAGAAAGTGCCGATATCGTGCAGGGTTCATCTTCTTGCTTGTAGTCCTGAGGGAAGTTTAAAATGGGATGCAACTTGCACGGGTTAGAATTAATACATTTATCAGTTTTACTCTTATCGTCATTAATTCATTTATCAACTTTACTCTTATCATATATCGGTATGCCATTGTCTGTAGCCACTTTCTTCCCTGTAATGTACGGTGGTGGTGCAGTTGCTATCAGTTTCCTGCTAGGGTTGGAACCAGCTGTGTAAGCTAGTTCCCTCTGCATATCACTCTCTCGTTGCCATAAATGTAAACAGTTTGTGTGTCTGATCCTTTGTTTTTGAGATTTTATCAGACAGATCCTAAGCCTTAGATTATGCAATACCTCTGAGTCAAAACTACCTATCCCAGGAAATGGTGCTTTATCCCCAACAGTCATTCGTGTCCATTCATCACAAAAGGTCTCAGTGTGGGGACCATACTTCCCCCACATTACTAACCGAACTGACCCCCTGGGTCTGAAATCTGCAGTCTGAACCCTGACTGCTGAACGTCCCTGTGTTGTGCACTTGGCTTCCATTGTGGACCTTTTTAACACGGGAAAACTTCCTAAAATGCACCAAACACAGTAGTCTACCGGTGGAAGTCCTCAAAGTTCTTCCACTAACTTCTTCTGCTCCGAGTATCACGGATCCGCCTTATTTAGCAGACACGTGTAGCCGTTGCAGGCCCTACTTCAGCCTATATCCCCTGGGCCTTTTGGGTACCCAGTGAATATCTGCCTCTGGAGATTTTCCTGAGAGACCAGCGAAAACTCCCTAAACCTTTACTTTACACAAATCACGCTTGCATGTGCTTCACATAACGCTTATGATGACGAGATTTACGCACAAATATGCAAAACTTCGTATCACGTTGCGCCGTGTTGCCCATACAACCGTGCGGTCCAATCGTACCGCTTATAGACACTTGCTATCTATAAGTGGTAGGATCACTGGTGTCTCCACACTGTGCTCCAAAACAGCCGGAGCGTAATACCACGAAAACTTTATCACACTCCGTTGCACGTATTCACCTAGACCGTGCTTCACCTAGCTTCACCAAGCTTCACCAAGATTCACCAAGATCACCAAGTTCACCAAGCGGGATTCAATATATTCACACCCTATTCAGCCCACACTAACATTCTATAGTTTTCTGATCAGAAAATATCCTTTCCTGTTAACTTATAGCTTTCCCCAGAGGTAATACAGTAAAAAAAAGTTTTTTTTAACTACATTTTGGAAACTGAACAAATTTGTGCTATTATCGCATGGCTATCGTCTCGCGCTTAAACTAAAACAATGTTATTGTGTGATTTGTACTTTAGCGGTCGTAATGTTACGCATGTTGCGTAAACACGCCACGTGCGTAGGCCTTTACGTTGCGTACGCAGTCCTGCACGCTGTCCGAGACACGTGTACAAAGGCTGTACATCCGCAGTACTACAAATCCCACACTTCTATAAATGTAAGCGATATTTAACTATAATCGCTTACTTAACACTACACACAGTTTCTACTGTATAAACCTTTACTAGGCCAGGCTGTGTGTGTGTCTTACACTTATTTCCTTAACTATTAACTCTATATTTTAACTAAATAGCAACAAATTTTTCAGTACAGGTCAAAATGAATCTAGTTTTCGCTAATTCAAATGGTATGATTCAGATTGGATAGCTATCTTGCAGAACATACATTGATATAAACACACACATAATTATAATATTATATATATGTACCATTCACTGGTCTCCTGAGACTCATTTACCCATTAAGTGCTTCTAATTTGCATATGAATGCTATGTGCTATTGGCTGCCTGTAAAGGTGTTTTTTTTCCACTGCTAGGAAAAAGCAGTTACACAGGTTAATTTGCATTTCAATGGCTATCTTATAGTCAGCAGAATCTTAGAGGTAAAAGAGGGAAAAAAACTTTGTTTATATCTGTGTGTCGTTCTTACATCAAGTATTCATCTCACTATTAACTTTCACTAGGCCCCATCTGAAACTATTTGTAATTGACTATGGCATGGGTTAAATAAATGCATTGGTAACTCATAAATCGTGATTTCTTTTTGACCAAGGACGGCTAATTATTCTTGAGCAGACTGAAAATCAGCCATTTAGAAAAATTACCTTCCCAACATGGCCGCTGCTCCTCCCCCTTCCACATCCATGAGGGTTACACAAAATGGTGAACAGGCCATGTGGTTAGTCCAAAATGGAAGACAAACCATGCGGCTTTCTTTGTCACAAAGAAATCACACACTATGCAAGCCCCTGAAGTTATTTTAGGCCTGAGTTAAATAAAAAAAAAAACACTATATCAAGGCTTTTGCAGCAACTTTTAAATGTACTTTTACCCTACTTAACAGATAAGCAATCCAATCTGAATCAAACACAACATGACTCATTTGAACCTTGTTTTGCAACAATATGATCAGATATGCAGAGTACAGGTGTATGCTTGTATTGTGTGCGCATTTGGAGCCAAACAGAAATTTACAGATTTTAAAATAGCTTTGCGTTCTTACCTTCCGGATCCCACCAGCATCCCAACAAACCTTGCAGAGCAGACACCATCTTATCAGTAATGAAATAGGGTTTACCAGTGTAATCTATAGCCAAAAAAAAGCTTACGTAGGATACCTGTCCGCCCTTTTGCTGATAGATAGAGTCTGCTTTAACCTGCTAGGCTGTGGGTATGAAGAAAACCAGGACGTAGCCCCCAATTGATAATGCTGATTTTTATCTTAAACCACAAAGCTATACCTTTAAACACACCTTTACCATGGAGCTGCTGCGGTCGCTAGCTCACGCTACGTACTTCGTACGCTATTTGCGCACAGAGTCCCGTACCGTATACGCACTCAGCGTACAAACGCCGCACTGTGGGTACAAAGCACACACAGCGAGCGCACACACAATTGATAACCTTTAAACCTTGTTAATGATACAATGTAATGATATACTTATACTTTAAACCTTTGGCAGCAAAGTACTGCAACGATGTTATACCTTTAAACCTTAAGTAGCGCTGACGGTACAAAGTATCCGCAGTGCGTACACCTTAACAATGCTTATACACCTTAAACAGGTTAATCTACTTTAAAGCCCAGGCAGGAAAGTGAAAACACAACACCGTTTGTAGTTGAAACGACAGGGTTCTAAGGCATCCGTGGATTGATTCCAAAAAGGTAAAACAATACAATTTATACACTACAGGCTAACAAGTAAATCTAAACAGAATAATGGCTACAGAGAATATACATACGTGAGAATGTTTCGCAAGCGCAACCCGAGTCGGTCCTCCGCTGGTCATACAGATAGCGTTCAGAGTCTTGTGTCCCCAAGCCTGCTGCAAGCTCTCTTTATTCACTTCATCCAAAACAATACAATGGTCACTGTAATCCCTTTGTCTATTGGACACAGAGATGTACCTTTTCATTACGGGAGGGGTCATAGGTTGATTTGAAAAGGTGGGATATGTCTTTCTCAACTGCTCCTGTGGGTGGTCTCCTCTGGATTCCCCCCGCATACACAATACACAGCAAATAAAGTTTAAACCTATATTCTGCTTCTGTATCTAACTATCCTCAGGAACATGCGATTTTCCTCAAACCAACACCAGAATGTTTCCCTTAAAATACCCTACAGCTGGATATCAAACACCACCTTGTAACCTTGTTCTGTCCCCTCCTATCCTGTAAAGGGGAATCCCTTTGTTCTGTTATCATTTTAAACAGCTATTTCTTTCTGATGTGGTGCAGGGGGCTATGTGTACAATGTGCACTATTTGGGTTAAATATGTAATGTTCTAATAACCCTCTACGCGCTCACAAACTCCGCCGTAACAACCCATATCACGTGCATGATCACCGGAGCGATCCTACGCAAATTGCGGATATGTGCAAGCATGGCGGACTGAGTGCACGAGCAGCGGGCATGTGCATGGGGTTAGTACAAGGCATATGCATTATGATATTTTTCGACTTTGACAGCTCGCTAGCTGCTTTTAGCAGCATTGCACACGCTAAGCCGCCACCCTCTGGGAGTGTATCTTAGCTTAGCAGAATTGCGAACGAAAGATTCGCTAATTTTGTCGTAACGATTACCCCGCAGTTTCTGAGTAGCTCCAGACTTACTCTGCCATTGCGACCAGCTCAGACCTTTTCGTTCCTGGTTTGACGTCACAAACACACCCAGTGTTCGCCCAGCCACTTCCCCGTTTCTCCAGCCACTCCCGCGTTTTTCCCTGAAACGCCTGCGTTTTTCCGCACACTCCCAGAAAACGGCCAGTTTCCGCCCAGAAACACCCACTTCCTGTCATCACATTCCGATCAGCAGAACGATGAAAAAACGTAGTTACGCCGTGAGTAAAATACCAAACTTTTGTGCTAATTTACTTGGCGCAGGCGCACTGCGAACATTGCGCATGCGCAGTTTGCGACTTATCGCTCCGTAGCGGAAACAAATAACGAGCGATCAACTCGGAATGACCCCCATAGGTGTAAAACAGTGTGTCCTAGAATTACGAAACTGAAGTATTTGTCATAGTTTGCAAGAGAAAAACCTCCCAGGCATTCAGTGTATTTAACTTGATAATAAATTCATAATTATGGTGTCTTCCTAATTTATGGTGCTATAAAACACACATAACGCTGGAATTTGGGCTTAAGTGGCAGTGTGATTAAGCATATGCAAATATAGATATCCGGGAGCTACTAGACAAAATGAAAGGAGATCTAGTGAAATTAGGAAGGAAGTCTCTCGTAATTCCATTCATTGGAAGCAATGTTAGTTTACTTTAGCATTAGTGTTAGTTATCATACCAATTATGGAATCATATTTTTTCATAGAAAAAAAAAACATGAAAAATCATTTTAATATATTTTATATTGTGTCACTTACACAAGAAAGAATAAAAATGTTAAAGTTGCCTTTACAATTTTTAAAATATAAAATCTCTACATCCGCTGTTTATTGCTTTATAAATGAAGTGTGAAGTGTCTTTTCTGCAGCAGTCTGGATGCAAATGAGAAGTAATGCGGCTATGTGGCTGCAGCTTGATATAAAATAGCAGCAACGCTAATGTTTTCCTCGCTACTAGCTGTAGAGATCAGGAGCCTCATTCAGATGCAGTCACAATGCCAATGTGGCAGCATTTTGTTTTTGGTGACGGTACTGTGAGGCATTGCAAGTGCAGCAGCTACAATAGACGCCCATCGCCACATTTACAGCAACTGCATACTCCATCACAACCCCTGCATCCTACTGCATACTTACATGGGTGTCGCGGCTGGAAGGTCCAGTCAGGTCCTTAGGCCCATCTCTCACCGACCAGGCAAAATGTATTAGATACAAGTTTTGTTTTTAAAATAATCAACATTAGCTCCGGCTGTATGTTTGCCTGCTAGGAAGCTGCGGGGAGGAGCTCAATATGGATGACCACCCAATGAACTGCTCTGACAACATAGTGATCACTGCCTGTGTGTGGAGGTGTGGTGTGGGCGGAGCAGGAGCTGAGTGTTAATGGAGAGTGGGGATGGGCTCTTGCAATGACAGATTGTCCTGCCCGCCACTCATCTTTAACCCCAACACAGCTGCCTGTGAAAAAATGTTGGGGGTGCCAAGGGAAGCGACCCCACTCAGGACCTACAACTGGCCACAATCTGCAGTATGATGACCGTGGTCGCTGTCTCTCTCCATAGGGGGCGCAGGTCATCCTCTGCGCATATTGTGCTCCCTGTGATAAGCTTCTCTACTGGGGGCTCACAGGTAGTATCTCTGCAAATCCATCTCTGCCCCACCTTCCTATACCTCCAGTATGCTGCTGTCTCTTTTCCCTCCCCCAGGCTCAAGTATGGTTTGTTTTGTTTTGTCAGAAGCAGTGGCGTATCTGTACTGTAAGCGTGTAGGTTGTGCAGTGCACACAGACCCCTGGGTTTTGGGGGGCCCACACCTCACTCCCTGCACCCATTTGTTCAATACCACCCTGGAGTTCCGCCCTTGGCAGCAGCGCTGCACAAATCACCAGGAAAATGTTTTATCTGCCATTCTACCAGCATTTCGCACATGCACAGAACCCCTCCTCTCTTAATATGACCCTGGCTAGGAGCCAATTAACCTACTGGTATATTTTTAGATTATGAGCGTAAACTCACATAAGCATGGGGAGAATATACAAACTCCACACAGGGCCATGGTGAGACCTGATCCCATGACCTTAGTGTTGTGAGGCAGACTGCTAACTAATCATTATACCATCTGTACTGTACAAGCAACCTGCAAAGAGCTGTATTACACAGAAGTGTGGCTTATTATGTAATATATGACCTGGGGGCACTAGTGTGTAGCATAATATGAACTGGGGACCTGATGATGGTGACACCAGCAAAATTATGTATCCAATTTTGATTGTCTTTTGTGTTTTGACTGCTCCAACAGATTGAACTTTGGGGGTTATTCAGGTTTGTTCGCAATCCAAAAAAGTTAGCAATTAGGCAAAAAGCCACGTTGCACTGCAGGTGGGGCAGATGTAACATGTGCAGAGAGAGTTATGGTGCCCACACACTGTGCTAGGTACGATTTGAGCTATACTATGTGCGCTATGCGATTTGTACTTTAGTGGGTATGCTATTTGAACTACATGCAATTTGAACTACACCCAGGGCCGGATTAAGCACTTGGGGGGCCCAGGGCACCCAAGACAGGCCCCCCACCACTAGCAACCACCCCCCGCAGGGGCAAAAGCAGGATTCGGAAGGGGGGGGTTCCTTTGATGCACGCACATGTGTGTGTGTGTGTGTGTGTGTGTGTGTGTGTGTGTGTGTGTGTGTGTGTGTGTATATATATATATATATACTGTCAATATAAAACCTCCTAAAGTATGGCACTCATCTGACTTTTTTATCACGTCACAAACGCCAGCTAGTTCAGCAACGTTTCGGGTTTTATTTACCCTTTGTCAAGCAGCACATATACGACAAAAGGGTAAATAAAACCCGAAACGTTGCTGAACTAGCTGGCGTTTGTGATATGTGATTAAGATGTCCACAGAAGTGACCCTTATGCACATAATACCCACAGTAGTAGTGCCCCTTATATACATAATGCCCACTGTAGTGCCCCTTATGCACATCTCTGCTTCTGTCACTCCAGCAGCTCACCACCCATGTCCCTCCATCAGCTCAATGCCCTGTGTCCCTCCAGCGGCTTCCCCACCTCTCTGTGTCCCTCCAGCCCCATCTCACCTTGTCTTCAGCATGCACAGAACCTGCTGCTTTTCATGGCTCTTCACTTCAGCGGTGGTGGCGGTATGACATCATGACATCACATCGACATGACATTACATATGCAGTGCCGGTAAAGGAAGCCGCTGGGACCTGAGGAGGGGACAAATGCTTGTGTGAGTACCAGGAGGGGCGGGCCACATATGGTGGAGAACCATATAGCTGCCAGTGTCACGATCCGGGTATCTGGACGCCATTACTTACCCTTCAGATGCCTCCTAAGGCTGGCTCAGCGTTCCAGGACCGGATCCCGCTGTTCCTGAGTTTCCACATGCAGAATGTCAGAGTGGTGATTTCATCAGCCGCGGCCTCCGCTGTGCCCGCGTGGTTAAATGTGCGCTTGTCAGTCTGGCGTCTCCTGTCTCCTGTGGCCGGCGTCGCCATTACTGTTTCAATTCTCACATGGATTACAAACCAAACTTCCCTCCAAGTGTCTGCATGGGCGCAGCCATCTTGGATTTTGTCATCTGATCATTTCCACCAATCTGCTGTCTGTATTGTTGATTTGCATAATTGCCTAGCCAACCCCTTCCTTGCTGCAGGTATAAGTAAGCTGTGCCTGAGCAAGGAAGGCGTCAGTGCTTTGGTTGTCTAACCTAGTTCCAGTTTGTCTCTCTCCTGTGGTTGTCTTCCAGGTTCCAGCTCCTGTCTCCAGACTTCTGCTATAGAGACCCGCACCAGCATTCCATCTGCGGTGTAGCCTGACTCTCCGATCCATTCTGGGCTCACCTGTTTCCAGCTACAACAATCACCTGCTTCCAGCCCAGCTTCCAGCAGTGTACAGCTTCTCTTAAAGGGCCGGTGTCCTTTCTGCAGTTTACCACTCTCCACCGGTATTATTATTTCACCGCTCTCAAACAATCACCTGCTTCCAGCCCAGCTTCCAGCAGTGTATAGCTTCTCTTAAAGGGCCGGTGTCCTTTTCTGCAGTTTACCACTCTCCACCGGTATTATTATTTCACCGCTCTCAAACTCCAAACTTCATTATTATTTCATCGCTCTCAAGTTCGTTTATTATTTAACTGGTTCCAGCCAGTATCCACTCCGTACCAACAACAGTCTGGTTCCAGCCAGTATCCACAGCAGCCGTTTTACCTTCAGCAGCCCAGCCTTTCCTGGAACATCAGCTGGTACGATCCTGGGTTCTCTCCATTGCTACAGTCAGGCCTGGTAAGGACTTTCCAACTAGAAGATTATAAGAACTGTCTCACACTACCAGTGCCTGTGGCCCTTGCCACCCTGTAGTACCCAGGAATTGTATTTATCCTCTGTTGACTTTTATGTTTCCTTTTACTGCTGCTGTGTTACGGAGTTTGTCATAATAAACATCATTGACTTTTATCCTGGTTGTCGTGGTCACGCCTTCGGGCAGTTATTCTACATGTTACTTACATGTCTAGGGGTCTGATACAACCTCCCAGGTTCCGTTACATCTCAGCCCCTACAACTGAGGCTGCCTCCCGTCAGCTCAGGCCCTCAGTTGTGACAGTAAGCACTGACCTAATGAATCCAGCCGGAGACCAGGATCAAGCGGCCAGGCCGATGCAAGAACTGGCAGCCCGACTTGAACATCAGGAGGCTGCACAGGGCCACATCATCCGCTGTCTCCAGGATCTCTCTACACGGCTGGATGGGATTCAAACGACCCTCCGTGGATCTGGCACGTCCGGTGCGTCCACTACAGTAACACCAGCTGTAACCCCACCCACCTTACCCATTTCCAGTCCACATCTTCATCTTCCAACGCCAGCAAAATTTGATGGATCTCCAAAGTTCTGCAGGGGATTTCTCAATCAATGTGAAATCCACTTTGAGCTTCTACCTGGCAATTTCTTCAGTGACCGTACCAAAATTGCCTATATCATCTCCCTTCTCAGTGGCTCAGCCCTTGACTGGGCATCACCTTTATGGGAGAAGTCTGATCCCCTGCTATCCTCCTATACTGACTTTGTAGCTACATTCAGGCGCATCTTCGACGAGCCAGGCCGGATAACATCTGCTTCATCTGAGATTCTCTGTTTACGCCAGGGAACACGTACTGTGGGACAGTATCTTATACAGTTTAAAATCCTGGCATCCGAACTGGCATGGAACGACGAGGCCCTGTATGCTGCATTCTGGCATGGCTTATCAGAACGCATCAAGGATGAGTTAGCTACCAGAGACTTGCCCTCTAAGTTGGATGAGCTAATTTCTCTTTGCACGAAGGTTGATCTACGTTTCAGAGAGAGAGCAACCGAGCGAGGAAGATCATCTACTCCTAAATCTTCTGCTCCTCCTCCTCGTCAACCATCTCCATCCAAGGATGAGCCTATGCAAATTAGTCGTTCCCGTCTATCTCCCGCTGAGCGCCGAAGACGTCTCTCTGAGTCTCTCTGTCTCTACTGTGCAGCTCCGTCGCACACTATCAATGCCTGTCCCAAACGTCCGGGAAACTCCAGATCCTAGCTCGCCAAGGAGAGGGCCGGCTAGGAGTAATGATCTCCTCTCCATCTCCTCATGACTGTAACCTCCCAGTGTCGCTCCAAATTGCTCAACGTTACAGGAACGTCATTGCCCTCCTTGATTCCGGAGCAGCTGGGAATTTCATAACCGAAGCTTATGTTAAACGGTGGTCCCTACCCACCGAGAGACTGTCCTCGTCCCTCTCTTTGACTGCCGTGGATGGCAGCAAGATTTTTGACGCAGTCATTTCCTTAAGGACTCTTCCAGTTCGTCTGAGAGTGGGAGTTCTTCATTCTGAGTATATTTCTTTTTTAGTGATTCCAAGAGCCACACATCCAGTGGTTTTAGGCCTTCCATGGCTCCGTCTCCACAACCCATCAATTGACTGGACGACTACGCAAATACTGGCATGGGGTCCCTCCTGTGCTGAGACTTGTTTAGCCAAAGTTCTTCCTGTTTGTTCTTCCTTCCCCAGGTCATCTGATGTTCCGCCTCCTCCATATCAAGACTTCACGGACGTGTTCAGTAAAGCCTCTGCTGATATCCTTCCTCCTCATAGAGAATGGGACTGCCCAATCGACCTCATTCCAGGGAAGGTTCCACCGCGAGGTCGAACTTATCCGTTGTCTCTGCCTGAGACACACTCCATGGAAGAGTACATCAAAGAGAACCTGGCGAAGGGTTTCATCCGACCATCTTCTTCTCCAGCCGGCGCAGGCTTCTTCTTCGTTAAGAAGAAAGACGGTGGTCTGCGTCCGTGCATCGACTACAGAGGTCTGAACGACATTACCGTCAAGAACAGATACCCTTTACCCCTGATTACCGAGCTCTTTGATAGAGTTAGTGGTGCAACTATTTTCACAAAGCTGGACTTGAGGGGTGCCTACAATCTCATCCGAATCCGTGAGGGTGACGAGTGGAAGACCGCCTTTAACACCCGTGACGGACATTATGAGTACCTCGTCATGCCCTTCGGATTGAGCAACGCTCCAGCAGTCTTCCAGCACTTCGTGAATGAGATTTTCAGGGACATCTTGTACCGCCATGTCGTGGTTTATCTAGACGACATCCTCATCTTTGCTAATAATCTCGAAGATCATCGTTTCTGGGTAAAAGAGGTTCTTTCCCGTCTCCGTGTCAATCACCTCTATTGTAAATTGGAGAAGTGTGTGTTCGAAGTTAAAACCATTCCGTTTCTAGGTTACATTGTGTCCGGTTCCGGACTAGAGATGGATCCTGAGAAACTCCAGGCAATCCAGAATTGGCCTATACCCTTAAGCCTCAAAGGGGTCCAGAGGTTCTTAGGGTTCGCCAATTATTATAGAAAATTTATACGAGACTTTTCCACCATTGTGGCGCCTATCACTGCATTAACCAAGAAAGGTGCTAATCCGTCCAAGTGGTCCGAGGAAGCTACACAGGCCTTTCACCTTCTGAAGCAACGGTTCATCTCTGCACCAGTTCTGAAACAGCCCGACACCGACTCTCCTTTTATCTTAGAGGTAGATGCCTCCTCCGTTGGAGTAGGAGCAGTGTTATCCCAGAGGGCCAAAGATGGACATCTACATCCTTGCAGTTTCTTCTCCCGGAAGTTCTCCCCAGCTGAGCGCAACTATGCCATTGGCGATCAGGAGTTGCTAGCCATCAAGCTCGCTCTGGAGGAGTGGAGATACCTGTTGGAGGGAGCTTCCCACTCAATCACCATACTTACCGACCACAAAAATCTTTTATATCTCAAAGGCGCACAATGTCTGAATCCTCGTCAGGCCAGATGGGCACTTTTCTTCTCTAGGTTTGACTTTAAACTCCAGTTCTGTCCGGGTTCTCAAAATCGTAAGGCCGATGCCCTTTCCCGCTCATGGGAGCAAGAAAATGAGTCCGAGTCTGCAGACAAGCATCCTATTATTAATCCGTTGGCATTCTCCACGGTAGGGATGGACTCTACGCCTCCACCAGGGAAAAGTTTTGTTAAGCCAGTTCTAAGGAAGAAGCTCATGCATTGGGCCCATGCTTCCCGTTTTGCTGGACATACAGGCATTCAGAAAACCCTTGAATTTATTTCTAGGTCCTACTGGTGGCCAACTCTGAAGAAGGACGTTATGGAATTTATTGCCTCCTGCCCAAAGTGTGCCCAACACAAAGTCTCCTGCCAGTCGCCTGCGGGGCAACTGGTTCCATTATCTGTTCCCCGTCGACCTTGGACCCATTTGTCGATGGACTTTGTTTCCGATCTACCTATCTGCAACAAGTTTAATACCATCTGGGTGGTAGTTGACCGGTTCACCAAGATGGCACATTTCATCCCTCTCACCGGTCTTCCGTCAGCTTCCAAGTTGGCTCAAGTGTTTATACAAGAGATCTTCCGACTTCACGGTCTTCCTGAAGAGATCATCTCGGATCGTGGAGTACAATTTGTAGCCAAATTTTGGCGAAGTTTGTGTCAAGCCCTCCAAGTCAAGTTAAAGTTTTCCACGGCTTACCATCCTCAGACCAATGGTCAAACCGAGAGGGTGAATCAGGACTTGGAGGCCTTCCTCCGTATATATGTGTCTTCCTCTCAAGATGACTGGGTTCAACTCCTTCCTTGGGCCGAGTTCAGCCACAACAATCAATACCATTCCTCATCTTCTTCTACACCATTCTTCATTAATTATGGATTCCACCCTAAAGTCCCAGAATTCCAACCGCTTCCCGCAACTTCTGTTCCAGCAGTGGATGTCACCTTGCGTCAGTTTTCAAATAACTGGAGGAACGTCCGCGCAGCCCTGCTTAAAGCCTCATTCAGGTATAAGAAGTTTGCCGATAGGAAGCGTAGAGCGGTTCCTGCTCTCAAGGTGGGTGATCGTGTGTGGCTGTCCACGAAGAATTTGAGGTTGAGAGTTCCCAGCATGAAATTTGCACCTCGCTACATCGGACCCTTCAAGATTGAACAAGTCATCAATCCTGTTGCCTACAGGTTACAGTTACCATCCTTCTTGAAAATACCCAGGACATTTCATGTTTCTTTGTTGAAACCGCTGATCCTGAATCGGTTTCATTCCGCACTTCCTCCAGCTCCCAAAGTTCAGACTCAACGGGGAGTCGAGTACGAGGTGGCCAAGATTTTGGACTCAGTTACGGTCAGTTACAATACCTCATTGACTAGAAGGGCTATGGTCCTGAAGAACGCTCTTGGACCAATGCCTCAGACGTCCATGCTCCTGCCTTGGTCCGAAATTTCCACGCAAAGTTTCCTTTAAAGCCTAAGAAGTGTCCTGGGGCCACTCCTAAAGGGGGGGGTGCTGTCACGATCTGGGTATCTGGACACCATTACTTACCCTTCAGATGCCTCCTAAGGCTGGCTCAGCGTTCCAGGACCGGATCCCGCTGTTCCTGAGTTTCCACATGCAGAATGTCAGAGTGGTGATTTCATCAGCCGCGGCCTCCGCTGTGCCCGCGTGGTTAAATGTGCGCTTGTCAGTCTGGCGTCTCCTGTCTCCTGTGGCCGGCGTCGCCATTACTGTTTCAATTCTCACATGGATTACAAACCAAACTTCCCTCCAAGTGTCTGCATGGGCGCAGCCATCTTGGATTTTGTCATCTGATCATTTCCACCAATCTGCTGTCTGTATTGTTGATTTGCATAATTGCCTAGCCAACCCCTTCCTTGCTGCAGGTATAAGTAAGCTGTGCCTGAGCAAGGAAGGCGTCAGTGCTTTGGTTGTCTAACCTAGTTCCAGTTTGTCTCTCTCCTGTGGTTGTCTTCCAGGTTCCAGCTCCTGTCTCCAGACTTCTGCTATAGAGACCCGCACCAGCATTCCATCTGCGGTGTAGCCTGACTCTCCGATCCATTCTGGACTCACCTGTTTCCAGCTACAACAATCACCTGCTTCCAGCCCAGCTTCCAGCAGTGTACAGCTTCTCTTAAAGGGCCGGTGTCCTTTCTGCAGTTTACCACTCTCCACCGGTATTATTATTTCACCGCTCTCAAACAATCACCTGCTTCCAGCCCAGCTTCCAGCAGTGTATAGCTTCTCTTAAAGGGCCGGTGTCCTTTTCTGCAGTTTACCACTCTCCACCGGTATTATTATTTCACCGCTCTCAAACTCCAAACTTCATTATTATTTCATCGCTCTCAAGTTCGTTTATTATTTAACTGGTTCCAGCCAGTATCCACTCCGTACCAACAACAGTCTGGTTCCAGCCAGTATCCACAGCAGCCGTTTTACCTTCAGCAGCCCAGCCTTTCCTGGAACATCAGCTGGTACGATCCTGGGTTCTCTCCATTGCTACAGTCAGGCCTGGTAAGGACTTTCCAACTAGAAGATTATAAGAACTGTCTCACACTACCAGTGCCTGTGGCCCTTGCCACCCTGTAGTACCCAGGAATTGTATTTATCCTCTGTTGACTTTTATGTTTCCTTTTACTGCTGCTGTGTTACGGAGTTTGTCATAATAAACATCATTGACTTTTATCCTGGTTGTCGTGGTCACGCCTTCGGGCAGTTATTCTACATGTTACTTACATGTCTAGGGGTCTGATACAACCTCCCAGGTTCCGTTACATCTCAGCCCCTACAACTGAGGCTGCCTCCCGTCAGCTCAGGCCCTCAGTTGTGACAGCCAGGACCTGAGGAATGAGGAGATGGCTGCAGCTCATCAATGACACTAGCTCCACCTGCATCAGCTATTGATTTAGGTTGTGGGGCAGGCTTTTCTGTTGGAATTATTGTGCAGGGCAGTGGAGGAGATGAAACTAGTTCCACCTACCATTATAGGTGATGGAACTCAGTTCGATATCCCCCTCCCACACACACACTTTAACCCCTGGTTAAGCTTATCTATCATTAAGGCTTAGTCTGTAGGGTTAATTCTTACTTCATGGGGTCAGCCCAAATGAGTAGTACTGCCGTAGACTACATCTCAGTAAGATAGTGGGGATTGTGGGTAACATATGACTGGATGTGGATTAAGAGCCCCTGTCCCTGCCTGTGCTCATTAATACATTCTGGTGATAGGATCGCATATTGCAATCCTGGATGCTAGTATTATGACTAGATTGCATTGATTATGTAATCATTAATAAATGGGCCCCTAAAACCCTTGATAAAAATAATCATGCAATATCCCTATAATTAAAAGTACACAAATCCATTACAAGCTCATTCCCTGATAAAATAAACGTAACATGGGCAAAGGTTATAGAAATTAATATACTTAGATTTAATTTTCAGTTCCATTTTCCTAACTAACTGTAAACGCCTTTTATTTGTATTTTGTATTTATTTCAGTATTACTTTAAAGATCCGCAATGTCCAGAAAAGATATACAATATTCTGAAACTCAATCAGGTCCAATATTCAGTCTAATCTGAAGAGTTAATAGTTTGATGTATATGACAGAAGTCATGCATGGTGTGTGTTGCATGGAAGAGACACCAGCATATTCACTACTTATGGAAAGTGACATGGTTGGTGGAAATCTTATCTGACATGAAAGTTATTAATGTCTTTTGAAATATGTCTTCAAGAGTGGTACAAGTTGAGGTCAGGCTGTATCAGTGACCTATAACTATAAATACTTTATAAATTCCTATTCCTGCCTACAGACTATTGTACATTGGGGGTCATTCAGTTGTTCACTCGCTAGCAGTTTTTAGCAGTCGTGCAAACGCTATGCCGCCGCCCTCTGGGAGTGTGTTTTAGCTTAGCAGAAGTGCGAACGAATGGATCGCAGAGCGTCTACAAAATAATTTTGTGCAGTTTCAGAGTAGCTCCAGACCTACTCAGCGCTTGCAATCACTTCAGACTATTCAGTTCCTGTTTTGACGTCACAAACACGCCCTGATCGCCGCGCAGCGAACTAAATCTCCTAGCGATCAACTCGGAATGACCCCCTTTGTACATTTTGTGTCTTTTTTCTGATCTTGCCTTAGTGGAATCAATGGGGATAATTCGGAGTTGATCGCAGCAGCAAATTTGTTAGCAATTGGGCAAAACCATGTGCACTGCAGGTGGGGCAGATGTAACATGTGCAGAGAGAGTTATGGTGCCAACACACTGTGCTATCTGTGCTCGGTGTGATTTGAGCTATACTATGTGTGCTATGCGATTTGTACTTTAGTGGGTATGCTATTTGAACTACATGCAATTTGAACTACACCCAGGGCCGGATTAAGCCCTTGGGCGGCCCAGGGCACCCAAGACAGCCCCCCCCCCCCTACCCACCCACCCCACTAGCAACCACCCCCGCAGGGGCAAAAGCAGGATTAGATTTGGGTGGAGTGTGTTCAAACTGAAATCTAAATTGCAGTGTTAGAATAAAGCAGCCAGTATTTACCATGCACGAAAACAATAAAACCCACCCAAATCTAACTCTCTCTGCACATGTTATATCTGCCCCACCTGCAGTGCACATGGGCCCTCATTCCGAGTCGTTCGCTCGGTATTTTTCATCGCATCGCAGTGAAATTCCGCATAGTGCGCATGCGCAATATTCGCACTGCGACTGCGCCAAGTATCTTTGCTATGAAGATAGTATTTTTACTCACGGCTTTTTCCTCGCTCCGGCGATCGTAATGTGATTGACAGGAAATGGGTGTTACTGGGCGGAAACACGGCGTTTTATGGGCGTGTGGCTGAAAACGCTACCGTTTCCGGAAAAAACGCAGGAGTGGCCGGAGAAACGGGGGAGTGGTTGGGCGAACGCTGGGTGTGTTTGTGACGTCAAACCAGGAACGACAAGCACTGAACTGATCGCACTGGCAGAGTAAGTGTGGAGCTACTCTAAAACTGCTAAGTAGTTTGTGATCGCAATATTGCGAATACATCGGTCGCAATTTTAAGATGCTAAGATACACTCCCAGTAGGCGTAGGCTTAGCGTGTGTAACTCTGCTAAATTCGCCTTGCGACCGATCAACTTGGAATGAGGGCCATGGTTTTGCCGATTAGCTAACAAATTTGCTGCTTCGATCAGGTCTGAATTACCCCCACTGTCTCCTTAACAGGAAAGATTTCCTCCTAAAATAGTGCTACATCAAGGAAACAGCAATTCCATATTAACTGCCTGACCTGCCCACCTCTTGGTGGGAATGTGCCTGTCACCCAGCGTTCTATCACACTGTGTACACCAGGTCGGTTTTATTGTTTGTTTTGCTTCTTCATTTTTATGTTACAGCATTTTTTTAGGTGGATGGGGGAATATACCACAAAGAACATACAGCAATTTACCTTTGTCATTATCATTGTTCGGTGACAAGAAAATCATCTTCATTCTGACTTATTGCTCATCAATTAAAGGTGAGTTACAATGTGTTTCATACATCTTTTATTTAGACAACTTATCAGTGGCCAATCGGCGATCGTGTCTACACACAGACATGCCTGTTTTCAGACCAATCTCGTGCGCATGAGATAGTGTAGGTGCATGAGTGCACTGATAATGATGACAGCTATGAACACCAGCATAAGGTAGAGACAGGCCGGCCACAGATGTGTACAAATCTGCTAGAGGCAAGCATATGCATTTATTGCCGTGCACACAATGTGGGAGCAATTATAGCATTGGGACCCAATATTGCTAATTGTAAGTCATTATTGGGATCATTATAAGGCTCTTTGGGGGTCATTCCGAGTTGATCGCTAGCTGTTTTCGGTCGCTGCGCAGTGATCAGGCAAAAAAATCAGCACTTCTGCGCATGCGTATGCGGCGCAATGCGCACGCACGTCATACTATTACAACGAACGATGTCGTTTCACACAAGGTCTAGCAAAGCTTTTCAGTCGCACTGCTGGCCGCATAGTGATTGACAGGAAGAGGGTGTTTCTGGGTGTCAACCGACCGTTTTCATGGAGTGTTCAGAAAAACGCAGGCATGGCTGGGCGAACGCAGGGCGTGTTTGTGACGTCAAAACAGGAACCGAACAGTCTGAAGTGATCGCAAGCGCTGAGTAGGTCTGAAGCTACTCTGAAACTGCACAAAATTATTTTGTAGCCGCCCTGCGATCCTTTCGTTCGCACTTCTGCTAAGCTAAAATACACTCACAGTGGGAGGCGGCATAGCGTTTGCATGGCTGCAAAAAACTGCTAGCGAGCAAACAACTCGGAATGACTCCCTTTATCAAGCAACAGCTTTAGTTTCACAATTTTGTACATTTTTCCTTTTTCAAGATTACATTTTTGGATAAACAAGACAAAATGGTGATACAGTGCAAACTGACCCTGTAGGTGGCTTACTCCCATATCAAATCCCAGGAACACAGGTGGTCATTCCGAGTTGATCGCTCGTAAAAAAAAATTCGCAACGGAGCCATTAGTCGCTAATGCGCATGCGCAATGTCCGCAGTGCGACTGCGCCAAGTAAATTTGCTATTAAGTTAGGTATTTTACTCACGGCATTACGAGGTTTTTTCTTCGTTCTGGTGATCGTAGTGTGATTGACAGCAAGTGGGTGTTTCTGGGCGGAAACTGGACGTTTTATGGGTGTGTGCGAAAAAATGCTGCCGTTTCTGGGAAAAACGCGGGAGTGTCTGAAGAAACGGGGGAGTGCCTGGGCGAACCTGGGTGTGTTTGTGACGTCAAACCAGGAACGAAACTGACTGAACTGATCGCAGTGGCAGAGTAAGTCTCGAGCTACTCAGAAACTGCTAAGAACTGTCTATTCGCAAATCTGCTAATCTTTCGTTCGCAAATCTACTATGCTAAGATTTACTCCCAGTAGGCGGCGGCTTAGCTTGTGCAAAGCTGCTAAAAGCAGCTTGCGAGCGAACAACTCGGAATGAGGGCCACAGTGAGGTTTATATACACTAAGTGTCAGGTTCTGATCCTGTTTTATCCGAAATTTAAAAGGGCAATCCTTTTACTAGTAGTGTTTCCTTTTAAATAACCACAATCAGAAGTTTTTAGAACCCGATGCTTAGTTAATAAAGCCCTCAGTATTAAAATGTAAACAAGGAAGACGCCATCTCAACAGTATAACAAATAACTATAAGTCATAGTACAATATTATCTATCTCTATAATTCATATTGAATAACTTATGTTTACTTAGGATGTTTGCTACTGATGACGTTAAATACACCACAAGACAAAAGAGACTGCGCACAGCCTTCACATACCTCGGAAACCACTAACCTAATTACTTACCCTGCATTCTGTATTGTGTTGGGATACAGCTCAGTTTGTTACGCAGGAATTATAATGACACCTGTCATTCATAAAGGAAACTGTGGTCTACACGGCGCAGTCGGTGGGAGGCGAGCCACGCGCGCTGGCGGTGGACACTGTGGCATACAGGCGATCCCACTAGATCACCAGGGCATGGGTGCAGGTCAGGTTTTCTCTCTAAACCTTTTTACAAGTAGCCCGCAGTACCAGGTGGTTTTGCCAGCAGAGGGGATAAGGCTTAGACCTGGAGCCCCTCCCCCAGCACCAGGGTGCCATTTACAGTAAATGTTCCTGCCCTGGAGCTGCATATCTCTCCCTCACTCCCTGTCAGTGTTTGGGCGCCATTTCTCTCAGCTACACTGTTCCTGGGACTGCTTGGGCAAATCCTCCTGTGTAAAGCCGCCTGGTAGTCAGCGCTGTGACTTTACATGACACTTAAGTATTCTACATGTCATTTAGACAGTGATAGTTAAGAAAGAGTGCATTTAGTCAGGGTTCTCTGGTACTAGTACCCTGTGATATACATCCAGTTCTTACTGTGCAGTGTTATATCTATTGACTACATAGCTATATATATATATATATATATATATATATAAGCTAGTCCAGTGCAGTATTATTGTATTGTAATAACCTCTGCATTGTACAACTGTGACTATATGTGTGTGCATTAGCTTGCTGGGTGATTTTCATTTCGTGTCTCTCACTCAACTTGCTATCCCTATATTCTATAACCTGAGGGGGCTTGGTGCGTCAGGTTTATAATACTGTAAGATAGGCTATTCACAAGATATACTCTAATTGTATTTTTCTCTGTGATTTTAGTCACCATATCTCTCCTGTATCCCTGCTTGTGCTGACTACACTGCGCAGGGGTTTGGGCAAGAGGTATTGTGCTCTGTGCTGATGACAATTGTACTGTGTTACCTGATATTGCAAGTTATATCATGTCTGCTTCTGAGGGCTCTGGTTCTGGGGCTGAACACACTGCTGGTGTTGCTGATGCCACAGATCCCTATGAGAAGAATATAGCAGCTGAGGGCTCTGGTTCTGGGGGCTCCTTGCCCCCCCAGTGGGACTGTGGCAACGGGGGTCCATAATGACCCACCGTGGGCTACCTTCTCCACACTTCTGAATACGCTAGTTACTAAACTAACGCCCCCTATGGGACCTCCTATGCCGTTTCAACCGTATGTGGTCCCCGTGGCTAACCCGCCGTGGGCAGATTCCTTGTCTGCTCACTTGAAGAAATTGAACCAGTCTTTGACTACTAAAAAGTCTGACCATCGCTCGCCTAAGACCAAGGGGTCCTCTAAGCGAGATCTTACCTCCTCACAGTCCACTGCTGTCACTGACACCTCGTCTGATGAAGATGGCGATTACACTGACCCCACAGATTCTGACACAGATACTGCTGATGGGGAGGGTAGTTCACAAGTGGATGTTCCTGATCTTTTGGAGGCTATTAAGTTGATTCTACAGATTACAGATGATCCCGAGCCATCCGTCCCTCCTAAGAAACCAGATAGGTTCAAGCGTCAGAAGGTGGTTAAACAAGTTTTACCTCATTCTGATCACCTGGTGGATATACGTCAGGAATCCTGGGAAAATCCAGGGAAGAAGTTTGTGCCTCACAGGAAGATGCTGGCTCGCTATCCCCTCGTGCCAGAGCAGTCAAAAAATTGGAAAACGCCCCCTCCAGTGGACTCGCATGTGGCAAGGATGGTGGTTTCCTCAGCTCTACCTGTCACTACCGTCACGTCTCTGAAAGAGCCTACGGATAAACGTGTGGAGGGTTGTCTGAAAGCGATTTACACCCTCACGGGTGCTGCACAAAGGCCCACTATTGCAGCTACATGGGCTGCAGAGGCTATTGAAGCGTGGGCCCTAGAGTTGGAAGCTGAAATATCTTCTGACCATGCTAGACAGTGCTTGTCATATATTGTCACAGCTTCTCACTATATTAAAGAGGCGGCTTCTGATGCCGGTATTCTAGCAGCCAAGGCCTCTACTACGTCAGTACTGGCTCGCCGGATATTGTGGCTGAGATCCTGGTCCGTAAATCTGGATTCTAGAAAAACTCTGGAGGTAAACTTTCAAGGGAGATATTCTGTTTGAGGAGGACTTAAATAAGATAGTGGCTGATTTGGCTACTGCCAAAACTGCCTGTCTGCCAAGTACCGCTCCTTCTGTGTTGAAGGCTAAAAGTTCTTCCTTTCATCCCTTTCGTCCTTCAGGTAAAGCAAAAGGTCAGGCGTACCACAAACAGGGCCGCACTTCCAAACCTGGTAAGCCAAAGCCCAAAAGAGCCTGGGCTGCCCGTCAGCCAGCTTCCAAGACCAATAAGCCTGCCGCATGATGGGGCGGGCCTCCCCCTGGGGGATCCCAGGGTGGGTGGCCGGCTTCTAGGGTATACCCAGGATTGGTTGAAGTCCACTTCAGATGCCTGGGTAAGGGAAGTCGTCACTCGAGGTTATGCCATAGCTTTAAAAACTGCCCCCCTCATCGATTTTGCCTGATAGACGTCCCTTCGGACCAAACAAAGGCAAAAACTCTTCATTCGGTAGTACAGACCCTCCTGGACACAGGAGTGGTAGTACAGGTGCCTCTTGCTCAGAGAGGCCAGGGGTACTATTCTCCGCTATTTCTAGTCCCGAAACCGAATGGGTCCTCCCGGCCCATTCTCAACCTCAAGGCATTGAACAAGTTTGTGAGAGTCTCCAAGTTCCGTATAGAAACCCTTCGCTCTATCGTTCTGGCCTTGGAACCTGGGGATTATATGGTCTCCCTGGATATACAGGATGCTTACCTGCATATTCCTATAGCAGTGTTGCATCAGCAATACCTGAGATTTGCGATTGGCAACCTCCATTACCAGTTTCGGGCGTTACATTTTGGTTTAACCACGGCTCCGCGTGTCTTCACCAAGGTTATGGCGGTGATTACGGTGGTACTCCGCAGTCAAGGGGTCAGGATCCTACCGTATCTGGACGACTTGTTGATCCTGGCAAATTCCCCAGAAATTCTCCTACGTCACCTAGATCTGACTGTCTGGTTTCTGCAAGCCCACGGGTGGCTCATCAACTGAAAGAAATCCTCCCTGGTCCCTGCTCAGAGCATGGGGTACCTGGGAGTGTTATTGGACACACACAACCAGCGCAAAAAATGGGGGTTTATCTGCGCACCGGTTCGGACAAGCTGCCGTACTATATAGGTGACCAACCTACCTGAGTAAATCTATAGACAAATATTGTACTGCGCTCAGTCCTATGCTCTTATGTTAATTGCAAGGGATGGATTTGTATATGCTGGCAATATTCTAGGTTCTGGATACTGCACTTATAAATCAACAATTAGTTCTTAACTGTGGAATGAGAAAAGTAAACCATATAGTGTGCAATGTATTGTGTCAATGTGCACTGTTCGTCTTAGTGGGTTTCAACCAATGATACACCTTGGAGAAAGGATACTACGATATGACTTTTATTCTAATTATATGCTATGCTTCACTTATAGTATGGATAAAAACGAAAAGAAAGAAGAAAAATATATTTGAATAAAATTAAAAAGGAAAACCAAAACAAAGCAAAATAGCTTAATGATATCGCTTGATTGAAGTCCAGAACAGTGAGGCGGTGAAGATTTTCACTTCTCCCAGAGGAAGACCCCAATGGGGTTGAAACGCGTTGGAGCCATAAAAAGTACACCCTATTTAACTTAACCAACATCTGAGCAAAGAGCTACGAGTGGCAGAGAGGACGGGACATCCCAGTCACGTGACCCGGCAGTACGTAAGTAAGCGGACGTCGCCTAGCAACCGGGAGGACGCAGGAAGAGGGGACGGAAGCCGGTGCAGAGACGCAGTGGACAGCGGGAAGCGGCATCAGGTGAGTCTCCGTACGCGGTGGGGATCTCACGAACAGCTGCTCGGAGGAGCGTGGTCGTGATCTCCCTTGCCCTAGACAGCGTTCGTCCCTCGAACCGACCACACACCAGGGAAGCGCCTGAACCCGGGCGCGACACTTGGGAACGCGGTAGAGGTAGATGAACCAGTCCGGAGCTATAACCTATCCACTCCTCACTAACCCAGTTTGCATTTGTCCAGCACTGCACTGACCCCAATAACCACAACCTATCCAGGCACTCACCACTCTCTCGAGCGCTCTCAAACACTATATGCGGGACGCCGCATTTTTGATTGAACTGCATTTGAACTTTCAGAACGATTATTGATAAGACTCTATTTTTTTAAAATCTTTACCGCCTCACTGTTCTGGACTTTAATTAAGCGATATCATTAAGCTCTTTTGTTTTGTTTTGGTTTTCCTTTTTAATTTTATTCAAATATATTTTTCTTCTTTCTTTTCATTTTTATCCATACTATTAGTGAAGCATAGCATATAATTAGAATAAAAGTCATATCGTAGTATCCTTTCTCCAAGGTGTATCATTGGTTGAAACCCACTAAGACGAACAGTGCACATTGACACAATACATTGCACAGTATATGGTTTAGTTTTCTCATTCCACAGTTAAGAACTAGTTGTTGATTTATAAGTGCAGTATCCAGAACCTAGAATATTGCCAGCATATACAAATCCATCCCTTGCAATTAACAAAAGAGCATAGGACTGAGCGCAGTACAATATTTGTCTATAGATTTACACACAACCAGCGGTTGTTCTTGTCTCAGGAGAAAGACCTGAAGCTTCAGGACAGGATTCGTTGCTTCCTCTCTCGTCCGAAAGTGTCGATACATTCGGCGATGCAGGTGCTGGGCCTCATGGTGTCAGCATTCGACATGGTGGAGTATGCTCAATTCCATTCTCGCCCCCTCCAGAGGCTGATTCTGGCCAAGTGGGACGGCCTGCCTCACCGGATCAGGTCTCACATGATCTCATTGACTCCGGAGGTCCGTCTGTCGCTGTACTGGTGGCTCCAGGACCAACGATTGTGCAGGGGCCGTCCCTTCTGGATATCCGACTGGGTCCTGTTGACGACAGATGCCAGTCTAAGGGGTTGGGGCGCGGTGTTGGAGCAACACTCCCTTCAGGGTCGGTGGACCAAGGAGCAGTCTCTCCTCCCGATCAACATTCTGGAATTGCGGGCGGTCTTCAACTCATTGAACCTGGCCCAGCATTTCATTCAGAATCGTCCTGTTCAAGTACAGTCGGACAACGCCACCACTGTGGCCTACATAAATCATCAAGGCGGCACTCGAAGCCGCTTGGCAATGAAGGAAGTTTCACGGATTCTTCAATGGGCGGAACGCCATCTACCGGCCATATTGGCGATATTCATTCTGGGAGTCCTGAATTGGGAAGCGGACTTTCTCAGTCGTCAGGACGTACACGCCGGAGAGTGGGGCCTCCATCCAGAAGTGTTTCAACTCCTAGTGGAAAGGTGGGGCCTTCCAGACGTGGATCTGATGGCATCTCAACACAATCACAAGGTTCCGGTCTTCGGAGCATGGACAAGGGATCCTCAAGCAGGATTCGTGGATGCGCTGGCGGTGCAGTGGAAGTTTCAGCTGCCGTACGCGTTCCCTTCGGTGTCACTGCTGCCCAGGGTAATTCGGAAGTTCAAGCAGGAAGGAGGAATCCTGCTTCTCATAGCTCCAGCGTGGCCCGGACGGCACTGGTTCTCAGACCTCCAGGGCCTCTCGTCAGTGCGTTCAATTCTGCTTCCACAATGCCCAGACCTCCTCGTTCAGTGCCCCTGTGTTTACCAGGACCTGGCCTGGCTGTCTTTGACGGCGTGGCTCATGAAGCTTCCGTCTTGAGGGCTAAAGGGTTTTTCTGAGGCGGTCATTCAAACTATGTTGCGGGCCCGGAAACCGACTTTTGCTCGGATTTACCATAGGGTCTGGCATTCTTACTTTGTTTGGTGCGCATCTAACAATTATGACGCTTCCAAGTTTAGTACAGCCAAGTTGTTGGCTTTTCTTCAGCAGGGCCTGGACTTAGGCCTGCGTCTGGCCTCCCTCAAGGTTCACATTTCTGCCTTGTCGGTGTGGTTTCAGAGAAAAATTGCGACCTTACCTGATGTGCATACCTTTACTCAGGGTG
Organism: Pseudophryne corroboree; assembly: GCF_028390025.1. Taxonomy (NCBI): domain Eukaryota; kingdom Metazoa; phylum Chordata; class Amphibia; order Anura; family Myobatrachidae; genus Pseudophryne; species Pseudophryne corroboree. The sequence continues at coordinate 648,103,169 of NC_086448.1, forward strand.
TGTTGCGTATCCAACCTCCCTATGTCCCGCCTGTGGCTCCTTGGGACTTGTCGGTGGTTTTGGAGGCATTACAAGAGTCTCTGTTTGAACCTCTTGGTTCAGCTGAACTTAAGTGGCTTTCCCTTAAGGTAATGTTTCTGCTGGGTATTGCCTCAGCTAGAAGAGTGTCGGATTTGAGTGCCTTGTCTTGCAGTTCCCCATATCTGATATTTCACCGTGACCGGGCGGTTCTTAGGACTCGTCCCGGATATTTACCTAAGGTGGTTTCTTCATTCCACCTTAATCAGGAGATTGTGGTTCAGGCACTTGTTTCTCCTGATCTGTCTCCCAAAGAGCGGTCTTTGGATGTGGTACAGGCTCTCCGTATCTATGTGAAGAGAACTGCTTCTATTAGGAAATCTGATTCTCTCTTTGTGCTGTTTGGATTTCACAAACGGGGCTGGCCTGCTCACAAGCAGACTTTGGCCAGATGGATTAGAATGGTGATTGCACATGCTTATGTGAAGGCTGGTCTGTCAGCTCCTGCTCACATTACGGCCCATTCTACTCAGTCTGTTGGACCTTCTTGGGCGGCCCGCCGTGGTGCGACCCTTGAACAATTGTGCAAGGCGGCTACGTGGTCCTCAGTGAACACGTTCATAAGGTTCTATGCCTTCGATACTGCCGCTTCCCAGGATGCTTTCTTTGGACGTCGGGTTCTTGTGCCCGCTACAGTGCGTCCCCTCCCATAAGAAACTGCTTTAGGACATCCCCAATGTCTATCCTTGTGGAGCCCAGTGTACCCCGCAGCAGAAAATTAGTTTTATGGTAAGAACTTACCTTTGTTAAAATTCTTTCTGCGAGGTACACTGGGCTCCACAAGGCACCCACACTGACGCACTTAGCTTCTTTGGGTTGGTATGGCATTAGCCGCTGACACTTCTCCTGTCATGAGAGTGTGGTGTATGTGGCTACTAACTATTGTCGTCTCTTTCCTGCTACTGCATTGGGTTGGTTAACTAAAAACTGAGCTCCTGTGCAGGGAGGCGGGGTTATAGAGGAGGCGGCGCTATGCATCTTGGGAACAGTCAAAGCTTTTGAGCCTGTTGGTGCCTCGGATCAAGATCCTACTCTACACCCCAATGTCTATCCTTGTGGAGCCCAGTGTACCTCGCAGAAAGAGTTTTAACAAAGGTAAGTTCTTACCATAAAACTCGTTTTAAGTGATTATTAATAAATTGATAATAACGATAATGAGATGAGCTGTTTGTCTCCCCAACCTCATGAATAATCATCAGCAGGTGCATGAATAATGTTAACTAAATAGGTATGGATGTAAGTGCATATATGTGTATATATATATATATATATATGTTAGTACAAACGTTTGCAGACCAGTGTGAAATGATCGGAACGACCAATAACAGAATACTATATTGAATCTGCTTTAATAAATTCGCATAAAATCTCTGCCAGGAGTGTTTGTACTCATCATGGAAAAAGCCTGCCTTTTTTATGAGGTTCATACAGTATATATGTGAGTTACTGATCCACTCATTAAACAAAATTAAGGCCTTCCCTAGTAAAAAAAAAAAAAAAAAATCTGCTGGGGTTTCTCCATCTACTAAAGGGATGACATCCAGATACAAGTAACAGGACCGTTAGTTTAACCGATCACTTAAATGGATCAAATAGGACATTCAGCTCTTGGGCCCCTGCAATACAAGTAGAAGTATAATCCCTTGATTTGGCTAGTTTATGCTGTGAGCCCTTTCTGATATATTGATGTGAGAGAATAAATGAGATTTACTCCCCCATGCTCCGATCATCAAACAAATATGGCTTTTCCTGGAATTACCTGCACAAGTTTCTTCATGTGCAGCCACCAGTAAGTATCATGCTGTAAGTGGCTATGCTTTATGTAAGTGGCTATACTTTATGGATTTTCTAAATGTAATTTATATTAAAAGGTTGGGATTGACATGCTGGCGGTTGGGATGCTGGAGGTCAGGATGCCAGCGGTCAGACCGTGGCATCCCGATGTTGAGAATCCCGACAGGGGAAAGGTAAGTATACTTACCTTCCCCCAATGGGCCCCTAACCCTCCCTTCTAGCAGCCAAAACCTAACCCTCCCCCCCCCCTTCCCCACCGCAGCCTAACCCTAACCCTCCCCAGCGGTGCCTAAACCTAACTCCCCCTCTCCGCAGCCTAACCCTCCCACTGCAGCCAATACCTAACCTTCCCCTCCTCCCCCGTGGCTTACCTCTCAGATGGCTGGCAAATGCTAATTCGGGATTTCCTAGTCCCTAGTCTTATGTCAGAGTCAGCATTCCGAGTAGTGTCGGGATTCCGGTGTCAGTATTTTTACTCCTGGGATCCCGACCACCGGGATCCTGACTGGATCCCATATTACAACATCCATTTCCATTCATACAAATTTAGAAGGATAAAGTACCAACCAATCAGTATCTACCTGTAATTTTTCAAACACAGCCGGTAACAGGTCACGGGAATTGGCATCAACCTGAGATTTCTGCATGTGTGAAAGGAAACGATCCGGAACTAGGACCAGGGTTCACAACCCTACACCCGACCAGGGTTATGGAGCCGAGTCCCGAGAATTTGCCGGCTTACTAGACCCAGCAATAAGCAATTCCCTGGTCACATGCCTGAAAGCTGCATTAGTAGCTGATTGATTAGTACTTTATCTCTCCCCCGGAGGGTTAGGGGTGGGGTACAAGAGAAGAGAGGTTAGAAATACTTACCCCATCTGCTGTCGAGATATTCAGTGTCGGGATGCCGGTGTCGGTCATGTGACTGCTGGCATCCCGACCGTCGGTATTAAATACCGAACCCCCTTAGAGAACTTTTTCTCTGTTGCTGTGATGAAATTAATACAATGCAAGAAAGTAAGTGGATAGTATATGTATGCAAGAGCTAGACTGCTCATGGCAAGACAAAGTGAAGTATCAGACTTCAAACAGGGCAAGATATTGGGTGACTGACTGATGTGACATTGCATTTCTAAAGTTGTGCAGAGACATTCAACTTTCCTCAATCTACACTGTTATGTGTGTACTGAGAATACCTTATGGAATTCATTGCCACCCACCGTGGACATCCACCATGGATAGTGCAGTGGCCGACCACGGGGTGCTTAATGATAGCGACCAGCGCGCCTAGATTTGGGTGGGTTATATTTTTTTCTCTGCAGGGTAAATACTGTCTGCTTTATTTTTATTTTTACACTGCAACTTAGTTTTCATTTTGAACACACCCCACCCAAATCTAACTCTCTCTGCACATGTTACATCTGCTCCACCTGTATTTCACATGGTTTTGCCCATTAGAGGAAAATGTTATTTCGCAATGAACCTTGAATTAGGCCCATAGTGTAATGTATGGGAGGAAAAAGGGGGCATGTAATGGAACATGCTGCTGGGGGGGGCCATGTGACAGAGAAGTTTAGGGCATTTGGGGCACACAGGGGGCATGTGGGGAACACGCTGCTGGGTGGGCCATGTGACACAGAATCTTATAGCATTTGGGGCACACAAGGGGCATGGGGGTAACACGCTGCTGGGGGGGCCAAGTGATAGATGATTAGGGCACTTGGGGCACAAAGAGTAATATTGTCCAACAGTATCTCCTTTTTCTAAATATTTGATAACATGAATATTCTAGTGTGACAGCGTGGGTGTCAAATTACTGCCTTGCCCGGGTGACAAAAGTCTTTTGACCCTGCCTACTCGACACTAGGCAGCTATATAATGACTTTTGACACTTCAGAGTGTGTGTATATATATATATATATATATATATATATATACACACACAAAAATGATCTCTATATGGAGCGCACTTCTTTAACGTATTAAGCAATTATTTGTCTAATGATAAAACTTTTTCTGATTTTATATATATATATATATATATATATTTAAAAAGAGAGGATGACTACACATTTAGACACCCATATTTAAAAAAAACACAGTTTATACATTTAGGTGGTCATTCCGAGTTGTTCGCTCGTTGCCGATTTTCGCTATGCTGCGATTTGTTGCTAACTGCGCATGGTACGCAGAGCACATGCGCTTAGGTATTTAACACAAAACTTAGCAGTTTTGCTGTGGCTTCAGTGGCGCTTTTCAGTCGCACTGCTGTTCGGTAAATGATTGACAGGAAAGGGGCGTTTCTGGGCGGCAACTCAGCATTTTCACGGCGTTGGCTAAAAACGCAGGCGTGTCAGGGAAAAACGCGGGAGTGTCTGGAGAAACGGGGGAGTGGCTGGCCGAACGCAGGGCGTGTTTGTGACGTCAAACCAGGAACTAAACGGACTGATCGCAATCTAGGAGTAGGTCTGGAGCTACTCAGAAACTGCAAAGAATTATTTAGTAGCAGTTTTGCTAATCTTTCGTTCGCTATTCTGCTATGCTAAGATACACTACCAGAGGGCGGCGGCCTAGCGTGTGCAATGCTGCTAAAAGCAGCTAGCGAGCGAACAACTCAGAATGAGGGCCTTAAAATGAAAGCATTTTTATTATTAATTTTAAATGTATAAACTGAACAAACAATTGTATTCCTAATGATCAATATTACTTTGTAAGGAAACAATTATCATTTTTATTGCAAATGTGATTTTGAACTACGTTGTCTTAACAATAAAAACATATGTGTTTTTTAAATATGAGTGTCTAAATGTGTAAAGTCATCCTCTCTTTATATATACACTGCTCAAAAAAATAAAGGGAACACTTAAACAACACATCCTAGATCTGAATGAATGAAATATTCTTATTAAATACTTTGTTCTTTACATAGTTGAATGTGCTGACAACAAAATCACACAAAAATTATCAATGGAAATCAAATTTATTAACCCATGGAGGTCTGGATTTGGAGTCACACTCAAAATTAAAGTGGAAAAACACACTACAGGCTTATCCAACTTTGATGTAATGTCCTTAAAACAAGTCAAAATGAGGCTCAGTAGTGTGTGTGGCCTCCACGTGCCTGTATGACCTCCCTACAATGCCTGGGCATGCCCCTGATGAGGTGGCGGATGGTCTCCTGAGGGATCTCCTCCCAGACCTGGACTAAAGCATCCGCCAACTCCTGGACAGTCTGTGGTCAGTGGCGGATCTTGCCACGGGCAAGCAGTACTTTTGCCCGGGGCGCCGCCTTCCGGAGGGCGCTGGCGCCTTCCGGAGGGCGCTGGCGCCGTCCGGAGGGTGCCGCACCGTGGCAAGATCCGCCACTGTGCCCGCTGTGTCCCCGTCCGCCTCCGCTGCCCGCTGCCGTCCCCGTCCCCGTCCGCCTCCTGAAGGGAACTAGACGCTATGCGTCTAGTTTCCCTTCCTGGAGAGTAACTTTGCTGAGCGGTGCGCGATGACGTCATCGCGCACCGCACAGCAAAGGTCCTCTCTACGAAGGGAACTAGACGCATAGCGTCTAGTTTCCCTTCGTGGAGAGGACCTTTTGCTGTGCGGTGCGCGATGACGTCATCGCGCACCGCTCAGCATTCAAGCGGCGTTTTTAATGTACAGGGGGCGTAATTGACCATGCCCCCTGTATTAGGCCACGCCCCATTTCCTGCCCGGGGGCGCAGAGCGCCCTTGAACCGGCCCTGTCTGTGGTGCAATGTGACGTTGGTGGATGGAGCGAGACATGATGTCCTAGATGTGCTCAATTGGATTCAGGTCTGGAGAACGGGCGGGCCAGTCCATAGCATCAATGCCTTCGTCTTGCAGGAACTGCTGACACACTCCAGCCACATGAGGTCTAGCATTGTCTTGCATTAGGAGGAACCCAGGGCCAACCACATCAGCATATGGTCTCACAAGGGGTCTGAGGATCTCATCTCGGTACATAATGACAGTCAGGCTACCTCTGGCAAGCACATGGAGGGCTGTGCGGCCCCCCAAAGAAATGCCACCCCACACCATTGCTGACCCACTGCCAAACCGGTTATGTTGGAGGATGTTGCAGGCAGCAGAACGTTCTCCTTGGCGTCTCCAGACTCTGTCACATCTGTCACATGTGCTCAGTGAGAACCTGCTTTCATCTGTGAAGAGCACAGGGCACCAGTGGCGAATTTGCCAATCTTGGTGTTCTCTGGCAAATGCCAAACGTCCTGCACGGTGTTGGGCTGTAAGCACAACCCCCACCTGTGGACGTCAGGCCCTCATACCACCCTCATGGAGTCTGTTTCTGATCGTTTGAGGAGACACATGCACATTTGTGGCTTGCTGGAGGTCGTTTTGCAGGGCTCTGGCAGTGCTCCTCCTTGCACAAAGGCGGAGGTAGCGGTCCTGCTGCTGGGTTGTTGCCCTCTTACGGCCTCCTCCACGTCTCCTGATGTACTGGCCTGTCTCCTGGTAGCGCCTCCATGCTCTGGACACTACGATGACAGACACAGCAAACTTTCTTGCCACAGCTCGCATTGATGTGCCATCCTGGATGAGCTGCACTACCTGAGCCACTTGTGTGGGTTGTAGACTCCGTCTCATGCTACCACTAGAGTGAAAGCACTGCCAGCTTTCAGAAGTGACCAAAACATCAGCCAGAAAGCATAGGAGCTGAGAAGTGGTCTGTGGTCACCACCTGCAAAACAACTCCTTTATTGGTGGTATCTTGCTAATTGCCTATAATTTCCACCTGTTGTCTATTCCATTTGCACAACAGCATGTGAAATTGATTGTCAATCAGTGTTGCTTCCTAAGTGGACAGTTTGATTTCACAGAAGTGTGATTTACTTGGAGTTACATTGTGTTGTTTATGTGTTCCCTTTATTTTTTTGAGCAGTGTATATATATTCAGAAAAAGTTTTATCATTAGACAAATAATTGCTTAATACGTTAAAGAAGTGTGCTCCACAGAGATATCATTTGTGTATCTATTTCTATGTTGATCTCTGTCGACAAGGGATCCTTTCTCTGTGTTGAAGCATGCCTATAAAAGAAATAGTGTTAAACTAACTGATATAGAATAAACTGATATAAAATAAGCAATAGAACAGTAGACTTACAATAAGAGCGAATTAAGGAATTCTATTATTATTAATATATATATATATATATATATATATATATATATGCAATAAAATCTGAATAGGTTCCTATATGTATGTGTATGTCTCTCTCTCTCTCTCTCTCTCTCTCTATATATATATATATATATATATATATATATATATATACACATATAGGACCCTATCCAGTTTGGATTACAGAGCCTGCTAAAAAGCGGACTCTGCGATCTTTTCTATTGCATGCGTGGGGCGGCCCAGCATGTTGACCATCCCACCCAGAGTCTGCGACTGCGAAGTCAGGCGAACCAACAGCATATTTTCCTTTGGAACAGCTGTGTGTGACATCACACAGCCACCCCGAAAATGGTGCCAACCTGCCCCCATTTATAGTATCCCACAATGCCGCATTGCCGCCCCATGAACGCCTCTGCCTGCCAATCAGGCAGAGGCGTTCGCAGCCAATGTGATTTGATTGCCTTGGCCGGGCAGTCATGCATAGAATGGGGCCAGTTCGTGTGTACTGGTGCCTGATAGGGCACATCGTGACCTGAATAAGGCCCATTATCTGCATACATACTTTCTGCTGCTTGGAAACATTCTGTCAATACTTAATATATTTTTTGACATTTATTGGTATCAACATGTTATTGATTATGTTTATTAATTTGAGATTATCGATGTGTTATTAATTAGAATTGTGATATCCACCCTTATGCTTGAGAGTTCTCATACATCTTACATTTCCTTTTTGTATTTATTAACAGACCTACAGTATGACGGATCCTCCAGTGCTATGTCCTATACACATCATGTACAGCTGAACGGTATTAGTCACATTACCTGACAGTTCTCATTTAGGCATATGACACAAACCTGTTTTGAATAACTAGTTTAATAAGGAATCAAATGTAAAGTATACAAATTTATTTTTTTAAATGATCAGATCATATACAGTATGCACAGATAACACAACATACTGTATCAAATCATAAACCCACCCTAAGGAAATACTGAATGCCACAAATCATTCAAACAAACTTTCCATATTCATGTGGCTATTAGATAGTTACATCTGTTTCAGTTTTAAATCAGTTAATACAAAGAAACATCAGCAACTTGTTCAGGATAGAATTTCCACATATGACACAAATAAGCGATGTGTTGCTCTTAATAAAGTACAGCTTAGGCAATATGATACTATTAGCAGACCAGTGCAAGATAACCTGATAATTATACAAATATTCTTATACCTAAGTATAATAATGTTAAATATCCAGGAGTATTCTTGTGTAAGTGCAGTTTAGAACAAGGACCAAATAAGATGGATCCTAGGTTACTATTAATATTAGGCTTTCATACCTTCCAGTTAGGTGCCATCGGGGAGGGTTAGGGTTAGGCTGCGGGGGAGGGAAGGTTAGGCACTACAAGGGAGGGTTAGGCTGTGGGGCTTGTAAATGATTGCTGCTTTGAAAATATGACCATTCTCGCCCGAAATCCCGCCTATCAGACCCTATTACATTTACCCATCATGTGAGCTTTAATGTGTTAACACATAATGGGGGTAATTCCAAGTTGATCGCAGCAAGAATTTGGTTAGCAGTTGGGCAAAACAATGTGCACTGCAGGGTAGGCAGATGTAACATGTGCAGAGAGAGTTAGATTTGGGTGTGGTGTGTTCAATCTGCAATCGAATTTGCAGTGTAAAAATATAGCAGCCAGTATTTACCCTGCACAGAAATAAAATAACCCACCCAAATCTAATTCTTTCTGCACATGTTATATCCGCCCCCCCCCCCCCCCCCCCCTGCTGCAGTGCACATGGTTTTGCCTAACTGCTAAAAAATTTCCTGCTGCGATCAACCTGGAATTACCCCCCATATGTGATATTAATTTCTTACATAAATCCAGCAAATCTCATGACACATACAGACCTTGTTGGAGCTGACACAATTTTAAAAGTACACCCATATGCGGACTCTGATGACGACTAGTAGTAAACCAAGCATACACATAGTGGCAGATGCGTTGCGTAGAACTATGTATTCAGGCAAATAGATGTGTTTTTTTTCTGTGCAGGCATGTTTGGAGCAGCATACACCCAATTGAGATCCAATTCTGTATCAGACCTATATATATACATATATATATATATACATATATATATATATATATATATTATCTTCAAAAATAAGGATGTACTCACCAGACTTCTTCAAAATGTACAAAATGAGCCTTTAATGCCTTGAAGGGAGATGGCATCTGGTCTTGAAAAAGGGTCTGTGGTGAGCCGAAACGTTGACCATGACCTTGTGAGTATGTGCTGTTGGCATTAAAGCTCGTTTTGTACATTTTTGAAGAAGTCTGGTGAGTGCATCCTTATTTTTGAAGATATATTTGGGACTTTGTCTGGCTTGGACTTTGCTCTGGATTTTGCACCCCAGCTGATGTGTGAAAAGAATGTGCGAGTGCAGCTTCTACTCCTCTACTATATATATATATATATATATATATATACATACACACACAGTTGTTTGCTGTTGGATCCTGAGGTTTTGCCTCGTACGCCGGTCTCCATAGTAACCTATCGAGGACCGCTGATTGGCTGAAAGAGCCACCTGTCACAGCTCTCAGCCAATCAGTGTGTGCCCATAGGCTACAATGAGCAAGATGGATGCCCCCACAGCGCTAATAGCGCCACCGTCCGCACTGCCGACCCCACCTCCCACACTGCTGACACTGCCGCCTGCACTGCCGACACTCCCTCACTGCTGGCACCCGCACACTGCCGACACTCCTGCACTGAGGACTCTACAAGCACTTATGCACTGAGGACATCTCCCTGCTGACACTGCTGGTACCCCTGTACTGAGGACACTTGCGGCACTCCCACACTGCTGGCACCCCTGCACTCCTGCACTGAGGCCACCTCCAGCACTCCCACATTGCCAACAGCCCTGCACTGAGGACACTGCCAGCACTCCTGCACTGAGGACATCTCCCGCACTGCCGACACTTCCGGCACTCCCACACTGCCAGCACCACTGCACTCCTGCACTGAGGACACATTCAGCACTCTTGAGTTGCCGGCACTGCCCTGAGGACTCTACCAGCACTCCTGCACTGTGGACACTGCCAGCACTCCTGCACTGAGGACACCGCTGGCACCCCTGAACTGCCGGCACCACCTCACTGAGGACACCGCTAACACCCCTGCACTGCCGACACTACAGCTCTAAGGACACCACTGGCACCCCTGCACTGCCGACACTGCTGGCACCACCACACTGAAGACACCATTGACAATCCTGCACTGAGGACCCTCTGTCAAAGTATGTGCACTATTGGTGTATCTAAACTGCACTGTATCCGACCTACACTGTAACCCATAATGTATCAGACCCACACTGTATCCGACCCACATTGTAACTGACCTACACTGAAACCCACGCTGTTTCTGACCTGCACTGCATCCAACCCGCATTGTATTTGACTCGCACTGTATCCAACCCATGCTATATTTGACCTGCGCTGTATCCAACTCCCACTGTATCTGACCTGCACTGTATCCAACCCATACTGTGTCCGACCTGCGCTGTATCCAACCCACACTGTGTTTGAACCACACTGTAACCTGCACTTTATCCGGCCCATGCTGTATCTGACCCACAATATATACAACTCACAGTGTATGCGAACCGTACTGTATCCGATGTGCACTGTATCTGACCTTGCACTGTAGCCAACCCTCAATGTATGCGAGACGCACTGTATCCAACCTGCACTGTAGCCTACACTGTATCCAACCCACACTCTGACCTGCACTGTATATGACCTGTACTGTATCCCGCACTGTGGCCCTCATTCCGAGTTGTTCGCTCGCTAGCTGCTTCTAGCAGCATTGCACACGCTAAGCCGCCGCCCTCTGGGAGTGTATCTTAGCTTAGCAGAATTGCGAATGAAAGATTCGCAAAATTGCAAATAGAAATTTCTTAGCAGTTTCTGAGTAGCTCGACACTTACTCTGCCACTGAAATTAGTTCAGTCAGTTTCGTTCCTGGTTTGACGTCACAAACACACCCAGCGTTCGCCCAGGCACTCCCCCGTTTCTCCAGCCACTCCCGCGTTTTTCAGAGAAACGGCATCATTTTTTCACACACACCCATAAAACGGCCAGTTTCCGCCCAGAAACACCCACTTCCTGTCAATCACACTCCGATCACCAGAACGAAGAAAAATCCTCGTAATGCCGTAAGTAAAATACCTAACTTTTGAGTAAAATAACTAAGCGCATGCGCTCTGCGAACATTGCGCATGCGCAGTAAGCGACTAATCGCAATATAGCGAACTTCGGCAACGAGCGAACAACTCGGAATGAGGGCCTGTATCCGAGCTTTCACTGTAGCCAATGCACACTATGGGGGTAATTCTGTGTTGATCGCAGCAAGAACTTTGTTAGCAGTTGGGCAAAACCATGGTGGTCATTCCGAGTTGTTCGCTCGTTGCCGATTTTTGCTATGCTGCTATTTGTTGCTAAATGCGCATGCGCAAGGCACGGAGGGCGCACGTGCTTAGTTATTTAACTAAAAACTTAGTAGATTTGCTGTGGATCCTGCGGCGCTTTTCAGTCGCACTGCTGATCGGTGAATGATTGACAGGAAAGGGGCGTTTCTGGGTGGTAACTGAGCGTTTACCGGGAGTGTGCTAAAAAACGCAGGAGTGTCAGGGAAAAACGCGGGAGTGTCTGGCCGAACGCAGGGTGTGTTTGTGACGTCAAACCAGGAACTAAACGGACTGATCTGATCGCAATCTAGGAGTAGGTCTGGAGCTACTCAGAAACTGCAAGAAAATATTTATTAGCAGTTCTGCTAATCTTTCGTTTGCTATTCTGCTAAGCTAAGGTATACTCCCAGATGACAGCAGGATATCCAAAGTAGCTTAACGCGTTTTAGACAGCATCGTCTTTCGTACTGCTCTCCCACTTGATACCATCCCATCTCAGGGCTGCTACTTTGGATATCCTGCTGTCATCTTGTTCCGGAGCTCGGTACAGCCAACCCAAATACAACGGGGGATAAAGAGGATTTTCCAAACTTGTTGCTGCTATTGCCTGAGTGGGATTTTTGCTATGCGCTTTTATCTTTTATGTTTGTATATTTTTGTTATTATTTGTTATTAAACCTTTGTGTTTTAAAAACGACGATTGCTCTATCATCTTCCTTATTGTGTTCCCCTTTATGAGCAAAAAAACAGCTCTTGTATTATACGAAGGGGACACATTCTGTTGCAGATTGCACATTAAAGATGTATTTGGAAAACACTACCAGCTAATTGTGAAGTCGACACATCTTAAAAAGACGGTACTATCCTTTTTATTTCGAACTTTGTGGTGAATAAAGGGTGAATTGGTTTTTATCTTTGGAGCGCTTGTGCTCTATTTCTTATTTTTTTTTAAACTGTATTGATTTGTAGTGCAGTGGGGAAGCACTTAGATATAGACTACAGCTGCACCATTCATTTTTTTGCGCAGAGTATCTCTGAATATTTTCTTTGCACTGTACTACGCAGGTACAGAATGCTGTTTTTTGTGATTGAGGAGAATTTGGGGAGCTGTGTAACAAAATGGCTGATTGATCGGTGCTTTACATGGGCAGAGAGAGCCAGTCATCAGTGACCCAGGGCCCCCAGGAGGGAGGTACAGACTGGGCACTGAGAATAGGCTTGTGCTAGGGGCATGAACACTTGTGTAGGGGGCGTGTGTTTGTGCCGCTGCTCTGTTGCTTAGTTTAGCCAGCCAGGCTTTGGCCTATTTTGGTGAACAATATTGTGAGGTGTGAGGTGGTCAAAATTGAATGGAAATGAGTGGAAATTAATGTTATTGAGGTTAATAATACTGTAGGAACAAAAATACCACCAAATTCTGTTAATTTTAGCTGTTTTGATGATTTTTTCGAAAAAAAATCCTGATCCAAAAATTCGAAAGGGTGGTTTTGGCAAAACCAATCCAGATCCAAAACACGAAAGGTGACCCAGAACCAAAACCAAAACACAAAACCCGAAAAGTGTCCGGTGCACATCTCTACTTTTAATGTTTTAATGTTGTTTACTTTTATGTTCTATTCATTACTAATATTTTTCTATTTCAATTTCCATTGTTGTGTTTTTGCTGTTTCAAGTGATTGTGTATCGTTTAAAGTTCAATGTGCTAATCTCTGTTATCTTTTTGATAGGGTAAACGTTGACACCGATTTCTCTATATTTAAGGGAAATAAATATACCGTTGTGGTTTTGGCAACAACCCTCTGTAGTTTATACTAGTTGAGGAAGAAAGGTCAGTGGTGTTGGGGCAGACGTTTCCTGAGTGGATCTCTAGTGGACAGAAGACACTCATTACCCCTGTGGCCTGCACAGACTCAGGTGGAGGCACTGCCAGTAGAGTTGCTATATGGTACACATTTATTTGGTGGGTGTGGAAAAACCCACAACTTACCAAAAGAGAAGAAATTCCTTTGTTTGGAGCACTCTTTTTTATGATATGTATGTGTTTGTAGATTATTTATTTAAAACATAACTTTTATTATTCAGTACTTGACTAAAAAATGAAAGGGGTATACTTTGAATATCATTTGGTGAATCCCCTTATGAACAGTGGTAAAAATATATATGAGCAGATACTGTCGTCTTGAAATTCTGTATCTTGCTCAAAAAATAATAAAAAGACAATGATAGTAATCTATCAGACTTTTAGCAAACAGCAGTAGTGATATTTTTTAAACGCATTTAATCAAACACATTAGTATCTAATATTGAAACTTGAATGTCTCATATATAAAATCCAAACCAATAATGTGTCTGGATTAAAACAAGCGGCATGAATCGTGCTTAATACCTTCTTAGGATCGGCTTATCCCCATAAATAGATAAACACTTGTGCATTGATGGCTGATCCCTCTTCCATAAAGGTGATTTAGAATTACTATACATGTCTTTGTTTGCTGAATAAAGAATACATGGTTGCTATTTGAAAATACTGGGCACCTCATCTGCATTATAGTTCATATGTATCCTTTTGTATAATCTTGAGCATGATCCTGACAATTTGATAATATGTATCAAATTAATTTTGTAACGGATGCAGGTGCCTAAACAGCAGCCACTCCATCTAGACCAAATTCTAGTCACAATTCAGCAAGCCACGTAACTGCCATTAAACCTGTACATAAATATATGAACACAGTATCCCCCTAAGATCATATGGGAATTGTGGTTATTCAAGAGGTACGATCAAAAATTCAAAAAAAAAACAAAAAAACCCTAAGCATATCTTGATAAAGGCATCAAGATGTATTACAGATCCTATACATATGGGCAGATGTCTGCATGCCGGAATCACTTAGATTTTTCTTTGTCTAGTTGGTTATCATTAATTAATTATTTACATTTAGTCTGGTGCAGGATAAACCTTAATTCGTTATGAGTTGCTATATGGACATTATTTGTACACAACCTGGCACAAAAGATGTGTACTAAAGGATGTTATATACTGATTTTAAAATTCCTAGTTGCACATTAATGTTTTAATAGGTCTGGAATGTTGCTTACAACTTTTACTGTCTTCAAGATTGTGTATTGTCACACACTGACACCTTTATCTGTTGTTATGCTCATATTCATATTCTTTTTATTAGTATACTATGTTCTTGTCTTTGTTGCTGTTCACTCAATAAAAAGATTTAAAGCCACCACAGATCTAAGATACTGTACATGCCTTTTTCAGTGTTAAATCTTTGCAATTAAAATGAGGTCTCAGGGACCTCTGTGCATACACACTGCACAATTACACGTAATGCAGAGCCTGGTTACTATACAGGCACAGGCAGGTTTGGCACACAAGTGCCAGCTTGTTATTTATTTTATAACAAAAGGTTAGGTGGCTAAATGGTCACTTATCCTGGGTACATGCCCCCACAAGATCATATGGGTTATGTGACCAATAGGGATGTAGTCACGTTGCCGGCGGTCAGGATCCCGGCAGTCAGGGTACAGATGCCAGAATCCCGACCGCTAGAAATACTGACACCCGGAATGCCGATTTACAGTGGATATTCCCACTCGTGGGTGTTCATAACACTCATAGAGTGGGAATAGAACCTGTGGAGAGTGCAGCATGCAACTGAGCCCGCAAGGGTCTTCGTTGCGCTCGCCTCCCTCGCCGGCAGTCTAATACTCTAGTGTGTTTGGTTATATGATGGGACAGGCCTTAATTCTCCACTGATCTCCAGGTGGGCATAACAAATCCTCAAAATGATGGCTGGCCAAAATCTTAGATTGATTTATTCCCAACTGCTGTGAATGAGTGACGTGACCTCTCTGGTTGTGATACTGTAACAATACTGGGCAGCCAAATGATATATTAGCATCTTGCACATCCTTTATTCCTCTGAATTACTCTTCTTGATAATTACCCACTGAACCGTAATCAACAAGAGCTGAAGACAGTATCTGAGAGGAATTGGTGCATAAACATAACTGCACAGAAATATAACAGCGGGGTTCAGTGAAACTGAAATGGGCAATTCGGAGAAGGCTGTAGTAACTAGAGATGTGCACCGGACACTTTTCGGGTTTTGTGTTTTGGTTTTGGATCTGGGTCACCTTTCGTGTTTTGGATCTGGATTGGTTTTGCCAAAACCACTCTTTTGGGTTTTGGTTTTGGATATGGATTTTTTTTTCTTAAAAAACATAAAAACAGCTAAAATCACAGAATTTTTTTTTTTTTTTTTGGGGGGGGGGGGGGGGGGGGGTTGTTCCTATAGTATTATAAACCTCAACAACATTTATCTCCACTCATTTCCAGTCTATTCTGAATACCTCACACCTCACAATATTATTTTTAGGCTAAAAGGTTGCACCGAAGTCGCTGGATGACTAAGCTAAGCGACACAAGTGGGTGGCATAAACACCTGGCCCATCTAGGGGTGGCACTGCAGTGGCAGACAGGATGGCAGTTTTAAAAACTAAGCCCCAAAGAGTAAAATGCAAAGAAAAAAAAGAGGGGCAAGATGGAATTGTCCTTGGGCCCTTCCACCCACCCACCCTTATGTTGTATAAACAGGACATACACAGTTTAATAAACCCATAATTTCAGCGACAGGTGGTCCCCCTGGAAAAAACTTGCCAAGTTCTCTGAATCATAGCTAGCTACAAACATACCACCTCCATATTTGATGACTTTTCACATTATGAGAAGAGGCAAGAGGAAGAGTACAGTGTCCAGAAGGTGATTATGGGGTATATGCAATTGCAGTCGAATTGCCGCAAATGTCAAAAAACGGGGCATTTTCGACACAAAAAAAATATTCGACAATGCAATACAGTAGTTTTCGACAAAAAAAATGACTTTTCAGATTCGACTTTTTACAATTCGACAGTTGTCAAATTCGACATGTCTGCAATGGTAAAAATGCGGCTTTTCGACAAAAGTATATTCAATTAAAGAATGTCGATTCGACAACAGTGCTTTTCGACAGTAATTTCGTCAATTTCTTTCCGCCTTACTTTGCTGGCGGACTCTAATAAAAAATTTTAAAAACATGTTTTTTTGTGTTTTTTTTATTGCTAATAGCATATCTATTTATATTAGAAGGGATTAGGTTTGTCTATTAGGAGACACAACTATTATTTATATATATTTTTTTAATAATATTTTTTTTAACTGACTAAAATAGAGAGAGCATGGTTTTCAGTGGGAAGGGGTGGGAATGGGTTAAAATCCAGGGAAAAAAATGCGTGGGGTCCCCCCTCCTAAGCATAACCAGCCTCGGGCTCTTTGAGCCGGTCCTGGTTGTAAAAATACGGGGAAAAATGGACAGGGGATCCCCCGTATTTTTAGAACCAGCACCGGGTTCTGCATCCGGTCCTGGTACAAAAAATACGGGGGACAAAAAGCGTAGGGGTCCCCCGTATTTTTTACACCAGCATCGGGCTCCACTAGCTGGAGAGACAATGCCACAGCCGGGGGACACTTTTATACCGGTCCCTGCGGCCGTGGCATTAAATTCCCAACTAGTCACCCCTGGCTGGGGTACTCTGGAGGAGTGGGGACCCCTTAAATCAAGGGGTCCCCCTTCCAGCCACCCAAGGGCCAGGGGTGAAGCCCGAGGCTGTCCCCCCCATCCATGGGCTGCGGATGGGGGGCTGATAGCCTTGTGTAAAATCAAAGAATATTGTTTTTTGCAGAAGAACTACAAGTCCCAGCAAGCCTCCCCGCAAGCTGGTACTTGGAGAACCACAAGTACCAGCATGCGGGGGGAAACGGGCCCGCTGGTACCTGTAGTTCTTCTTCTGCAAAAAAAATACCCAAATAAAAACAGGACACGCACACCGTGAAAGTAAAACTTTATCACATACATGCCGACACACACATACTTACCTATGTTCACACGCCGACTCTGTCCACGTCTCCAAGTAAAATCCGGGGTACCTGAAAATAAAATTATACTCACCTAAATCCAGTGTGTCCTGTTCTTTTTTTGTAATCCACGTACTTGGCAAAAAAACAAACCGCATACCCGATCCACGCACTGAAAGGGGTCCCATGTTTACACATGGGACCCCTTTCCCCGAATGCTGAGACCCCCCGTGACTCCTGTCACAGAGGGTCCCTTCAGCCAATCAGGGAGCGACACGTCGTGGCACTCTACTGATTGGCTATGCGCGTCTGAGCTGGCAGACAGCGCATCGCAAAGCAGCTCCATTATCTTCAATGGTGGGAACTTTGCTGTCAGCGGTGAGGTTACTCGCGGTCAGCGGAAATTTTGTTTCGGGTTTTTTAACCATTTTTGTGCTGTCCGAAAAGTCGAATCCAGGACGCACTTATCCGTCAATTGGTCCGTTTTTCGACAGCGGGACTGTCAAATCCGTTTTTAATTGAATATGTCGAATTCCGGCACCCGCCGGCCGGGATTCGACGGTCGAATTGTGTCGAATTTAAAAACGGGCGAAAAAAAAGCCGCAATTCGCCCGGAATTGCATATACCCCAAATTATTAGAGAGGCACACGCAATCAGGAACAACACACAGGCTTTCACCTCCACTCCTATCTTGGTGTGGAACAGAAAGGACTTTAACCAAGCAAATACATTACCACTTTACTGGACAAACTGAAAAACTAAAGGCCAAAGCCTCCGAATTTGTCCCCCCTTCTCCATTTTCTGGGATTAAGATAATCTCAGATTTAATGCTGGGATGCAAATAACTGGTTTATACCACAGGATCAAGATTGGATATTTTCCTCTCGACGAAGTCTGGAGACTTATTTCGTGAAAATCTCGTGGGTTTCTTTCTTTCCATTTTTTATTGCATTTTTATTTACATATTTTGTGGCAGATGCCTTATTTTCATTTTTCACAGCTCCCAGTTACACGCATGTGAGCATACCTGTGTGTCCCAGTTACACGCATGTGAGCATACCTATGTGTGTCTTGTTTATTTTAGTAATTTTATTTTTAAATAAAGCAGCCCCTTAGATGTTTTAGCAGCCCCTCGTGAGCCTCCACAGCAGGCCGTGATCGGGTAAGTTGAGTTCGGGTGGGTTCCATTAGTTTGAGTCCCTAATATGAAATCTTTGAGAATAACCTCTCTCTAATGCTGGGTACACAGTGCACACTAGAAGATATATCTACTAGAGATGAGCGGGTTCAGACATGGTACCCCTGGAATTATATGGCAGACATATAGACATAGGTGTGTTAGGGAAATCTAGTTTTCTCCGGCAGTTGCCAGAGAAAATGAAGTAGGAGATGTTGCCATGTCACGTTCCGCTGGATTATGATTCTGTCTCTACTGACTGACTTTGGCCACAAATGTGGTCTCTCCCCATTTTGTACTCAGAGTTGTATGCTCATTGGAACACTTTGTCAAACTTGGAATTTCCATTTGCAGCTATATGTTTTCACAAATCTGGCTGCGATGTTGAAGCTTGTTTCATATTCTGCTCTAGGCTTTAGTTTAAACCTAGGATCAAGTACAGCAGCACCCCTGGAATTATACGGCAGCACCTCTGGACTTATACAGCAGATAGGCAACACCCCTGGAGAACTACACAGCACAGCAGACAGCAGCAGCACCCCTGGACTGATACAGCAGATAGGCAAAACCCCTGGAGAACCACACAGCAGACAGGCAGCAGCACCCCTGGACTTAAACGGCAGTGGGGCAGCACCCCTGGACTGGTAGGGCAGAGGGAAAGCACCCCAGGACAGCAGCACCCCTGTACAGCAGCCCTAATGGCCCTAATGCCCCCTTTATTTTTACAGCACACAGGACAGTGCCCCTTTATTTATACAGCACACAGGACAGCGCCGCTAACAGCACAGGGCAGCCCCCCTAACAGAACAGGGCAGCACTCCTAACAGAACAGGACAGCACCCCTAACAGCACAGGACAGCACCCCTTTATTATTACAGCACACAGGACAGCACCCCTTTATTTTTATAGCACACAGGACAGTGCCCCTTTATTTTTACAGCACACAGGACAGAGCCAAAGCACTCATTTATTTTAACAGCACACAGGACAACACCCCTAACAGCACAGGACAGCACCCCTGTACAGCCCCCCAAACAGCACGGGACAGCACCCCTTTTTATTTTTATAGCACACAGGACAGTGCCCCTTTATTTTTACAGCACACAGGACAGCGCCAAAGCACTCCTTTATTTTACCAGCACACAGGACAGCGCTCCTAACAGCACAGGACAGTACCCCTAGCAGCACAGGAGAGCACCCCTAACAGCACCCCTGTACAGCACAGGACAGCAGCACTCCTGTACAGCACCCCTAACAGCACAGAACAGTACCCCTGTACAGCACCCCTAACAGCACAGCAAAGCACCCTTGTACAGCACACCACAGCAGCACCCCTAACAACATAGGACAGCACCCCTCTACAGCACCCCTAACAGCACACATATAATGACCCCACCCGACGCCACCACCCACAGAGAGACAGAGGTCTGTCTCCCTCACTCTCCAATGCTGGAGTAAAGATGGCACCAATCACCGAGACTTATATAGAATTCAAAACCCGCAAGAATCTGACAGTGGGATGATGATGATGTTTTGCCTCGTTTTGCCATCTGAGTAAGGCAGGAAGTCCCGAGCCGGACTCAGATCCTAACTTGGATCGAAAAATTTTGGGGGATTCAGATCTCAGAGATCCAAACCCGCTCATCTCTAATAGTAACATGACCCTGGCACCCCTCCTTATGGTGCCTAGACATGACAGATTTTACCATTAAAGCCTAATTCAGCATGAGTTGTAGTTTTGCAAAAATTCCCAAAACTACAACTGATTCCACTATCATGCGGGGGTTCTGCCCAGCAGAGGGCAAGGATGCCCCGCATGCCTGGTCCTTCCACCCTGCTAAAATGCAAGCGCTTTGCTAAACAGAAAAGAACTTGCATCTTTAGTGTAGCCCCCTGCCTTTGCAGCAGTCGCCGGGCCACCATGTTTTGGGTTGCAGTGGCTGCGTATGACATCATGCAGCCGCCGCAGCCCACCCTGCAAATGTTCCAAATGCACCTCTGTTGTCCGGACCGCGCCCTCCCCTATGCCACTAAGACACCCAAAAAAATGCTGCGACGCCACCCCATCACCATCCCCTGCCGGCACTTTGACTGCAATCGCAATATAAGTACTCGCACGTGCGCACAGGGGCGTGCGTGCATGTGCAGAAGTGCGCCGATTAGCGATCCAAGCTAAATCAGGGCCGTAGTCAGTAGTGTGTCTGTGTAGATCACAAAGCTTTAGGAAGAGGCAAACACTGTTGTTCAGGAGCAACCTTGAGGCCTTTATCTGAATTTGATTAAGTGCATTTTTAGACAGTGCTGGTTAGGTCATAGAAGAAGTAGGTGAAGTTATGGGTAAAGCAGTTTTACTTGTTGTAATGTGTAACAAAATATTTATTCTTTAAAAAATCCAACAGATAATACAGTGTTGTGGGAGGTGGACTCTGCATGGTTTAAGAGCTGTTTGGGAAACAAACCTACATTTTTGTTTTGTCCTTCAATTCTTTCTTGAGAAATGTGTCCTTTCACTTAATACTCTGTTTAACCCATTCTGCACATGCTTTCTATTGTGTACTACTCTTATCAAATCACTTTTTATTTAATATCCATCCATGGAGTCTAATTGTTGTAAATTCAAGTTATCTTCCAAACTCATTTTGCCAATTTGTCTTTCCATGCCAGTTCATCACCAATTTGCATGTATCCTTTCTATAGTGTATATTTATATATCCTGATGATACCTAAGATGATGGGTCTTTACTATTACCTGCCCTGTGTTAACACATGCACACATTGGAACACTTTGTCAAACTTGGAATTTCCATTTTCACCTTTGCAGCTATATGTTTTCACAAATCTGGCTGCGATGTTGAAGCTTGTTTCATATTCTGCTCTAGGCTTTAGTTTAAACCTAGGATCAAGTACAGCAGCACCCCTGGAATTATACGGCAGCACCTCTGGACTTATACAGCAGATAGGCAACACCCCTGGAGAACTACACAGCACAGCAGACAGGCAGCAGCACCCCTGGACTTATACAGCAGATAGGCAAAACCCCTGGAGAACTACACAGCAGACAGGCAGCAGCACCCCTGGACTTAAACGGCAGTGGGGCAGCACCCCTGGACTGGTAGGGCAGAGGGAAAGCACCCCAGGACAGCAGCACCCCTGTACAGCAGCCCTAATGGCACAGGACAGTGCCCCCTTTATTTTTACAGCACACAGGACAGTGCCCCTTTATTTATACAGCACACAGGACAGCGCCCCTAACAGCACAGGGCAACCCTCCTAACAGAACAGGGCAGCACTCCTAACAGAACAGGACAGCACCCCTAACAGCACAGGACAGCACCCCTTTATTATTACAGCACACAGGACAGCACCCCTTTATTTTTATAGCACACAGGACAGTGCCCCTTTATTTTTACAGCACACAGGACAGAGCCAAAGTACTTGTTTATTTTAACAGTACACAGGACAACACCCCTAACAGCACAGGACAGCACCCTGTACAGCCCCCCGAACAGCACGGGACAGCACCCCTTTTTATTTTTATGGCACACAGGACAGCGCCCCTTTATTTTTACAGCACACAGGACAGCACCAAAGCACTCGTTTATTTTATCAGCACACAGGACAGCGCTCCTAACAGCACAGGACAGTACCCCTAGCAGCACAGGAGAACATCCCTAACAGCACCCCTGTACAGCACAGGACAGCAGCACTCCTGTATAGCACCCCTAACAGCACAGAACAGTACCCCTGTACAGCACCCCTAACAGCACAGCAAAGCACCATTGAACAGCACACCACAGCAGCACCCCTAACAGCATAGGACAGCACCCCTGTACAGCACAGGACAGCACCCCTAACAGCACACACACACCCAGGGCCAGCGACAGGGGGGCAGAGGATCAGAGGGGCCCCAAGGATATGCTGCTTAGTGTCTGGCTGGGATGTAAGGTGTCTTGTCCAAATAGGGGAGTGAGCTGTAGGCAGTGTGGGCACAGCCTCAGCGTGACAGGTCTCACGGGACCGAAACGTTGATATTACAATTGCTGTGCTGATGATCTGACTCATTAAAAGGCTTATGAAGACTGGTGAGTGCTCCTAGTATATCACTGTACCGGGCCCCATGATTTGGGTTGCCGGCCCTGCACACACCTTATTTTGGGTGGTTCTTAAAGAAAAAGGTAAAACTCAGTGAAATGCAACAACAAACAAGGATATCTGTCTATGGAGTGGGTGCAAAGATTGTACACTATGCACTTTGCTACTACACTATACAGCAGAATCCAATGGTACTATATGGAAAGCTCACATATTAGTGAACTCTCCACTTTGGGAGGAGGGTAGGAATTGGCAACCTGTGGCACTCCAGCTGCTGTGGAACTACACATCTCAGCATGCCCTGCCAGTGTTTTAGCATGCCATAATAGCAGGGTATGCTGGGAAGTACAATTAGAGTACCACAGACTGCTGCGGGATCCAGTCACCATACCAGTGTCCGGGATGCCAGCAGTTAGAATACAGACACCGGAATCCCAACACTGGTCAGAAGGCCAACACCAGGATCCCATCATGGATCACAATGCCGGCACCGGGATCCGACTGCCGGCATCTGACTGCCGGCATCCCGATGATCGTAAGTATGCCAGGGCGGGTTGGTTAGAGTCAGTCTGTGCGTGTGTGACGGGGAAGAGGGGGTGTTACGATTAGGCTGGAGGGGAGATGGTTAGGGTGTTAATGGGTTAGGGCCTGATGCTGCGCTATAGAGTCTAATGGAACAAGGAACAATGGCTAGCTGCAGAAAAAGAATGCTCGTCTGCAGGTTACAACTTACTCTGTCCTCTGAACTTGTCCATAGTATTGTTAGAATACATGATATCTCCATCTTTGCTGGAGCAGACATTTCCATATATACAAGGCCTCAATCTGTAAAGATGATTCCACTTGACAAAGACTTTTTTACCTCCAGGTGAGGGGAATCAAAACATGGTGGACTTGAATTAGAAGTGGACACTCTTGTGTCTGTGGTAATATGCAAAGTGTCAGACTTACCCAGATGTACAAACGTGCGCCTGAATGTATGAGCACTGAGCGACTCCGCTGTAACACTGCTGGTAACATAGTAACATAGTTGATGAGGTTGGAAAAAGACAAAATGTCCATTAAGTTCAACCTATAATGCACACGC
This sequence comes from Pseudophryne corroboree, assembly GCF_028390025.1. Lineage (NCBI taxonomy): Eukaryota > Metazoa > Chordata > Amphibia > Anura > Myobatrachidae > Pseudophryne > Pseudophryne corroboree. Next base: position 648,126,943 of record NC_086448.1, read on the forward strand.
AAATCTGACTAACTATAGTTTACTAAATGACCCGGATGAAGTTATGTTTGTTAGACTAATAGCAACCATAATTCACGCATTATCTAATATTAACTATTTTTAATTATGTACCCTTTGATATTTCTTTCAGTTAGGAATTTAACTAATCCATTTTTAAACTTATTGACTGAGGGCCTAATTTAGATCTGATTGTAGCAGCAAATTTGTTAGCTAATGGGCAAAACCATGGGAGTCATTCCGAGTTGATCGCTCACTAGCAGTTTTTAGCAGCCGTGCAAATGCTATGCCGCCGCCCACTGGGAGTGTATTTTAGCTTAGCAGAAGTGTAAACTAATGTATCGCAGAGCACATGCAAAAAATTTTTGTGTAGTTTGAGTAGCTCAAAACCTTCTCAGCGCTTGCGATCACTTCAGCCTATTCAGTTCCAGATTTGACGTCACACACCCGCCCAGCCACGCCTGCATTTTTTCTGGCACGCCTGCGTTTCCCAAAAACTCCCTGAAAACGGTCAGTTGCCACCCAGAAATGCCCACTTCATGTCAATCACTCTGCAGCCAGCAGTGCGACTGACCCTGTGCAAAACTACATCATTTGTTGTACCCGTACGTCACGAGTGCGCATTGCGCCGCATGCGCAGAACTGCCATTTTTTAGCCTGATCGCTGCGAACAAATGCAGCTAGCGATCAACTCGGAATGACCCCCCATGTGCACTGCATGGGCGGCAGATATAACATGTACAGAGAGAGTTAGATTTGGGTGGAGTGTGTTCAAACTGAAATCTAAATTGCAGTGTAAAAATAAAGCAGCCAATATTTAACCTGCACAGAAACAAAATAACCCAACCAAATCTAGCTCTCTCTGCACGTTATATCTGCCCTCCCTGCAGTGCACATGGGGGGTCCTTCCGAGTTGTTCGCTCTGTAAATTTCTTCGCATCGCAGCGATTTTCCGCTTAGTGCGCATGCGCAATGTCCGCACTGCGACTGCGCCAAGTAAATTTGCTATGCAGTTAGGAATTTTACTCACGGTTTTTTCTTCGTTCTGGTGATCGTAATGTGATTGACAGGAAGTGGGTGTTTCTGGGCGGAAACTGGCCGTTTTATGGGTGTGTGTGAAAAAACGCTACCGTTTCTGGGAAAAACGCGGGAGTGGCTGGAGAAACGGAGGAGTGTCTGGGCAAACGCTGGGTGTGTTTGTGACGTCAAACCAGGAACGACAAGCACTGAACTGATCGCAGATGCCGAGTAAGTCTCGAGTTACTCAGAAACTGCACAGAGATGTCTTATCGCAACATTGCAAATCTTTCGTTCGCAATTTAAAGAAGCTAAGATTCACTCCCAGTAGGCGGCGGCTTAGCGTGTGCAAAGCTGCTAAAAGCAGCTTACGAGCGAACAACTCGGAATGACCCCCCATGGGGGGTAATTCCAAGTTGATCGCAGCAGGCTTTTTTTAGCAGTTGGGCAAAACCATGTGCACTGCAGGGGAGGCAGATATAACATGTGCAGAGAGAGATAGATTTGGGTGGGGTGTGTTCAATCTGCAATCTAATTTGCAGTGTAAAAATAAAGCAGCCAGTATTTACCCTGCACAGAAACAAAATAACCCACCCACATCTAACTCTCTCTGCACATGTTATATCTGCCTCCCCTGCAGTGCACATGGTTTTGCCCAACTGCTAAAAAAAAAGCCTGCTGCGATCAACTTGGAATTACCCCCATGGTTTTGCCCATTAGCTAACAAATTTGCTGCTGTGATCAGATCTGAATTTGGCCCTGAGTCCACCATTACTACCTTCTCTGGCAATGAATTCCAAAACCTTACTGCCCTTACTGTGAAGAACCCTTTACTTCGTATTGGTATTAATGTTCCTTTCCTCTAATCTGAGAGGGTGTCCGCGTGTCCAGAGCAGAGATCTTTTAATAAACAAATTGCCTGAAAGGTCCTTGTTTTGTCCTTTTATATATTTGTAAATATTAATAATAATCCCTCTTAACCGCCTCTTTTCGAGTGTAAACATATCTAGTCTAGTAAGCCTTCCTCATAGTCCAGTGACTCAAGACCCTTATCCAATTTGGTGGCTCGCCTCTGAACCCTTTCAAGTTCCGAGATATCTTTTTTTATAGTACGGTGCCCAGAACTGTACACAATATTCGAGGTGCGGCCGTACCAATGATTTATATAGTGGCAGGATTACATTCTCATCCCTTGTCTCCATTCCCCGTTTTATGCATGCTAATACCTTATTTGCCTTCGTTGCTGCACTTTGACATTGGGTACTGCAGCTAAGTCTGTTATCAATGAGCACCCCCGTGTCTTTTTCAACTACCGTTTTCCCTAAAACTTCCCCATTTAATTTGTAGGTTGCCTGATTGTTTTTAGTCCCAAGGTGCATAACTTTTACATTTTTCTGTATTGAACTTCATTCTCCGTTTGTCTGCCCAAATTTCCAAATTAAGCAGGTCATTTTGTAGAGACTCAACATCCTTGTCTGAATTAATTACTTTACAAAGTTTGGTATCATCTGCAAAAATTGACACTGTGCTTTCCAAGCCCACTCCTAGCTCATTATTAAATATGTTAAACAATAGTGCCCCGAGTACGGACCCTTGCGGTATTCCACTGATTACTGGGGCCCAGTCGGAAAACATCACATTGACCACCACTCGCCGTTCCCTGTTATCCAACCATTTGCTTATCCAAGTACACACAGTGTTGCCTATACCAAGCTTTCCTAATTTGACAATCAGTCTCATGTGAGGCACTGTGTCGAAGACTTTAGCAAAATCTAAATAGATCATGCGCACTGTTTTACCCCAATCAATATTGTCGCTTACTATCTCATAGAAGCTAATTAAGTTAGTTTGGCATTACCTGTCCCTCACAAAACCATGTTGGTTCCTGTTGATAAGCTCTCACGAGCAGGGCCCTCTTCCCTCATGTGCTTATCCTTTGTCTTATTTTAATAATCTTCAACTGTACCACATCCAGCAGTCTTCTGCCACCTGATACTTATTCCAGTGTCATCTGCTGATGTAACTATGTTTATTTACCCTGTACTTATCCTATACTGTCATCAACTGTAAGTTGCTGTTTTCCTGCTGATTATTTATGTACTCTGTAATTGGGCACTGCGGAACCCTTGTGGCGCCATATAAATAAAGGATGATGATGATAATAATAATAATAATAATAATAACCTTAGTGGTATCCAAGTACTCCTGAATGCTATCCCTTTATTATACCTTCCAGTATTTTCCCCGCTATAGATGTCAAACTTACCGGTCTATTGTAACCGGGAGAAGTTTTAATTCCCTTTTTAGATATTGGGACTACCTCAGCTATGCACCAGTCCATTGGTATCATGCCTGATGAAATTGAGTAGTAGAAAATCAAATATAAAGGCCTTGCTAGTTCTGAATTAAGCTCCATAAGAACCCTTGGGTGAAGCTCATCCGGACCAGGAGATTTAGTGATCTTTTAGCATATTAAAGAACCTGCTTCCCCTAGCTGTATTAACTGATTTGGTGTTCCAGTTTATGTCCGAATAATAAAAATCCCCAATGATTATGACCTCCCCAAGGCCTGCAGCTTTCTCGATTTGCTACAAGAGTTGTAATTTTTCAGTCACACTAATGTCTGGTGGTTTATAGCATGTCCCTATTAACAGTTTTTTGTTGTATCCTTCACTCCACTCAAAATCTCAACCCATACTGACTTCACACTATCAACAGTCCCCTCGTAAATAACCTCCTTTAAATATGGCTTTAAGAATGGTTTAACATAAAGACATACATCCCCTCCCTGTTTATGAGTCCTATCTCTCCTGAAGAGAGTATATCCCACCAAATTTGCTGCCCAGTCACGGGAATCATCCCACCATGTCTCCGTAATGCCTATGAAATCACATTGCTCCCTTAATGCAATCATTTCTAATTCCCCCATTTTACTTGTTAGGCTTCTTGCATTTTCAAGCATGCACTTTAATTTAGTATTTGCCTGGTCTGTATGGGTTTTTGTTGATATCGTTACAAGTTTACTTTTTGATTTACCATTGCTGACTATTTCTCTGACGTCTTAGTGGATGCTGGGTACTCCGTAAGGACCATGGGGAATAGACGGGCTCCGCAGGAGACTGGGCACTCTAAAGAAAAGATTAGGTACTATATCTGGTGTGCACTGGCTCCTCCCTCTATGCCCCTCCTCCAGACCTCAGTTAGAATCTGTGCTTGGCCAGAGCTGGATGCACTCTAGGGGCTCTCCTGAGCTTCCTAGAAAGAAAAGTATTTGTTAGGTTTTTTATTTTCAGTGAGATCTGCTGGCAACAGACTCACTGCTACGTGGGACTTAGGGGAGAGAAGCAAACCTACCTGCTTGCAGCTAGCTTGTGCTTCTAGGCTACTGGACACCATTAGCTCCAGAGGGATCGAACACAGGGCCCGACCTCGATCGTCCGTTCCCGGAGCCGCGCCGCCGTCCCCCTTGCAGAGACATAAGACGGAAGAAACCGGAGGAAATCGGCGGCTGAAGACTTCGGTCTTCATTAAGGTAGCACACAGCACTGCAGCTGTGCGCCATTGCTCCCTATGCACACCACACACTCCGGTCACTGATGGGTGCAGGGCGCTGGGGGGGGGGGGGGGGGGCGCCCTGGGCAGCAATTAGAGTACCTTACATGGCTAATTGACACATAATACAGCTTTTAAGCTGTATATGTGCATAATCCCCCGCCATTATACAGATAAAAAAGCGGGAGAAGTCTGCCGAGAAGGGGGCGGGGCTATCTTCCTCAGCACACCGGCGCAATTTTCTCTTCACAGCTCCGCTGGAAGACAGCTCCCCAGGCTCTCCCCTGCAGTTTCCAGACATCAAGGGTAAAAAAGAGAGGGGGGGCACTAAATTTAGGCGCAAAACTATATATAAAAGCAGCTATAGGGAAAATCGCTTTTGTTAGTGTAAATCCCTGATTATATAGCGCTGTGGTGTGTGCTGGCATACTCTCTCTCTGTCTCCCCAAAGGACTTTGTGTGGTCCTGTCCTCAGTCAGAGCATTCCCTGTGTGTGTGTGCGGTGTGTCGGTACGGCTGTGTCGACATGTTTGATGAGGACGCTTACGTGGAGGCGGAGCAGGTGCCGATAAGTGTGATGTCGCCCCCTGCGGGGCCGACACCTGAGTGGATGGATATGTGGAAGGTATTAACCGACAGTGTCAACTCCTTACATAAAAGGTTCGATGACGCAGCTTTGGGACAGCCGGCATCTCAGCCCGCGCCTGCCCAGGCATCTCAGAGGCCGTCAGGGGCTCAAAAACGCCCGCTACCTCAGATGGCAGACACAGATGTCGACACGGAGTCTGACTCCAGTGTCGACGAGGATGAGACAAATATACAATCCACTAGGGCCATCCGATGCATGATTACGGCAATGAAAAATGTGTTGCACATTTCTGACATTAACCCGGTTACCACAAAAAAGGGTATTATGTTTGGGGAGAAAAAGCAGCCAGTGACTTTTCCCCCATCTGATGAGTTAAATGAATTGTGTGAAGAAGCGTGGGGTTCCCCAGATAAGAAACTAGTAATTTCTAAGCGGTTACTAATGGCGTACCCTTTCCCGCCAACGGATAGGTTACGCTGGGAGACATCCCCTAAGGTGGACAAGGCGCTCACACGCTTATCAAAAAAGGTGGCACTGCCTTCTCAGGATACGGCCGCCTTAAAGGAGCCTGCAGATAGAAAGCAGGAGGCTATCCTGAAGTCTGTGTATACACACTCAGGTACTATACTGAGACCTGCTATTGCTTCAGCATGGATGTGTAGTGCTGCAGCAGCGTGGTCTGATACCCTGTCTGATAACATTGATTCCCTTGACAGGGACACTATATTGCTAACCATAGAGCATATTAAAGACGTAGTCTTATACATGAGAGATGCACAGAGGGACATTTGCCAGCTGGCATCTAGAATTAATGCAATGTCCATTTCTGCCAGGAGAGTATTATGGACTCGGCAGTGGACAGGTGATGCTGATTCTAAAAGGCACATGGAAATTTTGCCTTATAAGGGTGAGGAATTGTTTGGGGACGGTCTTTCGGACCTCGTATCCACAGCAACAACTGGGAAGTCGACTTTTTTACCTCAGGTTCCCCCACAACCTAAGAAAGCACCGTATTATCAAGTACAGTCCTTTCGGCCTCAGAAAGGCCAGCGGGTTAGAGGCGCGTCCTTTCTGCCCAGAGGCAGGGGTAGAGGGAAAAAGCTGCACCATACAGCCAGTTCCCAAGAACAAAAATCCTCCCCTGCTTCCACTAAGTCCACCGCATGACGCTGGGGCTCCACATGTGGAGCCAGGTGCAGTGGGGGCCCGTCTCCGGAACTTCAGCGACCAGTGGGTTCGCTCACAGGTGGATCTCTGGGTTCTACAAGTGGTATCTCAGGGATACAAGCTGGAGTTCGAGACGTCTCCCCCTCGCCGTTACCTCAAATCAGCCTTGCCAGTTACTCACCAGGACAGGGAGGTAGTACTGGCGGCAATTCACAAGCTGTACCTCCAGCAGGTGATAATCAAAGTTCCCCTCCTTCAACAGGGACGGGGTTACTATTCCACAATGTTTGTGGTACCGAAACCAGACGGTTCGGTGAGACCCATTCTAAATTTGAAATCCTTGAACACTTATATAAGGAAGTTCAAGTTCAAAATGGAATCGCTCAGGGCGGTTATTGCAAGCCTGGAAGAGGGGGATTACATGGTATCACTGGACATCAAGGATGCTTACCTACATGTCCCCATTTACCCACCTCACCAGGTGTACCTCCGTTTTGTGGTACAGGACTACCATTACCAATTCCAGACGTTGCCATTTGGTCTGTCCACGGCACCGAGGGTATTTACCAAAGTAATGGCCGAAATGATGATACTCCTTCGGAAGAAGGGAGTTATAATTATCCCGTACTTGGACGATCTCCTTATAAAGGCGAGGTCCAGGGAGCAGTTGTTGGTCGGAGTAGCACTATCTCAGGAAGTGCTACAACAGCACGGCTGGATTCTGAATATCCCAAAGTCGCAGCTGGTTCCTACGACGCGTCTGCTGTTCCTGGGTATGATTCTGGACACAGAACAGAAGAAGGTGTTTCTCCCGGAGGAGAAGGTCAAGGAGTTGTCATCTCTGGTCAGAGACCTCCTAAAACCACAACAGGTGTCGGTGCATCACTGCACGCGAGTCCTGGGAAAGATGGTAGCTTCTTACGAGGCAATTCCATTCGGCAGGTTCCATGCAAGGATCTTTCAGTGGGATCTGTTAGACAAGTGGTCCGGATCGCATCTTCAGATGCATCGGCTGATCACCCTGTCCCCGAGGGCCAGGGTGTCTCTGCTGTGGTGGCTGCAGAGTGCTCATCTTCTCAAAGGCCGCAGATTCGGCATACAGGACTGGGTCCTGGTGACCACGGATGCAAGCCTCCGAGGTTGGGGAGCAGTCACTCAGGGAAGAAACTTCCAGGGACTATGGTCGAGTCAGGAGGTTTCCCTACACATAAATATTCTGAAACTAAGGGCCATTTACAATGCCCTAAGTCAGGCAAAACCCCTGCTTCAAAACCAGCCGGTGCTGATTCAGTCAGACAACATCACGGCGGTCGCCCATGTAAACCGACAGGGCGGCACAAGAAGCAGGATGGCGATGGCAGAAGCCACAAGGATTCTCCGATGGGCGGAAAATCACGTGATAGCACTGTCAGCAGTGTTCATTCCGGGAGTGGACAACTGGGAAGCAGACTTCCTCAGCAGGCACGACCTCCACCCGGGAGAGTGGGGACTTCATCCAGAAGTCTTCCAGCTGATTGTAAATCGTTGGGAAAGGCCACAGGTGGACATGATGGCGTCCCGCCTCAACAAAAAGCTAAAAAGATATTGCGCCAGGTCAAGGGACCCTCAGGCGATAGCTGTGGACGCTCTAGTGACACCGTGGGTGTACCAGTCGGTTTATGTGTTCCCTCCTCTTCCTCTCATACCAAAGGTACTGAGGATAATAAGAAAGAGAGGAGTAAGAACTATACTCATCGTTCCGGATTGGCCAAGAAGGACTTGGTACCCGGAACTACAAGAAATGATCTCAGAGGACCCTTGGCCTCTGCCTCTCAGACAGGACCTGTTACAGCAGGGGCCCTGTCTGTTCCAAGACTTACCGCGGCTGCGTTTGACGGCATGGCGGTTGAACACCGGATCCTGATGGAAAAGGGCATTCCGGTTGAAGTCATTCCTACGCTGATAAAAGCTAGGAAGGATGTGACAGCAAAACATTATCACCGCATATGGCGAAAATATGTTGCTTGGTGTGAGGCTATGAAGGCCCCAACAGAAGAATTTCAGCTGGGTCGATTTCTGTACTTCCTACAGTCAGGGGTGACTATGGGCCTAAAATTGGGATCCATAAAAGTCCAGATTTCGGCCCTGTCTATTTTCTTTCAAAAAGAACTGGCTTCACTGCCTGAAGTTCAGACGTTTGTCAAGGGAGTGCTGCATATTCAGCCCCCTTTTGTGCCTCCAGTGGCACCTTGGGATCTCAACGTTGTGTTGGATTTCCTAAAATCACATTGGTTTGAGCCACTTCAGACCGTGGAGCTAAAATATCTCACGTGGAAAGTGGTCATGCTATTGGCCTTAGCTTCGGCTAGGCGTGTGTCAGAATTGGCGGCTTTGTCATGTAAAAGCCCCTATCTGATCTTCCATATGGACAGGGCAGAATTGAGGACTCGTCCCCAATTTCTCCCTAAGGTGGTATCAGCGTTTCATTTGACCCAACCTATTGTGGTGCCTGCGGCTACTCGGGACTTGGAGGATTCCAAGTTGCTGGACGTAGTCCGGGCCCTGAAAATCTATGTTTCCAGTACGGTTAGGGTCAGAAAAACTGACTCGCTGTTTATCCTGCATGCACCCAACAAGCTGGGTGCTCCTGCTTCTAAGCAGACTATTGCTCGCTGGATCTGTAGCACGATTCAGCAGGCTCATTCTGCGGCTGGACTGCCGCATCCTAAATCAGTAAAAGCCCATTCCACGAGGAAGGTGGGCTCTTCTTGGGCGGCTGCCCGAGGGGTCTCGGCTTTACAACTTTGCCGAGCTGCTACCTGGTCGGGATCAAACACGTTTGCAAACTTCTACAAGTTTGATACCCTGGCTGAGGAGGACCTCGAGTTTGCTCATTCGGTGCTGCAGAGTAATCCGCACTCTCCCGCCCGTTTGGGAGCTTTGGTATAATCCCCATGGTCCTTACGGAGTACCCAGCATCCACTAGGACGTCAGAGAAAATAAGATTTTACTCACCGGTAAATCTATTTCTCGTAGTCCGTAGTGGATGCTGGGAGCCCGTCCCAAGTTCGGAATTCTGCAATACTTGTATATAGTTATTGCTTAACTATAGGGTTTTTTTTTGTTCTGAGCCATCAGTTTAATGAGGCTCAGTTGTTGTTCATACTGTTAACTGGGTATAGTTATCACAAGTTGTACGGTGTGATTGGTGTGGCTGGTATGAGTCTTACCCTGGATTCCAAATCCTTTCCTTGTAATGTCAGCTCTTCCGGGCACAGTTTCCCTAACTGAGGTCTGGAGGAGGGGCATAGAGGGAGGAGAGAGTGCACACCAGATATAGTACCTAATCTTTTCTTTAGAGTGCCCAGTCTCCTGCGGAGCCCGTCTATTCCCCATGGTCCTTACGGAGTACCCAGCATCCACTACGGACTACGAGAAATAGATTTACCGGTGAGTAAAATTTTATTTTTTCCTCTCCGTCCTCATTATACTTTATAAATCCTGCCTTTCTGTTCTCTCCGATTGTCCCACTAAGCCTTCTAATCCCTCCCCCCAGACACTTAGTTTAAAATCTCCTCCAACCCTCTAACCATCCTTTTCCCCAGCACTGCTGCTCCCTCCTCGTTCAGGTGCAATCCATCCCGACAAAAAAGATGGCGCCTGACTGAGAAGTCTGCCCAGTGTTCCAGGAACCCAAAGCCCTCCTTCCTACATCAATCTCTCAGCCACACATTTACCTCCCTAATCTCCCTCTGTCTCCCTGGGCTAGCGCGTGGCACAAGTAATGTTTCAGAGAATATCACCTTAGATGTCCTTGCCCTGAGTTTGCGGCCTAGATCCCTATAATAATTTTTAAGGATATCCCATCTACCACTAACTTTGTCAATAGTGCCAACATGCACCAAGACCGCTATGTCCTTCCCAGCCCCTCTCAACAATCTGTCTACCCGGCCTGCAATGTGTCATACCCGAGCACCCGGAAGACAACATACTGCACGTCGATCGCGGTCCCGGTAGCAGATTGCCCTATCTGCCCTTCCTAATGATTGAGTTCCCTACCACCACCATCTGACTAGGTACCATGCTAACTTCCTTCCCCTCTGTGCCGGAGAGACCACTCCTCTAGTTGTTAGAGGAAACAGTAACTGCCAGCTCCGCCAAATATGCACTGCCATCCACAGTATCTTCATCCAGTTGGGTGAATTTGCTGGGGCTTGACAGCTCAGGACTGGCCTGCCAGCGGTGATTCTTTACATGCCACTGTCAGCACACCATGTGCAGTTTCCCCATTTTAGATTAGCCTCTGTAGAAACGGGTCTGGGACTCCAGGTCGACAACAAAAAGGTCGACACACCTTAGGTCGACGCCAATTGGTCGACACACCTTAGGTCGACATGGACAAAAGGTCGACAGGAGCAAGGTCGACATGGAAAAAGGTCGACATGAGTTTTTAATGTTTTTTTATGTTGTTTTCTTCGTAGAGTAACCGGGAACCCCAATTAGTGCACCGCTTCGCTCGCCATGCTTCGGGCATGGTGCCTTCGCTCCGCTCCGCTTCGCTCGGCACAGATTACCGTTCCAATCGTAGTCCACATGGATCGTTAAGTATGAAAAAGTTCCAAAAAAGAAAAAAATTGTGAAAAACTCATGTCGACCTTTTTCCATGTCGACCTTGTTCCTGTCGACCTTTTGTCCATGCCGACCTAAGGTGTGTCGACCAATTGGCGCCGACCTAAGGTGTGTCGACCTTTTTGTTGTCGATCTGGAGTCCGGATACCGTAGAAACATCTCTGCATTTCAGAACGCAGCCAGTTTTTTTTTTGGAATTTGCTTCAAGCCACCTCCTAGGAATGCCCATCACTGGTGTCGAGATGAGGGGGAGCAGGTACTCTTTATATGAACCCAGCCTTGTTGAAGAGGCCCGGTGGGGTCCTAGGTCCATCACCCCAAACAGCAGCCTCTCTACCCACCCCTGATGTCACGGCCTCGTCACGACACCTGTTACTCGGCTCTGGGCTGGGTGGAGCAGTCACTGGGGAGTATGGGCACTTAACGGATCATAGCACAGGAGCCACAATGCCATAGATTGCATGCTGGGTCCAGTACCTGGATTACATGGACCCCTTCATCTGCACCAACATCCCGGAGACTGCCCACTGATCGAGTAGCTGCCGAGCCAGCACAAGCTGCTGGAGGCCTCCCTCAAGGTACCGGAGACTATCGGAGTGAGGGGACTGGGATTGAGGCTGCTGCAGCAGCAATGAGTCGTCTCTCCCCCTGCACGATGTGTGTGCGAAAATGGATATGACTTAACCTCAACCCCTCCCAGTACCCAGGCCCGTCATAGCTCTCAACAGCTCTGATGCCCATCACTTTGCAACCCTATTTCTGATACCATCTGATCCGATCGCAACAGCACCTTTGTAACACATGTGGAATAGGGGTTCTCTGAATGTTACGCCCATGAGCAGTGGCAAATAATCACTCAACTACATGAACATTAGCATTGCGTGCCACTCAGAATCACCCCCAGTATATCATAGGCACTATATACAGTGGGGGCCAAATTTGTTGGTACCCTTCCATAAGAACCAATATTTTTCTTACGTCCTAGAGGATGCTGGGGTCCATTTTAGTACCATGGGGTATTGACGGTTCCGCAGGAGCCTTCGGCACTTTAAGACTTTTCAACAGTGTGAACTGGGTCCTCCCTCTATGCCCCTCCTCCAGACCTCAGTTTAGAAAATGTGCCCGGGAGACTGGCTGCACATCAGTGAAGCTCTATTGAGTTTGACTGAAAAATACTTTGTTAGGTTTTTTATTTTACAGGGAACCTGCTGGCAACAGCTTCCCTGCTTCGTGGGACTTAGGGGGGAAAGTAGGAACCAACTTCTCAGTTAGTTTAATGGCTCTGCTTCCGCTGACAGGAAACCGTTAGCTCCTGAAGGGTACTGAACACAGCCCTTGCCTGGCTGCTGCTCACTCCCACAGCACTGCCGCTACCCCCTAACAGAGCCAGAAGTCAGAAGGTTGGTGAGTATTAACCGGAGACCTGCAGAGAAGGGCCCTCCGGTCATCATGGCGGCATAAAGGTACCAGCGCAGCGCGGGACGGTGCGCAGCAACATGTCTCTCAGCACAGGGTGCAGGGCATGTGGGGGGGGGGGGGGCGCGCTCTGAGGGACATCCTTACTCTCACTGGCAAAATGTACATACATGTGAGCCGCTGATGTACACTGCCCCCGCCAGTATAAATATTACTGTGGCTGAACCGCGCCATTACAGGGGGCGGGGCTTCACCTCAGAATTTATTGTAACACTCATTTGGTGACATTTTCTCCTCACAGAGACGCCGGAGCACTGATCCTACAGGCTGCTTCTCCTCACACATCGCTGATACAAGTACCAGGGTGTTATAGAGGGGAGGGGAGCACATAATTTATTGAAGTCTGCGGGCTTCACACTGGATAAAGAGAGCTGTTTTGGTATATATGTATATTCATTGTATGTAATACATATAGGGCGCGTGGTGTGGACTGGCAATCCCCTCTGGGTCTCTCTGACAGACTTTAGGTAGATCTGTCCCCAATAGCTCCCCTGTGTGTGTGAGTGGTGTGACTGTACACGTATGTAACAAGTCTAGAGAAAGTTCTTCCCCAGAGGAAACCATTTTGGAGGCACAAGAATGTTCTGAGCCTGCCTGTATCTTTGTCAAGGCAAGGAGGTAGGAAGCAGTAATCCTGATTCGAGCTTGGTGTATTTTGGAGCCTGCAGGGATGCCTGGATTTTCCATTCTTATGCTCTTATGTCTGCCTATTTTGAGTAGACCATTCACCGGGTGAGAGGCTAGCATCACTGTCATTGTTCATTTTTATTGCATATTTTATTAAAACAGTATTATACTATCTTTGGATTAATACGTGAGGTATCCATTGTGGGTTGTACCCCCACAAAACATCACATGCTGTTTTGTCTACCTAAAAAGTAGACTACTCTAAAGGGACTTATGTGGACGATCAACACCTACTTTGAGTCATCTTTATCAGAGGATTCTGGAACTGTAGTGTTGAGCGCCAAGGGAATTGAGGTTGATGGTTTTTGGGGTTTTGTCATGATATTGGAGTATTGGTGATGCTCCACATCAACTGATTCACACAGGCAGCTATTTGCGCACTGGTCAGGTTTTCAAACTTGGTCTCTATATATTGCATTTGTTCTGAGCCTGTGTGGGTGTGAAAGCTGCAGAGTAATATGTAAATTCTCTGAGTCTGAACAACAGACAAAGCAAGACAGTCTGTGGAGGATGCTCTGTTTGCTGATTCCTCCACGTCACCCACTCAGGACCCCTCCTGTTCCCAGAAAAGGTCTCTGATCCAAATTATGCAAAGGGACATTGACACAGATTCCAACACTGAAGTCGACACTGGAGATTTGAGGGGGGTAGATCCCAAACTGGCTTAAGAGCATTCAATGTATGATAGTCACTATAAAAGAGGTGTTGGAATTTCCTGACACAACACCTCCACCTGAGGAAAAATATTATTTTAAATTAAATAAAAAACAGGTGGTGACTTTTCTTCCGTCTAAGGATAGCGTACCCTTTCCCTGAAGAGGATAGGCGTAAGTGGGAGTCACCCCCAATGATAGACACCTCAGTCTCTAGGTTGTCAAAGAAAATCGTTTTACCTGCCCCAGGGTCAGCTTCATTAAAAGAACCTGCTCTACGCAAATTAGAGACGACTTGAAAGTCCATCTATGTTGCTACGGGTACATTACTCAGGCCCGCGACTGCTTCTGCATGGGTAGGTAACGCAGTGGAAAAGTGGGCAGACAATTTAATTGTTAATATTGACACGGTCGATAAAGATGATATGCTAAAAAATTCTAGGTCATATCAAAGATTCTGCAGGTTACTTGGTTGAGGCTATGAAGGACATAGGCTTACTGGGCTTAAGGGCCTCTACTATGGCGATTTCAGCCGCAGGGTGCTCTGGATCCGCCAATGGAATGCTGATGCTGAATCCAAAAGAAATATTGGGCGCTCCCCTACAATGGTGAGGCCCTCTTTGGAAACTAGATGCCATGATATCAACTTCTACATCTGGCAAGTCAGCATTTCTGCCGTCGGCAGCTACACCGGCTAAAAAAAAAAAAAAGTATATAATTCTCATACTATGCAGTCCTTTCGGCCCAACAAGTACAAAAAAGCTAAGAGTACCCCTTTTGTCACAAGAAAAGGGAGAGGAAAAGGTAGAAAATCTACAACACCGTCAAGCTCCCAGGAGCAGAAGTCAGTAACTACTTCTGCAAAAGTCACAGCATGATGCTGGGGCTCCTCTGCGGGAGTGCGATCGGGTGGGTGTTAGGATCTCCTGCTCTGTGCTGCCACGTCGCCATGGCAACCGGGAGGCAAGTGTTAGCGAAGTAACCTGAGCGCAGCTGATACTCCGGTCCGGGTTTTTACTGTGTAGTGGTTACAGGCTCTGTGCACGGCAGTGAATCCGGCGCTGGTTTTGTGCTCACAGTCTGTGAGGTCTGAGTGGGGCGTGGACAGCACCTGCTATATAAACCATCCTCTCAGGCTAGGCAAATGCTGCTGAATCTTTGTTTGTTAGTCAGTTCCAGAGAGTTAGCTAGTACTGTGTGACTTTGTACTTACTTGTTGCTTACTGCGAATAGGCCTTAGGATTCGGTACTTCATTCTGCCAATCCGGACCTAGCAGTAAGACTGGGGTCAGTTGTTTGACCTGCTGGGGTTCTTTTGCTATTCTGTGAACCCAGCAGGTTTGCGGCTGTACTCTCAGACCTGCTTGCTTACTCCTCCCTCACTGTGCAGGGCGTCCAGGTGTCAGTTTAGTGGCAGTAAGCTGAACCTGTGCCCTGCAAGTGGGGGGGGGGGGGGGGGGGGTGTTAGGATTGTGGATACTCTCCTTGTGTCTATATTTCTATCTCTGACCGAGTAGTTTATTCCCACACCCGTTGGTAACCCTTTGGGGTTTTTTCTGTTGCTCTTAGCAACATAATTTCAGGTGCTCCACATGTTAAATCACTACACATCGCTTCATTGTCCGCTCTATTCCATCTGAGCATTCCTGACACTAGGGAGACACCCAATTCCTGAGCCTTTGGGCTTCTCCGTTCACTTTGTGTTTATTAGTTATTCCATCACCTCCTGTGTATGTTATGTTATACTGTCTGTGAGTTCGTTTGCTTCGCTTCCCTCTCTGTTCATACACCGGTATACTCCTGTTAGCACTGGTGTGCGTAACATATTCAGCAGCCCTACTCCTGTTGAAATTTTGTGGGAATATGGAGCATACCCCTCAAAATACTTTGCAACAGGTGGTCGATCAGGTGCAGGTCCTGACTCGACAATTTAATGAGATGTCCATTAAAATGAACACCCCGCAGGCCGCTAGCGGAGCTCCCGCAGCAGCAGCGGCAAGTTCAGGGGTTAAGGAGCCGAAAGTAAATCTCCCGGATCGTTTTTCTGGAGATCGCTCGCAGTTCTTTTGTTTCAAGGAGAGCTGTAAGCTATATTTCAGGCTTAGGCCCCAGTCTTCTGGGTCGGAGATTCAGCGGGTGGGCATGGTGATTTCCTTGCTACAAAGAGACCCACAGGTCTGGGCATATGGGTTACAGCCTGACTGTCCGTCGCTTAAAAGTGTTGATGCTTTTTTTACGGCACTGGGCATTTTGTATGATGACCCTGACAAGATGGCTTCAGCCGAGGCTCAGATTACGGTTCTTAAGCAAGGGCGACGGCCAGCTGAGGTTTATAGTACGGAGTTTCGGAGGTTGGCTCATGATACCCAGTGGAATGACCCAGCCCTGAGAAACCAGTACCGAAGGGGCCTTTCTGACCAGATAAAGGACCAACTGGTACAATATCCCTCGCCTGATAGCTTAGATCAGCTCATGCAGTTATCCATCCGGGTGGATAGACGGCTGAGAGAGCATAGGTTTGAAAGGGAGACCGCAGTTTCCTTTTTTCCCAAGGGAACCTCAGACTCTGAGGAATATTCCGAGGAGCCTATGCAGATTGGGGCTACCCGCCTCTCCTCGCGTGAGAAGACGCGGAGGAGACAGCAGGGTTTGTGTTTGTACTGTGGGA
The DNA here is from genome assembly GCF_028390025.1 of Pseudophryne corroboree. NCBI lineage: Eukaryota > Metazoa > Chordata > Amphibia > Anura > Myobatrachidae > Pseudophryne > Pseudophryne corroboree. Next base: position 648,143,357 of record NC_086448.1, read on the forward strand.
ATAAAGGTCATGTTGTAGTATCATGCCCAGAAAAACTGGAAAACTTCAGGGCCTGAGGGTGATGGGAAATATCCTGTCAGGCCAGAAGTCAGAATTTCCTAAAAAGACTTTTCTCATTCCGGTGACTTTGGAGATCCTCGGTCAAACTGTCAAGACTGAGGCCTTTGTTGACAGTGGGGCCGATGGGGTTTTCATGGACCGTCAATTCGCCCTGGAACACTCTGTTCCCTCAGTACCTTTGGCATCAGAGATTGAGATCTGTGGGTTAAACGGGAAACCATTGTCCCAAGGTAAAATTACCTCCTGCACCAGCCAAATTCCTTTGTTTATTGGAGCCACACACTCTGAAAAATTGTCTTTTTATGTGACTGTCTGTTCTTTTGCCCCATTGGTTTTGGGGTTACCCTGGTTAAGGGCCCATAACCCTCAATTTGACTGGGTCTCTGGGGAGATTCTTAGTTGGGGTAGTTATTGTTTCAGGAGTTGCTTGAGCCTTCCAGTCAGGCTCTCGCAGCTAAGTTTGCCAGGATTGCCAGGATGTTATGCAGATTTTGCGGATGTGTTCTCCAAAAAAGTTGCGGAGGTACTACCTCCCCATCGCCCCTATGACTGTGCCATTGATTTGTTGCCGGATGCTAAGCTTCCCAAGAGCAGGTTGTACTCCCTGTCACGTCCTGAGACTCAGGCTATGGCAGAGTACATTCAGGAGAACTTGGCTAAGGGATTTATCAGCCCTCACAGTCCCCAGTTGGGTCGGGGTTCTTTTTCGTGGGTAAAAAGGACGGTTCGTTGCGACCCTGCATCGACTTCAGGGAATTGAACCGTATCACGATTAAAAACTCGTACCCACTGCCTCTCATTTCGGTTTTGTTTGACCAGCTTCGTACTGCCACCATTTTTTCTAAGATTGACCTACGCGGTGCTTACAATCTAATCCGAATAAGAGAGGGGGATGAATGGAAGACTGCCTTTAATACCCACTCAGGGCATTATGAATATTTGGTGATGCCTTTTGGGCTCTCTAATGCCCCGGCAGTCTTCCAGGAATTCATGAACGATGTGCTCAGGGAATATTTGGATAGATTCTTAGTTGTTTATCTAGATGACATCCTAATCTTCTCTCATTCCCTGGAGGAACATCGGAAGCATGTACGCTTAGTCCTCCAGAAACTCAGAGACCACCAGCTTGGGGCGAAGCTGGAGAAGTGCGAGTTTGAAGTCCAGCAAATCGCATTTCTAGGGTATATTATCTCCTCAGAAGGTTTCCAAATGGAGGGTTCTAAGGTACAGGCAGTCCTGGATTGGGTGCAGCCCACTAGTTTGAAGGCGCTTCAGCGTTTTCTGGGCTTTGCAAATTTTTATAGACGGTTTATCGCTGGATTTTCGTCTATAGTGGCCCCCTTGGTGGCACTCACTAAGAAAGGGGCGGATGTTGCTCACTGGTCTTGTGAGGCCAAAGCGGCCTTTGCCCGTCTCAAAAGGGCATTTGTCTCGGCCAAGGTGCTGCGACACCCAGATCCAGAGCATCCTTTTGTGGTAGAAGTGGATGCCTCTGAGATAGGTATTGGGGCAGTGCTCTCTCAGATGGGGGTGTCTGATAATCGCCTTCATCCCTGTGCTTACTTTTCCCGTAAATTTTCGTCTGCCGAGATGAATTATGATGTGGGTAACCGGGAATTGTTGGCTATAAAGGATGCACTCGGGGAGTGGAGACACTGGCTTGAGGGGGCTAAGTTTGTGGTCTCAATTCTCACCGACCATAAGAATCTGGCATATTTAGAGTCAGCGAAGTGGCTCAATGCCAGGCAGGCACGATGGGCTTTGTTTTTTGCTCGCTTTAATTTTTTGATAACATATCGCCCTGGGTCAAAAAACATCAAGGCTGATGCGCTCTCGCGGAGTTTTGCTCCAGTTCAAGAGACCACCGAGGAGCCATTGCCCATTGTGTCCCCATCATGTATTAAAGTGGGCATTACCCAGGACCTCTTGTCATTAGTCCTTAGAGCACAGGAGCAGGCTCCTCCAGACCTTCCGGTAGGTCTCTTGTTTGTGCCTCCTAGGTTAAGACAGCGAGTGTTCCTGGAATTCCATGCCAAGAGGTCGGCAGGGCATCCGGGTATTGCCAGAACTCGGGAGTTGCTGTCTAGGGCGGTGTGGTGGCCCTCGGTGGCTAGGGATGTGGATCAGTGGGTTCGGGCATGTGACGTTTGTGCCCGAAATAAAACTCCTAGAGGGGTTCCTGTCGGCCCTTTACATCCACTCTCTATTCCGTCTAAGCCATGGACCCACATTTCCATGGATTTTGTGGTGGACTTGCCCAAATCCTCGGGGATGACAGCCATTTGGGTTGTCGTTGACAGGTTTTCGAAGATGGCGCATTTCGTTCCACTGGTTGGGTTGCCATCTGCCAGACGCCTGTCTGAGTTATTTATGCAGCATGTTGTGCGCCTCCACGGGTTGCCACTTGATGTGGTCTCTGACCGTGGATCCCAGTTTGTGGCCAAATTCTGGAGGGCATTTTGTTCTGATCTCCAGATTTCTGTGAGCTTGTCGTCAGGCTACCATCCACAGTCTAATGGGCAGACTGAGAGGGTGAACCAGTCCTTGGAGCAGTTCCTCAGGTGTTATGTCTCCAAGTGTCATACTGACTGGGTTGCTCATCTGTCCATGGCGGAGTTTGCCTATAACAACGCGGCTCACTCTGCTACAGGGATCTCTCCCTTCCTTTGTGTGTATGGGCATCATCCTAAGGCCAATTCTTTTGACCCCCTGGATTCCACGTCTGGTGGTTCCTCTGTTGTTTCGGTCCTTAGGGGTATTTGGAGGAAAGTGAAGAAAGCCCTTGTGTCTGTGTCATTAGTGACCAAAAGGGTTTTTGATAAGCGGAGAAGACCCTGCAGCTTCAAATTAGGAGACTTCGTCTGGTTGTCCACCAAGAATTTGAAGTTGAGACAGCCATCTCATAAGTTTGGCCCCCGGTTCATCGGCCCTTATAAGATCACCAGGGTTATCAATCCGGTGGCATTTCAGTTAGATCTGCCCCGTTCATTGGGTATCAATAAAACATTTCATTGTTCCCTTTTAAAACTGGCGGTTAGTAATCCTTATTCCAGTGAAAGACCTTCTCCTCTTCTGATACGGGGTCAGAGGGAGTTTGTGGTTGAAAGGGTTCTTGACTCCAAGATGGTTCGGGGTCGGCTGTCATTTTTGGTGCACTGGAAGGGGTATGGCCCGGAGGAGCGGTCGTGGGTGCGCAGTTGTGATCTTCATGCCCCCAGACTGATACGCTCTTTCTTCTCGCAGTTCCCGATAAACCCGGTGGTAGGGGTTCTTTGACCCCTCGTCAGACGGGGGTACTGTTAGGATCTCCTGCTCTGTGCTGCCACGTCGCCATGGCAACCGGGAGGCAAGTGTTAGCGAAGTAACCTGAGCGCAGCTGATACTCCGGTCCGGGTTTTTACTGTGTAGTGGTTACAGGGTCTGTGCACGGCAGGGAATCCGGCGCTGGTTTTGTGCTCACAGTCTGTGAGGTCTGAGTGGGGTATGGACAGCACCTGCTATATAAACCATCCTCTCAGGCTAGGCAAATGCTGCTGAATCTTTGTTTGTTAGTCAGTTCCAGAGAGTTAGCTAGTACTGTGTGACTTTGTATTTACTTGTTGCTTACTGTGAATAGGCCTTGGGATTCGGTACTTCATTCTGCCAATCCGGACCTAGCAGTAAGACTGGAGTCAGTTGTTTGACCTGCTGGGGTTCTTTTGCTATTCTGTGAACCCAGCAGGTTTGCGGCTGTACTCTCAGACCTGCTTGCTTAATCCTCCCTCACTGTGCAGGGCGTCCAGGTGTCAGTTTAGTGGCAGTAAGCTGAACCTGTGCCCTGCAAGTGGGGGTTAGGATTGTGGATACTCTCCTTGTGTCTATATTTCTATCTCTGACCAAGGAGTTTATTCCCACACCCGTTGGTAACCCTTTGGGGTTTTTTCTGTTGCTCTTAGCAACATCATTTCAGGTGCTCCACATGTTAAATCACTACACATCGCTTCATTGTCCGCTCTATTCCATCTGAGCATTCCTGACACTAGGGAAACACCCAATTCCTGAGCCTTTGGGCTTCTCCGTTCACTTTGTGTTTATTAGTTATTCCATCACCTCCTGTGTATGTTATGTTATACTGTCTGTGAGTTCGTTTGCTTCGCTTCCCTCTCTGTTCATACACCGGTATACTCCTGTTAGCACTGGTGTGCGTAACAGTGGGGGCACGTCTTTTATATTTCAGCCAGGTCTGGCTTCACTCAGACCTGGATCCTTGGATATTACAGATAGTATCCCAAGGTTACAGGTTGGAATTTCAAGACCTTCCCCCATGCTGATTTTTTCAAATCAGTCTTGCCAGTTTCTGCTCAGGACGGCACAAATGTCCTGAACGCAATACACAAATTATGTCAAGACAAAATAATTGCCTTGGTTTCTGCCGAACAAAGAATCCAAGGTTTTTATTCAAGCCTGTTTGTGGTGCCGAAGCCGGATGGCTCGGTCAAACCGATTTTAAACCTAAAGTCTCTGAATCTTTATTCGAAAAGGTTCAAATTCAAGATGGAATCCTTGGGAGCGGTGATTTCCAGCTTGGAAGAAAAGGAATTTCTGGTGTCGATGGACATCAAGGATGCTTACTTGCATGTCCCCATTTACCCGCCACATCAAGCATACCTGAGGTTTGCGGTTCAGGATTGCCACTTCCAATTCCAGACATTACCGTTCGGGCTCTTCACAGCTCCGAGAATATTCACCAAGGTGATGGCGGAGATGATGGTTCTCCTTCGCAAACAAGGGGTCAACATAATTCCATAATTGGACGATCTCCTCATAAAAGCGAGATCCAGGGACAAGCTACTCCAGAACATAGCATTGTCCCCGAAGGTGCTTCAACAGCACGGTTGGATCATCAACTTTCCAAAATCGCAGTTCAAACCGACAATGAGATTATCATTTTAGGGAATGATATGGGACACCGAGATACAGAGAGTATTTCTACCAGTGGAAAAGGCTCAGGACATCCAGAGGATGGTCAAAGAACAGTATCAATGCATCAGTGCATTCGCCTTTTGGGGAAAATGGTAGCAGCTTACGAGGCACTACAATATGGCCGTTTCCATGCCAGGGTCTTCCAGTGGGACCTACTGGACAAGTGGTCAGGGTCGCATCTCCACATGCATCAAAGGATAATCTTGTCAGCGAAAGCCAGAATTTCGCTCCTGTGGTGGCTACAAATTTCTCACCTCCTGGAGGGATGCAGGTTCGGGATTCAGGCCTGGGTCCTGGTGACCACGGATGCAAGTCTCCGAGGATGGGGAGCAGTCATGCAAGGCAAAAGCTTCCAAGGAAGAGGGTCAAGTTAAGAAACTCGCCTTCACAACAGTCTTCATCAAACGGCACACCTTTTTCAAGGTCGTCCCATACAGATCCAGTCAGACAATGTAACGGCAGTAGCTTACATAAACCGTCGAGGCGGAACAAAAAGCAGAGCAACAATGGCAGAGGTGACAAAGATACTCCTCTGGGCAGAAAGACATGCAAAAGCTCTGTCGGCAATTTTCATTCCGGGAGTGGACAACTGGGAAGCAGACTTCCTCAACAGACACGATCTCCATCCAGGAGAATGGGGCCTCCACCAAGAAGTCTTTGCGGAGGTGGCAAGTTGTTGAGGTGTTCCTCAAGTGGATATAATGGCATCACGCTGCAACAAGAAGCTTCAGAAATATTGTTCCAGGTTAAGAGACCCACAAGCAATAGCGATAGATTCACTGGTGACCCAGTGGGTGTTTCGGCCGGTGTATCTGTTCCCTCCACTTCCACTTACTCCAAAAGTTCTCAAGATCATCAGAAGAACAGGAGTTCGAGCAATACTCATTGCTCCAGACTGGCCAAGGAGGGTTTGGTATCCATATCTTCAAGAGTTATTACTGGAAGATCCTCGGCCTCTTTCTCTTTGCGAGAATCTGCTTCAGCAGAGCCCGTTAGTTTATCAGGACTTACCGCGGCTGCGTTTGACGGCATGGCTGTTGAGCGCCAGATCCTAGCCCGTAAGGGTATTCCCAATGAAGTCATTCCCACACTTATTCTGGCCAGGAAAGGGGTAACGTCCAAACATTACCATCGTATTTGGAGAAAATATGTATCTTGGTGTGAATTCAAGAAATCTCCTGCAGTGGAGTTTAAATTAGGACGTCTTCTCCTATTTCTACAGGGGGTCTCGGCTTTGCAAATCTGCCGAGCTGCTACTTGGTCGGGTGCAAACATATTTGATAAGTTTTATAAGTTTGACACCTTGGCTGCTGACGACCTTCAATTTGGTCAGTCAGTTCTGCAGGAACATTAGCACTTTCCCACCCGTACTGGGAGCTTTGGTATATCCCCATGGTACTAAAATGGACCCCAGCATCCTCTAAGACGTAAGAGAAAATAGGATTTTAATTACCTGCCCGCCTAGTGCTCATTTTTCCTGCTGATTACGTTTATCTTTTTGCACATTGTTTCATGTGTTCAGTTGTTAACAGCTGTTGCTGTTGCATTGTGCATGCTGGTTGGCATGACTTATGTTAAAGGCCATGTTAGCCGACATGATGTTTATGGATGGTGTGAGCTGGTGTGAATCTCGCCACAAGTTTAATAGTAATTCCTCTCTCGAGAATGTCCGTCTCCTCGGGCACAGTTCCTATACTGAGGTCTGGAGGAGGGGCATAGAGGGAGGAGCCAGTTCACACTGTTGAAAAGTCTTAAAGTGCCGAAGGCTCCTGCGGAACCGTCTATACCACATGGTGCTAAAATGGACCCCAGCATCCTCTACGGATTACGAGAAAAGGATTTACCGGCAGGTAACTAAAATCCTATTTTTTCTCTGAAATAACTTGAAAGTGACAATTGGCATCCATCGTTGTTTATTCCATATATAACAGAATCATACTTTGCATTAGATTTTTGGGTCCACAGAATATTTTAAATAATAAAACAAATGAAAATGGCATGGACAGAAATGATGGGACACAACCTAATGTATTGTTGCAGAACCGTTACAATTTCTGTAGCTCTCAGTGAGTCCTCTGCACCTGTCAACAGGTAGTTTGGTGCATTCTTCTTGGGCAAACTGCTACATCTGTCTGAGGTGTGATGGGTGCCTTTTCCATACTGCATGTTTCACCTCTTTCCATAGATGTCCCATTCAGATCAGGGCTCATAGAAAGCCACTTTAGAACAGTCTATTCTTCTGTTCTTATCCATTCTTGGGTGCTTTTAGCTGTGCGTTTTTGTTCATTATCCTGTTGGAGGTCCCATGAGCTGTGACTGAGACAGAACTTTCTGACACTGGTTTTTCTCCAGAAGCCTTGATAGTCCAGCAATTTCATTGTGTCCTGCAGAGAGTCACTCTGTGCCAGATGCAGCAAAGAAGACCCAAAACATAGCCGAGACTCCCCCATATTTCACACTAGATAATGATGTTCTTATCTATGAAATCTTAATTGTTTCATCTGTGAACATAGTAACTTTTCAAAAAGCTCTAATTTTGACTAATCTGTCCAAAGGACATTCTCCCCAAGGCGCAACAAGGGTTGACGGCATCCAGGGCAAATGAAAAAATGTCACCCCTTGAAAACTGTTAAAATACTAACATTGGTACTGTGGCAGTGGTGGAACTTGCGCCAGTGCAACCAGTGCATTGCACTGGGGCCCAACGCAGTGAAGGGGCCCAAAGCTGCTGGCATCATAATGAGTCACATCGACTCATTACGATACCGCCCGAACCTTCTCCACTTGCCGCCAGTAACATTGCGCGGCACGCCGCGGCCAGCAGCAGTTTAGGCTGACTAATAGAGCTGACAGCAGCTGTATTACACTCCGGCTGGAAGAAGAGGAGGGGCCACAATCCCCTCTCCTCAGTCCCTCCCCGATTGCTCTGACCTGCGACCCGGCTTCCATCAGATCTCCTCTGCTTGAGGCTGTCCTGCTTGCCGCCCGCGCTGGGGATCTCATGACCGCCCCCAGCGTTAAGCCCCAAGATTGAGCAGTTTTGGCTGTAGGTAAGCACTGCAAATTGTAATATTTATATCACACTGCCTGTCTATGTCACCCCTCCCTCATGTCACCCTGTCACCTCTCCCTGGCAGCACCCTGCCTCTCCCTGTCACCCCTCCCTTGTGTCAGCCAGCCTCTCCCTGTCACCCCCCCTGGTGTCATCCTGTCACCTCTCCCTGGCAGCACCCTGCGTCTCCCTGTTACCCCTCCCTTGTGTCATCCTGTCTCTCCCTGACACCCCCCCCCCCTTGTGTCATCCTGTCACCTCACCCTGGCAGCACCCTGCGTCTCCCTGTTAGCCCTTCCATGTGTCACCCTGCTGTAATGTGTAAAAATAGGATTTTGGTACTTACCAGGTAAATCATTTTCTTTGAATCCATAGGGGGCACTGGAGTACTCTTGGGATATGGACGGTTCCACAGGAACTAGGCACTGAATAAATTAAAATTTGAGACTACTCCTCCCCTCCATATCCCAGAGTACCTCAGTGTTTTTTTTACTGAGCCGAACAGGAGGTTGACAATGGAGAAATACATATAACCAAAACGGACAACAATAAAGTTGACACATAACGATACTGACAACTAACAGTTGACACCAACCCGATAGAATTTCTAATTTGAAACAGTTGGTAAGAGTGTGTTACCATAAGATTTTCTGAACCTACCACAACCAGGTAAAACTGCTCTGGGTGGGCCGTCCAGTGCCCCCTATGGATTCAAAGAAAAGGATTTACCTGGTAAGTACCAAAATCCTATTTTCTTTTTCATCCACTAGTGGTCACTGGAGTACTCTTGGGACGTACCAAAGTTCCCCCGTGGGCGGGAGAGCTGTTTGGCACCTGTAACACTAGACGGCCAAAGCTAGATGCTGATGCCGCAAAAGTATCAAGCTTATAAAAGCGCACAAACGTGTGCACTGAAGACCATGTAGCCGCACGGCAAAGCTGTGTCGTAGAAGCTCCACGACCAGCTGCCCATGACGTTCCTACAGAACGTGTGGAATGAGCTGTTACTGATGTAGGCGGCTGTAACCTAGCATGAAGGTAAGCCTGACGTATGGTCAGTTTTATCCATCTGGATAAGGTCTGCTTAGAAGCTGGCCAACCCAACTTGGCCGCATCATAGAGGATAAACAACGTATCCGTCTTACGAACTGTAGACGTTCGGGATACATAAACGCGTAATGCGCGTACCACATCCAAGGTTCCAGAATCTCTTGTTAACACAGGAACTACTATTGGTTGATTGATGTGAAAAGAGGACACTACTTTTGGTAGTTAAGCGGGATTCGTCCGAAGTTCCGCTCTGTCATCATGAAACACTAAATACGGTGGCTTGCATGACAAGGCACCCAAATCTGAAACACGCCTTGCCGAAGCCAAGGCTAGGAGAAAAATTGTTTTCCACGTGAGAAACTTAATATCCACTTGTTGTAAGGGTTCAAAATAAAAAGACTGTAAGAAATCTAAAACCAGATTCATGTCCCATGGCGCAGTAGGTGGAGTGAATGGAGGCTGTACTCTGAGGACACCCTGCATAAAGGTGTGTACCGACGGCAATAGAGCCAATCTTCTTTGAAAATAAATTGACAACGCAGATATCTGCACTTTTAGTGTGGATAAACGCAGACCTCCATCTAACCCCATCTGTAGAAATAACAAAAGACGGGCTAACTTGAAAGACGATGTCGGAAACTTCCGAGCTTCACACAAACCTATATAGGCACGCCAAATTCTGTAATAATGAGCTGCCGTAACCGGCTTCCTAGCTCGTAACATGGTTGGTATAACTGACTCTGGAATGCCCTCTCTTCTTAAGAGGGCGGTCTCAACAGCCACCCCGTCAAACGCAGCCGCGCTAAATCGGGGTAAAGGAACGGAACCTGTTGTAACAGGTCCGGACATAGTGGGAGCGGCCAAGGATAGTCTGTGAGTAGACCGCGGAGATACGAAAACCAAGCTCTCCGAGGCCAATGAGGCGCCACTAATATGACTGTGACGGACTCTCTTTTGATCCGTTTTAGCAATAGAGGGAGCAGCGGAAACGGTGGACACAGATACACGAGACTGTATGGCCACGTGATTGTGAGAGCATCCACCGCCACTGCCTTTGGATCTCTCGTTCTGGACACGTACTGGGGCGTTTGATGATTGTGGCAAGATGCCATCAGGTCCACCTGCGGGTAACCCCACTTCTGGACCAACATGTGAAACACTTCTGGATTTAATGCCCATTGTCCTGGATGAAAATCCCGACGGCTGAGATAATCCGCCTCCCAGTTGTCCACTCCCGGAATGAATACTGCCGACAATATCACTTAGTGATATTCGGCCCAATTGAGGATTCGAGCTACTTCCCGAATTGCCATGCGGCTTTTCGTTCCTCCTTGTTTGTTGATGTATGCGACCACCGTCGCATTGTCTGACTGCACCTGAACAGCCTGAGCCTGCAGCATGTGCACTGCTTGTCGTAACGCATTGTAAATTGCCCAGAGTTCCAGGACATTTATAGACAGCAATCTTTCGTGATCCGCCCAGAGACCCTGGAGCTGATAATTTTGAACTACTGCTCCCCAACCTCTGAGACTCGCGTCCGCCGTGAGAAATATCCAATTCCAGGCGCCGAACCGTTTCCCTGCGGTTAGATTCTGTACTTTGAGCCACCAGAGTAGAGACACTCTGGCCCTTGGAGACAACCTCACCCTGTGGTGAATCTGCAGATGCGAGCCCGACCACTGTGTGAGCACATCCAGTTGAAAAGGACGTGAGTGAAATCTTCCGAACTGAAGCGCTTCGAAAGCCGCCACCATTGTGCCTAAGAGGCGAATGCACAAATGAACCGAGACTGTGCGTGGCTTGAGCACTAACTGTACCAGATGACGAATGACCTGTACTTTCTGTTCGGGTAGGTAAATTCTTTGATTTACCGTATCGAGAACCATGCCTAGGAATTGAATTCGTTGAGACGGAATTAGATGTGATTTTTTGAAGTTGACAATCCAACCGTGGTGAACCAGTACATTGTATGTCAGCAATGCTTGTTGAAGGAGGATTTGTTGAGACGGGGCTTTGATGAGTAAATCGTCCAAGTACGGAACGATTATCACTCCTAGGGATCCGAGATGAGCTATCATCACAGACATCACTTTGGTGAATACCCGAGGCGCTGACGAGAGGCCAAACGGTAGAGCCTGAAACTGGTAATGGTTCTGTCGTATTGCAAACCGCAAGAACCTTTGATGAGGTGGCCAAATCGGAAAGTGTAAGAACGCATCCTTGAGATCCAGCGCAATCATGAATGTGGCTCTAGGCCTGCAATTACTGACCGCAGAGATTCCATCTTGAATCTGTAGTAAGTGACGTACTGATTGAGGCCCTTTAAGTACAATATTGGCCTGACCGAGCCATCCGGCTTTGGTACCACAAACAGACTGGAATAATAACCCTGACCCTGTTAGTGTACAGGGACCGGAATCAAAACTGCTGCATCCAGCAGAGACTGAATGGCAGTTTGCAGAATCGCCTTCTTGTCGTCCGACACAGGCAGTCCTGTCCTGAAAAACCGTATTGGCGGGAGACAGTCGAACTCTATTTTGTAACCTGTTAAAACTAAATTGCGGATCCACCCATCTGTGGACGTCTGAATCCACCCCAACTGGAATGACTGAAGGCGTGCTCCCACAATAGGAGATCCGAGATGGGCTAGGAGCCAGTCATGCCACTGGCTTGCCGGTGACTTTAGTATCCTGACGAGTGGTATTGGTTTGTTGGAAACCACGTCCCCGACCTCGTCTACCAGGTGTGGCCGCTCCCCTGCCACGCCCACGAAAGGACTGAGGTCTAAAGGATTTGAACGCCGGTCCAGAATACCTCTTTCTAGGTACTGTTGGAGGTAATGGTAAGAAAACAGACTTTCCTCCCGTGGCCTCAGAAATCCATTTGTCCAATTCAGGACCAAATAACTTCTTGCCCTCGTAAGGTAACGCTTCTATACCTTTTTTGACCTCTGCTTCCGCTTGCCAAGAACGTAGCCAGAGCGCTCGTCGTGCTGTAACTAGTGATGATGAAAGGTGAGAAGTGAGCTGACAGACGTCAGCGAGAAGTATAAGGTGATCATCAGTTAAGGCAGACCTGTTATCCATACCATTAGCGCCTTAGTTACCCAAATGCCACTCAACCCAGGTCTAAGCAGCACTCCTGCTGCTGTATACATGGACTTTAGCATAGCTTCTATTTTACGGTCCGAAGGGTCCTTAAGTGTAGTAGCAGCTGGTACTGGTATGGTTAATTTCTTTGTAAGTTTAGACAAAGATGAATCCACCAACGGCGGATTCTCCCATGTAGCTGTTACTGAGTCTGGAAACGGATAACTAGACCTAAATCTGTGAGGTATAGAAAACCGTTTATCCGGATTCTTTCTTTTTTCTAGTAACATTTTATTAAGAGATTCCGAAACAGGAAAACACATTGGAGTTCTCTGTCGTTTAGTAAAGACGACCTCATCATTTGTCAGAGGCTCCTCAGTTTCTGTAAACTTCAGAGACTGACGCACCGCTCTGATGAGATTATCAATGCCTGGGCTGTCAAAATCGTCACTATCTGACTGCTGGTCTACTTCGCCCTCCTCAACCTCATCTTGTACAGTGAGGTTTGGCGTAGAATCGTCAGAAAGTAACATAGCAGAAACTGGTAATTTATAAGAGAAATGAAACTTATCCCCCTTAACCAAAGAGGATTTAGACTTTTGGTAAGGCTGAGACCCCTCCGGTAGTTCTAGCGGTCTCACCCTAGACTCAGATCTTGCCGTCTCTCGCTCCTGCCGAGAGGCGGCCAATTCTGATTGCAATCCAGCTAGGACATCTGCTAACATAGCCCATGGCAGGTCCGGGGTTGAAATTGGATTTGAAACCGGAGGAGAAATTGTATTTGTTTCTGAATTTACAAAACATACTTTACATGTGGTAGATCCATCCGGAAATACACCCTTACAGACATAGCAGTGAAACTGCTTTTTGGACTTTGCTGGTGTCTTACTCATTATGCAGACAGACAAGCGTGAGCTGACCGCCCCGTTCAACATACCTGGACCCTGTGGTGAGGGCTATGACGGGGCTTCTTCTGTAAGCTCCGTCAGCCTTTTCTGCAGGCGTCCTGCACGTGGTGGTGAGGGAGCTCTTTCCGAGAGGCCCGACACCCACAGCTGCTTCAGCAGCTTCCACTATCCCGGACCCTCGCCTTTCTGGAAGGGGGGAAGGGATGTGGCCTTGAAAATTCAATAATTGTGGACTAACTCCACAAGCCTTGTTGCTCGGTGAGCACCGAAAAAACACTGAGGTACTCTGGGATATGGAGGGGAGGAGTAGTCTCAAATTTTAATTTATTCAGTGCCTAGTTCCTGTGGAACTGTCCATATCCCAAGAGTACTCCAGTGACCCCTAGTGGATGAAAAAGAAAAGAGAACGGTGTTTGCCGTAATGTGTAAAAAAGGGGACGCTGTCTGCCGTAATGTGTAAAAAAGGGGACGCTGTCTGCCGTAATGTGTAAAAAGGGGACGCTGTCTGCCGTAATGTGTAAAAAAGGGGACGCTGTCTGCCGTAATGTGTAAAAAAGGGGACGCTGTCTGCCGTAATGTGTAAAAAGTGGGACGCTGTCTGCTGTAATATGTAAAAAGGGGACGCTGTCTGCCGTAATGTGTAAAAGGTTGACGCTGTCCGCCGTAAGGTGTAAAAGGGGCTCTACCTGGTGTAGTGGTGCTACTGTGCGGCGTAATTTGAATAATGGAGACTACTGTGCACCGTTATATGAACTGGAATATGAATTGGAATTTTGTGGCCACACCCCTTCCCCACGAAGCCACGCCCCTATATTTTATGCGCGCGCCTACGGCCCGCACTGCCCCTGTTTTACATGGAGTGGGGGGACTCCGATGCCGTTTCTTGCACACAGCGCTAAAATGTCTAGTTATGGCACTGTTGCTAGGTATCCATTTCCTTGGCCCTGAGCAGGTCCCCCTCACCAGATCCTCTCCAGGGGTGAGGGGGTGGACTTGGATGGGATGGGGGGGGGGGGGCAAAGCATTTTGTCGCACCTGGGCCCACCGCTCGCTAGTTCCGCCACTGTACTGTGGCAGTATCACCAGAGAGAGCACTGGTGAACAGCGGAGTCTGTGTGGAGCAGGGGGGATCCACCCACACATAGAACAGAAAGGATGTGTGACCACACGTAGAGGCTCCCCCATGCAAAAAAAAAAAGCCCAGGTGAGGCTGCTGGTGGACACAGTCCAGGTGGGTCTGCAGTCAGAGTGAAGCAGGCCAGGTGGTCAGGATTCATACCTGCAGGGAGGCAGGGATATCCCTGAACTCTGACACTCTGATCTGGGGAGTCATGTAAGGGAGGTTGTTCAGACATGTTGTGGAACTAACCACAGCTTTTCTGAATGTAGGCTTGCTCAAATCCTTCTGTCTTTTCATGTAATCCCAGACAGACTCGTTGATGTTGAGATCAGGGTTCTGTGGGGACCATGGGGGTCATTCCGAGTTGTTCGTTGGTTATTTTTTTCTCGCAACGGAGCGATTAGTCGCTAATGCGCATGCGCAATGTCCGCAGTGCGACTGCGCCAAGTAAATTTGCTATGCAGTTAGGTATTTTACTCACGGCATTACGAGGTTTTTTCTTCGTTCTGGTGATCGTAATGTGATTGACAGGAAGTGGGTGTTTCTGGGTGGAAACAGGCCGTTTTATGGGTGTGTGCGAAAAAACGCTGCCGTTTCTGGGAAAAACGTGGGAGTGGCTGGAGAAACGGGGGAGTGTCTGGGTGAACGCTGGGTGTGTTTGTGACGTCAAACCAGGAACGAAACTGACTGAACTGATCACAGTTGCCGAGTAAGTGTGGAGCTATTCAGAAACTGCTAAGAAGTGTCTATTCGCAATTTTGCTAATCTTTCGTTCGCAATTTTACTATGCTAAGATTCACTCCCAGTAGGCGGCGGCTTAGCGTGTGCAAAGCTGCTAAAAGCAGCTAGCGAGCGAACAACTAGGAATGAGGGCCCATATCATCACTTCCAGGACTCCTTGTTTTTCTTTACTGAAGATAGTACTTAATGACTTTGACAGACAGAAGGATTTGAGCAAGCCTACATCCACAAATGATCTGTGGTTAGTTCTTCAAGATGTTTGGAACAACCTTTAAAAACTGTGTGCAATCGTACCTAGAAGAATTGATGCTGTTTTGAAGGCAAAGGATGGTCAAAGTAAATATTGATTTGATTTATATTTCTCTTCTGTTCATTCACTTTGCATTTTGTTCATTTATAAAAAAAAAATAAACTAATAACACTTCTATTTATATTTCTCTGCTTCCCCCTCCCCACATAGGATTGTCATCTCTCTTCGAGCAGCCACTCTCCATATTTCTCTGCCTCCCAATCCCCCCGAGCCTCTCTTTCTCTGTATTCTCTGCCTCCCCCTTCCATAGCACTGTCATCTCATCCTGAGCCCCCACTCCTTATGTCTGTCTCTCCCACAGCAGTGTAATCAGCTCTGAGCCCCCCCAACAGCAGTGTCATCAGCCCGCCCCCAAGCCGCCACTCTGCAGGTCTTTGCCTTCCCCCTATAGCAGTGTTATCAGCCCCGAACCCTCACACCCCATGTGTCTCTGTCTTTCCCCCCATAGCAGTATTATCAATATGTAGGGGAGGGATGGATAGTGGTGTGCGCTATTTATCATTTTCCAGTGGGAGGGTAGCATGCTTGACTGCAGATATCTCCAGTTCCTGGAAATAGATTTTTTAGCTTTCAATGGGATAAAAAAAACTAGAGTCCCACCTTTCAGGAGGTACTGGGGACTTGGGGTTCAGAGTTCAGGAGCCAGAGCAACTTACCAACGAAAATATAAAACTGCATACCAGGTGTGTGGAGCTGGAGCAGGGACCAGCTACTGGAAGGCTGATATCTCTGGTACTGGGCATAGTAGAGACAAGCTGCCAGTGTCCACTGAAAGGGGGAAGAGTCCCAGCTTTTAGAAAAACTCTACATCGGATAGGACCAGAGATATCTGGCTGAAAAGAGCAATTAACAGGCTTGGATGGGGACCATTGCTTTGAAGTCTGAAATCTCGGGTTCCCCGGGGCAGGTTTTTAGCTATCAGCCTAGGGCCCTTATACTCCTGTGGCCCTTGGGCAACTGCCCACTGAGCCCATCCAAAAAGACGGCCCGCCCTGAGTTCCCACTCTCCAAGTCTCTGCTTCCAACCCCACATACCAGTGTCATCAGCACCTTGAGCTACTTCCCATATTTCTCAGCCCCACCATAAGTTTCACCAGCCTTGTGAGCCTCCACATCTCTACCTCCTCCCCCACGAAGCAGTGACATCAGCCCGAGCTTCACTCTCCATATGTCTCTGCCTCCCCCCATAGCAGTGGTCATCAGCACTCTGAGCCTCCTCTCCATGTTTATACCTCCACCCATAGCAGTCACCAGCCCCTTAAGCCCTCTCTCCCCATATTTCTCTGCCCCCCCCCATAGTAGCCATCAGTCCCCACTGCCCATGTTTCTGCCCCCCCACCCCCCCCAGCAATAACAGTCTCATCAACCCAGAGCCTCTACTCTCTAAACTACTCTGCCACCTCAATAGCAGTGTCATCATCCCCGAGACCCCACACACCATGTCTCTGCATCCTCCCCCATAGCAGTGTCATCAGCTCCTAGAGCGCACACACACTATATTTCTCAAACCTCCCCCAGCTGTTACCTTTTATCCTGTGTGGCAGGGACTGGTTACTATTGTAATTACACACACTTTGGCTGGGTTCCTCTGTAGCTGCAGTAAACACTGTCTGTCTGAGGCTGAGCATGGCAGCTCTGGTGTGCTGCTTCGGACGTCTCCTCTTGGCTGGTTTGGATCACTGATACCCCTTTCATGCCGAGCTTTTGACCTGGGTTGAGTGACCCGGCAATCCAACCCGGGTTATGGGGCACTGTGAACTGTCACGTTCACACTGTGTGGAGATCTGGCTCAACGGTGCTTGGAGATGAGGTTATCAAAAGTGCCGACAGAGAAGCGTCGGCAATATCCCCGGTCCAGCCTGCAGTGTGAACAGGTTTTAAGCTGCTTTGACACTGCTTTAAACCAGTGTTCAGTGACTCGGGATTTTGGTTTGAAAGGAGTATGAGATAGTGGTCAGCAGAGCAAGTGAAAGGAAAAAAAAACTCTACAAAGGCATTGTCAAAAAAGAATATATTTACTAAAAATATCAACACAATCTCATGAAAACACTAAATTGTATACACAGTAAAAAAAAAACCACATGGTGTAAGCATAGATATTTCTCATGATAGGAGTAATGTTCAGAAATATAGTACTAACATGAGAGTAAACTCTCATATGGTAAGACAGTGACACCCAGATGTCAGTCTCACTTTGCACAGTTCCTAGTATGAAGAAAGGACAAAAGTTACCGGTGATGTTCCGGCTGTATGACAAGTCCTGTCTAGTAGTTCTTTCCAGTAGTTCGCTAGTAAACTCCTGTGCACACCATTTATAGGTGTGTATCGAGCGCCTCCTGTTGGAGAAAGAGTTTTATATAAATAAAATTATTATTATCGCGTGTCCTTTATAATACATTTGCATTTTCTTAATAGATAAGGAACTCACATATTCGCGCACCCCTATATTTTTGTTTCAGGTGACTATCCCGCTTGGACCTGCAGTGGCCCCTTTTGTGTATTCACAATTTTCATATTGATTTATGTTATTTGTTTGCTCCACCATTACAATTGATGCTGACTGTGGGTCTGATTGTGAAATGTATATAAATGCATTAGCAGCTGTGAATCTGTATGCAGCGGCTGTGCAAAAATATGCAAATGCCGCGGTCGCTGTGAGTTGTATAGTGACACCCATAACAGGCATCTCTGATCCCCCACTTGTGTACCTAGACACAACTATTGTGCGAACATCGACAGTCTACGTAACACTATGGTCGCACAGCATGGCTGCTGGAGCCATTTTAACAGTGTATGGGATTGCAGTCGCAAACTGTGGCACGCCTTAGAAACGGGCTCAAAACATCTGCATTTGAGTTGCCACTCCCAAATTACTTCCAACACAGCCCCTGACTGTCACTTTGCGAATAAAGTCTCTCTGCAACCGCCGTCGCAAGACCATCACAGCACATGCGCAGTGGCAAAAAACCTGCTGCACTGCATACAATGCTGAACAGCGCCTAGGTTTCATGTTCAGTTGCAGTCTGCACTAGCCCTGTATAGGGGCTGCAAGTTGTGTTGGTGTCTACTACTAAGCTCTCTCAGCACAACCAGGGCTGCCAAGAGAAATCCTGGGCCCCGGTACAACAACTTCCTGGCCCCCCCTGCCCCCACTGGAGGGGGTGCGATCACAGCATGCGAAGGGGATGGCCGCTCTTCTTTGGGGGCGTGTCTAGCACATCAGAAGCACCCACTCACAGGAGCATGGCATGCCTCCCAGCCAGGGAAGTAGAGAGCCTGGCTGGGCCCAGGTACTTTTCATGGGGCATGGCCTAATCAAAGGAGGCGTGGTCCTTGGTCTCCACTGGGCCCCTGTATCAGACCTGGGCCCAGGTAATTTGTACCCTCTCCTCCCCTCTCTCGGCACCACTGAGCACAACCAGAAACAGATGCAGGAGTGAGCTGGGTGGGAGGAAAGATATAACAGCAGATCAGTTCATAGGTTATATAGTGTGTTAATCGTATCATCTAGAACAGCCATGTCAAACTCGTGGCCCTCCAGCAGTTGTGAAACTACAAGTCCCAGGATGCTTTGCCAGCATACCTTCCATTGATCAGCTGGTAAAGCATGCTGGGACTTGTAGTTTCAGAACAGCTGGATGACCATGAGTTTGACATGTCTGATCTAGAAGAACACATTGTATCGTATTAAAATATTAATATTGAATATCAAAGTCATACTTCAGCAGAATGTATGCTCTACTGTAATCTGTAATAGTATTAAGGGGGTAATTCCAAGTTGATCGAAGCAGGATTTTTTTTTAGCAGTTGGGCAAAACCATGTGCACTGCAGGGGAGGCAGATATAACATGTGCAGAGAGAGTTAGATGTGGGTGGGTTATTTTATTTCTGTGCAGGGTAAATACTGGCTGCTTTATTTTTATACTGCAAATTAGATTGCAGATTGAACACACATCACCCAAATCTAACTCTCTCTGCACATGTTATATCTGCCTCCCCTGCAGTGCACATGGTTTTGCCCAACTGCTAAAAAAAATCCTGCTGCGATCAACTTGGAATTACCCCCTAAGTGTTGTATGCCACTGCATTATCTATAGTCAGGGCATGCTATATAGCTGCCACAAAACCTACAGATTCCCGTCACCAGCTAAATGTTCCATTTTTAGTCGCAGCAATTTCTGCACTCCACATAAATTCATCGGGAAGAATCAGACACTTTATACAGCAAATTATGCACAAGAAAGAAACGGGATGAGAATACGCAGTGATCCATATGTCATTTTATTCTTTATATCAGCCACTTACAGGTGAAATGGCAATACCTAACCCAGGACACCGATATTGGTCTAATCACAACATATCGAAACACGATACCTAACAAAAACAGAAGGATGTTCCAGAAGAGGGCGCTCTGGGATTATCAACAAACAGATCTGTGACCTATAAGGCAAATATCACATCTGCTCTGCTTATAATTTTCATTAGCTATAACTGTTATTCAATAAGCATTCAAATATTTTTTATTTTAGAGATGACCTTCAAATATGTCAATGCAGTGAAATATTAATGGGCAGATTCAATTAGCCACGTCACTGCATTTCTGCATGTAGCACAGTACATTTTTGTGTGAGAATGAGCACGCCACGTTACATTATCCAATTGCATATATTTTAACACTCAAGAAAAATGCACAAGGAAACCAGTAACACTGTACTAGTCCACTGAAAAGAATTGTATAAGCTATTCAATTGGAAGAGTTGGTCAGGAAGCTGCGAGATGTGACAAGTGCAATGGATAGCAATAAACTATTGCAGTCAGCCCGAGAAGACCCAGATAAAAAACAAAATAAGCAGGTAGCTGAACTAATCAGAACAAACAGGAGGAATCTGAACTAACATATGGCGCTACAACAAACTACAAGCAGGAAGCTAACAAACGGCACTACAACAAACTGCAAGCAAGAAACTAACAAATGGCACTAAACCGCACTACAACAAACTACAAGCAGGAAGCTAACAAACTGTACTACAACAAACTACAAGCAGGGAACTAACAAATGGCACTAAAACTGCACTACAACAAATGACATGCAGGAAGCTAACAAACTGCACTACAACAAACTACAAGCAGGGAACTAACAAATGGCACTAAACCGCACTACAACAAACTACAAGCAGGAAGCTAACAAACTGTACTACAACAAACTACAAGCAGGGAACTAACAAATGGCACTAAAACTGCACTACAACAAATGACATGCAGGAAGCTAACAAACTGCACTACAACAAACTACAAGCAGGGAACTAACAAATGGCACTAAAACTGCACTACAACAAACTACAAACAGGAAGCTAACAAACTGCACTACAATAACCTACAAGCTAGCAAACTAACAAATTACACTACAACAAAACAAAAGCAAAGGCTTGAAACTAGTGCTATTATAGAGATTATTTTATATGTAAGATCTTAAATGCAAAGTGGAGAATAAACCACACTGGGAGGGAGAAGTATATTCAATCTTCCTCAATAGCTGTCACACTTGTGTTCCTTTCTAATTGGAATGGAACTTACATTGAGTTCCTTCCACGAATGCACGTAAAGGTATCTTTCACACTGTCATCCCTTCCACACTTAAAAAACGGCAGGAGATATCATAAAAGAATAAAACTTACATAAAGTTTCTGTCACGAGTACACGTAGCAGTATCTTTCAATCTTCTGGTCACATAAAAAATGTATCACCTTGAAGTTTTCCAAAAGGATCATTTAATGGTTAAAAAGTTCCATATAAAATCATGCAAAAGCGCAGGAAATAACAATACGTGCCGGTTACCCTTGGAGCATACTAGATTTTAAAGGACTCAAAACACGTCCCGGCTGCAGACTCGGATCCGTGACATAGATGATTGAAAAGTCCGTAGCCTCCTAGGTGATTCTCCCACACTAAGGTTGGTCCCCACACGAACAGCTTCAACGCGTTTCTGGGAATGCTTTCCCTTCTGTCAAGAAATGCCGTCCTCGCTGGCTAAACAGGGATTTTAAGAATACGTATTTTGCAGCCGTGCGCACCTCTGGGATACGTATATCAGTCACAGTATGGGTAGTATACTCAAGCCGTAAAGTTCGTCTTTCAGTCCAGAATTACATCAGTGATTTTCTTTTTCTTTCCACTCTAATGCAATGAGGGATTGATGTGCACTCGTCCACATGAAACAACAGAAATAATAAATATAGTGTAATACAGTTTATAAACACTTTTAATTTTTTCGTAATGTCAGTTAAAAGATATTCTCCAAAAATCCACCAATAAAGTGCCAATGTGCATACCGGATAGTGTGGGGTGTTCAAACGCCCACCCAAAATCGCTTGATGTTAAATAAACAGCTCCTCCCCGGGTTCAGGATACTGCGGCAATTCCAGAATAGGGCGTCTCAATCCTCCACACTGCAAAACAGGTAGGTCAATCTGGCCACCAACGCGTTTCGGCTCACCCTGGGAGCCTTTGTCAAGGTGACACCTTTTTTTGCAGTGTGGAGGATTGAGACGCCCTATTCTGGAATTGCCGCAGTATCCTGAACCCGGGGAGGAGCTGTTTATTTAACATCAAGCGATTTTGGGTGGGCGTTTGAACACCCCACACTATCCGGTATGCACATTGGCACTTTATTGGTGGATTTTTGGAGAATATCTTTTAACTGACATTACGAAAAAATTAAAAGTGTTTATAAACTGTATTACACTATATTTATTATTTCTGTTGTTTCATGTGGACGAGTGCACATCAATCCCTCATTGCATTAGAGTGGAGACAAAAAGAAAATCACTGATGTAATTCTGGACTGAAAGACGAACTTTACGGTTTGAGTATACTACCTGTGACTGATATACGTATCCCAGAGGCGCGCACGGCTGCAAAATTCGTATTCTTTGCATCCACTTCTGAGGGTGAGGTGACCACCGTAGCAGCTGTTGCAGCACTATTGTTTGGAGCGCAATTTTCTTTGTTTCTCATACGTCCTAGAGGATGCTGGGGACTCCAAAAGGACCATGGGGTATAGACGGATCCGCAGGAGCCTGGGCACACTATAAAGACTTAAACTGGGTGTGAACTGGCTCCTCCCTCCATGCCCCTCCTCCAGACCTCAGTTAGACTTTGTGCCCAGGAGTGATGTGTCACACACTAGGGGAGCTCTCCTGAGTTTCTCTAAAGACCTTATTGTTAGGTTTTTTATTTTCAGGCAGACCTGCTGGCTACAGGCTCCCTGCATCGTGGGAGTGAGGGGAGAGAAGCAGGACCTACTTCTTCTTAGTTTAAAGGCTCTGCTTCTCGGCTACTGGACACCATTAGCTCCAGAGGGTTCGATCACTTGGTGCGCCTAGCTGCTTGTTCCCGGAGCCACGCCGTCAATCCCCTCACAAAAGCCAGAAGAAAGAAGCTGGGTGAGTATTGGAAGAAAAGAAGACTTCAGTGACGGCAGAAGACTTCAGTAACGGAGGTAACAGCAGCAGTAGGGCTGCGCTCCATGCTCCCACACACCAACGTCTCTGGCAGGGTGCAGGGCGCTGGGGGGGGAGCGCCCTGGGGGCATGTTGCTGACGGTCTATAATGCTGGCAGGGGGACATATTACGGTGCCTGGGCACAGCGTAGGTTCACCCCGCCAGCGTGTCGCAGGGGGGAGAGACAGCAGTAGCGCTGCGCTCCCGGCTCCCGCGCTTTCCATCACCTGCAGGGTGCAGGGCGCTGGGGGGGGGGAGCGCCCTGGGCAGCATATAATAAAATCTGTAATATCACTGGCGGGGGGACATACTTCACGGCGCACTGGCAGGGTGGGCACCGAACGGGATGGAACAGCAGCGGTAGCGCTGCGCTCCCGGCTCCCGCACTCCACCGGGCCTGCAGGGTGCAGGGCGCTGGGGGGGAGCGCCCTGGGCAACATTTAAAAAATGTAATCACTAACCCCGCCAGTGCACCGCGAACGGGAGGGAGAGGCAGCGGTAGCGCTGCGCTCTCTGCTCCCGCACCCCGTCAGCCTCCAAGGCGCTGGGGGGGAGCGCCCTGGGTGGCATTGATAAAAGGATCCCGGGCGGGGGAACATACCCGGACACCGGGTGTCTTCGCCCCGCCGGGAGACCGCAGCGTGCACGCTGCGGTCCATAGCTCCCACACACCAACGGCTTCCGTGGGTGCAGGGCGCAGGAGAGGCGCCCTGGGCTGCCTTGGGACAAAAAAGTAAGTTATACAGGGGGTTACCCCCTGTATATAGGGTCCCCAGCTAGTTTTTAGGGGGTTATATATTTATATAATTGAGCGGGCTTAAGCGCGCCGGGAGGGGGAGGAGCTTAGCCCTCACAGAGGAGTCAGCGCCATTTTCCTCAGGTCCCCACCAGGATTTACTGTATAGTAAGAAGGAGGGTGGGCACAGAGTGTTTAATGCTATATGGGTGTCATATAGCATTATGTTTAATAATGGACGCATAATCCTTGTTGTGATACATAAACTCACTGTTTCCCTGTATTTTACCCACTATCGGTTAGTCGACATATGTCGACAGGTGTTAGGGCTTTGTCACAAGCTGCTGTGGGGATAACTGTCGGCTTCGCCGACGCTTGGTGGTACTTGATTCAAAAAAATTAAGTATTAGCAGGTTGGTTTTGTGTGCTTGAAAACAAGTCAACGCGCTAGGGGAGACACAGTTGTTGGTGGATGCCCTGTCGGGCATCAACGGTATTTCCGGGGTAGAAAAATTAACAGGCAGTTATTACCTTGTAGATAAACAAAGGAAAATGGAAGGCTGCGCTAAGTAAATATATTCTGACAATAATGATATTGGTATATTACTAGTACAATTTATTATAAACAGATAATATCACTAGATTCTTATGATCAATATATCATAAAATGCATGCAACATGAATAAAACTTGATAAAACCATACAGTAAGGTATAATAAAAAGGGGTTACCCAATTGGCCAGAATTGAAATTATTCGATGAATGGAAGAGTCCGTTCCAAATTGATCCCCCAGATCGATCTGAGTCCGTTATATATGAATATTTAGGAGGTAAGCAGTGTCCCATATGATAGCAATTACCGCTAGAGGAATTGGTGCTCCTGGATTTTGAATGGTGAGCTACTCATGCAATGCGGATTGTAGAAGTTGTCGGTCCAATCTGCTATTTGAGTCCTCCAATTCGTATATGGCGATCCGGAATTTGTGTGGGGGGTGGTTCGGTCTTCCAATTAGTAGTCTCTGGCTTTGGCTCCCCTGTACACCTGACGCGTTTCGCTGCGTTCAGCTAGCAGCTTTTTCAAAGATACCTTTGAAAAAGCTGCTAGCTGAACGCCATATACGAATTGGAGGACTCAAATAGCAGATTGGACCGACAACTTCTACAATCCGCATTGCATGAGGAGCTCACCATTCAAAATCCAGGAGCACCAATTCCTCTAGCGGTAATTGCTATCATATGGGACACTGCTTACCTCCTAAATATTCATATATACCGGACTCAGATCGATCTGGTGGATCAATTTGGAACGGACTCTTCCATTCATCGAATAATTTCAATTCTGGCCAATTGGGTAACCCCTTTTTATTATACCTTACTGTATGGTTTTATCAAGTTTTATTCATGTTGCATGCATTTTATGATATATTGATCATAAGAATCTAGTGATATTATCTGTTTATAATAAATTGTACTAGTAATATACCAATATCATTATTGTCAGAATATATTTACTTAGCGCAGCCTTCCATTTTCCATTGTTTATCTACCTGGTGGGGGTGACTCCGCCTAATTTAAGGCAGCAGCTCGGTGAAACACCTTATACCCAAAGCGCCCGAGTACCCTTGGGTAACCAAACATTCAGTTATTACCTTGTACCTGTATTGCTATATATATATATATATATATATGTATATATTTATAGGTATATGTGGGGGGAGTGTTATTGAAATTGTATATGTATACTTCCCACAGACCCATCGGGGTTCTAAGATTATTATTATTTTTTGCCCGCTTACTACTCCTTGCTGTCGACATTTACTCAGTTTCTGTCGACCATAACGTTCCTGGTAGATCCACATCGTGGGCACGTCAGTACATGGTCATACACATTCACAACACATTGCTGGGACCTGACGGGTTTGGACAATCCACTTGCGTATATGTTATATCTATATGTGTATATATATGTAGATATATAGTTATATATGCATTGTTAGGATATGTGTGTTTTATTGTGCATTACATTATGTATATCCATGAATGCTAAGATAATGGTATTCTTCTCATGTGCTGATCGCTCTGTTGATTAAGCTCTAGATTGGCCGTGAGGAGTTGGTTTTCGATCCTCTCAAGGAGTCCGAATTATTCTCTTCCCGACGCGGAGGGAACATTACGGCAGTCAACTCCTGGTCGACGCAGAGCCCGGTCGCAAAGGATCATACACAGGAAGCTAAGTGATATTTTATTTCTATACTTTGGCCTTATTTGCATTGCATGCACATGAGGGAGGGTTGTATTCGGGTAGGCATCCGATAGAATTACCCTACCCAGAGTAGGGTAGCTACTTAGTAGCTTGCTTATGTTGATTCTACTTATAACATTGCAGCAGGCTGCCGCGTGACAGCAGGAGGTGTAGCCGGGAAAATGCTGAGATTGTCTCCGGGGAGGTAGACAGCTGTCTGGTGAGCCCTCTGTTCAGTCACTTTCAGCGGATACACCTGGTAAGTTTACCTTCGTGAGGTAGCCTCCTTCACAACGGTTGGTGACGCATTCTTTTGTGGGATGCAGTCGTTTTAACCGGTTCGATACCGTTCTTTTTTCCTTTTCTGTGCAGACAGTGGAAGGTTGGAAGGTAAGAGTTCTGCAGCCTTGGTAGTTTCGCAGAAGTGGATGTCGTTTTCTGTTCCAACACATCCACCACTTGTCACTGAGTCTATCTGGCTAGTTCCCACTCCGGTGAGCGCCCGTCTAATAATTTCAGTTAGTCCAGGAATAGACTAAGACTTGTGAGTTATTTATAGAATCAAAAGGGGGAGCATTCTGAGTTACGGTTGTTCCCCTTACTGTTTTTTCTAATGGATCTTGCCGTTCCCCTCTGGTTGGGGAGGTAGTACGCTACGTCATACAGAGGTGCGTCAGGTTCAGGACATTGTCCGGTTGTCCCTGTATAAAGGTGCAAATCGTTGTTTCTCTCTGACTGTTCTTCGACACAGGGATTGGCTGTTGTTCCCATCGACACAGTTGTCGGAGGTGGGTTTCAGAGTAGATACTGCCCGGTTAATGTTCGGGGTTTTTTCCTGTGGAAAGAGGTCTGAGGATACATAGTTGGATCAGCTTTGCTGGAACACTTCATCAATATGTTCTGTTACTAAAACAGATGGGTGCGGCCTACGAGGCCTGTTTTGGTGAGCAGGTCTACTGCCAGAGTGGCTTTCAAGGGGCCAGTTGAAATTGTGGTCCGCGTTTCACCTGCACATGCACCGGAATATAATCCTAAAGACCAGGACATCACTCCTGTGGTGTCTGCTCGGTTCTCTCCTTCTGGAGGGATGAAGGTTCGGGATCCAAGGTTAGATCTTGGTATCCGTGCATAAGGATCTCCGAGGCTGGGGAGCAGGCCTTGCAAGGGACATATTTCCAGAGGTTAAGGTTAAGTTGGAAAGCTTGTCTGCAATAAGCTTTCTTGATTTAAGAGATATTTTCGAAGAACGTATTCTTCGTGTTTGGCCCATGTTAGTTCTGCCAGACCACTTATCAGCAATGGCGTGAGTAAGCCGCTATGACGGAACAAGGAGCAAAGCGGCAATGGCAGAAGATGCACAGTTTTGCCGTGGGGCAAAAAGTCTGGTAGTATTCGTTCCGGTGGTTAGCGAAGGAGAAATAGATTTCCTCTGCTGTCGCGATCTCCATCCGGGGGAAAAATTCAGTCATCGTCGAGAAGTTTTCACAGACGTTGACAACTTTTGTGGAGAATCTCAATTGGTCATGTTGGTGTCTCGCTTCAACGAGAGGCCTCAGGGATATTGTTTCAGGTCAAGGAACACCCTCGTGACACCGTGGGTGTTTTTTAGTCGGTCTATGTGGCCTCTCCTATTTCATTTTTTCGGAAGGTGATAAACGTAAGAAGAACATAGGTTCAGGCGATCCTCTCGGATCTGATTTAGCCAAGGAGTTTTTGCTATCCAGTTTTTCATGATTTGCTCATGGGAGTTTCCTGCCCTCTTCCTTTACGTGAGGAACTGTTACAACTAGATCAGGGCGTGTATCAAGAATTACCGCGACTGCGTCTGACGGCGTGGCGGTTGAATGCCATATTCTAAGCTGGAAGGATGTTCTCAGTGAAGCCGTTTCCTCAATGTTTCAGGCTAGGACAGAAGTA
Organism: Pseudophryne corroboree; assembly: GCF_028390025.1. Lineage (NCBI taxonomy): Eukaryota > Metazoa > Chordata > Amphibia > Anura > Myobatrachidae > Pseudophryne > Pseudophryne corroboree. The sequence continues at coordinate 648,171,043 of NC_086448.1, forward strand.
TCGGCAAAGCCTTTCCGCCGTGGTTGGCGTATTTCTGTGTCTTGGTGTGAATCCAGGATGGTTCCTACGGAAGACTTTCTGCTAGGTCGTTCTTATCCATACTTACAAGCCATTGTGGTGGCAGGCCTACAGTTAGGCTCCATTTCGGTGCAGTATGGCCTTATTATTTTCTTTAAAAAAAAAAAAATTCTCTCTTGGAAAGTGGTCATGGTATTGGCTTTGGCGTCCGTAAGGTGGGTGTCGGACGTGGTGGGTTTGTCTCACAAGAGCCTTGTTTGATCTTCCAGGTAGACAGAGAGGACTTGTGAACTCGGATTGTAGTTCTACCAAAGAGTGGTTTCTGGGTTTCGCAGAAAACAGTCTATTTTTGATGCCGGTGGTTCCTTCGGCATTAGATGATTCAAAGTCTTTCGGTGTTACCGGGGATTTGAATATTTAGGTTGCCAATTTGGCTCAGTTTGGAGAAATAGAGGCTCTGTTTCTCCGGTATGCTCCCAACATGCTTGGGGCGGCTGCAGTATGCAGTCTGTTACACGCTGAATCTGTGATACGATTTGGCATGTTGTTCGATGGTTGGATTGCCGGGACCGAAGTCGGTGGAAGCCCATTCTAATGGAAAGATGGGCTCTTCTTGGGCAGATGCCCGAGGAGTCTAGGCGGTTCAACTTTGCCGAGCGGATTATTGGTCGGGATCAAACGCTTTTGCTATGCTCTACGAGTTTGATACCATGATTGTTGGGGACCTTTTGTTTGCTCATTCGGTGCTGCAGAGTCGTCCGCACTCTCCCGCCTGTTTTGGAGCTTTGGTATAAACCCCATGGTCCTTTTGGAGTCCCCAGCATTCTCTAGGACGTATGAGAAAATAGGATTTTGGTACCTACCGGTAAATCCTTTTCTCTTAGTCCGTAGAGGATGCTGGGCGCCCGTCCCAGTGCGTACGGTGTCTGCAGTTAGTGTTTTTGGTTAGACCCTGGTGGTGTGTCTTCTCTGTCAGGGTGGTTGCTACCGTTTTTTTCATGCCATGGCATGCGGGGTCTTATTTTTGCTTATGTGGACACACGGTTTGTGTTGCATATTCTCTCAGCATATGGCTGTGTTTTGTTCATGCTGTGGGCTGGTATTCTACTGAATTATTTATTTATTTATTAACAGTTTCTTATATAGCGCAGCAAATTCCGTTGCGCTTTACAATTTGAAATAACAATAACAAACTGGGTGATAACAGTCAGAGGTAGGAAGGCCCTGCTCGCAAGCTTACAATCTATAGGGAAATGCCACGTTCTACGGTGTGTTTGAGGTGTGAGCTGGTAGGACACTCACCGTGTTTATAACAATAAATTCTTTCCTCGAAATGTCCATCTCTCCTGGGTACAGTTTTCTAACTGAGGTCTGGAGGAGGGGCATGGAGGGAGGAGCCAGTTCACACCCAGTTTGTCTTTATTGTGTGCCCAGGCTCCTGCGGATCAGTCTATACCCCATGGTCCTTTTGGAGTCCCCAGCATCCTCTACGGACTAAGAGAAAAGGATTTACCGGTAGGTACCAAAATCCTATTTTTATTTGTAGAAACAGGGATTTTATACCTCAATTGTGTCACATGATATACCTTCAATTAAAATCCACCTGTTCATAACACGTATCATACACATTATACATATCAGATAGCTTTCATTTAAATTCTGCTATCGTTGAATGCCAGTGGATATAATGAACATAAAACTCCAAATAAAGCTATTATATAATAAAAAGCCCTCGGTGTCCTTATCTTAAAGGTATTTGTAACTAAACATATGGAAAAGTATCTAAGTTCCTTCTCTCCCAGTTAACCCTTTGGTTTTAGAAACACCGTGAATAATCCTTCTAATATCACAGCTTCCAAATCTAAGGTATATTCCTCAATGGGATAGTAAAGGATGGTATCCTGAAAGGCTTTGGTCTATCCGAGTACGATCCACGAGAAGACACTGATGCGGAATCACATTTCCGCTTAATCTCTCAAAAGGATCTCCTGACTCCGAACACCCTTTTAGGAACAGTTAACTCGAAACTGTCCTAATATATAGATGCTATATCGGCACCCGATGAATTCATGGGAGACCGCTGTTGAACTGGTCGCCATGTCACATGACCATTGGCAGCCAATCCGCAGGCTTCAAAATCGGCTTTACAAAACTTCATATAATCCATCAGTAACATACCACACACCTTTTGAACAGAACATAGGTATCTTATCTAAAAGCCTGCTAAACGAGACAGGACTCAATGTGTCACATTGGGGAAAAGAAGCCATGGATTATGCCCTTCAAATTTCTAGGATATATTTTGTTATTTATGGATTTTGTGTTTCGGTATAATATATTTTGTTTGAAAATATGTATACAACCCATTTCTCTCTATTTCAGATAGTTAAAATGGGGAATATATATTTTTCTGGAAGAAAATGGACAATGCCGAAATCTGGACTTTTATGGAGCCCAAGCGTAGGCCCACATCCACACCAGCCTGCAGAAAGAGGAGAATCCGTCCCAGTTGAAACTCCACCGTTGGAAACTTCTTGGAGTCACACCAAGACACGTACTTTTTCCAAATTCGATGGTAATGTTTAGACGTAACGCCTTTCCTGGCCTAAATTAGGGTAGAAATTACCTTTTTCGGAATGCCCTTCCGAGCTAAGATCTGGCGTTCAACCTCCATGCCGTCAAACGTAGCCGTGGTAAGTCTTGATAAGCGAATGGCCCCTGTTGAAGAAGGTCTTCGCGGAGAGGAAGAGGCCTCTGATCCTCCAGGAGTAAGTCCAGAAGATCTGCGTACCAAGCCCTCCTTGGTCAGTCCAGAGCAATGAGGACTGCCTGAACTCTTGTTCTTTTTATTAGTTTGAGAATCCTTGGGATGAGTGGAAGTGGAGGGAACACACATACACTGACTGGAACACCCACGGAGTTACCAGTGCGTCCACTGCCACTGCCTGTAGGTCTCTCGACCTGGAGCAGTACCTGCAAAGCTTCTTGTTGAGGCGAAAGGCCATCATGTCTACCTGAGGTACGCCCCATCGGCTTGTCACCTCTGCGAACACCTCCGGATGGAGGCCCCATTCTCCTGGATGGAGATAGTGTCTGCTGAGGAAGTCCGCTTCCCAGTTGTCTACTCCCGGAATGAAGATTGCTGATAGCTCCACCACGTGCTTTTCTTCCCAAAGGAAGATTCTTGTTACCTCTGACATTGCCGCTCTGCTCTTCGTTCCGCCCTGTCGGTTTATGTAGGACACTGCCGCCACATTGTCCAACTGAACCTGAATGGCCTGATCTTGCAGAAGATGTGCCGCTTCTAGAAGGCCGTTGTATATGGCCCTTAGTTCCAGAATGTTTATCGGAAGGATGGATTCCAGACTTGACCACCATCCTTGGAAATTTTCCCCTTGGGTGACTGCTCCCCAACCTCTGAGACTTGCATCCATGGTTAGAAGGATCCAATTCTGAATCCCGAACCTACGGCCCTCGAGTAGGTGAGAAGTTTGCAGCCACCAGAGGAGTGAAATTCTGGCTTTCGGTGACAGGCGTATCCGCTGGTGCATGTGAAGATGTGATCCTAACCATTTGTCTAGGAGATTCGGTTGGAAGGACCTCGAATGGAATCTTCCGTACTGAAGAGCCTCGTAGAAGGCTACCATCTTCCCCAGAAGACGAATGCACTGATGAACTGATACCCGGGCTGGCTTCAGGACATCCTGTACCATTGATTGGATCACCACCGCTTTCTCTACTGGTAGAAACACCCTCTGCACTTCCGTGTCGAGTATCATCCCCAGGAAGGGCAGTCTCCTTGTCGGCTCCACATGTGACTTTGAGAGGTTCAGGATCCACCCATGATCCTGGAGTAGTCGAGCTGAGAGAGCAATACTCTGCAACAACCTCTCCCTGGAAGATGCTTTTATCAGAAGATCGTCCAGATATGGAATTATGTTCACTCCTTGCCTGCGGAGGAGTAGCATCATCTCTGCCATGACTTTGGTGAACACTCTCGGTGCTGTGGAGAGGCCAAACGGCAGTGCCTGGAACTGATAGTGACAATCCAGCAGCACAAATCTGAGATAAGCCAGGTGAGGCGGCCAGATCAGAATGTGAAGGTACGCAATGTTGAAATCCAGGGATACTAGAAATTCCCCCTCCTCCAGACATGAGATCACCACTCTCAGAGACTCCATCTTGAATTTGAATTCCCTTAAGTAGGGGTTCAATGACTTTAGGTTTAAAATCTGCCTTACCGAACCATCCGGTTTCGGCACCACAAACAGGCTTACGTAATAACCCTTGTGGTGTAGGTGAGGTGGAACTGGGACAATAACATCTGTTTTGACCAATTTTTTAATGGCTTCCTGCAGGATAGCACTTTCTGTCAGCGAAACTGGTAAGCCTGATTTGAAGAATCTGTGAGGTGGGAGTTCCTGAAACTCCAGTCTGTAGCCCTGGGTAACAATGTCTGTCACCCAGGGGTCTAGGCCTGATGACGCCCAGATGTGACTGAAATTTTTTAGTCTCGATCCCACCTGCCCGATCACCAGGCTGGGAGGTCCACCGTCATGCTGAAGATTTTGAGGAAACAGAACCTGGTTTCTGTTCCTGAGAACCTGTTGGTGCAGGTTGTTTTGATTTTCCCTGACCACCCCTAAAGATGGTGGAAGGGGATTTGGATTTTTTAAATTTTGCGGTCCGAAAGGACTGCAGTGTGGACGTAGGATAAGATTTCCTAGACGGTGGAGCTGCTGAGGTAAGAAAGGTTGACTTACCCGCAGTTGCCGTGGAAATCCATGCATCCCCAAACGGAGCCTAACCTGTGAAGGGTAGGTTCTCCACACTTTTCTTAGATTCTGCATCCGCAGTCCTCTGCATGCTGAGACCGTCATGGAAGTAGCTCTTGCATTCAGCATTCCAAGGACCTTCATGGCCTCCACCATGAATCCAGCAGAATCCTGTATGTGACGCAAAAACAAATCAATGTCACTCCTATCCATAGTATCTAAGTCCTCTAGTAATGTGCCTGATCACTTTATTATGGATTAAGAAATCCACGCACAAGCAATAGTGGGCCTTAAGCCACGCCTGTAGCAGTGTATAGAGATTTGAGTGTAGTCTCAATCTTGCAGTCAGCCAGCTCTTTTAGTGCAGTTGAACCAGGGACAGGTAAAACCACCTTTTTAGACAACCTAGATACAGAAGCGTCTACTATAGGTGGGTTTTCCCATTTCTTTCTGTCCTCTTCAGGAAAAGCAAAAGCAATGAGAATTCTTTTAGGGATCTGGAATTTTTTCTCTGGGTTTTCCCAGGATTTTTCAAATAAAGAGTTTAGCTCTTTAGAAGCCGGGATGGTGAGGGAGGATTTCTTATTTCCGTAAAATAAGATTCCTGTTACGGCTCAGGTACCTTCTCAGTAATATGCAAAACATCCCCAATGGCTTCATTCATCAGCTGCACCCCCTTGGCAAGGGATGCATCCCCCCATGCATATCCCCATCACCGTCCCCTGTATCAGAGTCGGTATCAGTGTCAACTTGCATTATTTGGGCAAGTGTACATTTTTTAGGGTATGGGGTATTTGAGGAAGTAGGAGCTGAATGCTGCAAACCCTCTACAGACTCTCTCAAAAACTGCGTCTCGTTCTCATTATGTGACATCCTTGATGAAATCTGGGATATCATTCCCCTTAAAGAATCAACCCACAGGGGTTCAGATTCGGAAAGTTGGGAAAGCACATTGCAGTCCTGAGTACATAGGATAGACTCCTCAGGAGAAGATACACACTCTGCAGCACATGATACAGAGCCCTTAGACATGGTAATGTGGATACACACACATACAGGAAAATGTCAGACACAGTTTTCCCCAGAGTACCTTCAGAGAGTCACAGAGTATAAGGAGCCAGCCACACAGCACCCTTTGGAGCAGTTGTTATGATAAAAGCCTGGCGCTGACTATTCAACCTTAATAGGTTGAATAGTACTAATTACGCTCTCCCCCCCTGTCTATAACACCCTGGTACCGCAGTAACTGGATTCTGGTGGAGGGTCAGTACTCCCTGTCAGCATGCTTCAGCGTTCTGCAGGGAGAAAATGGCGCTGGTGAGTGCTGGATCCCAGCCCCTGTAATGGCGCGCGGCTTCCCGCACATAATATGATTATACTGGCCTGAGGTCTTTAGCGCTAACAGCGGGATTAGCCCGTTAGCTGCTTTGCCAGTGTTAGGGTGATCGCGCTGGCCCACGATGCCCCTCAGCCATGTCTACATAGTAGTGCTGCCGAACCTTCATGGAGCGCAGCCTGACAGAGCTGCGCCCCCACCCTTGTGCCACCATTCCCGCCGGCGACCCACTAAACGGGCCGCCGGCGCTGAACTCACCACTCTTCTTTCTTCAGGCTCTGCTAGGGGGTGGCGGCCGTGCTGCGGGAGTGAGCAGTCGCCTCATGGGCTTGTGATCAGCACCCTCAGGAGCTCAATGTCCTGTCGGCGGAGATAAAGAACCATTAACTTCAAGAGTTGGTTCCTACTCCCCCCCCCTAAATCCCACGAAGCAGGAAGGCTGTTGCAAGCAGCCTTCCTGTACCTAACTACTCTCAGAAAACAATAAACTAGAAAAACTCCTAGGAGCTCCCCTAGCTGTGACCGGCTCCTCCGGGCACATTTTCTAAACTGGGTTTGGTAGGAGGGGCATAGAGGGAGAGGCCAGACCACACTATTAAACTCTTAAAGTGCCAGTGGCTCCCAAAGGACCCGTCTATACCCAATGGTACTAAATGGACCCCAGTATCCTCTAGGACATAAGATAAATTCCTTTAACATTAAGAAGTTAAAGTCCATGGGACTGAAACCAACCTCCCTGGGCGCAGCTGCAAGTGGAAAATCAATACCAGATTAAAAAGATGGATAGTGAGAATGGTAGAAAAGGAGCCAAGGAAATCTACAAGCATCTCAAAAATGGCTAACAAAACACTGGACTATTCTGAAGTGGCCTTCTATGAGCCCTGATCTGCATCTTATACATCTATGGAAAGAGCTGAAAAATGTAATCTAGAGAAGGCCCCCATCAAACCTGAGACAACTGGAGCAGCTCGCTCAGGAAGAGTGGGCCAAACTATTTGTTGACAGGTACAGAAAGTCTCAATGAGAGCTAAAGAAATGGCTTGACTGCCTCTAAAGATTGTGCAACAAAATATTAAGGATCCATTAAATTTTGTCCATGCCACATTAATTTATTTTATTTAAAATAATCTGTTGAATAAAAAATCAAATGCAACATCTGATTTCTATTAAATATGGAATATATAATGATGGATGAAAATCACTTTTGTCAATGTCGAGTTATTTCAGAACAAATTTGTCAACATCTGTATGCCTTCAAGAACACAAATTTTCTATTTAGCGATCATCAGTGTGTTCTCATCTGGGACATCTCTCGGTTTACTGTACAGTACACTGTGCACCAGATGCAGCCACAGAGAGCCTGAACATTCTCCACCCACTCACCCAACACCTCAGCTTAGAGGTCCAGTGTCCATATGAATGATTATTTTAATACTGTGCTGATGACAAATTGATTGTAGTGTTCACATAATTACCTCTGCCTGAATCCATTTTCAAAAGAACAGCTGGATTCATATATAAAACACAATATGGGCTGGTCTGAGGGTATGTGAGGATCTGAAGGACACTTAGGGGCATGTAGGCTGATCTAAGGGGCATGTGAGAAAGTTTGAGGGCATATGGGGGATAATAGGATTTTAATTACCTATCGATAAATCCTTTTCTCATAGTACATAACGGATACTGGGGTCACTTAGTACGATGGGGTATACATTGGGTCCAAAGGAGCCGATGCACGTTAAATTCTTCAAACAGGGTGTGCTGGCTCCTCCCCTCTATGCCCCCTCCCACAGAAAGTCTAGGTAAACTGTGCCCGAAGGAGATGGACATACTTGAGAGGAGGAAACATGACAAAACAACGAGTGGTGTGATTGACGAACCAGCACACAACATAACATAAACAAGACCAGCAACGGCTGGCAAAACAGAACAGCAACAGCTGATTCAAACAACTTTCACACAAGAACAAACTTGCAGAAAAGTTGAAGCACTGAGGCAGGAGCCCAGTATCCCTTATGGACTACGAGAAAAGGATTTACCGGTAGGTAATTAAATCCTATTTCCTCTAACATTCATAAGGGATGCTGGGGTCACTTAGTACGATGGGGATGTCCCAAAGCTCGCAGAACGGGCGGGAACGTGCTGAGACGTCTCCAGTGCCTAATGTCCAAACTGGCCCTCCTCTTTAGCCAGGGTATCACAGTTGCAGAACTTGACAAACGTGTTTGTCCCTGATCAGGTAGCTGCTCGGCATAGATGCAAAGCCGAGACTCCACGGGCAGCCGCCCAGGAGGAAACCATCGATTTCGTAGAGTGGGCCCTAATAGACTGTGGAACAGTCAAGGATGCCGAAGTAGAGGCCTGATGGAAAGTAAGTCTTAACCAACGAGCAATTGACTGCTTTGAAGCAGGCAAACCTTTTTTGTGAGCATCATACAGCACAAATAGGGAATCCGATTTTCTGACACGAGCCGTCCTCTTGACATAACTCTTCAAGGCTCGCACTACATCCAAGGAATCAGGATTAGAAGAAGCATCAGATTTGGCTTGAACCACAATTAGCTGAATTAGGTGGAACGCAGAAACCACTCTTGGCAGGAACTGCTGACGAGACCTGAGCTCTGCTCTGTCTCCATGAAAGACCAAGTATGGACTCTTGCATGACAAAGCTCCAAGTTCCGAGACTCGCTTAGTCAAGGCTAATGCCAATAGCATTACTGTAAGGTACTTGTCATTTACTGTCATCAATGGTTCAAACCAAGAAGATTGTAGAAAATCCAAAACCACGTTCAAATCCCAAGGTGCCGTGAGTGGCACAAAGGTCGGTTGTATGTGAAGAACACCTTGAAAGAAAGTCTGGACTTCAGGCAGTGTAGCCTAGTGTCTCTGAAAGAAAATGGACAAAGCCGAGATTTTGACTTTAATGGAGCCTAGCCGTAGGCCCATATCCACTCCAGCCTGTAAGAAATGCCTCAGGTTGAAATCCGCAGTAGTATACTTTCTGCCTTCATACCAGGAGACATATCTTTCCCAGATATGATGATAAGGCTTAGACGTGACCGTCTTCCTGGCTGGAATCGTGGTTGCAATAACCTTGTCCGGAATACCTTTCTTAGTTAGAATGTTCCGTTCAACCACCATGCTGTCAAACGAAGCTGCTGTAAGTACGGGTAGACGAATGGCCCTAGCTAAAGAAGAACCTCCCGCATTTTTCAGAGGCCAGGGATCTTCTACTGACATGGATAGAAGCAGGGCTGTTTCTAGCCAATTTGGCTCCCAGTGCGAGATTTAAAAATGCGCCCCCGCCCCCAATTTCACATAAGAAAAAATGCCCGCCCCCCATAGATATAAAGAGGAAAACCATGCGCCTTCGGCGCGCGCGCTCCCGGCAAGGGGGCGTGGCCTCGTTAAAATGGGCATGGCTTTAAGATGGGCGTGGCCTCACCTGATCTCATCATCACGGCCACCACAGGATGAAAAAAAAAAAAAGGCCTCATTTTACACATTACAGCAGGCACGCGACCCCATTTTACACAGTACGGCAGGCACGTGCCCCCATTTTACACATTGCGGCAGGCACGTGTCCCCATTTTACACATTGCTGCAGGAAAGTGCCCCCATTTTACACATTGCGGCAGGAAAGTGCCCCCATTTTACACATTGCGGCAGGAAAGTGCCCCCATTTTACACATTGCGGCAGGAAAGTGCCCCCATTTTACACATTGCGGCAGGCACGTGCCCCCATTTTACACATTGCGGCAGGCACGTGTCCCCATTTTACACATTGCGGCAGGAAAGTGCCCCCATTTTACACATTGCGGCAGGAAAGTGCCCCCATTTTACACAGTACGGCAGGAAAGTGTCCCCATTTTACACATTGCGGCAGGCATGTGCCCCCATTTTACACATTGCGGCAGGCACGTGTCCCCATTTTACACATTGCGGCAGGAAAGTGCCCCCCTTTTACACATTGCGGCAGGAAAGTGCCCCCATTTTACACATTGCGGCAGGAAAGTGCCCCTATTTTACACAGTACGGCAGGCAAGTGCCCCCATTTTACACATTGCGGCAGGCACGTGCCCCCATTTTACACAGTATGGCAGGCACGTGTCCCCATTTTACACATTGCGGCAGGAAAGTGCCCCTATTTTACACATTGCGGCAGGAAAGTGCCCCCATTTTACACATTGCGGCAGGAAAGTGCCCCCATTTTACACATTGCGGCAGGAAAGTGCCCCCATTTTACACATTGCGGCAGGAAAGTGCCCCCATTTTACACATTGCGGCAGGCACGTGCCCCCATTTTACACATTGCGGCAGGCACGTGTCCCCATTTTACACATTGCGGCAGGAAAGTGCCCCCATTTTACACATTGCGGCAGGAAAGTGCCCCCATTTTACACAGTACGGCAGGAAAGTGTCCCCATTTTACACATTGCGGCAGGCACGTGTCCCCATTTTACACATCACGGCAAGCAAGAGTCCCCAATTTACACATTCCGGCAGACTGCGTCCCCATTTTACATATATTACGGCAGGCAAGTGTCCCCATTTTACACATTCCGAAGACAGGTGTTCCCAATTTACACAGTACGGCAGGTGGTGGTGAGAGAGAGAGAGAGAGAGAGAGAGAGAGAGAGAGAGAGAGAGAGAGAGAGAGAGAGAGAGAGAGAGAGAGAGAGAGAGAGAGGAGAGGGGCTGACTTACATTTGAAGTGGTTCTTCCCGCTCTTGAGCCGCCTCTTCCTCGTCTGCGCGGCGCCGGCCGGCTTGGCTCCCCCTTCTCCCTCCTCCCGAGCGCCCAGCTCGGGGGGCGGGGTTTCGCGGAATGACGCGATTGCGTCGTGACGTCACAATGCAAACGCGTCATTCCGCGAAACCCCGCCCCCCGAGCTGGGCACTCGGGAGGAGAGGGGAGGGGGGATTTAGTGCTGAAGAAGTGCCGCGCGGTTGCACGGCTCGCCCGCCGCAAGAAACGGCACTGGATAGAAGGTCTTCGAGGCCAATTGAGGGCAATCAGAATTGCCTGAACTCCTTCCCTTCCAATTCTCATTAGAATCTTGGGGAGTAATGGAATTGGAGGAAACAGGTACACCAACTGGTAAGTGCATCCACCACTGCCGCTTGAGGGTCCCATGTTCTGCAACAAAGGTGGTGAAGCTTCTTGTTGAGCCGGGAAGCCATGAGATCGATCTGTGGACAATCCCACTGATCCCACTTATCTGCCGAAACACCAGCGGATGGAGACTCTACTCCCCTGGGTGTAGGTTGTGACAACTTAGGAAGTCCGCCTCCCCGTTGTCTACTCCTGGAATGAATACAGACGATATCGCCCTTGCATTCCTTTCTGCCCAGAGGAGTATCCTGGAAACCTCTCGCATGCAAGCTCTGCTCTTTGTTCCTCCATTGATGTACGCCACTGCTGTGGCATTGTCCGACTGAACTTGTATGGCCTGACCCTGAAGCAGTGGAGAGGCCTGAAGCAGAGCATTGTAGACCACCCGGAATTCTAGGATGCTTATCGGAAGAATGGCTTTGTGGCTTGACCACCTGCCCTGGAACTGCGCCCTTGGGTGACAGCTTCCCAACCCCGAAGACTCTGTGGTTAAGAGAATCCAATCCCACATCCTGAAGCTCCGACCCTCCAAGAGGTTGGAGGACTGTAACCACCACAGGAGTGAAATCATGGCCTGTGGTGAGAGACGGATGATCTGGTGTATCTGCAGAAGCGAACCTGACCATCTGTTCAGGAGATTTCGTTGGAAAGCCCTCACATGGAATCTTCCATATTGAATTGCCTCGCATGAGGCCACCATCTTTCCCAACAGGCGTATGCAAAGAAGTACTGAGACTCTGGTTTCAGTACCGCTCAAACCATCTCCTGAAGCGTCTTTGCCTTGTCCGACGGAAGAAAAGCTTTCTGAGCCACCATGTCCAGAATCATTACCAGAAACTGGAGTCTTTGAGTTGGCTCGAAGAGGGATTTCTGTAGATTGAGAACCCACCCGTGATGACACAGTAATTGTGTAGTGCGGCTAAAACTGTCCCATCAGTTGCTCTCTGGATCTTGTTTTTATCAAAAGATCATCCAGGTAGTGAACAATGGCCCTCATTCCGAGTTGTTCGCTCGCTAGCTGCTTTTAGCAGCATTGCACACGCTAAGCCGCCGCCCTCTGGGAGTGTATCTTAGCTTAGCAGAATTGCGAACGAAAGATTTGCAGAATTGCGAATAGAAATTTCTTAGCAGTTTCTGAGTAGCTCCAGACTTACTCAGCCATTGCGATCAGTTCAGTCAGTTTCGTTCCTGGTTTGACGTCACAAACAAACCAGCGTTCGCCCAGACACTCCCCCGTTTCTTCAGACACTCCCGCGTTTTTCCCAGAAACGCCAGCGTTTTTTCGCACACGCCCAGAAACACCCACTTCCTGTCAATCACAGTACGATCACCAGAACGATGAAAAATCCTTGTTATGCCGTGAGTAAAATACCTAACTTTTGTGTAAAATAACTAAGCGCATGCGCTCTGCGAACCTTGTGCATGCGCAGTAAGCGACTAATCGCAATATAGCGAAAATCGGCAACGAGCGAACAACTCGGAATGAGCCCTCATGTCCACCTCCTGGATCCGGAGCTGGAGCATCATTACCGCCCTCACTTTCGTGAAGACCCTTGGTGCCGTGGACAGGCCGAAGGGCAGTGCCTGGAACTGGTAGCGATCATACAGCAGAGCAAACCTGAGGTAAGCTTGATGAGGTGGCCATATTGGAATATGGAGGTAAGTGTCCTTTATATCCAGAGATAATAAGAACTCCCCTCCTTCCAGTCCCGAGATTACTGCTCTCAGGGATTCCATCTTGAATCTGAAAACTCGCAGATATGGGTTTAACGATTTAAGATTCAAAATGGGCCTTACTAAACCGTCCGGTTTGGTACCACGAACAGGTTGGAATAATATCCCTTTCCCTGTTGTTGTAATGGAACTGGAACAATGACCTATTACTGAACCAGCTTGTGAATGGCCTCCTGTAGCGTAACCCGAGTTTCCACTGAAACTGGTAATCCTGACTTGAAAAATCTGTGAAGTGGAGAACTTTCAAACTCCAGTTTGTAGCCCTGGGAGACCAGATCTTTTACCCAGGCATCCTGGCAGGAGCTTCTCCAAATGAGGCTGAAGAACCTTAGACGAGCTCCCAACCTGAGATCCCCCAGGGTTGAAGGGACACTGTCATGCTGAGGCCTTGGTGGAAGCAGACCTTGTGCTCTGTTCCTGTGATTCTCTGGTGGCAGGTTTACGTGCCCTACATCTGGAGCCTCATGCTGCATTTGAGGCACCTCTGGATTTTTCCTAAAACTTTGTGGTCTGAAAATACTGCAGGGAAGGGCCCAGGTAGGAGCGTCTAGCCGGTGGGGCCACAGATGGGAGGTACGTGCGGTAGCCTTCGAAATCCATGTGTCTAATTCACCTCCAAGCAGCCAATCCCACACTTTTTTTGATTCAACGTCAGCTACCCATTGACGCAGTCACAAGGCCCTGCATGCAGAAACTGCCATGGTAGTAGTTCGAGCATTAATAATACCAATGGCCTTAATCGTCTCACAAAGGACACGTGCAGAGTCCTGGATATGTTTTTCCAGGGTGTAGTATGGTATGCCGGCGGCCGGGCTCCTGGCGACTAGAATACCGGCGCCGGAATCCCTACCGCCGGCATACCGACAGCGTTGCGAGCGCAAATGAGCCCCTTGCAGGCTCGCTGCGCTCGCCATGCTGCGGGCATGGTGGCGCACTATGCTATCTATTCTCCCTCCAGGGGGGTCGTGGTCCCCCAAGAGGGAGAAAAAGTGTCGGTATGCCAGCTTTCAGGATTCCGGCGCCGGTATACTGTGCGCCGGGATCCTGACAGCCGGCAAACTGAAGACCACCCGTTTTTCCAGCGTCACCATTTCTACCAGGGTCTTGTCCCCTGCCAAGCCCTCTTGACTGTTATCTGCCCAGGTATGAAAGGCATGAGACATCCAACAGCCTGCAATAACAGGCCTCTGGGACACTCCTGCTTCCACGTAAATAGATTTCAAAGTGTTGTCTATTTGTCTATCAGCAGGTTCCTTTAAAGCAGTAGCACCAGGAACCGGTAACACTGTCTTTTTAGACAGGCGCAATAGAGGCATCTACACCAGGGAATATTACCAGACATTCCTCCCCTCTTGGGAAAATAGGAAAATGTTTTTTTTATTTTTTATTGTCACTTGGAATTTCATATCAGGATTAACCCAGGGTTGTCTGAAAAGTTTGTCCAGTTCCTTAGAATCAAGAAAAGTGACATTGGCTTTTTATCTGTGTAGAGAAAAAAGACTGCTGTATCTCCATGTCATCAACAGGAATCTGTAAAATATCACTTATAGCAAGTATAGGGGACTCCATTCCCTGTGCTGGAGAGGAATCCTCTACCTCAGTAATAGATTCAAGCTCCCCCCCCTCCACTTCTGGTACCTCCTCGTCGGATTCCGAGAGGATATCAGGTAACCCACGTTTATGTGGTACTGTTTTGGAGGGAGGGGTTACCCGTCTGTCATCTGCCTTATCCATAGTCAGATTATCCATAGTCAGATTATCCACAGACAGTTGTAACTGCTGCATTTCTTGTCTAGGAGCAGTTAACTGATTTGACATGTCAGCCATTATGGATTTTATAGAGAGCAGCCAAGCTGGTTCTTGTAAATCACCCCCTGAAGCCTCACTGTTTTGTAAAGGCTGGCTACATTGTTCACATATGAGAGAATCTGCAGGGGAAGGTGAAAATCTGCTGTGACAGAAATTACACACACCCTATTTCACCATGCTGACAGGGAAACTATAACACCCACACACACAGGTACAAGCAAGCCTGCCCAGCCTAGTATGTGTGGAGAAGATCCAGAGAGGAGGGACCAGCACACCAGCCTGAACAGACTCAGTAAGACTGTTAGGCTATTATAAGTGTCTCATATAGTGTCAGGAGCCTGTTAAAGGGTCCTACAGCGGGCTCTCCCCCTTACAACTCCCCTTTTAGGTTGCTGGAGTATACCTGGAGGAGCTTGCAATCTTGCTGCAGCGCTGTAATGCAGAGAATGGCGCCAGGAAGTCTCTGGTCCCAATTGAGATAGCTCCGCCCCCGACAATGGCGCCAGGGCTAACATGATTTTTATACTGGCAAAGTCTCCCAATGTGTGCAAAATGAGGTCCCCACACCTATTTTCACAACCAATGGCCAGTCTATGCAGGGGCTATGGAATCACTCGAAGGGGAGTCCGTATGCCCACCCCGCGATCGCACCGCACTTGGTACCGGTTGTCACTCACCACTCTGCTGACCTTCAGGCTCTGTACTGGGGGTGTGCAGGTGTGTGCACGAAAGCGCAATGCCTGCAGTACACTGACCCTTAGGACCATTGTCCTGTCAACGGGATCCGACTCAGCACCTCCAGGAGGCAGGTGTCGGTCCCCCCAGTGTCCCTTGGTGCAGGTAGGCTGTTACCCAACAGCCTACCTGAAAAAAATTAAAGTTTAAACTAAAATGAAGAAAAATCCTCTGCAGCTCCAGAGTGTGCATCCTCTCCTGAGGGCACAATTCTTCTAAACTGGCTGTGGGAGGAGGCATAGAGGGGAGGAGCCAGCACACCCTATTTGAAGAATTTAAAGTGCACAGACTCCTTTGGACCCCATCGTACCAACTGACCCCAGTATCCCTTATGGATGTTAGAGAAAAGCATTTAATAGGCATATAAAGTAATCTGATGGCATGTGGGAGGCCTGATAGCATGTGGATAGGTCTGAGGAGCATTTAAGGGGCACATGGTTAGGTCTGATGGCATGCGAAGAGTCTGAAGGGTATTACGGGCTGTGCGGGGAGGTCTGAAGGCATTATACTGTATCTGTACATATTATAGATTTAATAACCATAAATTATGATGGTAACCAAAACAAATGAAGTAGGACCCATGATGGGTCCCTGGTACTCCTAATTTATGATCACTGTGGATTTGCAGGTGCCCTCACATCTCCAGCCCTGGAGCCACCCATATTACATGCATTATATTTACCCTCATACAGAGTACCTCCCACAAATAAATTATTGCAGAACAGTGAGCAGTGGGATCACTGTTAAAAAGACAGGCCTTTTAATGACTAACCAGAGGTAATCGGCAGGATTTTATCCTTTGAAAAACAAGAATTATTGATATGTGCAACAGAACAAGTCACAGTAGACAATGGTGCTTATGCTATTTGCAGGCATGGGCACTATTCTGACACAATAGCTCTTATTTTTTTAACGCGCCAACAATGTAAGAGGTAAAATCAACCAGGTTTTGCCTTTGTATTATTGCCACTATAACAATACAGGATAACTCACCGGAATAGCACCCATCTCCATAAGTCACATGCTATTGCATAATTCCCCATATGATAATCACCCCTTGTTTGAGTGCTTTCTTCAAACTGTAGCTCTTGCAGTTGTTCTGTAAATATAAAATCAAGTATTGGGGAGAAATCAGGAGTTATGGTAGACTTACAGTCGATAACTCTGTTTCTCCGAAGTCCACAGTATTCACAGGATCTACCTTGGGTAATAGGTGGCATCTGAGGAACGGGCACCAAACAGTTAAATCTTTTGGACTCCCAGGATGTAACAGTCCAGCCCCCTATAACACCACCTCCTGGCTCAAGGAATTCAGTTGGTTCTAAAGCTCAAGGCAGGAGCAGATTTATCGAGAGGGAAGACCTATTCAGGCGAGACCATCATACACACACTTCCATACTAGGAGGAAGAGGTTAGTAAGTGCAAAAATTATCAAATCAGTGCACCAGGGTGGGTTCCCTGTGGATACTGTGGACTTCACAGAAACAGAGTTATCGACGATAAGTCTACCGTAACTCCTTATTTCTCCTTCAGGGTCCACAGTAGTTCACAGGATCTACCTTGGGGTGTCCCAAAGCAGCAAGTAAGGAAGGGGATGCGCCTGATTGGACAGGAGAATCCTTCGCCCAAATGCAGCGTCCGGAAAGGTAAAGGTATCAAAGGCATGTCTAATGCATGTGTTAATTGATGACCATGTGGCTGCCTTACAGAGTTGTTCAGCTGGTGCCCTGGTGGACTGCACACGAAGGACCTACCGAACAAGTCGAGTGGACAGAGACATTATCCGGGATAGGGAGATCAGCTTGAGAGTATGTTTCTGAGATAGTCATCTGAAGCCATCTAGCCAGTGTATGCTTATTGGCAGGCCATCCCCTCTTGTGAAATCTGTATAGAACGAAGAGTGTGTCTGTCCTTCTGATGGCACTGGTATGTTCCACGTAGATCCTTAGGGCACAAACTACGTCCAATGATGCATCTCCCGCAAAGAGATTTGGTACCTGAAAGGCCGTAACTACTATTTCTCCATTAAGGTAGAACTTAGAGACCA
The DNA here is from genome assembly GCF_028390025.1 of Pseudophryne corroboree. Classification (NCBI taxonomy): domain Eukaryota; kingdom Metazoa; phylum Chordata; class Amphibia; order Anura; family Myobatrachidae; genus Pseudophryne; species Pseudophryne corroboree. The sequence goes on from NC_086448.1 coordinate 648,188,612, forward strand.
CCTTAGGAAGATATCCAGATTTAATTCGGAGAACTGCTCTATCTGGATGGAATACCAGAAATGGGGGGGCAACATGACAGCACCCCTAAATCTGATACTCTTCTAGCTGAAGCAATTGGCAGAAGAAAAAGCACTTTAGCTGTCAACCATTTGAGATCCACATGATTCAGTGGTTCAAATGAGGCAACTGCAAGCACCCTGAGAACTAACTTTAGGTCCCAGGGAGCTGTAGGGGGAACAAAAGGAGGCTGAATATGAAGCATTCCTTGGAAAAAAGTGTGAACATCCTGTAGGTTTGCAATTTTCTTTTGGAACCATACAGTTAATGCTGAAATTTGTACCTTCAAGGTAGCTAGGTGGAGGTCTTTGTCCATTCCTGCTTGAAGGAATGCTAGAATTCTTGAAACTCTGAAAGACCTTGAATCATACCATTGAAAATATGCATGCCATACCCGGTAGTAGATATAAGCATCGTCTGAATTACCACTTGCGAGAAGCCTTTCGCTTTTAGGACAGATGTTTCAAGAGCCACACCGTCAAAGACAGTCAATCCAGGTGTTCATAGAGACAAGGACCCTGGATCAGTAGATCTGGACGTTGAGGCAGTAGGAACGGAGTATCCGTGGACAGCCTCTGCATATCTGTGTACCAATTTCTTCTGGGCAACGCCGGAGCTATTAATATCACAACGCCCCCTTCCTATTTGAATTTCCAAATCACCCTGGGCACCAGAGAGATTGGTAGAAATATGTATGCCAGACGAAAATTCCATCTCACTGATAGAGCATCGACGAAAATCGCTTCGGAATCCTTTGTTCTTGACCCGTACACGGGTATTTTGTTGTTCTGACGAGAGGTCATGAGGTCCACTTCCAGCAGTCCCCATTTGTTTACCAGAATCTGAAAGACCTCTGGGTGTAAGGGCCAGGGGTTAAAGTGAGCTGGAACGGGGTGGAACTGCGTTCCGACAGTTCCACTTGGAGACGGAACGCAGTTCCGCCTCCTCCGGCTCACCTAACCCAGCGATGTGTCCCCATCGCTGCAGGGAGATGACGGGCGCCCGCTGATTGTGTACCTGTCTACCTCTATACAGCGGCAGCCGGAGGCAGGAGCTCAGTATTGAGCTCCGCCTTCCGGCGCTGTCACTGTGTGTTATGGGAGAGACGTCATGACGTCTCTCCCATAGTGCCAAGGAGCGGGCGCCCAGAGGACTGCAGTGGTCGGACACGGAGCAGGGCTTTGTGAGTATGGTCTGTGTTTTGTCTGTTTTTTTCCTTTGTAGCGGCGCATCTACTGGGGGACATTACTACTAAGGGGCATACTACTGGGGGGCATCTACTTGAGGCAAACTACTGGGGGGTCATCTACTGGGGGCAAACTACTGGGGCACATCTACTGGGGGCATTACTACTGGGGGAAAACTACTAGGGGACATTACTACTGGGGGCCAACAACAAGGGGGCAAACTACTGGGGCAAGCTACTGGGGGCAAACTACAAGGGGGCAAGCTTCTGGGGGCAAACTACAAAGGGGCTATCTACTGGGGGCAAACTACAGGAGGGCATTACTACTGGGGGCATAACTACAGGGGCATAACTACTGGGGCATTACTGCTGGGGGCATAACTACAGGGGCTAAACTACTGGGGGCATTACTACTGGGGGCTAAACTACATGGGTCAAACTACATGAGGGCTAAACTACTGGGGGCATTACCACTGGGAAGCTAAACTAAAGGAGGGGTAAACTACTGGGGTCATAACTGCAGGGGCATTACCACTGGGGGCATAAATACTAGGGCTAAACGACTGGGGGCATTACTACAGTCAACATTACTACTGGGGGCAATACTACACAGGGGCATTACCATTAAGGGCATTACTACTGAGGGCGCTACTAATGAGGGCATTGTAAAGGGGGCACTTCATTAGAGGCATCACTCCTGGGGACATAAGGGGTACTACTATTGCGGGAATTGCATAAGGGGCACCACTACTATGGGGTCTATATAAGGGACACTACCACTGTGGGCACTGTCAGTACAGTGGACATTGCATAAGGAGCACTACCACTGTGGGCATTGTATAAGAAGCGCTACTGCGGTGGGCATTATGTGTATTACGGGGTGCTACTACTGTGGGCATTATTACTATTGTGTGACCACGCCCCTTTCTTTTTGAGACATGCCCTTTTTTTGCGGCGCGCGCAATACCTTTATTACATGGGCGCAGTGGAGACGGGGGGGTGAGTTCCACCACCTCTCTAGGACCACTTTAAGCACTGGTAAGGCCCATTCGCTTGCCTGAATGTTGTGCTGGCTGAGAAAGTCCACTTCCCAATTTAGGACTCCTGGTATGAATATTGCTGACACGGCTGGATTATGAAGTTCCGCCCACCTTAACGTGTGGCTTACCTCCTTCATTGGCTTCAACTGCGGGTGCCTCCTTGGTGATTGATGTACACTACTGCCTTGGCATTGCCCGAGCGAATCTGAATCGGCTTGCCGTGAAGAATTTCTTTTGCCTGGGTGAGTGTCATGCATATGGCCCGAAGTTCCAGAATGTTGATTGGCAGGCAACTTTCTTCCCTTGTCCAGCATCCCTGGAAAATGTACTGTTCTGTCACGGCTCCCCAACCCTGAAGACTGGCGTGTTGTCAGAACCGCCCAGTCTGAGATCCAAAAGGGTCGACCTCTGTCCAGATGGGATGACTGTAGCCACCAGGCTAATGACTGACGCACTTTCTGAGGAAGAATTATAGTCTGAGTTTTTATCATCTGATGCTGTTCGTTCCATTTGGAGAGGATAAGATGTTGAAGGGGTCTTGAATGGAATTGAGCATATTCTACCATGTCGAATATTGAGATCATTGAACCCAGAACCCGCATTGCTGCATGGATTCCTTGTCTGAATTGTGGATATTTTGTACAGAGGTAGAAAGATTCTCTGAAAACTGGTATCCAATATAGCCTCCAGATGCATCATCCTTTGTGACGGGACAAAAGAGGACTTCACCCAATTTATGAGCCAGCCGTGAGTCTGTAGGCAGGCTACTGTCACTTCAAGATGGCATTTCAGAGTTTCCTGGGACTGAGCCAGGATTAACAAATTGTTAAATTGCATAAGGGGCACCACTACTATGGGGTCTATATAAGGGACACTACCACTGTGGGCACTGTCAGTACAGTGGACATTGCATAAGGAGCACTACCACTGTGGGCATTGTATAAGAAGCGCTACTGCGGTGGGCATTATGTGTATTACGGGGTGCTACTACTGTGGGCATTATTACTATTGTGTGACCACGCCCCTTTCTTTTTGAGACATGCCCTTTTTTTGCGGCGCGCGCAATACCTTTATTACATGGGCGCCGTGGAGAAGGGGGGTGAGTTCCACCACCTCTCTAGGACCACTTTAAGCACTGGTAAGGCCCATTCACTTGCCTGAATGTTGTGCTGGCTGAGAAAGTCCACTTCCCAATTTAGGACTCCTGGTATGAATATTGCTGACACGGCTGGATTATGAAGTTCCGCCCACCTTAACGTGTGGCTTACCTCCTTCATTGGCTTCAACTGCGAGTGCCTCCTTGGTGATTGATGTACACTACTGCCTTGGCATTGCCCGAGCGAATCTGAATCGGCTTGCCGTGAAGAATTTCTTTTGCCTGGGTGAGTGTCATGCATATGGCCCGAAGTTCCAGAATGTTGATTGGCAGGCAACTTTCTTCCCTTGTCCAGCATCCCTGGAAAATGTACTGTTCTGTCACGGCTCCCCAACCCTGAAGACTGGCGTGTTGTCAGAACCGCCCAGTCTGAGATCCAAAAGGGTCGACCTCTGTCCAGATGGGATGACTGTAGCCACCAGGCTAATGACTGACGCACTTTCTGAGGAAGAATTATAGTCTGAGTTTTTATCATCTGATGCTGTTCGTTCCAATTGGAGAGGATAAGATGTTGAAGGGGTCTTGAATGGAATTGAGCATATTCTACCATGTCGAATATTGAGATCATTGAACCCAGAACCCGCATTGCTGCATGGATTCCTTGTCTGAATTGTGGATATTTTGTACAGAGGTAGAAAGATTCTCTGAAAACTGGTATCCAATATAGCCTCCAGATGCATCATCCTTTGTGACGGGACAAAAGAGGACTTTACCCAATTTATGAGCCAGCCGTGAGTCTGTAGGCAGGCTACTGTCACTTCAAGATGGCATTTCAGAGTTTCCTGGGACTGAGCCAGGATTAACAAATTGTCTAGATATGGAAAATCCTTATTCCCCGATGACGAAGGTAAACTGTCATAACAAACATAATCTTGGTAAATACCCTGGAAGCTGTAGCTAGTCCAAAGGGTAGCGCCTGAAACTGGAAATGTTGCTGGAGGATAGCAAACCTGAGATAGCACTGATGGGAAGGTGCTATAAGAACATTTAGGTAAGCATCCTGAATATCCAGGGATACCATATCCCCGGCTCCTTTGCCAGGATAATGGAACGCAAGGTTTCCATATAGAATCGAGGCACCCAAATGTTTGTTCAGATCTTTGAGATTGAGAATGGACTGGTAGAACCTACAGTATTTGGTTTCTGAACTAGAAACAGGTTGGAATAGAAACCTCATCCCCGCTGTGCTGAAGGAAACGGTACTATCATTCCTGATTGTAGCAACTTCTTAACTACATCTTGTAGGGCCCTGGCCTTCATTTCCACAAGAGACGGGGCTGGTACAGAAGAATTTTTAAGGGGGGTGGTTTCTTGAAGGAAAAAGCATAACTGTGAGACACCACTTCTTGCACCCAGGTATCTGTGGTGGACTGCTGCCGAACCTGTGCAAATAGAGGAAGTCGGCCTCCAACCCTGGGGTCCCCCAGGTGGAGGCCCGCGCCATCAGGCCGACGACTTATCTTCTGGTTTAGAAGCCGGGCGTCTGGTTGACCAAGCCTGTTTGGTCTTAGTCTTACCAGATATATCTGATTGAGACTGTTTGCTGTAAACCCTTCCCTTTCCCTTGGGTCCGAAAAGCCAGAAATCTGGGTTTAGCTTTATATGTTGAAGAAAACTTAATTTTTTTGGAGTCTGCTTCAGACACAAGAATGTTGTCTACTTCTGTACCAAACAGAATATTTCCAACAAAAGGCAAAGATTCCAGAACCTTTTTGGATTCCGAGACAGCCTTGAATGAACGTAACCAAACAGCTCTGCAAACTCTTACTGAGGAAGCTGATGCCTGAGAAGCTACTATACCCATATCTAGAACCCCATTCCTTAGGAATCTTACATTTCTTACTGGGTGTAACCCATGCCTCTTGCATTATTTCCTTCAGCTAATCTGATTTTAGAAATTGTGCCTCAACAGTTTTTGGACGTTTAAACACAGGAGCCTTAGATTTTAATACAGGCTCTACTGCCTCCTCTCAAGACAAAATGGCTTTTACTGCATGAATTAACTCAGGAATATCTACTGAGGGGTTCCGGTATGAAAGATAGATAGTGTCTAGTTAGACAGTCAATAGATAGACACCATATGTTAGATGGACATTAGGTCGACAGGGTCAAGAGGTCGACATGGAAAAGGTCGACAAGTCAAAAGGTCGACATGAAAATGGTCGACATGAAAAAGGTAGACACCATGTTTTTTGCATTTTTGTGGTTTGTGTGGATAGTTTTGTCATCTGGGACCCCCAATTGTAGAAAGGCATACCCTCGCGGGGCTCGCTTTGCTCGCCACGCTTCGGGCACGGTGGCTCGCTGCGCTCGCCACAAGGTTTATAACCAGCTCTATGCTGACATGGATAGAGAAAGTATGAAATAATCCAAAAACATGTTACATTTAAAAAAAAACATTTGTCTATCTTTTTTGTCGAAAATTTTCATGTCGACCTTTTGACCTGTCGACCTTTTCCATGTCGACCTTTTGACCCTGTCGACCTAATGTCTGTCTAATATATGGTGTCTATCTATTGACTGTCTAACTAGACACTGTCTATCTATCAAACGGATAGGCTACTGAGGTAATATGCTCCTTATCTCTAGATGCAGATTCAGAATGAGAGGATCCAGCTTCATCATCTGAAGTGTCCTCTGATTCTGAAAAATGTGTAGATTGTGAAGATGTTGCTCCATATCTATCTGATTTCAAATAATGGGCCTGTCAGCTTGTTTTTGCTGAAAAGCAGCTGAGGTCTGAACTAAATCCTGAACTGGATGTGGTATAATCCAAAGGAAATGTTGCATGCAAGGGTTAAATGAGTACCCCATACCTGGTAAGGTAGCTGGCGCCATTTGCTCAGCTAAATTGGATAACGTTTGTACAAAAGATGCCCAAAGAGGTTCCTGTGATTGAACAGGTGCCTGGCTTGAAGCCAGTTTATTAAGAAGGCTTTTATGGAAATCATAACAATTTGCTCATAACCCATCTTGTAACTGCTCCTGAGAAGTTAACCCAGCTTTGCAGGACAAACATAATACTAATGTAGGTGCCTCTTCACCCTTGACTTACTTGGACATAGCAACAATTTTATCACTCCGTGTATAACTACGCATCAATGTGACAGCCCTAACTTTATATGATTTTTAAAGTGAAGTACGATCAGATCCTACCCTGCATTGCACCAGCATTGAGGATCTAAATCAATAGAAAGCAAAACAACTAGAGACAAAGTTAATAGTCAGCAGTCACATTAGCAATCAGTAACATAAAATGCATTAGTATACATTTGCAAAATTGGCACATTTGCAACTACACAATACATATAAGTAGGTAGCAAAAACATTACTGCATTACCTTATCCAGGGGCAGCGTATTAAGATGCAGAGCAAATAATACAGCAGTAAATGTTCACAAAGCTCATTTGCATCAAGCACTTATTCAACTACTCAATACCGCCAAGGTAGGTAGGAACTCAGTGCTGTATCACCTGCCTCGGGAGAGCGGGATACAGGGAGACTTAATCCCCGGTTCCGTATTCGACCATGCCACTAAAAGATGGCTGAGAGAACAGGACGCACTAGTGAACACAGCCGCACAGGAACTCTGACAGCACTGTAAAGTTTAAGCATCTCAGACGGAAGCGGAAATATCAGTTCATGGGAAATTCGGAGGAAAGGGACGACTAGGGGAGCGTGTTACTCCACCACTGCTGACATCAATTCCAGGGATTGTGGCCTCTACTAATCCCCAGAACCTATTATCCCTGAGGCCTAGCGCTGGTGAAGCCGAGGTGGCAGCATCATCATCGACTGTCTGGTAGTCTCCACCCGAGACAGTAAGGCAGCAGTTATACGAGTCTTAAACTGCTAGTCAGGAAAAAAAAAAAGACGCCTTACCTTCTCTCTGTTCTCTGGCAGCATCCTGGGATCATCAGTATGGACTTGTTAGTACATCCAGCTGGCGCCTGCCAAAACAGCAGTGTTTACACAGAGGTAACCATTGTCGCTCCTGGCGGAGAGTTGTTGGAGCGACTTTCTTTTATGCATTTAAGATGCATAGTAAACAAACAAAATGTTTACATCTCATTTTGCGCTTTCCAATGTCCTCAAATTCTTCACAATAAATGGATGTGATCCTCAGTAGATCGTTGTATATATGTAAAAAAAAAATATACAAAAAATAACAATGTGTAAGAATGTGATAGAGGCCCTCATTCCGAGATGATCGCAGATGTGCTAAATTTAGCACAGCTACGATCATTCACACTGACATGACCCGCCCAGCACAGGGCTAGTCCACCCCACGTCAGTTCCGTCCCCCCCCCCTCAGAAGTGCAAAGGCATCGCACATCGGCAATGCCTTTGCACTTCAAGAGTAGCTCCCGACCAGTGCAGCTTTAGCGTGCTGGTCGGGAGCTACTTGTCACCGCTGTTCCGCCCCCTCCCGCCCAGAGGCAGAGGCGATCGCAGCGCAGCTACGGCCTTCTGGCATGCGCCGGTGCACAGCGTCCGCAGCGATAAAAAGCAGCGAGCGAACGGGTCAGAATGACCCCCAGAATCCCAATATGTGCAGGAAACAGGAAGGTGATGTGTCCTCTCCCAGCATGCATAAAGAGGATCCCTCAGCAAGCGTTCCACACCCCAGGTGTCCAGATGGTATTAAATATATGCTCACATGTATGCTTACATGAATAGCGCGGAGAATTGCACGTAAAGGTTTCTTTCACGCCCCCTTATCGTATCAAAGCAACCATAAGTTCCTCACAATGCGTCTCAAAATAAATGAAGAGAAACGTGTGTGTGGTTTCCGTTTTTTATTTATAATTAAAAAGTAAAGAATAAAAAGAAAAATTGTCCCTACCATAGCAACATGTGTGGATGGATGGTACCCGGGTAGTCCGACACAATGTTGACAGGAAATGGACAGCGTGAGCACTCTATACAACGCGTTTCGACGGACTAGGGCGTCTTTATCAAGTAGAATGCTGCAGTTAAAAACTTGGTGTTTTCCACTGCGGGTATCGGGCATGTAGTGTAACTTCCATGCTACCGACACATAGTAAGACTGCTCCAAAAGAAAAAAAAAAATAGGATTTTAATTACCTACCGGTAAATCCTTTTCTCGTAGTCCGTAGAGGATGCTGGTGTCCACATTAGTACCATGGGGTATAGACAGGTCCACTAGGAGCCACTGGCACTTTAAGAGTTTGAGAGTGTGGGCTGGCTCCTCCCTCTATGCCCTTCCTACCAGACTCAGTCTAGAAACTGTGCCGAGGAGACTGACAACTTCGATAGAAGGATTTTACACAGATAGTGGCGAGATTCACACCAGCTCACACACAAGGCAAACCAAGCTAACTTACTTGAAACATCAGCAACGGCTGAACAATATTACTTAACCAAGTAACAAAACAGTACTAAACCAAGAAGTACCGAACAAAGTAACCACTGCAGGATCACGAAGCACTGGGCGGGCGCCCAGCATCCTCTACGGACTACGAGAAAAGGATTTACCGGTAGGTAATTAAAATCATATTTTCTCTTACGTCCTAGAGGATGCTGGGGTCCACATTAGTACCATGGGGATGTACCAAAGCTCCCAGAATGGGAGGGAGAGCGCGGAGGCTCCTGCAGAACTGATTGACCAAACTTCAGGTCCTCAGTGGCCAAGGTATCGAACTTGTAGAACTTTGCAAACGTGTTCGACCCCGACCAAGTAGCCACTCGGCAAAGCTGTAAAGCCGAGACACCCTGGGCAGCCGTCCAGGAAGAACCCACCTTACGAGTAGAGTGAGCCTTAACAGACATAGGATACAGCAATCCTGCCGCAGAATACGCATTGTGGATAGTGAACCTGATCCAGCGAGAGATCGTCTGCTTAGAAGCAGGACACCCAAGTTTTTTGGGATCATACAGGACAAACAGGGAGTCCGATTTTATGTGACGAGTAGTTCTCTTCACATAGATTTTCAGAGCCCTTACAACATCCAAGGACTTTGATGAAATTGAGGAGTCAGTAGCAACTGGCACCACAATAGGTTGGTTGATATGAAATGCCGACACAACCTTCGGAAGGAACTGCTGACGTGTCCGGAGCTCAGCTCTATCTTCATGGAAGATCAAGTAGGGGCTCTTACAAGACAAAGCCCCCAGCTCCGACACGCGTCTAGCAGAAGCTAAGGCCAACAAAGTGACAGCCTTCCATGTGAGAAACTTGACCTCAACCTCCTGTAGAGGCTCGAACCAATCCGATTGGAGAAACTGCAGCACCACGTTAAGATCCCATGGTGCCGTAGGCGGCACAAAGGGAGGCTGGATGTGCAGAACCCCTTTCAAAAAAGTCTGAAACTCTGGGAGGGAAGCCAACTGTTTCTGGAAGAAAATGGATAGGGCCGAAATCTGGACCTTTACGGATCCCAACCTCAGGCCCATATCCACACCTGCTTGCAGGAAGAGGAGAAACCGTCCCAGTTGAAACTCCACCGTAGGCAACTTCTTGGACTCACACCAAGCTACATATTTTTTCCAAATACGATGGTAATGTTTATACGTTACTCCTATCCTAGCCATTATCAGGGTAGGAATAACCTTGTTCGGAATGCCTTCCTTGCTAATATCTGGCGTTCAACCTCCATGCCGTCAAACATAGCCGCAGTAAGTCTTGATAAGTGAATGGCCCCTGCTGCAGCAGGTCCTCCCGAAGAGGAAGAGGCCTCGGCTCCTTTAGCAGTAGATCCAGAAGGTCCGCGTACAAAGCCCTTCTTGGCCAGTCCGGAGCAGTGCGGATTGCCTGAACTCTTGTTCTCCTTATGAGTTTTAGAACTCTTGGAATGAGTGGAAGTGGAGGAAACACAAACACCGACTGGAACACCCACAGAGTCACTAGGGCGTCCACCGCCACGGCTTGTGGGTCCCTCGACCTGGAACAATACTGCCGAAGCTTCTTGTTGAGACGAGAGGCCAACATGTCTATTTGAGATACACCTCAAAGATCTGTCACCTCCGTGAACACCTCCGGATGGAGTCCCCACTCTCCTGGATGGAGATCGTGTCTGCTGAGGAAGTCCGCTTACCAGTTGTCTACTCCCGGAATGAAGATTGCCGACAGCGCCAATGCGTGTTTTTCTGCCCAGAGGATGATTCTCGTTACCTCTGACATTGCAGCTCTGCTCTTCGTTCCACCCCGTCAGTTTATGTAAGCTACTGTCGTTACATTGTCCGACTGCACTTGAATGGCTCAATCTCGCAGGAGATGGGCCGCTTGGAGAAGACCATTGTAGATAGCTTAGTTCCCAAATGTTTATTGGTAGGCTGGATTCCAGGCTTGACCACCTTCCTTGGAAGGTTTCTCCCTGAGTGACTGCGCCCCAGTCTCGGAGACTTGCATCCATGGTTAGAAGGATTCAGTCCTGAATACCGAACCTGTGGCCCTCCAGAAGGTGAGGTAGTTGTAGCAACCAGAGGAGTGAAATCCTGGCTTTTGTCGACAGACGTATTCTCTGGTGCATGTGTAGATGAGATCCCAACCACTTGTCCAGGAGATCCAGTTGGAAGGGCCAAGCGTGAAACCTTCTGTACTGTAGAGCTTCATAAGAAACCACCATCTTCCCCAGAAGGCGAATGCACTGATGAACCGAAACCCGGGCTGGCTTCAGGACATCCCGGACCATTGTTTGTATCACCAACGCTTTTTCCCCCCGGAAGACACACCCTCTGCACTTCTGTGTTGAGGATCATTCCCAGAAAAGACAACCTCCTGGTCGGCTCCAAATGTGATTTTGGAAAATTCAGGACCCAACCATGTTCCCTGAGCAGATGAGTCATGAGAACAATGGACTGCAACAACCTCTCCCTGGATGATACCTTTATCAGCAGATCGTCCAGCTATGGGATCATGTTCACCCCATTTGCGGAGAACCATCATCTCTACCATCACCTTGGTGAACACCCTCGGTGCTGTGGAGAGGCCGAATGGTAGTGCCTGGAATTGATAGTGACTGTCCAACAGTGCAAATCTGAGATAAGCCTGGTGAGGGGGCTAAATCGGAACGTGGAGGTACGCATCCTTGATATCCAGGGATACCAGAAACTCTCCCTCCTTCAGACATGAAATCACTGCTCTGAGAGACACCATTTTGAATTTGAACACCCCCAGGTAAGAGTTCAACGATTTCAAGTTCAAAATTGGTCTGACCGAACCATCCGGTTTCGGTACCACGAAAAAGTCTGGATAATAACCCTTGTTTTGCATATGAGGTGGAACTGGGACACTGACCTGTGATTTTTACCAATTTTAGGATAGCTTCCTGTAGGATAGCCCTGTCTGTCAGCAAAGCTGGCAAGCCTGAGTTGAAGAATCGGTGGGGCGGGAGTTCTTGAAACTCCAGTCTGTACCCCTGGGGCACAATATCCTGTACCCAGGGATCTAGGCCGGATGACACCCAGACGTGGCTGAAACATCTGAGTCTCGCACCCACCAGCCCGTCCTCTGGGCTTTGTGGTCCACCGTCATGCTGAGGATTTTGAGGAACCAGAAGCAGGCCTCTGGTCCTGGGAGCCTGCGGGTGCAGGCTTTTTGGATTTTGCCCAACCACCTGTAAAGAAAGTGGTAGAAGGCTTTGGCTTTTATGTCTTAGCGGTCCAAAAGGACTACTGCACAGCTCAAGAAAACGGTTTCTTCGTAGGAGTAGCAGCAGAGGGAAGGAAAGGTGACTTACCCGTGGTTGCCGTGGAAATCCATGCATTCAACGCTTCCCCAAATAGAGCCTGACCTGTGTAGGGTAGGTTCTCCACACTTCTTCTGGATTCCGCGTCTGCAGATCATTGGCATAGCCAGAGTCCGCTGCGAGCTGATACAGAGATGGAGGATATCCGTGCAGTCAGCGTAACCAGGTCTTTCATGGATTCCACCATGAACCCCGCAGAATCCTATATGTTACGTAAAAACAATTCAATGTCACTACTATCCATTGCATCCAAATCCTCTAGTAATGTGCCACCACTTTACTATGGCTTTAGAAATCCATGCACAGGCAATAGTGGGCCTTAAGGCCACTCTTGAACCAGGGACAGGTAAAACCACCTTTTTAGACAGTCTGGAGACAGATGCGTCAACAATTGATGGGTTTTCCCATTTTTTCCTATCTTCCTCAGGGAAGGTTAAAGCAACCAGAACTCACTTTGGAATCTGGAATTTTTTCTCCGGGGTTTCCCCAGGATTTTTCAAATATAGCACTTAATTCTTTAGACGTGGGAAAGGTTAGCAGGGCTTTATTATCAGTGAAGTAAGCCTCCTCAAGTGTAGTCTCATTAATGTTTAACACATCTTTAATGGCCTCATCATGAGCTGCACCCCCCTTTGCAAGGGATGCCGCCCTTCTCAGCACGTCTCCATCACCATCTGAAGTATCAGAATCGGTATCCGTGTCATCTTGCATAATTTGGGCAAGTGCACGTTTCTGTGGGAACATGCTAGGGGATTTTGCAGGAATATGGACAGAGCCTGACCAAACTGCCATAGACTTCTTCAACACCTGAGTTTCAGTCTCAGTATTAGCTTCAACAATAGGGATCTGAGACAAAGCATTACAATCCTATGTACATGGAATGGATCCCTCCTGAGAGGAAACATCTTCTGCAGCATATGACAGAGTCCCTAGACATGGCTATGTGAGATAGTAAACACCCACACACAAGGAAATGTCAGACACAGTTTCCCCCAAAGTATGCCACAGAGAGACACAGAGATTGGAGTCAACCCACACACAGCGCTTTTTAAGGTAGAACTAATGAGACTACCATCGCTGTCTGTGTACCTTAATAGACTACACAGACTTCACACAGCCTCTCCCTCCCTTCTACAACCCCCTGGTACCGTACAAGATAGCTGGAGTTGACTTGGAGGGACAGCTCTCCCTGTAAGCGCTTCTGCAGGCAGGAAGATGGCGCTGAACGCTGCTGGGTCAGCTCTGAGAAGCTCCGCCCCCTTTTATGGCACTGCTTCCCGCTCTCCTGTAGTTTATACTGGCCTGAGGAATTGTGCTGGCAGCGATCCTGGGACCCTGACAGGCTTGTTGGACAGTGTAGGGTGTAGGCGCTGGCTCAGGGCGCCCTTCACAGCGCCGCACCATGTACCGCTGAGCCCCGGAGCACAGTTAGTACTGCGCTCCCTACCCTGTTGCCGCCATCTTCACACCGGCTCCCCGCTTGCCAGGGGGGCCGGTGACTAACTCGCCACTGAAGTCTTCTGGCTCTGTAAGTGGGTGGCGGCATGTTGCTGGGGTGAGTGATCCCCTGTGGCGGCAAACGTTCGATCCCCTCAGCTCAGTGTCCTGTCAGCGGAGATAGTGGCTCAGACACCACAGGGCGGACACTACTCCCCCCTTAGTCCCTCGAAGCAGGGAGGCTGTTGCCAGCAGCCTCCCTGTGCCTAAACTGGAAAAAAAAAAAAAAACAACCTAAAAGAACTCCTATGGAGCTCCCCTAGCTGTGACCGGCTCCTCTGGGCACATTTTCTAAACGGAGTCTGGTAGGAGGGCCATAGAGGGAGGAGCCAGCCCACACTCTCAAACTCTTAAAGTGCCAGTGGCTCCTAGTGGATCCACCTATACCCCATGGTATCCTCTAGGACGTAAGAGAAAGACTATATAAAATAAAACTTGTGACTGCAAAAAGGACAGCCACACTGTTTTCAGAATGGTCTGGCTCCTGCCGCACCAAAAAAAAAAAACTGTATTCCCTGAGCCAGGAGGCGGAGTTATAGGGGGCTGGACCATTGCATCCTGGGAGTCCAAAAGCTTTAACCGTTTGGTGCCATTCCTCAGATCCACCTATTACCCAAGGTAGATCCTGTGGACTACTGTGAACCCTGAAGGAGAAATATGTTATGGTAAGAACTTACTGTTGATAACGGTATTTCTCCTAAATCCACAGGATAACATTGGGATATGATGAAGCGACAGCGGATTTGCACCAATCGGTCAAAGCTTTTTCGGCCTCCCAGCATGCAACGGGCCCGTCCATATATCCCCGCCTCCTGGCTCAGGCAAATCGGTTGTATTCTCAAAGCTCAAGGCAGGAGCATAACAGATAGCTCTAATCAGGCGAGAAGAACACACATGCACACCCTTCCGTACAAGAAGGAAGATCCTCAAATCAGGTGGGATCCCTGTGGACTTAGGAGAAACACCGTTATCAACGGTAAGTTCTTACCATACCGTATATTTCTCCGGCAGGGTCCACAGGTTATCCACAGGATAACATTGGGATTTGACAAAGCAATTTAGTGGTGGGGACACTCCTGATTGGACAGGAGAATCCTTCGCCCGAATTCAGCGACATGAGAGGCAAAGTTATCCATGGCATAATGTCTAATGAATGTGTTAATGGAAGGCCATGTGGCTGCATTACATATCTGTTGTGCTGCCCATGATGGACCTGCCTTACAAGTAGAGTGAACAGAGAAATTAGCTGGAACAGGAAGATCAGCTTGAGAATATGCTTCTGAACTCTTCATCCGAAGCCACCTTGCCAGTGTCTGCTTATCCGCAGGCCATCCTCTCTTGTGAAATTCATAGATAAATGAAGAGAGTATCTGTCTTTCTTTTGGCACTGGTATGATCCACGTCACGGACTACGTCCAACGATGCATCTCCTGCAGTAAAGTCCGGCCCTTAAGACCGAGACTACAATTTCTTTGTTAAGATGGAATTTAGAAACCACCTTAGGAAGATACCCAGACTTGGTTCAAAGAACTGCTCTATCTGAATAAATAATTCAGAAATGGAGGATGACATAACAATGCCCCTAAATCTGAAATTCTTCTACCTGAAGCAAGGTCAGTAGAAAAAGAACTTTAGCTGTCAACCATCTAAGAGCCAATCTTTCAAGTGGTTCAATTAGGACAGCCTAAAGGGCCTTTAGGACTAACTTAAATCCCAAGGCACTGTAGGAAGAACAAAAGGAGGTTTTTAATGTGTTGCATTCCTTGGAAAAAAATGCGCACATCCTGTAGGTTAACAATTTTCTTTTGGAACCATACAGTCAATGCTGACACTTGTACTCTCAAGGAAGTCATCATAACCTTTATGCATTCATACCTGATAGAATGCTAAGAGTCTGGAAATTCTGAAAAAACAAGAGTCAAATATTCGATCCCTACACCATTGAATATAGTCTTGACATATATGGTGATAAATGCGAACTAAGGAATTTTCCTTGCTCTAAGCATATTTAGAATTACCTGTTGTGAGAGTCCTCTTGCCTTCAGGATGGAAGTCTCGAGAGTTAAAAATAGTCCATCCGGGTGTTTGTGATAACCATGACCCTGAGACTGTAGATCTGGCCGTTGAAGTATGAATGGAGCATCCACTGACCTCCTCTGTACATCTGTGTATCAATGTCTTCTGGACCACGCTGGAGCCGTTAGTATCACAGCACCCTTACCTTGTCTTGCCTTTCGTATAACCAGGTGATTGGTGGAAACACATGAACCAGACGAAAGTTGACAAGTCCTCCAGAAGATCACTGTGGGATTTGTTCTTGACGTGTATGCGAAACCTTTGTTGTTCTGACCGGACGTCATGAGATGTATCTCCGGCAACCCCCATTATCTATCAGAGTTTTTCAGACCAAGGGTTATAAGTCCATACGTTTACATGAATGACGAGTTGACTGAGAAAATCTGCTACCCAGTTTAAGACTGCCGGAATGATTACTGCGGACAAGGCTGGATAACGAAGTTCTGTCCTCCTTAAAGTGTGACTTACCTTCTTCATATGTTTTGGCTGCGAGATCCTCCCTGATGGTTAAGGTACGCCACTGTCATTGCATGTCCAAACAGATTCGATCTGGATTCATCAAAAGGATATTCTTTGCCTGAATAAATGCAATATACATGGCTCGAGATTCCAATCTATTTATTAGCAGGCAACATTTCTTCCTTGGTACACTGCCACGGAAGCAACTCTTTCCTGACACTTCACCCCAGGCCCACAGGCTGGCATCCATTGTCAGAGTTGCCATCTGGTATACAAAGAAGCCTTCCTTTGTCCAGGATAGGATGTCCAATAACCATCAAGCTATTGATCTCCTAACTTCCAGAGGAAGACCATAATCTGCGCTTTTATTGTCTGATGAAAACCTTTCTACCAGGAAATGATCAGACATTGCAGATGTATCTAATGGAACTAAGTATATTCCATCATGTCCATTGTCTACACCATCAAACCCATCACACGCACTACTGCGTAAATGAATTCCGTTTGACTGTGTAGCAACTCCTGAATCCTTACATGAATTTTGGATATATTGTTCAGAGGTAGATTACTCTCCGAGTACCCAATTCCAACACAACCCCCAATTGAGTCCTCCGATGTGACGGAACCAGAACGACCTTGCCCAGTTTATGAGCCAACCATATCTCTGTAACCAGCTGTGGTCTGTTATAGATAACAGTGGACAATTCCTGAGACTGTGCCAGGATTATTAGTCGTCGCGGTATGGATTTTTATAAAATACTTATCTCCTGCTAACAGAGATAAAATGCCATCACTACCCTATTTTGGTGAATACTCTGGGATCTGTGGTCAGTCCAACTGGTTGGGCCTGAAATCGCGGCTGGAGGATAGCAACCTAACATAGCACTGATAGAACAGTGCTATATGAACATGTGGCTAGGCATACTGACTATTCCGGATAGCCCTAAATCCTCCTGCTCCATGGCAGAAACACTGGAACGTAAAGTCTCCATATGAAACCTGAGGCACCCAAAGTACTTGTTCAGTGCTTTGGAATTGAATATGGGCCGGTATGACCCATTTAGCTTCTGACTAGAAACATGTTGGAATCAAACCTTCTCCTCATTGTGCAGAAGGAACTGAATTATCACTGCTGCTTGCAAAGCTCTAGTCTTCGTTCCCACAGAAGACTGTTTGGTAAATATTTTGAAATTAGGGTGTTTCCTGGAACCACCTTCAGCACTTGGTATTACCAGGTGGTTTATCATCCAAGTAATAACCAGGACCAACACTGCTTAGCTTTCAAGATCAGATAAAATTGGACATGTCCAGTGTGGTGTGGCTGTAGATCATAAGCGCGATACCGCTTTTTGCACCCAGGCATCTGTAGTAGACTGTTGCCAGCTCTGTGCAAACTGAAGAAGTCAGCCTCCCACAGTGGGTCCTCCCAGGTGGAGGCCCGCACCATCAGGCTGACAGCTTAACTTCAGATTTGAAAACCGGTATTCTGGTAGTCCATTACCTTTTAGTCTTACTAGACTTGTTGGATTGGGACTGTTTGTATTTACCCTTTCCTTTTCCCTGATTCCGAAAGGACCGGAAAGCTGGAAACTAGGCTTGAATTTGTGTGTGAAAGTAACCTTCACTTTCTTGGAGTCTGCTACTGACTACAAAATACTGTTAATGCTTTACCAAAAAGAATATCTCCAGTAAACAAGATAAGACTCCAGAAACTTCCTGGATTCTGATTCAGCTTACCATGTACATATACCCATATCCAGGTCCGCTTACCGCTGCTTGTTTGCTATGCATATGGAATTTTTGTTTTCTAGATGCCATTGAAAGATCCACTTTCAATGCATCCGCTCAGGCTGTGCCTAAGTGGCTGAAGCCAAAGCTGGTCTAATGATTGTCCAAGACAAAAAGAAAAAATGGTCTTTAGAAAACCATCGAGTCTCCTATCCAAGACATCAATATGTATGTAGAAAACAAAATTAATGTAGCTTTCCGCAGCAATCTAAGATCTGCGAATCTACTTAGGGAGCCACCCTTAATAGTCCCCAGCTGGACGAGTATAATTGGAATTTCATTACCTGGAATTCTCTTTCTACTGGGCGAAACAACATAATTTCCATCAGTTGTTTTGGGACGTTTAAACACAGCTGCCTTGGTTTCAAACAGGCTCTGCTGCTTCTGAGGATAGAATGGCTTACTCACTATTTAGCTCAGATATACACTGAGCTGAGACCTTCCAAAGTGCAATGAGTCCTCAGCTAAACATGTGTAGATTGTGAAGATGTTGTATTATGTCTATGCGATTTACTTACCACCGGCCTTTAACCACTTGCCTGGCATGGTCGCATCAGATGCGACCATTCCTGCAAGTGCTCTATCTGACCTGGTCACACAAGATGCGACCAGTCAGATAGAGTGTGTTAGCAGCAGCAGGGAAGGGAAACTTCCCTGCACCGGGGGGAGGGGCGACTAGGAGAGCGTCTGACTCCCCACTACAGACATCAACCCTATGGATCGCGGCCTCATACTATTCCTGGAGCCTATGATACCTAAGGCCTAGCGCTGGGGTACCCGAGGTGGCAGCCATGTCAGCGACTGTTTGGTAGTCTTCTCCCAAAACAGTGCGGCTGTGTCCATATTACCCTTCTAAGTGGAACCGATGACTTACCTTCTCCCCTTCCTCCGGCCACAGCATGGCAACGTCTGCTGGACCTGCTAGTATATCCGACACAGACGCCTGCCGAAACAGAACTGTACTCGTGGGTAAGTATTGTCGTGACCAGGCGGAGAGTTGTTGGAGCGACTCTTTCTAAGGTACGTATAAGACGCTTTCTAGAAAGATCACTCAAGAAAAAAATAGTAAGACTATAAAAATAAAATAAGAAAGCTTAGGGCTGCTAAAAACCAGCAGCCCTCCGACCATGGTCCGGCTCCTGCCGCACCAAACAAAAAACTGATTTGCCTGAGCCAGGAGGCGGGGATATATGGACGGGCCCGTTGCATGCTGGGAGGCCGGAAAAGCTTTGACCGATTGGTGCAAATCCGCTGTGGCTTCATCATATCCCAATGTTATCCTGTGGATAACCTGTGGACCCCGCCGGAGAAAGTAACTTATTTAAAAGAACAGTCACAAGGGAGGGTAGTCAGTTGTTTTTTAGGCACCCTGCTAATAGCTGCGTGCGTCCATTATTAACGCCAGCCTCCACCTGAGATGTACTCCTTGGTTAGATAACAATCTTTTGAGGAACACTAGTCGCTGAAAAAACAAAGACAACAATTATGGTAGGATTCCCAGGTACAGATCTTCATGTGGATTCAGAATGTGAATCCCCAATAAACAGGTATGATTTCCTGAAAGATTCCATTGCAAAACTATTAACAGAGAGCATTACCTGGAACACTAGAACTATTTATAACGCCAGCACGGTGAGCAGGTCACCTAACGCATGTTCTATTCAAAGAGCTTTTGAACTCAAAACTTTTTAGGCATTTTCTAAATACAAATATACCTCTCAAGATAAAGAAGCTTTATTACATATTCTCCCAATAACACCATGTCCCAGTAGTCTTGGTTGACATAGATCATCACTGTACTCATAAAATGTAATATTCTCTGCTTTCTGGGTGGTCCAGAATTTTTTTTATGACTGTAGGCATCAGACTTTGTTAGGGTTTCCTGATTTATGTATTAAATAGGTCACAAAGCCTGGAAGGCACTTTCCACACTAGGAAACAAACAGTCTTATTGATAAATCACAGCAGGAACAGCTTTACCATCCCTGCATGTGTAATACTGGTTTTCATACAAGCTCCAGTGCCTCTATCTCCCCAGTACAGTACCCTTGGCCTAATATAAGCACATGTTGATGTTTGACAACCAGACCTGTTGAAACAGTATTCATGCGGCTCATGAAGCAGGAGCATATGTTTCACATCCACTATAGGGCCTAACTCAGACCTGATCACAGCAGCAAAATTGTTAGCTAATGGGCAAAACCATGTGCACTGCAGGGGGGGGGGGGGGGGGCAGATATAACATGCTGAGAGAGTTAGTTTTGGGTGGGGTGTATTCAAACCGAAATCTAAATTGCCGTGTAAAAATAAAGCAGACAGTATTTACCCTGCGCAGAAACAATAAAACCCACCCAAATATGACTCTTCTGCACATGTTATATCTGCAGTGTACATGGTTTTGCCCATTAGATAAGAAATTTGCTGCTGCGATCAGGTGTGAATTAGGCCCATAGTGTGGTGATAACCTAAGTTACAGAGGGTAATTAAAAAGATGGGCTGGGTAACATGACATTGCTGCATATGGGACTGGTAGTGGCACATGGAAAACTAACAGTAAACCGCCAAGTACACACACATCAAGTATTTTTATAAAAACAATTCAAATTCATTTAAGCAAATTATAATAAATTAAGACAAAAATTGTAAAAACATTACATTTGTTTACTCAGACTTGATAAAACTTTTAATGTACATTATTTTAGATTGTTAACATAAGTAACCAACAAGTAGTATATTATGACCCTCAATACAGCCTATTATATGCAATAAAACGCTTTAAAACAGCAAATATGGTGTATGTTTTATTCTATTTACAATACATTTGTTATAAATATAATACATCATTTATTGAAAAGCATACTTTTAATCATATAGAGGAGATCAACTGAACGGTTAAAGTTATATAGTAAAGTGAATAACTAAACGTGAATGACAATGGTATGGTTGGGGAAATTAGTGCATTCAGTATTGAAATGAATCAAACTGTTAACAAAATACGATGCAAAATATCCATTAGAGTTAGCTTCTGTTTACACACAATAAGTGTAAGTAAATTGTAAAACACTCCCAAACAATTCTAGCTATGTCTGGAAAGAAACCTTGGAAAACCAAAATGACAATGCCTCACATGAATGTGTTTAAAGATAATAGTTATATTTAATTCAAAGAGCTTCTGAACATCTGAAACCAAATCGATTTGATTTAGTATGAGGAATCGTTTTTTCCTTGGTAAAATTAAAATGAATTGACTGTACAGAGCAGGTAGGTAATCTGTCTGTTCCAAGTTGCATAAAGGAATATGAAGTTGGCAGTCTAAATGTTTACTACTGGATCCTATGGAATCTCTTGCGCATTAGACATTGGAGGAAGAACGTGTTAAATGCTCCCAACATCCCAAAACATTGGATATTTGATAATTAAACACATGTATTTGATCCATATGCCGTAGGATAAGAAGTAAGCAGTCAAATGCTATTTATGACTATCAGTGCTGGCATGGAGTTCTGCTGATTGGTTTCGAACAGAGTGACTTGGTTAGCCAGCTTGGCAAACACTCTTGGAGTCCCCAGGTTGTAGATTCCGGTGTGGACAAAACAAGCTTTGAGATGCAAACTGAACACTTCGTGGCTTTTCAGTTGAAATTTGTATTGTGTCTGCCCCAACCAAGTAAAAGAACCATGGACTTCCAACGCTTCAGGGCTGAAGAAGAACAAAGAAAAAAGCATTACAAAAATAACTTATGTTAAACACCATGTTTATAATGTTAAAGGGAACTGCAGTTTCTCTCTTAGTAATATAGTTTCTTGACTTTACACCAAATTCCCAGGTTCATTATAAATTCTTACACCCTCAACAGTCATGTGCTAATGCTGTACTCTAAAAACCCACTTCATAAGCCTGCTCTTGTGCTGCTGCTTCTACTTCCTACTTTTCTACCTAATCAATAAGGACCTGTTATTAAATAGGTTGCCAGGAGTTTTCTTTTCTTATACAGGCCAAATTACTGTGTTCTCCTTAAAAGTCCCCTCCACTGTATTCAAAATAAAGATCCACATGTGTTTATTTAGTTTGATCAAAATAAAATGAACTACTTACACCTGAAGGCAGCTCTATGAATAAAAAACTGACACAAGACATTATTATAAACTTACCTTGTTGTCTTATGTCTTAGATCAATAATGACATCAACTTCTGCCTCAGAACTATTGGATAGCACAAGCGTGACTGGAACTAAACAAAGACTGTAACAACAAAGCAGAAAGTGTTCACACAGCCAGGTATGTATTAATGGATTTTTGTTTGAGATCATGTACGTCTAAGGAACTATGGAAATAATTATTTTGTAATGTCTAATCTCTAGTATATATTTCTATAGCATTTGTTATTTGCAAGCAGACGGCATACAATATTCACAAAATCTGTCTTTTACACACGTTTTCTCTAATGTACAGTCAGTTTCTATATAAACCCCCCCCCCCCCCCTCCCCTCCTTTTTCCCATTGTCACATCCCTGTCCTTATATTTTTCAACCCAATCAGAACCACCAATACTTCCAGTCACCACATTCCATAACACAGCCCTCACCTTTTCACGATTCTCTATCCACTCACAGTTATTTCCTTACACACCAACCTACACTTTAACACCTATTCATCAATAAAATCAATATCTGGTCTGGTATAAACAAAGACCATATATTAAAAGTAACAGCAACAAAACATCCAAGATAAAAAATTATTTGTGTTTAAAAATCATTTTAGTTAGCCCCCCCTTTTTTATAAACCTTTTTTCCATGTTTAAATGGATTTTAGCACTATCCCAGCAGTTCCTCATTATGATCATTATTTACTTATACTCCTATTTATTTTATAATACTCCAAGCGCTTTTTACAATTCTTAAAACTAAAGTTCACAAATTACATGTATTTATACTAATTAACTTCCTCTCTAAACATCCCCTGCATATGTCTGTATAAACAAAGCAGGAGACAGTTTACATTATGACGTCAGTCCCAGCTGGTCCGCTTTCACACACGCCTCCACACACACCTCTGTGTCTGGTAGGCTGGTCCTCAGCATAAGTAAGGCGGCTGTGAGCTCTGGGAGCAGGCGATCAAGCTCCCAGAGCGAAACGTACGTCACTTCCGGTCCCGGTGTCCGAACTTCCGGTCGCTCGGACCGCGGACATCGGCTCCACAGCTCCAAGTTCAGCATACCCTCTCCCTGGCTGGAAACCTCTACCTACAACTGCAGGACACTTCAGGCCTCACACTGCCCACCAATGCATGCAGGCATTAAGGTTTGAGCCGCACACAGTGAGGCACTTTCTTTTCAACTTCCACCAGGGGGGACTCCTATACAGGAACAGCATAACTATTCCTCCACTGTGTCCAAACAATTCAGGGGCACAGTGGGAGGTAGCATTTATCCTTTACGTAGATCAATTAACTGCATTAGCTGTGAATACCTGAGGTGCCCAGCTCAAGGGTGTCTGTTCTCCCCTTTCTTTCCAATTTTTTTTTCATTTTTCTTTATACTATGATTCTCAGTGCAACAAACACTATTTGCTTATTTGGAAAAACGGCCTCCCCCTATGCAATCTGAATGTCTAGTATTAATATTATGTGATATCTGGCCATAGGAACATTCAGCATTTGTATAACATTGTTGTTTTTTTTTGCTTATTATACATATCCAGCTCAGGGGATCAATCCCTGTTGAATTATCATATTTTCTATGATTGGTCTTTTTTTCTTTTTCTTATTCAGCATCACAACCATTAGAAAAATATGATTGTTTGATATCCAGTCACAGGAACATTCAGTATATGCTTTAAGAGAATATATTTTTTGCTCTTTTGTGATATAACAATAGGAGTTTCATATGGGGCAACAAACACCCATTAGAATACGGTGTGGTTTTTCATTACACAGAATCATTTATATTTCATTCAGGGGATTATTCCCTGTCAGACTATCATATCCATAAAATCTGCCTGGAGTAACCGCACACTGGAATTGATTGCACATGCTGGAGATTTACTCACCTACGGTCAAACCGCACTGAGTATGCCCAATCTCGTCTGATCTTGGAAGCCATACACTGCAGGGCCTGGTCAGTACCCGGTTGGGAGACCACCAGGGAATACTAGGTACCGTAGGTATTTTACTCTCACATCATTTGAGTCTTTCCAGTTTTCTGTGCAGTCCCAGACATTGAATTTTCACTAATATTTAATTCTGATATTCTGACATGGGATAGCTGAACCCAATGGAGCAGGTTTACTCCCACAAAGATTTTTTCAATCCAAAATTGGAGTAATTTTTGGATCATTAAGGGATTAAACATATTTTCGCCTTTCTAATTTTTATCGCCCAAAATTTGTAGCAATTATCTATATTCGCTTTCTCCCTTTTATCAAGTATATCTCAATAAAAGTTAAGTATTAATATACTCATATTTTCATAATTCATCACTTTCTTATATTTTTTCTAAGTGTGCCCTGGAAAAGGCATATAGCTGCTTTTGTCTTTTGCTCTTTCTTAAGACCACTTTTTCAATATAGTTTCTATATACAGACCATGTATTCTTATTATATCAGCATGCACATTTATCTATTTGCTCAGTGTTACAAGTCTCTGACACAGACTTTACTATTAAACTACAGAACTGGGTGCTGATAAAACATTTTTGCTAATAATAATCACTATTTGAAAAGCAATGTAAAGCACAATAAGGAACATAAGAGTCAAGAACTAACACATTGGTGTAAAAGTATGCTGTCAGATACTTGTATGGAAAAGCCCAGAAACATATCAGCAGAAGGTATATGATCTGCAGGTGTGGTATACGTGACCTTCAGCATACCGGCGCCAGGATCCCTTCAGCAGAATCCCGGCGGGGGGTGGCGAGTGCAGCAAGCCCCTTGCGGGCTCGCTGCGGGCTTGGTTCTATTCCTACTCTATGGGTGTCGTGGACAGCCACGAGTGGGAATAGTCCCTGTTGGTCGGCATGCCGACCGTCGGCATTGTGAGGGGGCGGTTATGTGACATTCGGTCTCCCGACCGCCGGTCACATAACTACATCCCATGATCTGCAGCTACTCCAAGCTAAACACATTTGTCCTGTTCTTCCCATGTGGAACTGCGGGGCAATTTAATGAGTACTTTATAACTGTCTGTTCCCTTAGTTAATGTTTAAATAACTGAAATTATTACTATTAGCGCAGCCCTTGCACAAAAACAATGATTAGACCTTGAACATGATGTTTTTGTCATGTACCTTTTCTGATGGAAAGGATGATTATAAGATTCTGGGTAGTGAAGGCTGGCTTTTATTAGATTGGAGAGCTGCTCTGGCGATGGTCTCACGGTTACAGCCGTATTTTCTGACCGATTAAATTTCAGCAGAACCATTTCCGGCTGCTCCTATTTGGCATGAGAAAAAAAAAAAAAAAAAAAAAGGATAATTAATATGGTCACTTGTCTTTAATCACCAGCCAAGGAAATACAACACAGTTAGTTTGTTTTGTGACTAAGAAAACCATGCAGCTCCATCGGTTATAATATCAGGAGACTTGTCGTGTTAATAACAGCAGCAGAAAAGTTCTACAAAAGTTTAATAAATTTTAAATAATAGAACATGATTGGATGGAGATGAAACAGCAGGCAAAAGTAAGATATTCATGAATCCCAAGTTACGGAGAAGGACAGGGAATATAGAGGATGCTCCACATAAACTCCATTTTATAGCTGCCCCATATCTTTGGGAGAGTTTCTTGCAACAAGGGAGCAGTGGGCTTAGGGCCTGATTCAGGTTTGTTAGCAAAGCAAAAAAGCACACTAATGGGCAAAACCATGTGCACTGCGGGGGGGGCAGATGTAACATATGCAGGGAGAGTTAGATTTGGGTGGGTTATATTGTTTCTGAGCAGGGTAAATACTGGCTGCTTTATTTTTACACTGCAATTTAGATTTCAGTTTGAGCATACCCCACCCAAATCTAACTCTTTCTGCACATGTTACATCTGCCCCCAGCTGCAGTACAACATGGTTTTGCCTATTTGTATGCTTTTTTGCTTTGCTAACAAACCTGAGTCAGGCCTTTACTCCAATATTCAGCAATTTAACATGTGAACACAAGTATGATTATTACACAGATGACTTGGAAATGTGAGAGGATCACCTGCTTTTGCGGAGAAGACAATACTTCTGTCCCAATTGTGTGCAGAGTCACATGATGTTGGCCTTCTAAAATTAACTGCTTGTTATCTTCAATGACATATGCCTGGAAAAGCAAATAATGATATAGTCTGTGAGTCTTATGCATACAAGACACTAGAACATTATATCAAATCCATAAAAAAAAACAAATCACAAACCCAGTGTGGTCAGATAAATACAGAAAACAAAGAAACATATGTTTATTGTGCTTTATATCTGGGTGTATGCTGCCTTCCTTTTTTGTTACCAGTAACAGGCTGAACACATGGTAAGACAGTAAAGCTGGAAAATGAGAAGTGGTATAGAGCTCATTAAGCACACTGTAGATGAACCCTTACAGACCAAGGAACTGGAGTAGTTATACAGTAATTGTACGCCGTGATCTCTCATCATCCCCCTACAGAAGGTTACCATGCTGGAGGACTGTAATTCTCTAATTGAACAATGACTGACCACCTGGAAGGCTTGCTTATAAAAATAAGATTTTACTCACCGGTAAATCTATTTCTCGCAGTCCGTAGTGGATGCTGGGGACTCCGTAAGGACCATGGGGAATAGACGGGCTCCGCAGGAGACTGGGCACTCTAAGAAAGATTTAGTACTACTGGTGTGCACTGGCTCCTCCCTCTATGCCCCTCCTCCAGACCTCAGTTAAGGAAACTGTGCCCGGAAGAGCTGACATTACAAGGTAAGGATTTTGGAATCCAAGGTAAGACTCATACCAGCCACACCAATCACACCGCATAACTTGTGATAACATACCCAGTTAACAGTATGAACAACAACAAAGCATCAACCACAGATGCCAA
Organism: Pseudophryne corroboree; assembly: GCF_028390025.1. Taxonomy (NCBI): domain Eukaryota; kingdom Metazoa; phylum Chordata; class Amphibia; order Anura; family Myobatrachidae; genus Pseudophryne; species Pseudophryne corroboree. Next base: position 648,215,614 of record NC_086448.1, read on the forward strand.
CATAACATAACCCTTTATTAAGCAATAACTATATACACATATTGCAGAAAGTCCGCACTTGGGACGGGTGCCCAGCATCCACTACGGACTACGAGAAATAGATTTACCGGTGAGTAAAATCTTATTTTCTCTAACGTCCTAGTGGATGCTGGGGACTCCATAAGGACCATGGGGATTATACCAAAGCTCCCAAACGGGCGGGAGAGTGCGGATGACTCTGCAGCACCGAATGAGAGAACTCCAGGTCCTCCTCAGCCAGGGTATCAAACTTGTAGAATTTTGCAAAGGTGTTTGAACCCGACCAAGTAGCTGCTCGGCAAAGCTGTAATGCAGAGACCCCTCGGGCAGCCGCCCAAGAAGAGCCCACTTTCCTTGTGGAATGGGCTTTTATCGATTTTGGATGCGGCAATCCCGCAGCAGAATGAGCCTGCTGAATCGTGTTACAGATCCAGCGAGCAATAGTTTGCTTTGAAGCAGGAGCACCCAGCTTGTTGGATGCATACAGGATAAACAGAGAGTCAGTTTTCCTGACTCCAGCCGTTCTGGCCACATAAATCTTCAAAGCCCTGACTACATCAAGCAACTTGGAATCCTCCAAGTCAAGAGTAGCCGTAGGCACCACAATAGGTTGGTTCAAATGAAATGATGACACCACCTTCGGCAGAAATTGTGGACGAGTCCGCAATTCTGCCCTGTCCACATGGAAAACCAGATAGGGGCTTTTACATGACAAAGCCGCCAACTCTGAAACACGCCTAGCCGAAGCTAAGGCCAATAGCATGACCACCTTCCACGTGAGATACTTTAGCTCCACGGTCTTAAGTGGCTCAAACCAGTGGGATTTCAGGAAACCCAACACCACGTTGAGATACCAAGGTGCCACTGGTGGCACAAAAGGGGGCTGAATATGCAGCACTCCCTTAACAAACGTCTGAACCTCAGGAAGAGAAGCCAGTTCTTTTTGAAAGAAAATGGATAGGGCTGAAATCTGGACCTTTATGGACCCCAACTTCAAGCCCATAGTCACTCCAGACTGTAGGAAGTGCAGGAACCGGCCCAGCTGGAATTCCTCTGTAGGGGCCTTCCTGGCCTCACACCAAGCAACATATTTTCGCCATATACGGTGATAGTGTTTTGCTGTCACGTCCTTCCTAGCCTTTATTAGCGTAGGAATAACTTCATCCGGAATGCCTTTTTCTGCTAGGATCCGGCGTTCAACCGCCATACCGTCAAACGCAGCCGCGGTAAGTCTTGGAATAGACAGGGCCCCTGTTGCAACAGGTCCTGTCTGAGAGGCAGAGGCCATGGGTCCTCTGTGAGCATTTCTTGCAGTTCCGGGTACCAAGTCCTTCTTGACCAATCCGGAACAATGAGTATTGTTCTCACTCCTCTTTTTCTTACGATTCTCAGCACCTTGGGTATGAGAGGAAGAGGAGGAAATACATAGACCGACTGGAACACCCACGGTGTCACTAGTGCGTCCACAGCTATCGCCTGAGGGTCCCTTGACCTGGCGCAATACCTTTTTAGCTTTTTGTTGAGGCAGGATGCCATCATGTCCACCTGTGGCAGTTCCCATCGATTTGTAATCTGCGTGAAGACTTCTTGATGAAGTCCCCACTCTCCTGGGTGGAGGTCGTGCCTGCTGAGGAAGTCTGCTTCCCAATTGTCCACTCCCGGAATGAACACTGCTGACAGAGCTTGCACGTGATTCTCCGCCCAACAAAGAATCCTGGTGGCTTCCGCCATCGCCACCCTGCTTCTTGTGCCGCCCAGGCGGTTTACATGAGCCACTGCGGTGATGTTGTCTGACTGAATCAGCACCGGTTGGTTGCGAAGCAGAGGCTCCGCTTGACTCAGGGCGTTGTATATGGCCCTTAGTTCCAGGATATTTATGTGCAGACAAGCCTCCTGGCTTGACCACAACCCTTGGAAGTTTCTTCCCTGAGTGACTGCCCCCCATCCTCGGAGGCTCGCATCCGTGGTCACCAGGACCCAGTCCTGTATGCCGAACCTGCGGCCCTCGAGAAGGTGAGCACTCTGCAGCCACCACAGAAGAGACACCCTGGCCCTGGGGGATAGGGTGATCAGCCGATGCATCTGAAGATGCGATCCGGACCACTTGTCCAACAGATCCCACTGAAAGATCCTCGCATGGAACCTGCCGAAGGGAATGGCTTCGTATGATGCCACCATCTTTCCCAGGACTCGCGTGCAGTGATGCACCGACACCTGTTTCGGTTTTAAGAGGTCTCTGACTAGAGTCACGAGCTCCTGAGCCTTCTCCGCCGGGAGAAACACCTTCTTCTGGTCTGTGTCCAGAATCATGCCCAGAAAGGGCAGACGCGTCGTAGGAATCAGCTGCGACTTTGGGATATTCAGAATCCAGCCGTGCTGTTGCGACACTTCCTGAGAGTGTGCTACGCTGATCAGCAACTGCTCTCTGGACCTCGCCTTTATGAGGAGATCGTCCAAGTATGGGATAATTGTGACTCCTTGCTTTCGAAGGAGCACCATCATTTCCGCCATTACCTTGGTAAATATTCTCGGTGCCGTGGAGAGCCCAAACGGCAACGTCTGGAATTGGTAATGACAGTCCTGTACCACAAATCTGAGGTACTCCTGATGAGGTGGATAAATGGGGACATGCAAGTAAGCATCCTTGATGTCCAGAGACACCATAAAATCCCCCTCTTCCAGGCTTGCAATGACCGCTCTGAGCGATTCCATTTTGAACTTGAATCTTTTCAGATAAATGTTCAGGGACTTTAAATTCAATATGGGTCTGACCGAACCGTCCGGTTTCGGTACCACAAACATTGTGGAATAGTATCCCCTTCCCTGTTGAAGGAGGGGAACATTTACCGCCACCTGCTGGAGATATAACTTGTGAATTGCCGCTAACACTACCTCCCTTTCCATGGGGGAAGCTGGCAGGGCCGATTTGAGGTAACGGTGAGGGGGCATCACTTTGAATTCCAGCTTGTATCCCTGAGACACAATCTGTATAGCCCAGGGATCCACCTGTGAGCGAACCCACTGGTGTCTGAAATTTCGGAGACGCGCCCCCACCGCTCCTGGCTCCACCTGTGGAGCCCCAGCGTCATGCGGTGGATTTAGCAGAAGCCGGGGAGGACTTCTGTTCCTGGGAACTAGCTGTACGGTGCAGCTTCTTTCCTCTACCCCTGCCTCTGGCAAGAAAGGATGCACCTCTGACTTTCTTGCTTTTTTGTGATCGAAAGGACAGCATTTGGTAATACGGTGCTTTCTTAGGCTGTGAGGGAATATATGGCAAAAAATTTGACTTCCCAGCCGTAGCTGTGGAAACCAGGTCCGAGAGACCGTCCCCAAACAATTCCTCACCCTTGTAAGGTAAAACCTCCATGTGCTTTTTGGAGTCGGCATCACCTGTCCATTGCAGAGTCCACAGGACCCTTCTGGCAGAAATTGACATTGCATTTATTCTAGAGCAAAGTAGGCAAATGTCCCTCTGGGCATCCCTCATATATAGGACAGCGTCTTTTATATGCCCCAGGGTCAGTAAAATAGTATCCTTGTCCAAGGTATCCAGTTCCTCGGACAGATTATCTGTCCATGCTGCTACAGCACTACACATCCAGGCCGACGCAATTGCCGGCCTCAGTAGAGTACCTGAATGTATAAACAGACTTCAGGATACTTTCCTGCTTCCTATCCGCAGGATCCTTTAGGGAGGCCGTATCCTGTGACGCAGGGCCACCTTCTTAGATAAGTGTGTCAGAGCTTTGTCTACCCTAGGGGAGGATTCCCAGCGCATCCTGTCCGTTGGCGGAAAAGGGTACGCCATAAGTAACCTTTTGGAAATCAGCACTTTCCTATCAGGGGAATCCCACGCTTTTTCACATAACTCATTTAACTCATGTGAAGGGGGAAAAGTCACCTCTTGCTTTTTCTCCCCAAACAAATAAACCCTCTTGTCAGGGACAGGGTTTACCTCTGATATGTGCAATACATCCTTCATTGCTATAATCATGTAGCGGATGGCTTTAGCCATTTTAGGCTGCAATTTTGCATCGCCATCGACACTGGAGTCAGAATCCGTGTCGATATCTGTGTCAACAATTTGGGATAGTGAGACCCTGACGGCCTCTGCGCTGTAGGATCAGGCATGGGCTGAGACCCCGACTGTCCCAAGGCATCAGCTTTATCCAACCTTTTATGCAAGGAGTTTATATTATCATTTAACACCTTCCACATATCCATCCAATCAGGTGTCGGCGCCGTCGGCGGAGACACGTCATTCATCTGCACCTGCTCTGCCTCCACCACATAGCCCTCCTCGTCAAACATGTCGACACAAGCGTACCGACACACCACACACACAGGGGATGCTCTATATGAGGACAGGACCCCCACAAGGCCTTTTGGAGAGACAGAGAGAGAGTATGCCAGCACACACCCCAGCGCTATATAACCCAGGAATTACACAGTAACTTAGTGTTTACCCAGTAGCTGCTGTATATATGATTAATGCGCTAAAATTATGTGCCCCCCCTCTCTTTTTACCCTCTTTCTACCGTGAGTCTGCAGGGGAGAGCCTGGGGAGCTTCCTCTCAGCGGAGCTGTGGAGAGAAAATGGCGCTGGTGAGTGCTGAGGAAGAAGCCCCGCCCCCTCAGCGGCGGGCTTCTGTCCCGCGATTTTGTGTAAAAATAATGGCGGGGGCTCATGCATATTACAGTGCCCAGCTGTATATATGCTGCTTTTTGCCAGGAGTTACTCAATTGCTGCCCAGGGTGACCCCCCCTGCGCCCTGCACCCTACAGTGACCGAAGTGTGTGGGTTAGTGTGGGCGCAATGGCGCACAGCTGCAGTGCTGTGCGCTACCTCATATGAAGACAGGAGTCTTCTGCCGCCGATTTTGACGTCTTCTTGCTTCAACCCGCCGGCTTCTGTCTTCTGGCTCTGCGAGGAGGACGGCGGCGCGGCTCCGGGAACGGACGACCAAGGTTAAGTTCCTGTGTTCGATCCCTCTGGAGCTAATGGTGTCCAGTAGCCTAAGAAGCGCAACCTAGCCGCAGTTAGTAGGTTTGCTTCTCTCCCCCCAGTCTCACGTAGCAGAGAGTCTGTTGCCAGCAGAAGCTCTCTAAAAATAAAAAAAACCTAACTAAAATACTTTCTTAATAGCAAGCTCAGGAGAGCTCACTAAAATGCACCCAGCTCCTTCCGGGCACAGATTTTAACTGAGGTCTGGAGGAGGGGCATAGAGGGAGGAGCCAGTGCACACCAGTAGTACTAAATCTTTCTTAGAGTGCCCAGTCTCCTGCGGAGCCCGTCTATTCCCCATGGTCCTTACGGAGTCCCCAGCATCCACTAGGACGTTAGAGAAATACAGTGTTTGGATTAGTTGTTTTCAGGCTAAAATTGAACAACGTACTTAACGTCAGAGGTAGGCAGCCCTGGGTACTCTAGGGTGTTTATAGGATCATTACCTCTCCTACTAGGGTTCACTGCTCCCCTCCTACTCCCTCTCTCATAAGGGAGAGTTTTTGGCAGTGTAGGCCCTCTACAAACTGAAGAACCCAAGTGTGGCCTGCAAAGCCTGGGCCTCTGGTGAGTGAAGCATGCCACAGCTAGCCCTGCTCACAATCAGCTAGCCCTGCTCACTGGTTGACAGTCATTAGGTCGACCACTATTGGTCGACATGCACTAGGCAGACATGGTCATTAGGTCGACATGAAGAAGGTCGACATGGGTTTTTCACTTTTTTCCTTTTCTTCATTTTTTGAACTTTCACACTTTACGATCCATGTGGACTACGATCAGGAACGGTAACCTGTGCCGTGCAGAGTACAGCGGTAGCAGAGCAAGGTACCTTGCACGAAACATGGCGAGAGAAGCAAGCCATGCGAGGGGACGCAGTGCAGTAATTGGGGTTCCCCGTCACTTTATGAAGAAAACGACACAAAAAAAAAAAAAAACCTCATGTCGACCTTTTTCCCTTCCGACCTAATGCATGTCGACCTAATGACTTTGGACCTAAATCTTGTGGACCTAATGACCCATACCCCACATGGGTATAACAATCCAAGTCACAGTACAACCCATTGTACAATGAGGTGCTGTGTGCTGCTCATATTATCCTCCTTCATAGAGGATATGTTTTATAAGGCAAAGTAATATTAAAGGCGTACTTTCCGTCATTAAGAGACTTGGTATTGGTGGACTACAAGTCACAGAAGTAACTTTAGGTGTGAGGAATAACTGTTCATGCAGGTATCTTAGAAATGTACCAGAAAATGACAATTACTCAAGGACCTAGGACATACCACTTGTGATTAGATTGGAATTGGAATTTGGAATTTGGTTTTATTGTCATTAAATATTCAACGCATGAACAATCAATGAAATTTTCATGTAAGCAAAAAAAAACAAACACCACAGAATATGTATAACAGAAGAACAATACCATAAGATACTTTAAAAGAGCCATAAGGACATAATAACACATAGACAGATACAACAAACCTATATACATTTACAACCATTAAGCATTGTTATAGCCCTAGGAAAAAAGCTATCTTTCAGCCGGCTGGTCTTACAAAATATCGATCTATAGCGGGAATTTGAAGGAAGCAGAGTAAACATCCCATAATTAGGATGAGTCGCATCACCCAGTATACTCCCAGCCTTCGCAAGGAGCCTCTTCTCATAAACAGACTGAATACTGGGCAATCGTAAACCAATTATCTTGCCAGCAGTTTTCACAATTCTTTCCAACGACTTACGCTCTATAATACTACAATTTCCAAACCAGGCTAAAATACCGTAAGTAAGAACACTCTCGATAATACATGAATAAAAGTTAATTAAAATTACCTCTTTTATACCTGCTGATCGCATCTTTCTAAGAAAATATAAACGCTGTTGAGCTTTCTTTGTAGCAGCATTAACATGAGAATTCCATGACAAATCATTGGATATAGTCAAGCCTAAAAATCTAAAAGATGTAACAATCTCCACCTCTTATCTATAACTAGGGGACCAAAAATATACCTATTTTTAATTCTAAAATCGATAATCATCTCCTTAGTCTTTTTGACATTAAGAATCAAATGATTTTCTTGACTCCACTCCTTCAACCTACCTACTTCAGATATAAATTGTGAGTCATCATTTCCACCAATGAGACCCACGATGGCAATATCGTCTGCAAGTTTGATTATATGCACAGTATGACTTTGAGACGCAATCGTAGGTAAACAAAGAATAGAGTAACGGACTCAACACACATCCCTGTGGGACACCAGTGCTAATCATTACCTCACTAGTAATTTTATTATTAGTCCTGACTGTCTGTTAGAAAATCAAAAATCCATCTGCAGACAAAACTGACCAAACCTAGCTGAGTCAGTTTATTAACTAAAGAAGTGGGAATAACAGTGTTAAAAGCCGAACTGTAGTCTACAAATAAAATTCTTACGGAGGAATTCTTATTTTCTAAATGGGTGAGCACGTGGTGGAATAAAGTGGCACATCTCCACGCCCTTTCATCATTGTCAGCACTTTTCAGGGCCATACTGTGCTCAGTGCACACATTCTATCTATTCAGTCAGTGCTCGCCAATATACAAAACAGCTGTTATGTCTGTGTGGTTTGGTAAATAACTAGGCATGGTCATTTATGATCTGGAGTAAAACGACAGCAACAATGAAGCAGTACAATATGATAAGTGCATGTATCCCCAGATCATCTATCAATACATTGGAAAAGCGTATGTTAGGGACTTACCTTCCACAATATTATCATGTTAAGGTTTACTTCGCTGCACTTCTGTATCAACCGAATGGCTTCATCCGGTGTAGATTTTGCAGATGTGTCTGTATTAGGATGCTGACTTTTCTTAACACATAAGTAGCTTAGAAAGAAAAAGTCTGCACATGGAGTGGTTGAGCTAATTATCTGTAAAATAACATGTGAATAGATTTAGATTTACATTTCTCAGACAAAACAAATAAATAAAAGTAAGGCTTCACTAAGTGTCAGAGAGAAGACCACATGCAGCACAGTGCCATACTGTAATACGTTTCTTCCATGTCCAACACCTGACTGCTAAATGACGCTGCTTTGTACAGTGCTGACCTGAATGCGGTCATACCCAGCGCATAGTGCTCGGCTGGGAGAGGTATTGGTAGCTAGCTATATCAGCAGTGAGGCAGCAGTGTGCTTACTGCAGAACAACATCTGCGCACATATTTTTACACACCACTAAGAATAAAGTAAAAATAGCCACCACCTATAAACTGGGTGCACGTGGTTTTCCTTTTAAGCCTGACACTACGGTGGCGATGCTTTTGATTCAGTGACATGGCAACAGTCTTTAAAGAGTTTTATTAACAGTGAAACAATGTTTTGTGCTGGCCAATGGGCAGCCTCAGGCAACTGTGGAATGCTGTGAAACTGGACCAAGGTTACAAAGTTGTGTTGAACTGTGTGGAAAAATAATGTAGAAATCTTCAACAAAAGTCATACCTGTTCTTCTCCGAAAACAATGTCACCAAAGGTGTATATGTCAGATGTCTTTTCCACATCTAAAATATTATAAATACACACACATTATACATACAACACATGCATGCTAGACTAATCAACATATATCAATTACAGAGGTAAACTGAACACTATGAAATTAATGAACAAAATGACTCCCCATTACAAACACAAGATGAGAGAAAAAACAGATCTGTATCTCACACCAAGTTCTGCTGTATGTTCACCCTGGTTTTTAGGGAACAACTATGAGTAGTGTGTGTAAAATTAACACCAGCTTTTTGTATTCTAGAAATCATCTCTCATAAGTGTAACAGCTGTGTTGGATCATTTTAGGATGTGCTGCACATGAGTTGGTATTACTATGTGCCATGTTATACGAATCCCTGCTTATTAAAGAGCTATCTAAATTGTATTGATTCAGATGTCAGATGTTTTGATAACGTATCTCTGATGATTCAACATTCTACACCTGTCCCATTCCTACAACAACGGTACATGGCACATTACTATACCAGCACATTGATCTCTCATATGTACTGTATATTATGCTATGGACAATTACAAGCGTGCAATGTAGATTCAGCTCTAAATCACTCAAATTAATAATTATTTAAAAGAAAATATTACCTTACCTAGGAAGGAAGATTTACACCTAACGGCTTTGAAGCACATTTTGGCTCTCTCTCTGCTGGTTAGTTTAGTATCTAGTGATAAAACACACAAACATGCCACAACATGATATATTATTCCTATATATAAATGTGCTGAAATACATGAATATATTCACATTGTATATTTATGTTCTGTCAATAAGGACGGCAGTTATCCCAAACATATCTTTTTCCAACTATGCACTCTACATACCGTTATTAATTAAAAATGATAAATAGGAGTTATACAAGATTTATGAGGCGGATTCAAAGTCACATGCAAATTGGCCAATGGGGCTGCATTCCATGCTTGGAAATAACGGCGGAATTCGCATGAATTCAGAATTGACAGCATTTAAGCAGCTCTCTGCCCCTATTCATCTGGTTGTGAAAGCAGCGGTCATCACCTTTACTGAGCATTTGCACTGGGTTGGGTATGGCTTACCGGCGGCCAGGATCCTTGTGGTCAGCATCCAGACGCCAGGATCCAGGCCGCAGAATGCCAACAGGGGGGTGTGCGCTCGCCACAGGTTCTATTCCCACTCTATGGGTGTTGTCGGAATAGTCCCTGCTAGTCGGCACGCCGACTGTTTGTACAATGGCCTCCCCTGTGTATGTGCAAGTTAAAACAGAGCATGAAGGGCGTATATTCTGGTTAGAGCTTTTGAGCATAATAACTGGATTTTGGTGCTTACCAGTAAATCTCTTTCTCTGATTGCACAGGAGACACTGAAGACTTAAGACTGTGGGGTATAGATGGTGGTAGATTGGAGCTGGCATTTTAAGAATTTAGAGGTGTGACTGGCTACTCCCCGTCTATGTCCCCCCTCCAGAGCAGTTAGAGAAACGGAGCCCGAGGAGAGACGGGAAGAACACATGACAGAGAAGGAGGTGAAGAAGAAACAGCAGCATAACGTAACCATGTGAAAAGATAAACACAAACTGTAAAAACAGTCACCATAAACACTACTCACTATGGCAGGAAATAACAGCGCAGGGTGGGCGTCCAGTGTCCCCTGTGGAATCGGAGAAAGGGATATACCGGTAAGTACCAAAATCCAGTTTTCTCCTTCATCCGCTAGGGTAGTGGTTCTCAAGTACCCTCAACAGTTCATGTTTTCCAGGTCACCTAGCAGTTGAACAGGTGTATTCATTACTCACTGACACATTATAACAGACCCACAGGTGGAGCAAATTATTTTACTTGCAATCCTGTGAGGAGACCTGGAAAACATGACTGTTGGGGGTACTTGAGGACCGAGGTTTAGAACCACTGCACTAGGAGACACTGGAGGCTTAAGACCGTGGGGATGTCCCAGAGCTCCCTTTTTGGGTGGGAGCGCTGAGAAGCCTGCACAACAGCACGGCCAAACTGAGAGGCCAAAGCTGCAAAGGTGTCAAACCGGTGAAACTTATATTTTTCTTATTGAAGCATTTGATGAAAACATAAGCATTTATGTTTAAAGAAAGCTGTGCATATGATGAAGTACATCAGAGGTTCCAAAACATTGTACCAAGGAGTCAAGATACATATGAGAATTACAAACACGTCACACAATATAAAATAAATAACATAGGAAGGCTCAGGAGTCATGGATGGCAGATTAAAATTGTCAAAAAGAGATGGGAGGACCTTGAAGGAAATCTCTAGTTTCGTACCATATAATGTTACGGAAGCATTGGACAATGGCCTCTTTGTTGGGTCTAGGTAGAACTTCTATGAAACTTTCCCATGTGGTTAAATTATTTTTAGTACTAGACTCTTTTTGAAGGGAGGCCTCTAACCAATCCATATGGCAAATAAAGAATAATTTATTTTTTTGAGGTTCGTGTCATATAAGTTGGTGATGCTTTTGGGGAGAACAATACCCAGGTATGGAAGCCTCTGTTTAATCCAGTTTAAAGATAACTGTGCGGCCCATGTTGGACGGTAAAAGACTCTTTTTAGATAAAAGGCTTGTGACCCTATCAATCAGGTCTAATAAAGGTTTTAAGAAATGTTTAGGGTTTGACAAATAAATAAGGACATCATTAGCGAATGCTGTGATTTTTACTTTAGCAATCCCAATGTTTATTCCACGTAAAATAGGCCAAGATTCAATTATTCGTAGCAGGGGATCAAAGGATAAATTAAATAATAAAGGGGAGAAAGGACAGCCCTGACGGGTACCTCTGGTCATTACAATCGGATCACTTCTTGTCCCATTTATCAAAAGAGAGGTGGTTGGAGAACTATAATTTTTTTTTTTACCAGGTAATGAAATGATGCCCAAACTTTTTGGCCAAAAGAACATTAAATAAAAAGAGCCAGGACACCCTTTCAAAAGCTTTTTGAGCGTTGAAGCTCAAAAGCATATTAGGGGAATTGGGGTTAGTGTTAGCTACTACTATGGATGCTATTGCCGTACAAATCCCTTTGACCGATTGTCTTCCACGAATAAAGCCTAATTGGTGTGATGAGACTAAAGAGGAAGAAAAAGACTGTATTCTGTTGGAAATTATCTTCGAAAGGATTTTAAAATCTACGTTTAATAGAGTGATGGGATGGTAAGATCCGAGCAATGTTGGGTCTCGGTCCGGTTTTGGGATCAGAGAAGTAAAGGCCCCATTAAAAGAGGGGAATGAAGGGTTTTTGTTTTTTTTATGTATGAAACGGTATAAATTCTACTAAGGTTGGGGTAATATCTAGGTTTAACATTTTAAAATACTCTCCCGAAAAACCATCGGGTCCAGGGGTTTTACAAGTATGAAGAGAAGAAATTATGGAGCTAATTTCCAGGTCAGTTATATCCGAATCTAGAAAATCAATTTGATCAGGAGTTAGGCTAGGCAGCCCAGCTTCTCTTATTATGCGTCTATGGATTCCGGGGTCGATGGTGTGGCAGTATATAAGTTACAATAGTATTCATGAAAAGCTTTTGATATTTCAGGGTTTTCACTAGTAAAGGAGATCAATCGGTTTTCCGTACACAGACTATATGGTTTTTGCGTTTGTGTTTTAGTGAGGTAGGCCAATAGACGTCCAGGCCTGACTCCCCATCTATAATATTTGTTTTTCGTAAAGTCCAGTCGCTGTTGCGCCTGAGATAGTAAAAAATTATCAAATAAGAATTTAGCCTGATTATAAGCAACTAACCACTCTTCCGTGGGGTCTGCTACATACATAGAAAAAGTGTTTTGTAGTGTAGCGGAGAGAGAATCATATTGTTTTTTCTGCGCTTTATTGCGGCTGGACACCTACGAAATAACATGGCCTCACATTACAGATTTTGAGGCTTCCCAAAAAAAGGACAGGGTTGTCCCAGTGAGCAATATCCACATAGTCCAGCCAGTGACATTTAAGATAATCACAAAATTGTTCTGAATGATACAAATATGTAGGGAATTTCCAAGTGCGATGACTAGGGCCCGAGAATTCAATGGGAGCATGATAAAAAAAATCATGATTTCAGCAATATTTGCAGAACGTACTTACGTGACTAGACTGTCAGATATCAAAAAGTAGTCTATACGAGAAACCAATCGAACACCTGAGTGATATGTGAAGGACCTATCTGATGGGTGAAAAAGTCTCCAGATATCCGTCACCTGTAGTCCCAAGGCGAACTTATTAAGCACATTCCATAAAGAAGAACATAAAGAAGATGGAACCGGAGATTTGTCTAAGACCGGATCCTTGACAGTATTGAAATCTCCCACGATTATCAGGGAGAATATCTCACGTTGCTGTAGCAGTTGAATCAGAAATTCCGATACTTGGGTATTAGGGGCACAGATGTTCAGTATAGTGTAAGGAGTATTACCAATTTTAACATCTATCAATATGTGTGGGTGTAGGAAATTGGCGCTGGAAGGGAGGTGGGGGAGTGAAGCTGATGGTTCAGCTGGGAGATTATGGTTTTAAATGAGCAAAATGAATACTTATCTGAATGATTTCTCTGTAAGTTTCTGGACCTTTAGGGGGAGATATCTTTCCTCCAGGAACCGTGAGGTCATACGCCGTAGAGGTATGGAAAACACAAATGAAGGATTTTTTGAGTTGAAAATCCTCATTAAAAATATATGCGTTTTGTAATGACAAATATGAGAGGTTTTCAGGTAAGATGATCGTACCTCACTTACACAAAGTGAGTGAGGTATACAGCATATAAAGGTTTCTTTTACATGCAAATAGGTGGCGTACCTAACTTACAATAAAGAATAGTGACATAAACACATCATGGTATCTTTGTATGCTGAGCTGCATACCGGTACTCACTGAAAGATGCGTATTTCGTCTGCACATCAAGGTATCTTTATCCAAAGCGTGTTCTTATTAAGGCACCCATGTATGTAAAAAAGGGATTTATTGAATAAAAACAAAAGGGTTTACACACGGAGGGAATATTGACCACAGGGAAGGAGAGCTGCCAGACAGGGGAACTTGTAGGACCATCAAAAGACAGAGCCACCAGGCCTGGTACCAAAAGGACTTAAAAAATTAATCTAGACGGTCGTACCTTTCCCCAGTCGTGCAGATAGCAATCCAAGTGACAAGAATCCTCTTCCCAGCCAACGCTTTTTCGAGATAACTCTCTTTATCAAGGCTGGTTTGTACATTCCAAATGGTGCATATTTATAGTGATTCACTATCCCTTTTTTACATACTTTGTGTAAGTGAGGTACGATCATCTTACCTGAAAACCTCTCATATTTGTCATTACAAAACGCATATATTTTTAATGAGGATTTTCAACTCAAAAAATCCTTCATTTGTGTTTTCCATACCTCTACGGCGTATGACCTCACGGTTCCTGAAGGAAAGATATCTCCCCCTAAAGGTCCAGAAACTTACAGAGAAATCATTCAGATAAGTATTCATTTTGCTCATTTAAAACCATAATCTCCCAGCTGAACCATCATCAGCTTCACTCCCCCACCTCCCTTCCAGCGCCAATTTCCTACACCCACACTCCTTTTTTCAAGCTCTATCTTTTTGGATTATTTTTGGGATTAATCCAGTGGTGTAAGGGAGAGGCAGCAGGTCTTTTCACTCATCAGGAGCGCCTCTATCTCTCTGCCAAATTTTTGTTTCCAATCTATCAATATGTATCTACCATTGGGATAAAGAACCGTATCCAATACTGTATAAGAAAGACGTTGTAAAAAAAAAAACAGCAACGCCTCTAGTTTTATTAGTATAAGACGCTAAAAAAATCACCCAGCCATCTAGCCCTAAGGAACGACTCATCTCCAGCCCTCCAGTGGGTTTCCTGTAACACTACAATATCAGGGTCAAACCTTTTAAGGTGAGAGTACTTTTTGACGTTTAACGGGAGAGTTAAGACCCCCGACATTCCATGAGAGACACTTGACTGAGTCAGTAGGAGAAGAGTAGGGTAATGATTGTGTTATGCGCCATTATCCAAGCCCAATTTTAGTCTCGCAAGATTCGTTGGTAGGTTTGATCAGGAAACGGTGGAATCCTCCATCCCAGCGAGTGGGGGACAGCCCTCTGGTCAAATCTATGACTCCATTTTCCCAAACCATATAGGTCATAGTACAAGTACATAATAACAAGAAAAGGAAGTGTAAACCTCTGAATGTACAGTGCTAAATAATGGGGCAAATGTATTAACCTGGAGATGGCATAAGGAAGTGATAAACCAGTGATAAATGCAAGGTGATATACGCACCAGCCAATCAGCTCCTAACCGTTATTTTACATATTAGAGCTGATTGGCTGGTGCGGATATCACCTTGCATTTATCACTGGTTTATCACTTCCTTATGCCATCTCCAGGTTAATACATCTGCCCCAATGTGTGTAGAAAAGAGGATTTTGGTACTTACCGATAAATCCATTTCTCTGAATCCTCTACTGGACACTGGAGCATTCTGAGACAGTAGGGGTGTGAAGCTTGCAACCGGAGGTGTGGCACAATCTAAAATTAGCATTGTCTGCACAGCCGACTCCTCCCCCTTCACATCCCTCCTCCCTCAGTTTGGAAAATTTGACTGAGAGAATAGGACATGATACTAGAGCACCAGATGAGGAACCGAACCGTACAACATCGCAAACAGCATCCCAGAAACCCTTAATCGGAAAACCAACGCTGTTTGTACGAACTGCGTAAACCAGAACTTTAAACACAGCAGGCCGACAGCACCGAGGCGGGCGTCCAGTGTCCCCTAGAGGATTCAGAGAAATTGATTTATCGGTAAGTACCAAAATCCTCTTTTTTCTTTCATCCACTAGGGGACACTGGAGCATTCTGAGACAGTAGGGGACGTCCCAAAGTTATCCCCCAGGGATGGAGGGCTGTCGGTGGCCTGCAAAACGAAACGTCCGAACTTAGAATCTGCGGACGTAACGGTATCAAACTTGTAAAAGTTCGCGAACGTGTAGGCTGAGGACCACGTCGCCGCTCTGCAAAGTTGAGTAGAGGAAACACCTCTGGCCGTCGCCCATGAGGCACCCACTGAACGGGTGGTATGTGCACCCGACTGAACTGGAACCTGTATTCCACAGGAAATATAAGTCAGCCAAATGGCCAGTCTAATCCATCCAAAGACTGCTTAGATGCTGGCAAACCCTTCTTAGGCCCATCCTACAAAATCACACAACTGGTCTGACTTTCTGAAGGACGACGTAACTTGCACGTATATCCGTAAAGCTCGGACAACATCCAAGGACACGTCCCCATCTGTGAGACCCTGGAAAGATGGGACCACAATTGGCTAGTTTACATGAAACCCCGAAACAACCTTAGGAAAGAAATCTGCTCTTGTACAGAGTTCTGCCCAATCCTCATGAAAAATTAAAAAGGGACACTTACACGATAAGGTGCCCAACTCAGAAACCTGCCTGGCCAAAGCCAAGGCAGGCAATAATGTGACCTTCCAAGAGAGATATTGCAGGTCTGTTCTTGCTAACGGCTCAAAAGTATGTTATTACAAAAAGTCCAACACCATATTTAAGTCCCATGGTGCAGTAGGATGACGAAAAGGGGGCTTCAGAACCCCTTGGAAAACGATTTGAACCGCTGGCAAGGATGCTAACCGCTGTTGAAATAGGATGAGAGAGCCGAATCTTGAACCTTCAGAGAGCTCAGCCTCAGTCCTACATCCAGACTGGCCTGAAGAGTAGAAGTCCAGATAAGTGGAAGTTCTCCGAATTCCACCCACGGTCTTGACATCAGTCCATGTACCACTGCCAAATCTTGCAGTAGTGCATGGCTGTTACCGGCTTTCTAGCGGCAAACATCGTAGGAATGGCAGTTTGTGGCATTCCTCTGTTCCGTAAGATCCGGGTTTCAATAACCATGCCGTCAAACGCAGCTTGTGCAGGTCTGTGGAACGGTCCCTGAGACCGCATGTCCTCTCTCTGAGGTAACCGCCAAGGATCTTCCGCTAGCAAACTCGCAGGTCTGAATACAAACTTCCGCGCGGCCAAGCTGGTGCGATTAGAATCGCCCACACTCGCTCTCGTTTCAACCTTGTCAGGACCCTGGGTACAAGGGGGAAGGGTGGAAAAATGTACACCCTCCTGTAACACCAAGGAAGTGTTAATGCGTTCACTCCGTCTGCTGCTGGATCTCTTGTCCTGGACACATATCTGGGCAGCTGATAGTCTTGCCGAGACGTCATGAGGACCCTTTGAGGTAGACCCCATCTCCTCACCACCATGTCGAAAATACGTGGGTGTAGGCACCACTGTCCCGGATGCCTGTCCTAGCGACTGAGATAATCCGCTTCCCAGTTCTCCACACCTGGAATGAGAGGATGACGTTTCGCCTGTCTGCCCCCAACAAGATCTTTGTGGCTTCCGTGAACGCCATCCTGTTCTTTGTTCCTTCCTGACGGCTTATGTAAGCCGCCGTCGTGACATCATCCGACTGTATGTTTAAGTGTTGACTCAGGACCAGGTCTTCGGATAAGAGAAGCGCATTGTAAATAGCTCTCAGTTATAGATTGTTAATGGGTAGTGTGCGCTCCTGTAACGTCCATCTGCCCTGAAACTGATGTTTGTGTAGGACGGCACCTCAATCTCTGAGACTGGCGTCCGTTGTCAGGATCCTCCAAACCCAAATGCTGCATTCTCTTGCCTGCTGTGAGACTCTGGTGCAACGACCACCAAATCAAGGAGGTTCGTATGCGCGGTGGAAGTCGGATTCTTTGACGTAGAAGCCAGTGCGAACCTGCTCTCTTAGCAATGAGGGTCATCTGGAATGGTCTGGAATAAAGTCTGCCGTACTGGAGAGCGTTGAACGATGCCACCAACTTCCCGAGAAGTTGCACACAAAGGTGTAGAGAAACAGTCTGTGTCCGTAGTACCTGAGCCACGAACCGCTGTAGGTCCTGGATCTTGCTCTCTGGTAGGAAGACTCTCAATTGTACCGTGCCCAATATGAGACCGAGGAATTGAATCCGTTGGGTTGGTATGAGACTATTTCTGGAAGTTCACAATCCACCCATGTCGAATGAGAAATTGATGAGATGTCCGAGCATCGTTTATCAGCTGTTCCTGAAAGGAGGCCTTGATGAGTAGATCATCTAGATAAGGTATTATCGTGACCCCCAACAGTCTCAATCCTGCAACCAATATCGCCATGACCTTCGTAAGGATTCTCGGAGCAGACGACAGACCGAATGGTAGGGCTCTGAATTGGTAGTGATCCTTCACCAGTGCAAACCTTAAGTAAGCTTGGTGAGGAGTTCAAATTGGGATATGCAGGTATAAATCCTTTATGTCCATGGATATCATGAACTCGTCTCATTCCAAACCCGCAATGACTCCGGCTTTGGCACGACAAAAAGATTGGAATAGAACCCCGTTCCTCTTTGAGAGGCAGGAACTGGAATAATGACCTCTGACTGTAGCCATTTTTGGATCGCTAGCAGTAGGGCTTTTATTTTCTGAGGGCACCGAGGCAATCCCGTTGTAAAAAAATGGACTGTGAAGTCTCTGTTGAAAATTCAGTTTGTACCCTTGGGAGGTAATGTTGTTTAGACAAAGTCCTGGTGAGGTTTTGGCCCAGATGTCCCGAAAACCCTCCAGACGCGCACCCACCAAGGGGGACACCAGGTAAGCTGGGAGACCGTCATGCTACGGTCTTGTCAGCAGGTAAATCCTGCTTTCTGGTATTTGCCTGTGAACGGCCTCTACCTCTAGCTCCACGTGTACCGAAACCTCTTCCTCGGGCACGAAAGGACTGCGATCTAAATGAATGAAACGCTGGTCCCGAATAACCTCTCCTAGCCTGTAGAGCAGCTCTCGTAAAAGGAGTAGGTAAGAAAGGCGGATTTCCCTGCTGTAGCCTGCGAAATCCACTTGTCTAACTCTGGACCGAAAAGCATCTCTCCCCCAAAAGGGGATGTATTCTACCGCCTGCTTGGCATCAGAGTCTCCTTACCATTCTCTGAGCCATAAAATCTGTCTAGCCTATATGGCCGATGCAGAGATGCGCAATGCTATCCTGCTAATATATTTTGAGGCTTGACACAAGTATGAAGCAGATTCTTCGAATGTGTTCCGCCAGTTGGGCAATCTTTTCTAAGCTATTTTCCTCTTCAATAGCCTGTACAATACATCCAGACCATGCTCCCATGGCCTTGCTGACCCAAGCACAGACGATCGCAGGTGTCTGTGCCGCACCTGCAGCTACGAAAATTTACTCTAAAGCTGTGTCAACCTTACGATCTGTTTAAAAATCGGTACATTAGGTATTGGCAAGATTGTTTTCTTCTACAACCTTCCTAGGGGAGTATCCACTACTGGTGGAGTCTCCCACTTATCCATTACACCCTTAGGTAGGGGTAAGTTACTTGAAACCTTTTCGGAAATTGAAAGCGTTTGTCAGGTCGTTTCCAAGCCTCCTCCATTTGAGATTGGAGGGATTTAGGAATGGGAAACACTGCTGAACGCGGCTTTTGGGATTCGAACAAGTCGAATTCTTTCGGCTCCTTTAAAGTGCAGGATCTCCTTCACCGCATAAATGAAGGACTCAAGACCTGCGATTGCCGTCTCTTCTGGAAAATCGGCGTCTAGTTTAGAATCAATTAACCCACCTTCTTGTAACTGCCTTGCGCACATTCGTTTCTGTGCAGGCGGCGTTAACCTGATGAGAGATTCCTCCATCGTCTTAAAGAATCCCGCAGCCCATTTCGATTGCTGCTTGCGTGATTCTGCCATCTCCTTGGAGATTCTATTTGCTAGGATGTCATGACCTAGCGAGAGCACTGCTCTCAGGTGGAGCGTTCTTGTCTAAGCAGGAGTCGCCCACCCCGGAGCTGCCAACCCACGTGCTCTTCTTGTTACATTTCCTACTAACAGAGCAGGGCCTGGATTTCTTGGTTGGTGCTTTAGACTTACTTACTTACTTACTTTACTTTATTGTCATCAATAGTTCAATGAACAATCAACGAAACTAAAAAGCAAGCATATACAGAGACCATAAGAACAGAACGAAAAGAGCACTCCTGAACCCAAGACATTCCCAATTGTCAATTTATCTCGGTCCTATCTGGTTTAACATGTTTATTGCTTTTGGGAAAAAACTACCCCTTAACCGGTTAGTCCGACAAAGAATAGAACGGTAACGCCTATTAGATGGCAACACAGAAAACATCCCCCCATTTGGATGAGATAGATCTCCCAAAATACTTCTCACCTTAGTGAGGAGCCTTTTTTCATATATATCCTGAATACAGGGCAGGCTGACTCCAATTACTCTACTTGCAGTTTTAACCACTCTCTGAAGGGACTTACGTTCTACGGCAGTACAGTTCCCAAACCATACCATAATCCCGTATGTGAGGACACACTCTAAAATTGCTGAATAAAAGTTTACTAAAATCTCCTTACGTATTCCCGCCATACGCATTTTCCTCAATAAGAACAAGCGTTGTTGGGATTTTTTAACAACACATCGTGTATGGGTACCCCAAGACAGGTCATTGGAGATGTTAATGCCCAGGAATTTAAAGGACTCAACTGTCTCCACAACCTGATTATTTACAACTATAGGACAAAAGGGCTGCTTGTGAGTTTTCCTAAAATCTACAATCATTTCTTTCGTTTTTTTTACGTTTAGAATTAAATGATTAGTTTGACTCCAAGCTTCTAACCTAGCGACCTCAGATCTATATTCTGACTCATCGTCATTACTTATTAAACCTACGACTGCGATATCATCGGCAAATTTAATAATGTGAACTGACTCCGAATTTGAGAGGCAATCATAGGTAAACAGAGAGTACAACAGGGGACTCAGTACACAACCCTGAGGCACCCCTGTACTGATTACAAGTTCGCTTGACAGGGAATTGTGCAGTCTAACAGATTGGGGCCTGTTGGTCAATAAATCCAAGATCCATCTACATACAAAGTTGTTCAATCCCAACTGAGATAATTTAGACACTAATGATGTTGGGATTACTGTATTAAATGCTGAACTGTAATCCACAAACAGAATTCTCGCAGAGGAACATGTGGATTCTAGATGGGTAGCCACACGATGAATCAAGGTGATAGCAGCGTCATCTGTCGACCTATTTGCTTTATATGCAAATTGAAAAGGATCCAGATTGGCTGGGATACTTTTTTTTGTGTGTCCCATAACCAATCTTTCAAAGGCCTTCATTATAAGAGATGTCAGAGCAATTGGTCGGTAATCGTTTGGCTCACTGGCCTTACCATTTTTGGGGACCGGGACAATAATAGATGACTTGAAACACTTAGGCACATGACAAGTGGCAAGAGAAAGGTTAAAAATTATAGTAAAAATCCCAGCCAACTGCTCAGCACATGTCTTAATAACATTTCCCGGAATCCCATATGGGCCGGGGGCCTTACCTGATTTAGAACTGGCAAAGCACCGTCTAACAGACAATTCATCCAGTACCAGGGGCTCCGCGTTCTCCAGATTCCCATCCCAGTCAACAGGGGAAACAGCCATGTTATCAAACCGGGAATAAAATATGTTTAATGTCTCCCCTAGGGAACTGTCAACCTCTTTATGAGAGGGGTTCTTATTAACTTTGTAGTCAGAGATATCTTGAATACCTTTCCACAGACTTTTTGCATCTTTATCATTTTTAAACTTGCTTTCAAGTTTAACAGAAAAGGCCCTTTTTGCCTCTATTATACCCTTTTTTAATTTTTGACGGGCAGCCCTAAAAACATTTTGGTCACCAGATCTGAAAGCTTTGTCTCTCTCACTTAATAAGGTTCGAACCGTGCCATTTATCCATGGTTTAGACATGTTGTTTAACCCCGTCACCAGGGTATTACGCAGCGCTTTCACCCTTTAAACGTGGAAGTGAAAGCCTGTGAGAGCTGACGGTAGCGAAGGTATCGAATCCGGCTGGAAGTACCTTTTCCCTTCTTTAGGTAGAAAAGGAGCAGAATGAAATAAATTTATATATATATATATATATATATATATATATATATATAAAAAAAAAATTTTTTTGAAATTAAAACATCAGTCTATTCGCAACCCTCACACTCCAACCGTAATCAGCTACGATGTTAGAGTTGGTATCCGCCTTCTGTGTAGTTTCGTCAGGATCTTTGCAATAGAATTCCTTTGAAAATATAAATTATAATTATTTTCCACGGGATCTATGTATTAGAAGTCCCTTAAATATAGGCATAAACGTGTTTGTGTAAAAACACATGGAAAATCCTTCAGTACAAGCAGCAGCAGAGGGAGCATACTAAAACAAACCCTCCCCCTGTTCTAACTGGTCAGGAGTATGCTCCACTAAAGGGGGCGTATAACTTCCCCTTCTCAGTACCTTGGCGCCTCTTTTATATTAAAGATGGCCGCTACTGAAATATATAGTTAACATCATTAAATGTCCCCCAGCGCCCTTCCAGCACTCCAACAAACAGACCTCACCGCATAAATGAAGCTGTGCGGGCGGCGTTAATCTAAAGCGCACCTGTGCGGGAGGAGGGCGTGATCAGCGTCCGCTGGACTCCTTGGAGATCGTGGCCGCGGCTCAGAGAATGCACCGGGGCTGCCTATAGCTGTCATCCGCTTCCCGGAGTGAGGAGAGCGGGAGACGCTGCGCTGTCGTCCCCCCCCCCGCTAACTCTTCCAGCCCTCCGTGCCCGTTGTATGCTGGTGGCGGGAGGGGACGTGCAGCGGGACATTGCTTCTGATTTGCGGTGCTCTCAGTGAAGAGCCGGCCGGGGAGAACGGGGAAGGTTCTTAAAGTAAGCCGTTGCGCGGCTGAATTAACATTTGGGTGGCCCTGTACTCCGGAGTCAGGAGATCACCCATGTGAGCTGTAAAAGCTCTCTTCAACCGCAGACTACATTAAAAACAGTGACTCCTGTTATGACCAGACCCCTTATACAACCAGTACTCACTAACTGCTGACTGCATCTGGATTTTCTGAGGAGAGATGCAGATCCCCTTTAGTAGGGATCATTGTCTCTCTAATGTGAAGACTTTGTCCCCCCTTTCATTAGGTTGACGCAGCCTCCTTTTCTGTAATGGAGCAGGGAGCTCCCTTCAGTGCCTGTTACCTCCTAGGCACAATTTTCAAAACTGAGGGAGGAGGGATGTGAAGGGGGAGGAGCCGGCTGTGCAGACAATGCTAATTATAGATTGTGCCACACCTCCGGTTGCAAGCTTCACACCCCTACTGTCTCAGAATGCTCCAGTGTCCCCTAGTGGATGAAAGAGAAAAGTGCTTCAATTATTTTTTCGAATTATTATTCAACCAGAAAGCAATATGGAGGGCTTCAGTGGGAGCACTGAAACCGACTAGATGTGTCGTCAGAAAACAAACATATAATAAAATAAAATTTCTAAAGACAAAGTTAGTATATAGTCAACATCTAAGGGGAGAAATATTGAAAGAGACATCTCAGGACCTAACCTCTATGGGAATGGTCTTTTAATTGGTACAGCATGAAGAAGTGTTTCAATTCCTCAGCAGTTATGTGACTTAGTAGAGGGGGAAGACCGTGAGCTCATAGGGGTAGAGGAAGATAAGAAATGTTTACGAGCATCCTCTGGGTCATCAAACAGTAGCATTGTTTGTGAACTGCAATTTGGCTGGGTACAAAAGTGCAAAGCGTTTTTGTGAGTCAACCAGAAATTTACAGACTGATGATAAAGCCTTGCGTTTTTGGGTAACTACTGCTGAAAAAATAAGAATTTACTCACCGGTAATTCTATTTCTCGTAGTCCGTAGTGGATGCTGGGAACTCCGTAAGGACCATGGGGATAGCGGGCTCCGAAGGAGGCTGGGCACTCTAGAAAGATCTTAGACTACCTGGTGTGCACTGGCCCCTCCCACTATGACCCTCCTCCAAGCCTCAGTTAGGTACTGTGCCCGGACGAGCGTACACAATAAGGAAGGATATTGAATCCCGGGTAAGACTCATACCAGCCACACCAATCACACCGTACAACTCGTGATATGAAACACAGTTAACAGTATGAAACAATAGAGCCTCTCAACAGATGGCTCAACAATAACCCGATTTAGTTAACAATAACTATGTACAAGTAATGCAGATAAACCGCACTTGGGATGGGCGCCCAGCATCCACTACGGACTACGAGAAATAGAATTACCGGTGAGTAAATTCTTATTTTCTCTAACGTCCTAGTGGATGCTGGGAACTCCGTAAGGACCATGGGGATTATACCAAAGCTCCCAAACGGGCGGGAGAGTGCGGATGACTCTGCAGCACCGAATGAGAGAACTCCAGGTCCTCCTCAGCCAGGGTATCAAATTTGTAGAATTTTGCAAACGTGTTTGCCCCTGACCAAGTAGCTGCTCGGCAAAGTTGTAAAGCCGAGACCCCTCGGGCAGCCGCCCAAGATGAGCCCACCTTCCTTGTGGAATGGGCATTGACAGATTTTGGCTGTGGCAGGCCTGCCACAGTATGTGCAAGCTGAATTGTACTACAAATCCAACGAGCAATAGTCTGCTTAGAAGCAGGAGCACCCAGCTTGTTGGGTGCATATAGGATAAACAGCGAGTCAGATTTTCTGACTCCAGCCGTCCTGGAAACATATATTTTCAGGGCCCTGACAACGTCTAGCAACTTGGAGTCCTCCAAATCCTTAGTAGCCGCAGGCACCACAATAGGCTGGTTCAGGTGAAACGCTGACACCACCTTAGGGAGAAACTGGGGACGAGTCCTCAATTCTGCCCTATCCATATGGAAAATCAAATAAGGGCTTTTACAAGACAAAGCCGCCAATTCTGATACTCGCCTGGCAGAAGCCAAGGCAAATAACATAACCACCTTCCATGTGAGATATTTCAGATCCACGGTTTTTAGTGGTTCAAACCAAAGTGATTTTAAGAAAACTCAACACCACGTTGAGATCCCAAGGTGCCACAGGAGGCACAAACGGGGGCTGACTATGCAGCACTCCTTTTATAAATGTCTGAACTTCAGGTACTGAAGCTAGTTCTTTTTTGAAAGAAAATCGACAGAGCCGAGATCTGTACCTTAATGGAACCCAATTTAAGGCCCATAGTCACTCCTGCTTGCAGGAAATGCAGAAATCGACCTAGTTGAAATTCCTCTGTTGGGGCCCTTTCGGCCTCACACCATGCAACATATTTTCGCCATATGCGGTGATAATGAGTTGCTGTAACCTCTTTCCTGGCTTTAGTAAGCGTAGGAATTACTTCCTCCGGAATACCCTTTTCCTTCAGGATCCGGCGTTCAACCGCCATGCCGTCAAACGCAGCCGCGGTACGTCTTGGAACAGACAGGGCCCCTGCTGCCGCAGGTCCTGACTGAGTGGCAGAGGCCATTGGTCCTCTGATATAAATTCTTGAAGTTCTGGGTACCAAGCTCTTCTTGGCCATCCACGAGTATCGTTCTTACTCCTCGCCTTCTTATTATTCTCAGTACCTTTGGTATGAGAGGCAGAGGGGAGAACACCTAAACCGACTGGTACACCCACGGTGTTACCAGAGCGTCCATAGCTATCGCCTGAGGGTCCCTTGACCTGGAGCAATATCTTTTATAGCTTTTTGTTAAGGCGGGACGCCATCATGTCCACCTGTGGCCTTTCCCAATGGTGTACAATCCTATTGGAAGACTTCTGGAGGAAGTCCCCATTCTCCCGGGTGGAGGTCGTGTCTGTTGAGAAGATCTGCTTCCCAGTTGTCCACTCCGGGAATGAACACTGCTGACAGTGCTAACACATGATTTTCCGCCTATCGGAGAATCCTTGTGGCTTCTGCCATCGCCATCCTGCTTTTTGTGCCGCCCTGTTGATTACATGGGCGACTGCCGTGATGTTGTCTGATTGGATCAGTACCGGCTGGTTTTGAAGCAGAGGCCTTGCTGGCCTCAGGGCATTGTAAATGGCCCTCAGATCCAGAATATTTATGTGTAGGGAAATAACCTGACTTGACCAAAGTCCCTGGAAGTTTCTTCCCTATGTGACTGCCCCCCAGCCTCAAAGGCTGGAATCCATGGTCACTAGGACCTAGTCCTGTATGCCGAACCTGCGGCCCTCTTGAAGATGGGCACTCTGCAGCCACCACAGTAGAGATACCCTGGCCCTTGGAGACAGGGTTATCAGCCTATGCATCGGAAGATGCGATCCGGACCACTTGTCCAACAGGTCCCTCTGAAAAGTTCTTGTATGGAACCTGCCTAATGGGATTGCTTTGTAAGAAGCTACCATTTTTTCCCAGGACTCGCGTGCAATGATGCACCGCTACCTATTTTGGTTTCAGGAGGTCTCTGACTAGAGATGACAACTCCTTGGCTTTCTCCTCCGGGAGAAACACTATTTCTGGTTTATGTCCAGAACCATCCCCAGGAACAGTAGACGTGTCATAGGAACCAGCTGTGACTTTGGACTGTTTTGAATCCACCTATGCTGTTGTAGCACTTTCCAAAATAGTGCTACCCCGACTACCAACTGCTCCTTGGACCTCGCCCTTATAACGAGATTGTCCAATTACGGGATAATTACAACTCCCTTTTTTTTGAAGGAGTATCATCATTTCGGCCATTACCTTGATAAAACACCCTCGGTGCTATGTACAGTCCAAACGGCAGTGTCTGGACTTGGTGATGGTAATCCTGTACCACAAATCTGAGGTACTCCTGGTGAGGATGGTAAATGGGGACATGCAGGTAAGCATCCTTGATGTCCCGGGATACCATGTAATCCCCCTCGTCCAGGCTTGCAATAACCGCCCTGAGCGATTCCATCTTGAACTTGAATTTTTTTATGTTCAAGGATTTTAAATATAAAATGGGTCACACCGAACCATGCGGTTTCGGTACCCCAACCCGTGTGGAATAGTAACCCCGTCCTTGTTGAAGTAGGGGCACCTTGAGTATTACCTGCTGGGAATACCGCTTATTAATTGCCTCTAGCACAGCCTCCCTGCTTGAGGGAGTTGTCAGCAAGGCATATTTTAGGAAACGGCTGGGGGGAGACATCTCTAATTCCAGCTTGTACCCCTGAAATACTACTTGGAAGAAACAGGGATCCACCTGTGAGCGAGCCCACTAATTGCTGAAATTTTTGAGGCGGCCCCCCACCGTACCTGGCTACACCTGTGGAGCACCCGCGTCATGGTGTGGCCTCACAGGAGGCGGGGGAAGAATCTTGATTCTGGGAACAGGCTGACTGGTGCAGCTTTTTCCCTCTACCCTTGTCTCTGTACAGAAAGGAAGCGCCATTTGACCCGCTTGCTTTTCTGAAGCCGAAAGGACTGTACCTTTTTCTGTGAGGAAACCTGAGGTAAAATTATTTCTTCCCAGCAGTTGCTGTGGATACGAGGTCCCAGAGACCATCCCCAAATAATTCCTCACTCTTATAAGGCTCTCTATGCGCTTTTTTAAGTCAGCATCACCTGTCCAGTGACAGGTCTCTAATACCCTCCTGACAGAATGGACATTACATTTATTTTGGATGCCAGCCGGCAAAATATCCCTCTGTGCATCCCCCATATATAAGACAACGTCTTTAATATGTTTTTATGTTTGCCAACTATTATCCCTGTTTGACAGGGTCACCAACCACGCTGCAGCAGCACTATCTGCAGGTCTCAGTCTAGTACCTGAGTGTGTAAATACAGACTTCAGGATAGCCTCCTGTTTTTTTTATCAACAGGTACCTATTAAAGTGGCCGTATCCTAAGACGGCAGTGCCACCTTTTTTGACAAACGTGTGAGCGCCTTATCCACCCTAGGGGATATCTCCCAGCGTAACTTATCCTCCTGGCGGGAAAGGGTACGCCATCAGTAACTTTTTATAAATTACCAGTTTCTTAACGGGGGAACCCACGCTTTTCACACACTTCATTTATTCATCTGATGGGGGAACAAAACACTGCCTGTTTTTTCTCCCCAAACCTAAAACCCATTTATAGAGGTTAAAGTCAGAAATGTATAACACATTTTTTTATTGCCGGGATCAAGTCACGGATTGGATTGTGTATATGTCTCCACCTTGTCGACACTGGAGTCAGACTCCGTGTCGACATCTGTGTCTGCCATCTGAGAGAGCGGGCGTTTTTGAGCCCCTGATGGCCTTTGAGACGCCTGGGCAGGCGCGGGCTGCGAAGCCGGCTGTCCCACAGCTGTTACGTCATCCACCCTTTTATGTAAGGAGTTGACACTGTCGGTTAATACCTTTTACCTCTCTATCCACTCTGGTGTCGGCCCCACAGGGGGCGACATCACATATATCGGCCTCTGTTCCGTCACCATATAAGCCTCCTCATTCAACATGTCGACACAGCCGTACCGACACACCGCAGACACACAGGGAATGCTCTAAACGAGGACAGGACCCACAAAAGCCCTTTGGGGGGACAGAGTGAGAGTATGCCAGCACACACCAGAGCGCTATATACTGCAGGGACTAACTGAGTTATGTCCCCTATAGCTTTATATCTATATATATAATGTATACTGCGCCTAAATTTAGTGCCCCCTCTCTCTTTTTTTTAACCCTTGTAGACTGCAGGGGAGAGCCAGGGAGCTTCCCTCCAACGGAGCTGTGAGGGAAAATGGCGCCAGTGTGCTGAGGAGATAGGCTCCGCCCCTTTTTCGCGGCCTATTCTCCCGTTTTTTATGGACTTCTGGCAGGGGTATTTACCTCATATATAGCCCCTGGGGCTATATATTGAGGTATTTTTGCCAGCCAAGGTGTTTTTATTGCTGCCTCAGGGCGCCCCCCCCCAGCGCCCTGCACCCTCAGTGACCGGAGTATGAAGTGTGTGAGAGGAGCAATGGCGCACAGCTGCAGTGCTGTGCGCTACCTTGGTGAAGACTGAGTCTTCATGCCGCCGATTTTCCGGACCATCTTCTTGCTTCTGGCTCTGTAAGGGGGACGGCGGCGCGGCTCCGGGACCGAACATCAAGGCTGGGCCTGCGGTCGATCCCTCTGGAGCTAATGGTGTCCAGTAGCCTAAGAAGCCCAATCCGGCTGCAAGCAGGCGAGTTCGCTTCTTCTCCCCTTAGTCCCTCGCTGCAGTGAGCCTGTTGCCAGCAGGTCTCACTGAAAAGAACAAATTCTAAGACTATAACTTTCTAAGAGCTCAGGAGAGCCCCTAGTGTGCATCCAACCTCGGCCGGGCACGAAATCTAACTGAGGCTTGGAGGAGGGTCATAGTGGGAGGGGCCAGTGCACACCAGGTAGTCTAAGATCTTTCTAGAGTGCCCAGCCTCCTTCGGAGCCCGCTATCCCCATGGTCCTTACGGAGTTCCCAGCATCCACTAGGACGTTAGAGAAATCTTGGATTACCAAGATATGAATGTCATCAATAACCAACTGCCCAAGTTTTTTATGTGCTCTTAGTACCATTTCATTGGTCCTGAAGTCAAAATTATGGGCCACTACTGGTCTGGGACATGAGTTCTGACCTTCTATTTCCATCCCTACCCTATGTACTCGTTCTACTTGAGGGAATTCCACCGTGTCAGGAATATGTAAAGCACGGGCCAATTTAGAAGTTAGAAATTCTCCCACGGTGGAGGGCTTCACATGCTCCGGGATACCAATGAATCGCAGAATCTGTGATTCCTATTTTCAAGATAATCTATTTTACCTTGAAGTTCCCGGAACACTGTGATGGAAGAATCAGCCGAGGATTGCATAGCCTGAGCCGTATCTTCTACATCACTTAGCCTTTGCTCCAGTTCTGAGATTCTTGAAGTATTAGAGGAAACTTCCCTTAGAGTGGACTGAAACGATTCCTTGAATTCGTCCAGTTTTTTATCAATAAGCACCGAGAGAATTTCTTTAGCAGTTTGAGACAGAGACTGAGGAGATTCCAATTGATAGGTCGAATCAGACTCCGCAGCCATATTACCTACCAACTGTGAGTCTTCGGAGGTGGAACCGCCCTGTTTTTGAGACTTTGTCCTGAGCATATTATCTGAGATGTTCTTGTTCAAAAACTTCAACTGCATCAACTAGTACAGATTAGCAAAATAGACCAAGGAAAGGATAGTTGTGCTCACCTGCTAAATATGTCTAATATGT
Organism: Pseudophryne corroboree; assembly: GCF_028390025.1. NCBI lineage: Eukaryota > Metazoa > Chordata > Amphibia > Anura > Myobatrachidae > Pseudophryne > Pseudophryne corroboree. Next base: position 648,245,286 of record NC_086448.1, read on the forward strand.
AACGAACATAGGGGGTCATTCCGACCCGATCGCACGCTGCAGTTGTTCGCAGCGCAGCGATCAGGTCGGAACTGCGCATGCGCCGAAGGCCGTCGTTACCTAGCAATCGCCTCTGCGTGATTGACAGGCAGAGGCGTTCATTGGGCGGGAGGGGGCGGCACAGCGGCATTTAGCTGCCGTTTTCGGGGCACGGTCCGGCCAACACATGCGTGGCCGGACCGTGCGAGGGACAGGCCGCAACACAGCTACGATCAACTCGGAATGAACCCCATAGTTAGAAGCAAGAGTACAATCCCCCTCGAGGGTGTGTTAGAATAGAGTGTTACATTGGATGCAATAGGTATTATCAGTAGAATACCTGGGGAAACCAAGGCAAGTACTGTATCCGTTAAGTATATCACAATATTAATAATGTTAAGCCAACTTATACAGTTATTACAAAAAATATTTCTGTGATCGCGCTGAGCGAAAAAAAATGTCGGTCTCAGGGAACCCTCACTTTAACCCCTTGCCAGGTCACTGTTGTCTGCGTATAGCTTGAGCTGCAGCCCCAGCTTGTCCCTCATTAGCCAGATATAGACCTCCAGCTCCTCCTGTCCCAGGCAGTGTCCACCTCCCTGGCCTCCTGCATGGAGAGACCTGGCTGAAGACGTGAAAGGTGTAACAATGGCGGGGCGCGGCGATACAGCCACAGTAAAGGCTGTACCCCCCTTAAAGGGGTAGGCTAGTTTTACATTTTACAACAGGGTCCTGCCAGGCAGGGATCACTGGATAGATAGTAAGTAGAGTCAGTGAAGTAGCAGCCCATGCTGAGTGGCCAGATTATGATACTGTCACACACATGCTGCCAGTACAGCACCAGCAATCCTATGAGATAGATAGATAGATAGATAGATAGATAGATAGATAGATACAGAATCAGTCACTAATGTACTGGATTTACAAATATGAATATTAATCTACTTTAAAAATTAAACTGTAATGCTGGCCATATATCAGTACGACCATCATTAGATGCAAGTTGTGTCACGATTTCCCTTGAACTCCTTCGGAAGTGCCCTGGCAGTCCTGGACACACAATTTGGTCATTTTTTGACACACGATGTGCATACGATCTTACGACCCATCGTGCTCCCCTAAAAAGCATACACTCAAATGACGCTGATCGAACGATGCCTTGTATGTGCATAGAACATGGTATGATGTGCATACAATTACAACAGATAATATGGGCTGCATGTATGATTAGTGGATGCGTCATACGACCCATGGGAACGTGCATCGCACTGTAATCGTACCCAAATAATGCTCGATGTACACACAATACATCGATCGAGGAGTCAAAATCGTGTATTCGTACCCCTAGTGTATGGCCAGTTTAGGGGCTCTTGAACCCTTTGGTAATGACAGGGCACTCAAGAGTAATGAATTTGTAGGGGGATAAGTAGAAACTGAAATATCAAGACAGGAAAGTAGTAGCCAGTGCTGTGTGGCCGGATGATACTGTGACGATCACACACTATTACAGAGTCCAGATAGCAGCAGCACATAGGGCGGGCCCAGGCACGGATGACACCCTGGATTGAGCGCGGCTTAGCCCAGGTCCCTGCTCTACTGTCAGTGTCTATCCATTACATGTACCATTGCCTCCAATGTACCTGCCTAGCCATCACATGTACCAATGTATCTGTGTCTATTCCTCACATGTACCAGTGCCTCTGCCTATCCATTACATTAAGAAGTGTACCTCACATGTACCAGTGCCTCTCCCTATCCATTACATTAATCAGTGTACCTGCCTATATTAATCATATGTGCCAATATAACTACCTATTCATCAGATGTACCAGTATACCTATCCGTCACATGTACCAGTCAGTGTATCTGCGTATTGATCATATGTGCCAGTGCCTCTGCCTATATCTATCACATGTTTCAGCACTGTAGTCACGTCCCCTTCCAGCTTGGCGGCACACGTCCTGGTAACTCCTGGTCTGTACTCTCAGTACACCGTATGTAATGTACAGCTGCGGACCCGCCTAACGGCCTACCCGTGCTGCCTGTCCGGGTCGGTGTCCTGAGACCCATATCATATCCAGGCCGCGGCGGTAACAAGGTGGGTCTCGCAGGCTGATGGGTCACCTCAGAGCTGAATCATCGGAGAGAGGCAGCGCCGCAGTGGGCACAGCAGTCGGCGCGTCCTTCAGGACCCGCACAGTTTTAAAAATGGGGTCACTCACTGCCTGTATTGCGTAAAAACGCGCTATAGCGCATAGTTTGCGATCACTGCATGTGATAATTATATTGCACCAGTAGGTGTCGTAACAAACCATGACGCTTTATATTACAAAGGAGGAATGAAAATCATGGAGTACATTCTCAACAACTATGAATGTACTGTTATATATATATATATATATATATATATATATATATATATACCTGTATTCTGAAATAGAACAGTATTATGAAAAAGGCAAACACACAAATGATAAACAGACGTCTCAAGTTTGAGCTCGCTGATTCTACTGTAAAAGATGAAATTAGAGATAAACACTAAACAGTATGCAGTGAGTGAAAACTGTTGAGGTACTGTCTTAGTACCTATAAGTGTACTGCTATATATATCCTGAAATCAAAGCAGTGTTATGAAAGAGGTGAACTTGATTATAAACCTATGATGTAAATGTGAGCACGTTGGTGTTATTGTAATAAGTGCAAGTACCAATAAACACTAAGCAGTAGGCAGTGTGTATATGATAGGATATGGGGTGTCACGCTGTAAACATGTGCGATGATTTATGAGAATAATAATGCAGCATACAAACATGGTTCAATGGTGCATCATCCCTGAAGGGAAGGGTGTTCAAAAATAAAGGTTTATAGGGATGGGTACAGTATCAAAACACACCAGAGTATTAGTCCAGGAATCACTTCAGTCCAATTAGGAGTAGTTATAATCGAGGTAGTAGGTATTGCTTTCCTCAGGCTATGAAGCCATGTAGCTGAGCTTAAGTTGTAGATTGAGAAGGGGAAGTGGGGTAAGTTAGAGAGGGCTTATATAAAGAAGAGACGTGGGTAGGGTATTTGGGATACAACAGGGGGTGGGTGAAAGGACAAACAAGATCACAATGATGGGGTAGTGTGCCAGATAACCAAATACACAGTCACAAGGGCAGAAAAGTGCTCAGAGACCAGGGATCAGGACAGACTCTGGGGAGCAGAAGCAAATGTTGCCCAGCAGCTGGACTAACAGTGAAGAGAAGAGGTCTCACCGCAAGGCTCTGGAGATGCTGGACGCTGCAAAAGTCCCAGTTCCCCACCAGCGGTGGTATTAATAGAGCTGCCCTGTACAGTCACTGAAGGGGTGGCAAAGTGAGCATTGATGCTACTGGAGTTGCTGTGGGCAGGGGGAAAGTCTAAAACGTAGCCAGCGGCTGTCAGCTAGGGACTCCATGCAGCAATTGGGTCCTGCCTCCAGGCAGGACCATGCAGCTCCAGCAAGCTGGGTGACAGTGGAGGCAGGCAGGGTGATCCGCAGGTGTCAGGCACCACAACTCCCACACCAGTCAGTGGGCGCCAACCAGTTCCAGCCGTCCACAAGGTACAGGTGCAGAGGGGAAGATGCTGTCCGCAACACCCCCAGCAGGAGACCGCAGAGGAGGCACACCCTTTCCACGTTCACTCCGGCAGCGACTAGTCCCGACCTCCGGACCTCGCAGGTAACGGCCCAGTCACCTCAGGCAAGCGCCGGCACACACTTGTCCAACACTACAGGAAAGGGCTCCCAGTTGCCGTATTAGTGCCGCACTCTGCAGTCAGGGAAGGGTGTCGTCCAGGGCAATTATCATTGTCACCCCCAGGCAGAAGGGTGCTGTCAGGGTGGGTAGCAGACACGCACAAAGCTAGGGGACAGCTCTAGATGCATACACGTGGTGAGCTGCACTGTTGGTAAGATGGTGCTGAGTAGCTTCACACCATGGGGGCCAAACGTTTGGCCAGACTCCGGGGTGGAGAGCTGTAGCTCCGATTCGTCCAGACTCCCCAATGTTCTCTGCAGTCTCCCCTTTCCAGGGATGAGTTTTTAACGGCCAAATGGCAATTTCATAGTGGGCTGGGACACTTGAACAGGAACGCCAGGTACGGAGCCGTCTAAAAAGCGTCCATCTCGGATGCCCCGTCCACCGGAAGTCAAACTGGTAAAACATGATAAAAGTATGCTGGACAGATCAAGTAGCTGCCCTACATAATTGTGTCAAAGAGAACCCCTGGCAGCCACCCAGGAGGACCTCAATGACAGAGTAGAATGAGCAGAAATGGACGTAGGTGGTTGTCGAGATGAAGCTACATACGCCTGACGAATGGACAATCAAATCCAACGAGACAACATCTGCTTAGAAGCAGGCCATCCTGGACGAGCAGAATCATAGAGGACAAACAAAGAGTGTCTTACGAATAGAAGTCCTGTCAACATAAATTTGTAGACCTCTTACAACATCCAGGTACTTTGTCGAAGGAGAGTCATCTGAGAGCACCAGGACCACAAAAGGCTGGTTAATATGAAAAGCTGAAACCACCTTTAGTAAAAAGGACATCCTTGTGCGCAGTTCTGCTCTATCCAAGTGGAAAATCAGATATGGGGGCCGACAAGAAAAGAGCCCCCAATTTCTGAAACTCTTCTGGCTGAGGCCAGAGCCAATAGAAGCACCACCTTCCGAGTAAGGTATTTTAGATCCGACAATTGCAAAGGTTTGAACACCGAAGACTGTAGAAAAGACAGAACCAGATCTAGGTCCCACGGTGCCATTGGAGAAACAAAAGGTGGTTGTAACCGGGATCAAAGCTAACTTCTTCTGAAAGAAAACAGAAAGCGCTGATACTTGCACCCTGAGGGATCCCAGTCAGGCCTGCCAAGAAACCTGAGTGAAGGAAAAGCAACAATCTAGATAGCTTGAACAATGTGGATGGAACATTACGATTGTCGCACCAAGTGACACAAGCCTTCCCATATGCGGTAGTAATGCCGGGACGTAACTTCTTTACTGGTTCGAAGCATAATGGGAGTAACCGCTGAAGGAATACCCTTATCCTTCAGTATTGCCTTCTCAACAGCCAAGCCGTCAAACAAAGCCACCTTAAGTCAGGATAGACGAATGGGCCTTGTTGTAAAAGATCCTCCCGTAGTGGTTGTGGCCATGGATCGTCGGCTAGCAGCCTGTGAAGGTCGGCGTACCAAGCTCTGCGAGGCCAGTCTGGTGCTACTAGTAGCACCGTGACCTCCACTCTCTTGATTCGCTTGAGAAGACGAGGTAACAGTGGAAACGGGGGGAATAAGTAAATGAAGTGGTAATGCCAAGGAGTTGTCAAGGCATCCACTTCCTCCGCATTTGGGTCTCTTGTTTGAGAACAGTAGCGAGGAAGCATGTGATTGTGCCTGGACGCCATGAGGTCTGTCTGAGGAATACCCCATGAATGTACCAGTTGCTGAAAAACCTGGGGATAGAGTTCCCACTCTCCTGGGTGTAGATACCAACGACTGAGGTATTCTGCTTCCCAGTTGTCGACACCTGGAATGAACACTACCAATATTGCTGCTGTATATAATTCGGCCCACTGGAGAATACGAGCCACTTCTCTCATTGCTGCTCTGCTGCGAGTGTCCCCTTGTTGATTTATGTACGCCACTGCTATGGCATTGTCCGATTGCACACAGATCGCTTGATTCTTCAACAAGGGTAGAGCTAATTGGAGAGCATTGTATATCGCCCTTAATTTGAGAATGTTGATAGGTAACGCTACTTCCTGTGGAGTACAGCGGCCCTGAAATTGACAGTCAAACGTCACTACCCTCCACCCTCTCAGACTGGCATCTGTGGTGACCAGAACCCAGTTTGATATACCATATCGTCTCCACTGTGACAGATTTGTGGCTTTTGTCCACCAGAGAAAGGAAAGATGAGTACTGGGAGACAGCTGTATCAGTTGATGAAAAAATGGGTGCGATCCCGACCACTGGGAGAGAAGATCCAGTTGGAAAGGCCTGGAATGGAATCTCCTGTATGGTATGGCTTCAAAAGTGGCTACCACCTTTCCCAGAAGCAGAATGCATAGGTAAACAGACACTCTGCGAGGCTGTAATACTAAGCGCACCAGTTCCTGAACGGAACAAACCTTGTCCTGCAGAAGAAAAATCTTCTGTAGTACAGTGTCCAGGATCATCCTCAAAAATTGAATTTTCTGAGAAGGCTGAAGCTGACACTTTTGAAAATATAAGATCCAGCCGTGTTGTATGAACAGTTGATGAGCTACTCCTATGTCTCATTGCAGTAGTTCCTTGGACTGTGCCTTGATTAGCAGGTCATCTAGATAGGGAACAATGTTTACTCCGTGGAGGCGTAATTGAGACATCATGACAGCCATTACGTTTGTGAACACTCGTGGAGCCGAGGACAGGCCGAAAGGTAAGGCTTGGAACTGGTAATGGGTGTTCCGGACTGCAAACCGCAGATATTCCTGGTGAGGTGGCCAGATTGGAATGTGGAGATAGCCATGGACACCATGAATTCTCCCGCGTCCAGTCCAGCAATAACTGAATGGATTCCATCTTGAACTTGAAAACTCGCAAAAAAATATTAAGGGGCTTCAAGTTCAGGATAGGTCTGACAGAACCGTCCGGCTTCAGAACTATGAACAAACTGGAGTAAAACCCGTTTTTGTTGATGGTGAGGGACGGGCAGGAGAACCCCTGTAGACAGGAGTCTGTCAATTGCCGTCTGTAGCACCTGTTGTCACTCTAGAAAAACTGGCAAATAGATCTTTTATTCCTGAGTGATGACGTCCCGAACCCAGGCATCTGTGCAGGTTGTCCTCCAAATGTCCCCAGACCCTCTTAACCAAGCTCCAGCCCTTGGGTCCCCCAGGAGGGAGCTAGGACTGTCATGCATTGGGCTTCGAGGTAGGTTTGGGGTCCTGGTGGGAAGAGGTTGCTGCAGCGGCACGACCGCGTCCTCTATTGCCTCTAGAGCTGGAGGAGCCTCCTCTGGTTCTGCCTCTAAATTTTGAAGGCCATCAAAAGGACGGGGCCGAGTATGCCCTGCAGGGAGCAGGGGTAGCCGATAGAAGATAAGTGGACTTATCTCCAGTAGCCTTGGAAATAGGTTTGTCCAACTCAAGGCCAAACAAGAACTCACCCGTAAAAGGAATTGCTTCTACAGCTTTCTTTGACTCTGCATCCGCTTGCCATGACCCGACACAGCCAACGCAGAATCTTAGATCCAATGGAACCTGCATCCCTGGAGGCCTCTCCCAGATAAATCACAGATTCACAAATGTGTTCTGCTAAAATAACAAGTTTCTCTGTGGGTACACCAGATTGTAAACCTGAGGATAATTGTTAGGCCCAGGCTTCAATAGCTTTATTTACTCAAGAGCCTACAAACGTTGGATGAAGAAGCACCCTGGCGGCTACATAAATCGACTTTAGAGTGGTTAACAGTTGACAGTCTGCTGGTTCCTTTAGAGATGTGGCCTCCTCAACTGGCAGAATGGTCCTCTTAGTCTTATTAGAGAGGGATCTACCGGTTCAGGAGTCTCCTGCTTAATTCTATTATCTGCGGGAAAAGGATAAGAGCAAGAATTCTGCGTGAAACCTGATATTACTTATCAGGGTGTTTCCAGGCCAAAAGCTAAATGTTCGTCCAGTTCAGCTGACACTAGGAAAGTGATTGCTGCCTTATGTTTCTAACTAAAGAAGAAAGGTTGAGCTGGACCTGGTTCCGAGTCAGTAATCTGTAACACCTGACGTACTGAAAAAGACGTTTTTGATGCACCCATAGACCAAGTCAAACTCTCTACTGGTTTGGCCAAGGCCTGTGCCCATGCTGGTTCTGGTAATTGTGTAGGAACTGGGCTACGTGATCTGGAAGCTTCTCTGTCTCTGCAAGAGGCTGCCAGTTCTGTAGAGAGGTCAGACATAACTCCGGCTGTGTTAACCAAACTGGACTAGAATCCTGCCCTGATGGAGCAGGGTCTGAAACAGGAATATCCTCACATACCTTACAAAACAGAGACATTTCTGTCTGTCCCTGTGTGAATTGTGCATTACATTTTTTGCATGCATACAGCTTCTGAGAAGCTATCTTGTGTTTTCATGAAAAGAAAAAAAAAAAACACATATGGAGTACAAAAAAAAGACTTATAGAAAAAGAGAGAGAGAAAAAATAATAGGGGAGAAGAGCCACACCTGCCCTACAACAGCGCAGGCGCTACTGTATAAACCAACTCTATGTGATCAGAGAAGGTATGTGTGTGCCCTTTGCCCTCTTAATCTATGCCTCCAGCACTCACGCCTCTAGGACCTCCGGTGCAGCAGCTTCCTCAACCAGCGTTGGAAATGGCCGCCACCACGTGGAAAGGAACGTCCTGAGCTGCAGAGGTCAATCTTAACTGCACGGTGAAAATCTCCACCTGCCCGCTGCGGTGCTGTGTTAAGTGCTATGGTCTATGGGAGCTCGATGCCGCATGGAGCTAAGCCCCGCCCCCTGCCATGGCACCTAATTTTAGAAATGCTCTGCGCTATAATGGCGCGTGCAGCATAGCGCCCTGATGCTGAGTGTGCTGTAGGACCAGCGCTGCCTGTATCTGCGTCTGCCCACTGAGAGGCTGAGTCCTAAGCAGCATCTCCCCCTAAAGATGGGAAGCTGCGTGCCGAATACGTGTAACCTAGGCACTCTGCTAAGCAGAGCACTGGGATATACTTACCAATGCTGCCATGCTGACCAGTGTCGGCACTGGCCGAGGGGACTCTATAACCGTAGCTGCACGCAGCTCCATTAAGTACACCCAAGGGACTGTAGTCTCTGCAGCTGGGGACCCTGGCTGCAGCGTGGTGTCAGCTGTGACAGGATCCCCTCCAGTAGCGCCCTCGGTGCAGATAGCATGGGCAGTAAGCTGCCTGACTGTCCTCAAGATCGAAAAATCCAAAATGTTTCATAGTAAAATTAGAAATTAATAAAACTCTGGAGCAGTCCAGAGAGAAAAAACTGGTCTGGAGGGGGTATAGAGGGGGAGTGTGACAGGACGGTACCGTACGGAAGCAATCGCCGCTTGCCGCGTCCCGTCGACTGCGCACAGACTGGAAGGTCAAGCCGCACGAGGCCTGACCACATAGGGGATTCCCGCTTACCGTCAGTAACCGCCTGTTACTGACTCCACCCACTGCGCTGTGGGCGGGTTCTCGCTGCCACCACCAAACTCCTAACCTGCCGTGGCGTTTGGAACCACGGTTCTGCTCTGTATGTGCCGACGCACTGCTTTACCACACCTGTGTGGTGTCGACGAATCCCCACTAGCCACTTGCTAGGCCTCTACCGGTAGCTGGCGGAAGGCGGAGCTTGGAGACGCAAGGTACTTCCCTGGACAGCCGGAGGACGGGGCTAGGTTTGGCCTAACCCTGTTGGTCACAAGATGAAGCAGTCTTCTTGAGGCAAAGATGTTTATTTGCTCAATAGTTCTAAAGAGAACCCTTCCCTATTGCTAGGGGCAACAGCATACAATCAGATGTTTCAGCAGAATAAAGATGGTACAACTACAACTCTGGAGGCACGCAGGTCTCCTTTTTATGTCAGTTTTCCACACAGTACCACAGGGGGGCAAGCCCTCCCTGTCTTCTCCAACCAATCAGGCCACTTTACAAAATACCAATAAATTACATTTTACAAGGATATAAGTGCAATAAAACAATATCCTCCTTCCTGTCACCCAGACAACGTTTGGTATCAGATTAACATCACTATTGATAAATTTATCACATATCTTCAAAATACAGATGTTTCTGGTCATTCACATCTACAGGCAATCCCAGTGTTTAAGATTACAACAGGAATGGCTACAATACAAACAAACAGTCTTCCTTCCTACATCGGTCGTTCGTATGTCAATTAAATCAGGTACATGAAACAAGTTCCAAGCCCATAGACCCAGTGATTAGCATCTCTCTCTAAGGAACTTACACATCAAAAGGTATTGTCCTTCACACCTCGCTGCTAGGACAGAGCCATTAGCATGCCACTTCCTATTTCCAGAGGATAAGAGTTGCTTATTCAGACATCTATAGTAACTGCATTTTTTCCTTTAAATACATTTCATTTAAACACGTGTTTCCCTTTAAATATACACCGAGCCTGTCTTGAATATAAAATAGATACAGTTAAACATGCCTTCCTGCAATGGTGCACAGAGCACTACGTATGACATGTTAAAACACATCATTCAACAAACTTTCAAACAGTCCGTAACATGGCGCCGGGCACGAGGGTTAACCCCTTCAGTGCCGCAGACGCCATTACACGTGTGGCTGGCTAGTCTCTCCGGCCACATTCCTTCCCCCCCATTCAAGCGGGTCAACCAGGGACCCATGTCCCAACGATTTGGGTCCTGGTCCCGCAGTCCGTTGGGGTGAAGGGGACGCTACCTGGGATGTGTAGGCTCTGGCCTAGACAGTTCATCCATAGTGTAGTGGGCCTCTCTTCGTGGGTGCACAATGTTCAAATAGTCCACCTGAAGTCCAAGTTCAAGGCTCCACCACAAAAGTCTGTCAAATTTCCCCAAGGTAGGTTGCAGCCACCTAACAGGTAGGTGGTAAGTCACCACGGTGGGGGGCCGGTTACAAACAAGTGCCACCCACGGTGCCCCAATTGTGGCATACCCCACCTCCCACAATAGCAGTATACTGCTCAACCAGGCCACAGGGTGCTCCTGCCCATATGGCTCTTTCTGGCTCGGTACTGCTCCCAGTCCGTGCAGTGGCGCAATAGTTCGTAACACACAGTCCTGGTCAAGAATGTGCGCCATCAGCACTGGAGCGGGTACCCGAGCCTCCTTTAATGACTGGAATGCCAACTCGCAAGCGGGTGCAAAGTCCACTGACTTGGGAATGCCCTTCCTAGCCATCTCTGTCAAGGGGTTCACTACAGGACTAAAGTCAATGACAACATGTCCGTAGGGCCTTACAGGTTCTAAGGTCAGTACCGGTCTGGGTGATGTGGGTCGGGGACAGCCTCTGGTTGCCTCCACCCCCTCTGGGTTGGGCCTACCCCTGTCTCCTCCCACATGGTGCCCCAGGCACTGCACCTCCGTCATACCTATCTGGCAACTGTCTGCCCTAACTGTCAGACCTGCCCTCCAATCCTCCTCCGTCGACCTATGACTCGGGAAACCTACCCTGTCACCTAGGCCTACTCTTCCCTCCTCGTCCGCTACCTGTGCCACAGTGATGGCGGCCAGACCACCAGCCTCTGGATCCTGTGTGGCATCCACTACAGGGAGGCTGCGTGTCTTCCCCGAGCTACTGCGCACAGGCAGGGGACCTGCTATGTCCACAGCAACTTGCTGCAAGGGTTCTCCTATGGGCAGAGGCCCAGAGACAACACAACCGCTGGAGTGCCCCGGCTGCCAACGCATGGCACCAGCCTTACATGTGGTCTGGGCGTCATCCGACATTCCAGACCAGGGTAAGCTCTGTGTCAGGCACTTCAGGGTACGGTCTGTCTCCGGGTTGCTGTCCAAAGGGGTTTCGCTGGCAACCGACACCGGTTGCACAGGAACGTTCCCTGAGGGGACCAGTTGGACACATTCCCTATCTGGTCTATCCCCTCCCACTTTCCTGGCTAACCTGTACCTTAACCCTTCCCGCCAGGTCAAACTTCCCGCCCCAACCCTGTCAAGGCCGCTGCCAGAGTGGCGCCTCATGCCTTTCGGGAATGGGTCAGAGAGTTGAGCCTCCCGTAACTCCTGCCTGTGGCCCTCAATCTCTCCTAAATTGGGACACTCTACAGGGGGATCTAGGTGGGGACTACTAGGGTCAGTCTGGTAGGGGTCAGTCATGGAAAAGTCAGTGTGGTTTTTCATACTCACCGCCGGAGTTGGCAAACCACTTGGGTCAGGAGCATCATTGGGCACCCCCACAGGATCAAACGAGCTGGAACCGACATCCTCTGCGTTGCTAGGGGACGTAGGCATACCAGAGGCAAAAGGCATGCGGGGTCGATGTACTGATCTAGCCGCTGTGATCTTTTCCTCTGGGCTGGTTGATGCTGTGGTTGGCTGTGCTGGCAGTTGTCTAGCAGCTGTAGTCTTTTCCTCTGGGCTGGGCTGTGCTGGAGTAGCTGATGTCAACGGTGGTTTTGGAACTTGACTCCGGGGAATGGCGCCAACAAACATAGTGACGATCCCACCACCCAGATCATTTCCTAGGACCACATCAGTTGGGAGACCATCCATGACGGCAACTTCTCGCAACTCTGGTCCAGCTCCCCAGTCCAGGTAGACTCTTGCCATGGGAACCGCTTTTTCTGTTCCTTCTGCCAGGGTGACCGTGGCAGTGCGACCCTGCAATACTGCAGCAGGATCTATAAGGTGGGGGCTCACCACAGTGATTGAAGCCCCAGAGTCTCTTAGGCCTTCTCCCTGCAGGGGTCCCACGTGGACTGGCTGCAGGTGCCTCCACATGTTGTGTAGGGGCTGTTTGGCCATGCAGGTGACTCTCTCCGCAGAGTGCACCTGTCTCTCGCCACACTCCATCGGACTGACTGGAGGGGGAACAGTCTCTGTAGGCTCATCTCCTCTCGTCAAACAGGCGATCCGGGCTCCAGCACTCGGATTTGGGGCACGAGTCTGGGGGGCTTGGGATGCAGGACAGTTCATCCTCAGATGTCCGATTTTCCCACAGCCGTAGCACTTCTTCTCCAGTCGTGGCACCGATGATCTCTGATCAGTTGCAGGGACGCTGCGGTGCGGTTGCTGGCCAAGAGCACCCGGGTTGGAAGATGCTTGTCTTTGGGGGTGATGAGCTGAAGAGGGTGGTCCCCTTGGTGGTACAGTCTGTTGGAGCTGGCTGCTGGCGGGGCGCTTCTGCCCCCGTGGCCGAATTGCCACATATTTGTCGGCTAATTGGGCAGCCATTTTTAAGCTGGGTGGCTCCCGATCTAGCACCCACTCCTTCACTTCTTGGGCGCACCTGCGGTAGAACTGCTCCCTGCAGATCAGGTCGATCAGTGCGTCCCATGTAGTGGCTTCCGAATCCTTCACCCACTTCACCACGTACTGCCGCAGCTGGGTGGCGAACTGCTCATGGGTGCAGCTAGGATTCTTGGGCAAGTCTCTGAACTTCTTCCTGTAAGACTCTGGAGTGATGAAGAATCGCTGGAGGAGGGCCTTCGCGACTTCGTCGTAGTTCCCACAGTCCTCCGTCGCCACTCCTCGATAGGCCTCCAAGGCCTCTCCATGCAGAGTGGGCACAAGGTGTCTCACCCACTCTTGACTTGGGTAGATCGTGTAGTTTACAAGTCCTTTCAAAAACTTGCAAATGTCCATCAATGTCCCCATCACTGTCTGCAAACTTGGCAAACTGTATACGTCCTGATCTGTGTACAACAGCTGACAATGGCTCCCGGGGTACCACGGCCTGTGGTGCCCGCTCCGCATGCCACATCCGAATGACAAGCATGCGTTCTTGCTCCGTTGCCCTTTCCCCCAATTCCGCTAGCCGATCTGCTAGGGTATCCGGGCCGCCCCCCCCTGGGACGTTGGGATCCTGGCCCTGCTAGGGATTGCTGGGAAACATTGCTGCTGTGAGAGAGGGCGGGGCTTGTGGTTCTCACCGGTTCCTTACGAAGGTCCACTGTTGGGCCGTCCTCTGCAATGCTGACGCCGTCAGTGCTTTCCACCTCCGCCCGATGAGACTCCTCCACGCTCCTGAGCGCCGCCTTCATGACGCTTCTGGACGCGTTGGAAGGGATATCCACACCCTTCCCCTGGCATACGATCTCCAGATCCTCCTTGGACATTCCGCTGAATTCCGCCATCTTGTGCGTTCTCCTGCGCTGCAGTTACTCCTCTCCTGAGTAACTCGGCTTCTCCAATCGGTTGATGAAAAGCCGCCTGGGAATATCCCACCGCTGCCACCAATTTCTGTGACAGGACGGTACCGTACGGAAGCAATCGCCGATTGCCGCGTCCCGTCGACTGCGCACAGACTGGAAGGTCAAGCCGCACGAGGCCTGACCACATAGGGGATTCCCGCTTACCATCAGTAACCGCCTGTTACTGACTCCACCCACTGCGCTGTGGGCGGGTTCTCGCTGCCACCACCAAACTCCTAACCTGCCGTGGCGTTTGGAACCACGGTTCTGCTCTGTATGTGCCGACGCACTGCTTTACCACACCTGTGTGGTGTCGACGAATCCCCACTAGCCACTTGCTAGGCCTCTACCGGTAGCTGGCGGAAGGCGGAGCTTGGAGACGCTAGGTACTTCCCTGGACAGCCGGAGGACGGGGCTAGGTTTGGCCTAACCCTGTTGGTCACAAGATGAAGCAGTCTTCTTGAGGCAAAGATGTTTATTTGCTCAATAGTTCTAAAGAGAACCCTTCCCTATTGCTAGGGGCAACAGCATACAATCAGATGTTTCAGCAGAATAAAGATGGTACAACTACAACTCTGGAGGCACGCAGGTCTCCTTTTTATGTCAGTTTTCCACACAGTACCACAGGGGGGCAAGCCCTCCCTGTCTTCTCCAACCAATCAGGCCACTTTACAAAATACCAATAAATTACATTTTACAAGGATATAAGTGCAATAAAACAATATCCTCCTTCCTGTCACCCAGACAACGTTTGGTATCAGATTAACATCACTATTGATAAATTTATCACATATCTTCAAAATACAGATGTTTCTGGTCATTCACATCTACAGGCAATCCCAGTGTTTAAGATTACAACAGGAATGGCTACAATACAAACAAACAGTCTTCCTTCCTACATCGGTCGTTCGTATGTCAATTAAATCAGGTACATGAAACAAGTTCCAAGCCCATAGACCCAGTGATTAGCATCTCTCTCTAAGGAACTTACACATCAAAAGGTATTGTCCTTCACACCTCGCTGCTAGGACAGAGCCATTAGCATGCCACTTCCTATTTCCAGAGGATAAGAGTTGCTTATTCAGACATCTATAGTAACTGCATTTTTTCCTTTCAATACATTTCATTTAAACACGTGTTTCCCTTTAAATATACACCAAGCCTGTCTTGAATATAAAATAGATACAGTTAAACATGCCTTCCTGCAATGGTGCACAGAGCACTACGTATGACATGTTAAAACACATCATTCAACAAACTTTCAAACAGTCCGTAACATGGCGCCGGGCACGAGGGTTAACCCCTTCAGTGCCGCAGACGCCATTACACGTGTGGCTGGCTAGTCTCTCCGGCCACAGGGAGGATCCAGTCACCCTTTTCTTTTAAATTCTGAAAGTGCCACCATCTATACCACCACCATCTACACCCCACGGTCTTAAGCCTCCAGTGTCCCCTAGTGGATGAAGAAGAAATGAAAAAAATTGTGGCACCAACCTGCAATACTATAATAAATAATAGTAAAAAAATGGCAACTGTATTCCTTGCCCCTGGCAGAGCTGATAATCATACTGCTCCTGAGGAGTCCATACACCAACCCCCCCCCCCCACACACCAAAAAAAAAACAAATAGAGCCGTTTTCCATCACCTTAGTCAGTTAGGCACATGCGCCTAGAGTATTAACTCTTTCATTCACTTGTATCATGCTCCAGCAAGGAATGAGTACGGTCATTCTTTTTTCTTACTCCAGGAGTAGAGACTGAAGATTGCCTATTAATTTAGTCTTTTTGCAGCAATTCTGCCCCAAACTGGGGTCAGCTGCCACATTACGACATGTGCTCAATGCTGCAGGCCGCAGTCTGGCAAAGATCGGGGCCATTTTTTCCACATACACTGTCCCCCTGCTTTTCTCAATAAACCATACTAACTATTCACATACTTCCTTCCATTAACTAATCCACATTAGGTAGAAAAATAACTGAAGAGGTGGGGGGTGGTATAGAAGATCTACATGCATTAGATCTACAGTTATTAGGTCGACAGGCACCAGGTTGACATAGACAATAGGTTAACATATAAAATGGTCAACACACTTTTTTGCATTTTTGGGGTTAGTGTGGATAGTTTTGGCATCTGTAACCACCAATCATCGAAACGTGTTCACTCGCCACACTTCTTGTTACTAAAGATTTGTGACATGGATAGTCAAGGAAGGAAAAAGTAAAAAACATGAAAAAATATGTTGACCATGTGTCGGTCATTGCCATGTCAACCATATAAACCGGTCGACATTTCATATGTTGACCACACGGCTGTCAACCAATAGTCCGGATCCAGAAGAGGCGAGTGTATGAAGGTGTTACAGTATGTTACGTTTACAAGAAGTTGAGATAATTACAGTTAAAGATAAATTATTTGAACTTAAGAATTAGACACAGGACTTTAATCCTCAAAATATATCATTAAATAGACCACCAACATTTAAAGTAGCATTGTTACTATGATACCTAGGTCATAACACCTTCATTCATTAAAAAAAAAAAAAAAAAATAATTTACTCACCGGTAATTCTATTTCTCGTAGTCCGTAGTGGATGCTGGGAACTCCGTAAGGACCATGGGGAACAGACGGGCTCCGCAGGAGACTGGGCACTCTAAAGAAAAGATTAGGTACTATCTGGTGTGCACTGGCTCCTCCCTCTATGCCCCTCCTCCAGACCTCAGTTAGGGAAACTGTGCCCGGAAGAGCTGACATTACAAGGAAAGGAAATTTTGAATCCAGGGTAAGACTCATACCAGCCACACCAATCACACCGTACAACTTGTGATACCTTACCCAGTTAACAGTATGAACAACAACTGAGCCTCACTCAACGGATGGCTCTTAACAATAACCCTTAGTTAAGCAATAACTATATACATGTATTGCAGAAAGTCCGCACTTGGGACGGGCGCCCAGCATCCACTACGGACTACGAGAAATAGAATTACCGGTGAGTAAATTCTTATTTTCTCTGACGTCCTAGTGGATGCTGGGAACTCCGTAAGGACCATGGGGATTATACCAAAGCTCCCAAACGGGCGGGAGAGTGCGGATGACTCTGCAGCACCGAATGAGCAAACTCAAGGTCCTCCTCAGCCAGGGTTTCAAACTTGTAGAACTTTGCAAATGTGTTTGAACCCGACCTAGTAGCCGCTCGGCAAAGCTGTAAAGCCGAGACCCCTCGGGCAGCCGCCCAAGAAGAGCCAACCTTCCTTGTGGAATGGGCTTTTACTGATTTTGGATGCGGCAATCCAGCCGCAGAATGAGCCTGCTGAATCGTGCTACAGATCCAGCGAGCAATAGTTTGCTTTGAAGCAGGAGCACCCAGCTTGTTGGGGGCATGCAGGATAAACAGCGAGTCAGTCTTCCTGACTCCAGCCGTTCTGGAAACCTATATTTTCAAAGCCCTGACTACGTCCAGCAACTTGGAGTCCTCCAAGTCCCGAGTAGCCGCAGGCACCACAATAGGTTGGTTCAAATGAAACGAGGACACCACCTTTGGGAGAAATTGGGGACGAGTCCTCAATTCTGCCATGTCCATATGGAAGATCAGATATGGGCTTTTACATGACAAAGCCGCCAATTCCGACACACGCCTAGCCGATGCTAAGGCCAACAGCATGACCACTTTCCACGTGAGATACTTCAGTTCCACGGTCTTAAGTGGCTCAAACCAGTGGGATTTCAGGAAATCTAACACAACGTTAAGATCCCAGGGTGCCACTGGTGGCACAAAAGGGGGCTGAATATGCAGCACTCCCTTAACAAATGTCTGAACCTCAGGCAGTGTAGCCAGTTCTTTTTGAAAGAAAATGGATAGGGCCGAAATCTGGACCTTTATGGACCCCAATTTTAGGCCCATAGTCACCCCTGACTGTAGGAAGTGCAGGAAACGACCCAGCTGGAATTCCTCTGTAGGGGCCTTCCTGGCCTCACACCAAGCAACATATTTTCGCCATATACGGTGATAATGCTTTGCTGTCACGTCTTTCCTAGCCTTTATCAGCGTAGGAATAACTTCATCCGGAATGCCTTTTTCCGCTAGGATCCGGCGTTCAACCACCATGCCGTCAAACGCAGCCGCGGTAAGTCTTGGAACAGACAGGGCCCTTGTTGCAGCAGGTCCTGTCTGAGAAGCAGAGGCCAAGGGTCCTCTGTGCGCATTTCTTGCAGTTCCGGGTACCAAGTCCTTCTTGGCCAGTCCGGAACAATGAGTATTGTTCTTATTCCTCTCTTTCTTACTATTCTCAGTACTTTTGGTATGAGAGGAAGAGGAGGAAACACATATACTGACTGGTACACCCACGGTGTCACTAGGGCGTCCACAGCTATCGCCTGAGGGTCCCTTGACCTGGCGCAATATCTTTTTAGCTTTTTGTTGAGGCGGGACGCCATCATGTCCACCTGTGGCAGTTCCCATCGGTTTGCAATCAGTTGGAAGACTTCTTGATGAAGTCCCCACTCTCCCGGGTGGAGGTCGTGTCTGCTGAGGAAGTCTGCTTCCCAGTTGTCCACTCCCGGAATGAACACTGCTGACAGTGCTTGTACGTGATTCTCCGCCCATCGAAGAATCTTTGTGGCTTCCGCCATTGCCATCCTGCTTCTTGTGCCGCCCTGGCGGTTTACATGGGCGACTGCCGTGATGTTGTCTGACTGAATCAGCACTGGCCGGTTTTGAAGCAGGAGCTCTGCTTGACTCAGGGCGTTGTAAATGGCCCTTAATTCCAGTATATTTATGTGTAGAGAAGTCTCCAGACTTGACCACAGCCCTTGGAAGTTTCTTCCCTGAGTGACTGCCCCCCATCCTCGGAGGCTTGCATCCGTGGTCACCAGGACC
Source organism: Pseudophryne corroboree (assembly GCF_028390025.1). Classification (NCBI taxonomy): domain Eukaryota; kingdom Metazoa; phylum Chordata; class Amphibia; order Anura; family Myobatrachidae; genus Pseudophryne; species Pseudophryne corroboree. The sequence goes on from NC_086448.1 coordinate 648,264,082, forward strand.
CAGTCCTGTATGCCGAACCTGCGGCCCTCGAGAAGGTGAGCACTCTGCAGCCACCACAGAAGAGACACCCTGGCCCTTGGGGACAGGGTGATCAGCCGATGCATCTTAAGATGCGATCTGGACCACTTGTCCAACAGATCCCACTGAAAGATCCTTGCATGGAACCTGCCGAAGGGAATGGCTTCGTATGAAGCCACCATCTTTCCCAGGACTCGCGTGCAGTGATGCACCGATACCCGTTTTGGTTTCAGGAGGTCCCTGACCAGAGATGCTAATTCCTGGGCCTTCTCCACCGGGAGAAACACCTTCTTCTGTTCTGTGTCCAGAATCATGCCCAGGAAAAGCAGACGCGTCGTAGGAATCAGCTGCGACTTTGGAACATTCAGAATCCAGCCGTGCTGTTGCAACACTTCCTGAGAGAGTGCTACGCTGATCAACAACTGCTCCCTGGACTTCGCCTTTATGAGGAGATCGTCCAAGTACGGGATAATTATAACTCCCTTCTGCCGAAGGAGTATCATCATTTCGGCCATTACCTTGGTAAATATTCTCGGTGCCGTGGACAGGCCAAACGGTAACGTCTGGAACTGGTAATGACAGTCCTGTACCACAAATCTGAGGTACTCCTGGTGAGGTGGGTAAATGGGGACATGCAAGTAAGCATCTTTGATGTCCAGCGACACCATAAAATCCCGCTCTTCCAGGCTTGCAATAACCGCTCTGAGTGATTCCATTTTGAACTTGAATTTCTTTATATAAGTGTTCAAGGACTTTAAATTCAGAATGGGTCTCACCGAACCGTCCGGTTTCGGTACCACAAACATTGTGGAATAGTAACCCCTTCCCTGTTGAAGGAGGGGGACCCTGACAATCACTTGCTGGAGGTACAGCTTGTGAATTGCCGCCAGCACTACCTCCCTTTCCATGGGGGAAGCTGGCAAGGCTGATTTGATGTAACGGCGGGGGGGGGTCTCGCTTCGAATTCCAGCTTGCATCCCTGAGATACAATTTGTATAGCCCAGAAATCCACCTGTGAGCGAACCCACTGGCTGCTGAAGTTTCGGAGACGCGCCCCCACCGCACCTGGCTCCGCCTGTGGAGCCCCAACGTCATGCGGTGGACTTAGTGGAAGCAGGGGAGGACTTTTGTTCCTGGGAACTGGCTGCATGGTGCAGCTTCTTACCTCTACCCCTGCCAAGAAAGGATGCACTCCTGACCCTCTTGCCTTTTTGGGAACGAAAGGACTGCATTTGATAATACGGTGCTTTCTTAGGCTGTGAGGAAACCTGAGGCAAGAAAGTGGACTTTCCAACTGTCGCTGTAGACACGAGGTCCGACAGACCATCCCCAAACAATTCCTCACCCTTATAAGGCAAAACCTCCATGTGTTTTTTAGAATCAGCATCTCCTGTCCATTGCCGAGTCCATAAGACCCTCCTGGCAGAAATGGACATAGCATTAATTCTAGAGCCCAGCAGGCAAATGTCCCTCTGAGCATCTCGCATATATAAGACGACGTCTTTGATATGGCCCAGGGTTAGCAAAACAGTATCTCTGTCGAGGGAATCTATGTCGTCTAACAGAGTATCTGTCCACGCTGCTACAGCACTACACATCCAGGCTAAAGCAATAGCAGGTCGCAGTAGAGTACCAGAGTGTGTATACACTGACTTCAGGATAGCTTCCTGCTTTCTATCCGCAGGCTCTTTTAGGGCGGCCGTATCCTGAGACGGCAGGGCCACCTTTTTAGATAAGCGCGTCAGCGCCTTGTCCACCCTAGGGGATGTTTCCCAACGTAACCTGTCCGTTGGCGGGAAAGGGTACGCCATCAGTAACCTCTTAGAAATCACTAATTTCTTATCAGGGGAACTCCACGCTTCTTCACACAATTCATTTAATTCATCGGATGGGGGAAAAGTCACTGGCTGCTTTTTCTCCCCAAACATATAAACCCTCTTGGTATTAACCAGGTTACTCTCAGAAATGTGTAATACATCCTTCATTGCAATAATCATGTATCGGATGGCCTTAGTCATTTTAGACTGTAAATGTGCCTCATCATCGTCGACACTGGAGTCAGACTCCGTGTCGACATCTGTGTCAACCATCTGAGATAGAGGGCGTTTATGAGCCCCTGACGGTTTCTGAGTCGCCTGGGCAGGCGTGGGCTGAGACCCCGGCTGTCCCAAGGCTGCAGCGTCATCAAACCTTTTATGTAAGGAGTTTAAATTGTCATTTAAGACCTTCCACATATCCATCCAATCAGGTGTCGGCCCCGACGGGGGCGATACCAAACTTATCTGCCCTTACTCCGCCTCCACGTAACCTTCCTCATCAAACATGTCGACACAGCCGTACCGACACACCGCACACACACAGGGAATGCTCAGACTGAGGACAGGACCCCACAAAGTCCTTTGGGGAGACAGAGAGAGAGTATGCCAGCACACACCACAGCGCTATATAACACAGGGATTTTCACTGCTAATAAGTGATATACCCAATAGCTGCTTTTTTAGTATTCTTTGCGCCTAAATTTATGTGCCCCACCTCTCTTTTTAACCCGTCTTGTACCTGGATACTGCAGGGGAGAGCCTGGGGAGCTGCTTCCAGCGGAGCTGTGAAGAAAAAATGGCGCTGGTGTGCTGAGGAAGAAGGCCCCGCCCCCTCAGTGGCGGGCTTCTGTCCCGCTTTCAGAGTAAAATAATGGCGGGGGTTCTTACATATATACAGTGCTAGACTGTATATATGTATTTTTATGCCAAAGGTACATCAATTTCAGCCCAGGGCGCCCCCCCCCCCAGCGCCCTGCACCCTACAGTGACCGGAGTGTGTAAGTGTGCTGGGAGCAATGGCGCACAGCTGCGGTGCTGTGCGCTACCTTAATGAAGACAGGAGTCTTCAGCCGCCGATTTCGTCGTCTTCTAGCTTCTGTTCTTCTGGCTCTGCAAGGGGGACGGCGGCGCGGCTCCGGGAACGGACGATCGAGGACAGGTGTCTGTGTTCGAACCCTCTGGAGCTAATGGTGTCCAGTAGCCTAAGAAGCACAAGCTAGCTGCAAGCAGGTAGGTTTGCTTCTCTCCCCTTAGTCCCACGTAGCAGTTAGTCTGTTGCCAGCAGAAGCTCACTGAAAATAAAAAACCTAGTAAATACTTTCTTTACTAGTAAGCTCAGTAGAGCCCACTAGGAGCACCCAGCTCTGGCCGGGCACAGATTCTAACTGAGGTCTGGAGGAGGGGCATAGAGGGAGGAGCCAGTGCACACCAGATAGTACCTAATCTTTTCTTTAGAGTGCCCAGTCTCCTGTGGAGCCCGTCTATTCCCCATGGTCCTTACGGAGTTCCCAGCATCCACTAGGACGTCAGAGAAATTAAGAAAATTGTTACGTAAAGAATTTATTGAGTCGCCTCTTCAATTGTTGATTGATCGCTGTGATTCAGTAAACATGCTTCACCAAAATGCAGTACTTACAGATTGGTAATATACCAAAATGTAGCAACTGAAGTATTTGTGGTTTAAGGAAACCATACTGTAAAATGAGGCACTGATCAGAAGAGGAGGAGGACATACAAAACCTTTGAATTACTGTAGTCCAATACACTATTCTAAGTATACTCAGAGGGGTCATCCAAATATCCCACTCCTATCTCATCATAGTATCTCATAATAGTATCATAACAGTCAGATATTGCCAGTAGGAGAAGCCTCACACCTTTGTCAGCCGTGGGATTCACAGACTTCTGCAGCATCCAGTTCTTACTACTGCTGGAAACTTGCACTATATGGAATTCTTTCACCCCTGCTTCACTCTAAAACCAAAAAGAACAAAATAAATTTATAAAAATAGGACGGTGTTTGCAATGTGTCAGTAAGCAAGAGCATAACACTAATTTTCACACATATATCTCATTACTTAATCAAAATGTATTCATATAATTAGCAGAGAAGTAACCATCACTTCCATGACATACAGTATACTTGTCCCTTATGTTCAAACGTATTGGTGTACTATACACCAAGAAGTTATGGCTGTTCTGCGCAGCGGGCCAATTAATACATTCTTAATAGTCTGGAACACTTGGAGCAGATCACACTCCTCCTGCCCTTTTACATTTAAAACTCTTACCTCCTGACCTACCCACTATCTTTCCTTCAAGTTAAACATTAATATTCAGTTATAATGCATATTTCATTTGAGTTTATTTGGCATTTATATTAGTACATCACTATACAGTAGGGCTCGACAAATCCTAAAGACCAGGTAGCCATGGCCCCTAGATTTTGCTGCCTGGCTATCAGATTTTGGAGGGAGGAAGCAGATCCTCTTCAGCCCCAACAACCACAGCAGAGATTTTTGGAGGCGTGCCTGTATTGCGGCGGCCATTTCTTACACAGGAGTGCATGTGCTGAGTGTCTGTCCTGGCCTGCACTGACTGCTGTGCCTGTCTGTTCCATCCTGCTGTCTCCAAACTCCATCTGCATAGAGATCACCAATAAGAGGGTCTATGCGTGGCCAGGGATTGCAGCTTCGGAGGGATAGTGATGTGGCCATAGGGTAGGAGGGATTGTTTTGCCCCGGGGGAGGCTGCGGAGTGGTTATTTGCCTAGAGCTACCCCCTCATTTGTGTGGCCGCAGGGGTAAGCTGCTCATTAATGTGGTCACGGGGGGTGAGGGTTGTTGTTTGTCCGGGGGGTAGCTGCAGTGCAGTGTGGATGCGGAGGACTGGTGTGCCAGGGGTATCCCCCTTGGTCATGTGGCCCTGGTGGTTGGTTTGCCTGGGGGGGAAGGGGGGGTAGCTGCTCCGTAATGTGTTGGTGGAGAGGTTCAGTTAGTTTTTTGTTGGGAAGGGAGGGGGGGGGGGGGGGAGAGAGAGGTCTGGCTCCTAAACTTTCATCCTGGCTCAGATTTTAGAAAGATTTGTCAAGCCCTGCTGTGCAGACATTGATTTGTAATTGTATTTTACATAATTGATAGAATACTGTGCATGTTACACACACTTCACACACTGCAGTGAAATTACATACTACACAGCACCTTGTTCTGCTTTCCCTACTATAATGGAAAGTTCTACCGCAAGCTGATGAGGGGAAATTTAAACTTGTTGTACAAGTCCTCATATACCATCCCGCATCACAGTAAAGCTGCTAGAATCTGCATAGACAAATAAATTCCATGTGAACTCGAGTGACAGTTTGTTACCAAGCTTACCGTATTCATGTTTTCTACGTCCACAAACACAAGCATATTTCCACCTTTACTTTCCTCATCTTCTAGCGCATTGCTTCTGGAAACTGACGCCCGAACATTCAGCGACTTACTGGTACATACAACTGCAGTGTGCCTTAAGACCCTATGGCTAAAAACAAAATCAACTGTCAAACATTTCATTTAAAGACTTTCTATGAAACAAAAATTAAAAATGAATATGTGCATACTACTGTAGCACACTACAAAACATGTGACAGGCAATGGAAGCTTTCCCTGGTAGCATTGTACAGTATTCTTTGCTTTTGTTTGTACAAGGTAGCAGTCATGTGCAATGATGAATATCACACGCTTACACTAGTGCCGCTGCTCTGTGAGGGACAAAACAGCAATGTGATCTATATGGGAACAGTTTATTCATAAGATGTTATGGGTGTAAATCTAGTGTACAAAACACTATAAAGTCAATAAAAATCTGATCGTCAATTACAGAGGACAATTCTCACTCCGGAAACAGAATAAACACAATTACAAACACTAAAACTTTTGTGGTCAACAAAATAAATAATTGCCTCTTATCATGACTCTCCTGAAGCACAGCAGGGAGAGGATCAAATACAGTGTGGTCAGCTGCAGAATGCGTGGTCATGACTGACTGTCTGAAATAGGAGCCCCGCTGCTGTACTACTTGTGCAGATGAGTGAGGAGGAAACATGTTTGCATTCAATTCACAGTAAACGAGACTCTGTTACATTGATTTTTTTTTATCTGGAGTAAAAATCTAGTTATAGAAATAAATATATTTGGAATTTGCAGGCAATTAATGAACTGGCGTTAGAATTTATATTGCACTTCACAATTACATTCATTTTCACAACTTAATTAGGTGTCGGACGTACTGTTTGGGTTCAATTTCAATTCTCCTGAAGAGTGGAAAAACTGAGAACTACTGTATGTCATCCCTTAACCAGCTGACCAAGAGGGGTCAAACATGAAGTGCGCCAATGGGAAAGAGAGAGGATGAAGGCCCGGAGGGAAGTCAGCGTTGAAAAGGGAGGTAAGTGGTGTAGGGAATGAGGATGTGTGCAAGACAGCCCTATAGGCTTTCCAAAAAAGGATTACAGTAATTTGTCTCTCTCTCAGCCTGGGATTACTTTCTCTACCCTCCTCTCTTTAGCACTCTACCCACTCTCTTCTCCTCATTTGTCTATTTCTCTAATTGGCATGTGATTTTATTATATACAGTAGATTATCCTTTTTTTCCCTCTACTATTTAACTTTATGTACAGTTTCCCAATAAATCCGCTGACTGTGTACCTTAATAGGTTACACAGCTGTTTTGGCCCCCTCCCCATTCTACAACCCCCTAGTACCGTGAGATAGCTGGAGATTGCTGTGGAGGGACTTGTTTCTTTCCTGGACAGCGCTTTGCAGGCAGGAAAATGGCGCTGAACGCTGCTGGGTCCGCTCTGAGAAGCTCCGCCCCCAAAATGGTACTGTCTTCCCGCTCTTCAATGGATTATACTGCCTGAGGAATGAGGCTGGCTGAGATCCGGGGACCCCGACAGGATGAGTGACCAGTGTAGGGTGCAGGCGCTGGCTACAGCGCCACACAATGTACCGCTGAGCCTCCCAGAGCGCAGTTAATACTGCGCTCCTACCCTGATGCCGCCATCTTCACACCGGCCCCCCGCTTGCTAGGGGGGTCGGTGTCTCACTCACCACAATCTTCAGCTCTGCAAGTGGGTGGCGGCATGCTGCCGGGGTGAGCGATCCCCTGTGGAGGGGAACGATCTACCACCTCTGGAGCTCAGTGTCCAGTCAGCGGAGACAGTGGCTCAGATCCCGCAGGGCGGACACTGCTCCCCCCCTAAGTTCCTCGCTGCAGGGAGACTGTTGCCAGCAGCCTCCCTGTAAAATAATAAACTCAAAAAACAAAACAAAAAACTTTTACTAAGGAAACTCTGGAGAGCTCCCCTAGCTGTGACCGGCTCCTCCGGGCACATTTTCTAAACGGAGTCTGGTAGGAGGGGCATAGAGGGAGGAGCCAGCCCACACTCTCAAACTCTTAAAGTGCCAATGGCTCCTGGTGAACCCGTCTATACCCCATGGTACTAATGTGGACCCCAGCATCCTCTAGGACGTAAAAGAAAAGGAATTACCGGTAGGAATTAAACTATTTTCTCTAACGTCCTAAGGGATACTGGGATGGTATTAGTACCATGGGGAAGTCCCAAAGCTCCCGGAACAGGTGAGAGAGAGTGCCGAGATCCCGGAAAAAGTGATTGACCAAACTGAAGGTCCTCACCGGCCAAGGTATCGAACTTGTAGAACTTTACATAAGTGTTCGAACCAGACCAAGTAGCTGCTCGGCACAACTGTAAGGCCGAGACACCACGGGCAGCGGCCCAGGAAGAACCCACCGACCTAGTGGAGTGGGCCCGAATAGAATTCGGCAGTGGCAACGCTGCTGAAGAGCCTGTTGGATAGTAATCCTGATCCAACGAGCAATGACTGCTTGGAAGCAGGACATCCAATCTTGGTAGCATAGTAAAATGACAAAAAGGGAGTCAGTCTTTCTGTCAGACACTACTGGAACCACTCAGGGACGGATCTAGACTTTTCTTTTAGGGGGGGCGGGTTATTTATTCCTGACTCCTCTCCTACACTTATTACTCCTCCCACTTCCCATCCCAACTGTCCATTAATGCTCTAAAGAGCATATAAAGCATTACCAGGCTGCACATGTACTTTTTTTTTTTTTCTCTTTATTTTGAAAAGTGGAGAGCAGTACAACACAGCAAAAGTTACATCCAGAAATACAACAAATCCGGGTATAGTACGAGTAATGTTGCACGACATATTGCACAGCCAATTTCAAAACAGTATAGTCCACTTGAATTTTATATAAACACACATAAGTGCAAAAAACAACAACAAACAAATAAATAAAATAAAAAATAACACCACATGCAGATACAGTATTCAATTGGGGGGGGGGCATGGGAACAAAAAGAGTCAGGCAGAAAAATTGAGAACACCAAAGTATTGGGATGAGCGTCTTCATTCCATATTGAAAAATAGTAGGGCTAAATCTGCGCGGAAAGCAGCGAGTGAGTCTATAAGGTTCAAGGCAATTGTCTCTGAAAATGTTGGTACCAAGGGCTCCAAACCGCAGAGAATTTATCTACCGAGTCGTGGAGTAGGGCTGTAATATATTCCAGCACATGTACTTATTATGTAGCACACACACACCGGGCACATGTAACTACTAACACACAGATGGGCGGCACACCCAAGGTGGGGGTGATGCCATGTGATGATGGCAGATGGGGCTAGGGGCCCCGGGTACATGGAGGATGGGGTGGGATGTCAGTCTAGCCACACACCATCACCTGGCAGCAGCCCCCACCTCTGACGGGACCAGCAGCGCAGGGAGCCAGCACGACCCCCGTCCATGCCTGTGGGGCTGGCGTTGCTGCAGTGTGCCATGTATTGGTACAGGTAGCCGGATGCTGGGGAGGGAGATGCTGCCGCTATGAAGGATCCACGTTCAGGTGAGAGATGCTGGGCTGTGCTGGCTGCTGCAGGCGCTGACGGCGGGGGAGTCAGGGGAGGAAGATGAGCGATGCCAGCAGAGGGAGAATGCTGCTGCACTGGATCGCTGCCACCCAGAGCGGCTTACCCCCATCTCCTGCGGTGACCGGGCCCATAATGGACGAGCCCCCAGCGCACAGCCCATCTGAACAGCACCAGCAGTGGCGGAAACTGCTCATCCAGTTCGTTCTCCCCACTGTGTGCCGAAGACAGCTTGCCCCGCTACCTTGGGATCTTCCTCGTGCCGCTGCTGGACCTGGTGGCTGTGACTGGCAATGTGGCTGCCGTCACCATCATGTAAGTGGGCGTGGCTATGACTGTTAGGGGGAGCATTGCCCCCCTTCCCCCCTGAATCCGGCCCTGGAACCACTATCTGTTGATTTATGTGAAAGGCCGACACCACTTTCGGCAAAAAGTGCGGGCAAGCTGTGAGCTGCACCCCATCCTCATGGAATATCATATAAGGGCTCTTACAGGATAAAGCCCCCAATTCCACGACATGCCTCGCAGAGGCCAATGCCAGCAACATGACAGTCTTCCAAGTTAGATATTTCAAGTCCACCCTGTGTAAAAATTCAACATTGAGATCCCACAGAGACTTAGGAGGGACAAAGGGCGGTTGAATGCGAAGGACACCTTTTAAGAACGTCTGTACCTCCGGAATCACAGCCAACTGCCTCTGGAAGAATATGGACAAAGTCGATATTTGAACTTTGATGGAGCCTAACCGTAGGCCCATATCCACACCTGCCTGCAGGAAGAGCAGGAAACGGGTAAAATTCCATAGTAGAATATTTTCTACCCAGTCAAAGTCAGAAAAATATCACGCTGCACACTGCCATATATGCACCTCATGCGTGTGCCCGCTGCACGTGCATGAGCCCTCCCGTGCGTGCGTATACTCGCGGTCGCGTGCACTCGCGGACGCGCGGTATGCGCATTTACGGTAGAGTTTGTGTTCGTCTAGCGGGCGACTCAATCGTAACATATTTTATTCATATAATGTATTTTGTAGATTATGGTCCCTTTGATAGAATCTGAAAGTTTAGTTAATGTAGTATGTTCGGGGACAAAGAGATCCCTCTTTGTTTGATACGAAGGGTCAGACAGGGGTTACACAGTGGTGTTTAGTATCCATCGGAAGAGAATATAATTAGCAATATTCCGGTGTTGGTTTGAAGCGGATTAATCGCTCGTGCGTATAGTTATGGACATAAGAAGTTTATGGACATTTACTATATTTGCACTTTATTACCCATGCGGCGGGAAACCCAGTTTCCCACCCACCTGAGCAGTTAGGAATAGTCACAGCCCACCTGTATGAACCAACCTATGACCTTTTGTTATAATGCGAAGACGAATTCCTGTGTCCAATGAACAATAAGAATGTAGGGACCATTGTACTGTATTGTGTGTAGTGTATAAAAGGACAAGCCGATCTGGGCCAGCGCTCTACTCTCTTCAACGGTTCTCATTGCTGATAATCGGGAGCTGGATATCCAGAAAGGCGCTTGCGATTGTTTCCCCTGGTGCGTAAGTTCTCTGCAACCATATTGTCTCTTATTTAATGTTATAAGCCATTCTCTCTCTCCTTCCCCCTTAAATGTAATTGTATCTTTATTGTATTTTATGTGTAGTGATTCGGTTAGGTATTTTATGTTATCTTGGTAGTGTATAACTTGTATTGTATTATTCTTTTGCAATTGAACGTTCATTCATTTCCTTAAAAGGCGTTAGACCCTTAGACCGGTATTTGAGTGTTTATTATATTGCTAAGGGGTTCTCAGAGCGTCACATACGCTCATACAGCTTTTCAACTAACAAGGTTACACTGTGTTGCATTTACACCTTATCACTGCACAAGGGTTTACAGTATGAGTACATTGTTTATGGTATAGTTATAAAGGTTTAACACTGAGCGTCAGCGCCGCTTGTGATCTCCTCGTGGTCCCGAGCGTCCGCTACGCTGATAGCGTATCATTACGTTAGTCGGCAGCCTATAGCGTGCTTGCCTTTACGCTCTAAGCCGTGAGCGAACGTGCCGCTCGTGCGTCTCGTCCACGGCTAAGCGTTCGTTACGCTACGTGCGTGCTCTTACGGTATTCCATACGCCAATTGCGTACTGTTTTCTTTAACCTTTTAGAGTGTTTTATACAAGGTATAGAATAGGCATGGTCAATTGGGGACTCGCCCGCTCTTCACATATCTGCACTAGGTAATTCCAGCAGACATTATCGGTCAGCAAAAGGCGGGAGGTAATATTCCTCGTAGTGCTGACCAGATAAGCGTCTGCTTCGCTTAGTAAGGAGTGCTGAAGGAATCCGGAACCAAAAGGTAGGAACAGTACGTTATTGTCTTTTAAAAACCTGTTTAGTTTCTGTTTTGCGAACGTAAGCAATAAGCATACACATCTGTATTTCTTGTTTAGTATTGTTTTCGTGCCTCATTCTCCTGATTGCCACATACTAGTGATAAACGTGTTGAGACATTTGTTGTTATTAATAGTTAAAAGTAATATTTAAGGGAATAATTGTAAAAGGCACGCACACAATCTCGCCTAGAATACAAGGGAGATTTGAGTGGTGGTAAGTGAAGGATTACTGTTAAAAATCATTCACATTGATAAACGTGTAGTGTGTAACTGTGGACGTACTTGGTCTGTGTACACGTGTCCTTACAAGGGCAGGGCGTACGCAGCAAGGGTCGACGCACGGAGCGTGTATTACGCAACGGAGCGTACGGATACGCCCACATGATACAAACCGCACGATAGTATTGTTTAGTAAGCGATAAGGAAATAACGCGAAAAATAACACAAATCTATCTCAAATCCAAAAGTTTAAAAGTTAAAAGAAAAAGACTTTCTCTGTTGCAATTCTTCTGGGTTAGGCTAATACCGAATGAAAGGATTTCTGCGCAGAAATAAAAAAAAATTAAAGTGTACATGTGGTAAGAGTGTGTGTATATATAAGATTTCTCTTTTATTACGGAAGTGGGAACCATAGGCCAGTAGAAAGAGATACACCAGCGAGAGTGATATCGTGGGGTGGCTTGGGAGGCGTCCCTTGTTAGACTCGACACATTAATGAGCAGTAGAGTCTGCTGTACATAACAGACCAGGAGGTCACAGACCAGGAGGTCACAGAACAAGAGGTTCAGGAACAGCAGACTAGAAGTAGAGAGCACAACCGAAGAGGGTTGGTGCGAGACCCATATAGGCCAACAAAGCTCATCGCTGAAGGAATTTGCAGCAGAAATTTTCAATTCCACTGATCGTTCCGCACATAAGATTAGTTGCTTGTGTGCAGATACGATTGTACCGCATGTGATTGTGTGCATTAGCGTGTCTTGAATTCAGAAGAACGCTACTTGCACATTGTTAACGTGATTTGTGTAATTTTTTTTTATTTTAAGGGAAGTAGCCTGATCACTCGGGGACATTCCAGCGACTGACACTTGCTGGGGAGGGTAAGACACTCCCACACGCCCGAGCAAGTAGACGTACTTAGGGGCCCTAGGTTGGGTACGGAACCTCTGGGAACTTTGGTCGCCCTATTGGCCAGCGTGGGCGGAGTTAAGTGGGCGGACCTCGAGGCAAAACCCCCACCGCAGCCTTACCCCGGACATTTTGGTTTTCTGTGAGGGTTGCCGGAGACCCTGATTGGAAGTCAGAGGTAGTGAAAGCAACGCCTGCAGAGATGGGGGCCACTTGTTCAGGTAAGGGGCGATCAACCCAGGTTCAGGTTGATTTGGTAAACCGACCAATCGGGTCGGCAAGGTATATCATGTGTGAGAAATATGGTCATCACACAGAAATGTTGTGCAATGAATGGGAAAGGATGACTGTGCATGACGGGGAAAAGTTTCCCCGGGTAGGTAGTTTTAACCCAGAAGTGTTACAGAATTTAAGGAGAAGAGTTTGCCTGATTAAGTCTTCAAAAAGGCGTATTAGACATTATGATTATTTAACATTGTGGCAACAGGAAGGTGAAATACAAAGGGGGTTGGCGCAAGCCACTGGATCTAACCCTATCAGGAAACTGATAGCCACTGCTCCCCCACCACCATACATACCTGGAGAGAAATTGGTTGCAGAGAATGGCACTCAGGGTCATGTTAAATGTGTAGAAGTTAAGGATAATGAAACCAAAGTAATTAATGCTAACACTAATCCGTGCAAGTTGTACCCTGTTTTGAACTTTCCCCAGGATTGTGACCAAGAGGATGAGCCCACAACAATATCAGCACTCTCCCTAGCAGCCACCATATCAGAAACAGCAGTGGGCACGACCCAACCCGTAAGATTAGTAGCAAAGGCCCCTAGCGGAGGGACAGGTGAGGTCGTATCGACTGGTAAGTACGGCACCATACCCTATGCTGAAACCATTTAACCACATGTTGTAGAATCTACTCAGAATGATGTTATTGGACTTAATCCCGTTAGGGTAATAGCAGTGCCAAATGGGAAAACTGAAGCTTCAGGAGCAACTCCTGTCAGGAACATCGCCATGCACTGTCCCTTTTCCCGAGCAGAATTAAGATCAATGATGTCTGAATTCCCAGATCCTAGGAAAGATTTAGTTGAATGTCAAAAGTATATTAGGGAGCTAGGAAATTCTGCAGAGCCAAATAACAAAGATTGGAGGACAGTTTTGAGGGCATGTTTACCCCCCAGTGTTGATCCGTTAAAGTTTATCGCTGATTGCAAGTTAGATGAGGAAGTACCACTAACAGACGAATATAATCAGGATAATGTAAAGAGAATCAACTTACAGTTAGGGGTATATTTTCCTGCAGTAGTAAAGTGGAATAAAATCTTTACAATAAAACAAAAAGAAGGTGAATCCACACCAGAGTATTTTCACCGGGCTCTGCAGGATATGGCTAGGTACACTGTTCTAGATGACATTAAAACTAATGTACACCACAGGGAAGTAGCTGTTTCAGTATTAATGGACGGTCTAAAAGAGGTTTTAAGGAATAGAATACAAACCACTAGGCCTGATTGGAGAGGTATGTCGGTGGATGCATTGGGAGAGGCTGCTGCTGGGCATGATCGGAATATCATCAGACACAGGGAGTCACAGAGTGATAAGTTAATGGCTGTAAGCATACAGGCCCTCACTACCCGGCCACCTCAGCCCAGAACTGTGACCCCTGTGGGTAAGTCAACAGGTATAAAATGTTATTGTTGCCACAGAGAGGGACACATAGCACGTGATTGTAAAACAAAACAAAGGCAAAATTCATATCAATCCCCTAGACAACGACCTGACACGAGACATTGGGATCAAGGACCGAAAGGGTGGAGCTATGAGCCACATGCAGGGGAAACAAAAAGGTATCCCCCAAGAAGAGACTGGCAAATCTCTGATAGTTCCCATCTACCCCCACCACAAGTAATTGCTGCCAGCGCGATTCAGGGAGGTCACCATACCCAATAGGGGTGTGGCCACACCTGTAATCTGCAGCCAGTGAAATTGATTGCAAGTCTTGGAAGTGAACCCGAGATCACAATTGATGTAGCTGGTAAATCATTAAATTTCCTTGTAGATACGGGGGTGGCCAAATCAGTGATAAATTCGACAGTGGGCATGAGAACCACTGGTAAAACAATTCCAGCCATGGGAGTAACGGGAGTAGTACAACACTACCCTGTTAGCAAACCAGCAGAGATTACAATAGGGCCTTTGCATACCAAGCATTCCTTTTTGCTGGCTGCATCGGCACCGACTAATCTCCTGGGAAGAGATTTATTGTGTAAAATGGGGTGTGTCATTTATTGTACTCCTGAAGGTGTATTCTTAGACATACCTGAGAATCACGCTCAGGAAGTGCGAGACATGCTAGACTCCCCATCAAAATTAATGTCACAGACCGTTATGATAAATAAGAGTTCATCCCAGGTAGAAGAAATGACATCCCAAATACCAGAGTCACTTTGGACTAAAGATGGACAAGACACTGGATTAATGGCAAACGTAGCTCCAGTAGTTGTGCAAGTAAAAGATGGTAGGATAGCTCCAAAAATCCCACAATACCCTCTGAAGCCAGAGGTGGAGTTAGGAGTATACCCTGTAATAGAGCGCTTGCTACAACAGGGCATTCTGGTAAGAACATCCAGCACTGCCTATAGTCCCATCTTCCCTGTGAAAAAGAGTGGGGGGAGGGGTTACAGGCTAGTGCAGGATCTAAGGGGGATTAATAAAATAGTTGAGAGTCAGTTCCCCGTAGTGCCAAATCCAGCTGTCATCCTTATGCAAATCCCTCCCACTGCGAAATTTTTCACTGTTATTGACCTCTGCTCCGCCTTCTTCTCGGTACCTCTGCACCCTGACAGCCAATATTTGTTTGCATTCACATACAGAGGAGTCCAATACACATGGACTCGATTACCACAAGGTTTCATAGACAGCCCAAGTATATTTTCACAGGCTTTGCATGATTGTTTACAGTCTTTCCAACCAGAGAGTGGATCAGTATTGATCCAATATGTGGATGATTTACTACTATGTTCAGATTCACTGGAAGCGTCCCTGAAAGATACGAAACAGCTCCTGTTTCATCTTTCAGACACAGGACACAAGGTTTCCAAAGACAAGTTGCAATTATGCCAGACTAAAGTAAAATATCTGGGACACTGTCTGACACTAGGACTGAGACACCTGACCGCTGATAGAATTCAAGCAATTCGAGACATGACTCTGCCACAAACCCAGCAACAGATCAGAACATTTCTAGGAATGTGTGGGTATTGGCGTAACTGGATCCCAGGTTTTTCCATTCTAGCATTACCTTTGCAGGAGATGGTCTCATCAAACAAACCTGATCGGATTTCGCATACAGACGAATCCGAGATGGCATTTGAGAGACTTAAACAGTGCCTAACGCAGGCACCAGCATTAGGTATGCCAGACTATGGGAAACCCTTTGAGCTGTACGGAACAGAAAGTGCTGGTTGCGCGGCAGGCGTCCTAACCCAAAAGCACGGTGATGCCAGCAGGCCGGTAGCATACTACAGCGCTCAGCTAGATACGGTAGCGCGATCCCTCCCCACATGCTTGCGAAGTGTTGCAGCGATAGCATTGCTAGTTACAAAAAGCGAAGATGTAGTGCTAGGACACAACCTCACAATCCATACACCGCATGCAGTGTCAGCCTTGCTGAATTCTGCCCAAACCAGGCACGTCTGGGAATTGGCATTAATGGCCCCCGTAAACATCACCATAAAGAGATGCAGTGCATTAAATCCTGCAACGTATCTCCCAGGTGTGCCTGGACAGGCACAAAGGGTGGAGGATGAGAGTGATGGGGAAGGAGGATTTAATACAGGAGATGACATGCATGATTGTATGGAGTATTTGACCCAAAATTTCACGGCAAGGCCTGACATCAGTGACAACCCACTGGAAGATGTAGATCTTACTTTCTACACTGATGGTAGTTGTCACAGACAGACGGACTCGGGAGACTTGTGTACTGGATACGCAGTCGTAGATGACCAAGGCACCATAGAAGCAGAACCGCTAGGCCCACCTCACTCAGCCCAGGTTGCTGAACTGGTTGCCCTGACCAGAGCATGTGAATTGGCTAAGGGCAAGTCAGCCAATATCTACACCGATTCTAGATACGCCTTCGGGGTAGTCCATGATTTCGGAGCCCTATGGCGCCTCAGAAATTTCATGACGGCAGCTGGTACACCGGTAGCGCATGCAGCTCACATCAAAAGGCTTCTAACAGCGATACAGGAACCCGACAGAGTGGCTGTTATCAAGTGTAAAGCACATACATATAGCCAAGACCCAGTATCACTTGGTAACAGCCGAGCAGACGAGGCTGCTAAGTTAGCAGCTGGTACCCCCAGACAGACAGACACCACACAACTGATGGTATTTAATACCGTCAACACACAGAAATTGTGTGAAATGCAAAATTTGTGTTCCACACAGGAAAGGGCAGTTTGGAGGGCAAAGGGATATGGCCAGGAGTCCTCAGGACTCCAGTGGCACCCAGAGCATACCTTCCAAGTCTGGCTGAAGCAGCACATGGGCTGACTCATCTAGGCAAGGAAGGGAAGTGCAAGTTGGTAAGAGCATATTGGTGCGCCCCAGGATTTTCTTCCCATGCGGGAAAGAGAGCAATGTCATGCCTCACCTGCTTGAGGAAGAATATCGGAAAGGCAATACCAACAGAACCATCTCATATCCCACCTACAGGCGGTCCTTTCCAGGTAATACAGATTGATTTCATACAATTACCCCCTTGTCGAAATTTGAAGTATGTACTAGTTTGTATAGATGTGTTTTCAAATTGGGTCGAAGCATTTCCTGCGGCCACAAATACCACAATGTTTACTGCTAAGAAAATTGTACAGGAATTTGTGTGTAGATACGGTATCCCTAGAATAATTGAAAGTGATAGGGGTACCCATTTTACAGGTGATGTCTTTCAAGGAATGTGTAAGTTGATGGGAATTGATAGTAAGCTGCACACTCCGTACCGCCCCCAGGCGAGTGCGAAAGTAGAAAGAGTGAACAGCACTATTAAAAACAAATTGAGCAAAGTTATGGCGGAAACAGGATTGACATGGCCAGAAGCTTTGCCCCTTGTATTATACAGCATCAGAACCACCCCCAGGTCCCCTCTTAATCTGTCCCCTTTTGAAATTCTGTTTGGTCGACAACCGCATGTCATGATTAACCCTCAGGATGATTTGAAGTGTAACAATGAAGTGACTGTAAAGTATTTGGTTAAGATGAGTAAACAGCTAAAGAATCAGAATGATAATTTGAAGTTAGTGATTCCTGATCTGCCAGATAGTAATTGTCATGACATTGAACCTGGGGATTATGTAATGATACGGAATTTTCTACGCTCAGGTTGCCTTATTGACAGATGGGAAGGACCATACCAAGTCTTATTGATTAGCACGACAGCATTGAAGGTTGCCGAAAGAGAGACTTGGGTTCATTCGTCTCATTGTAAGAAGGTTGCTGATCCAGAGAGGTCCCGTGATAAGGAACAGACGGTAGAGGAAGTTGTATCACTGGAGTGTCTGTTTTAGGAGGACTGAGACGGCACCTGAGCATTGAGAATAATAAGATCGGAGGCAGTTGTCGATTCCCTGTTCCCTTTTATTGTTTTTCTCCACTTCCCATCCCATCTCCCTCAATTGTTTCTTTCCCCCTTCTCATTCTTCTCCATTTCCTCCTATAAGATGGACTTGCCCCAAGAGACTGTGATCCGGATTTTCCTGTTGACCATGATGTTGACCAGAGCAGTCTGTTCCGGCGAGAGTACCATGGAGGTCGAGAGAGGTTCTGGAATGGGTTCTGATGACAGAGATGGAGGCGTAGATTTCCAAGAACAACATAATCACCGAGTAAAGGCGAGTATCAGAAAACGATCTGGTAGCATTGACAATAGAAGAAATTGTGAAGGATTGTTAGCTAAAGAGAACTGTATCTGTAGACTCTGTGACAGTGTAGTTAAGGATGGGTGTATCAAGAAATGCCAATCCAGTTTTAATATCCACATGGACCGGCATCCATTGAGTGACTATCACTCCTTAGTGGGTAAAGTGTTAAATCAGACAGATTGTTGGGTATGCTCTCAAGTACCTCAAGGCCATAGCAAATCAGGATTAGTGCCCTTCCCTTTAACTATAGGGGAGGTACTTGAGCTAAGTGGTGGGAGGCCGGTGGACAGGAGGTTTAATATCTCCAGTCCTCCTAGTTTGAAGCTCCACCAATATCATGTGGATAGATCCCTAGTATGTTTTAACATTTCCAATCCCCGAAAGCCGGGAAATTAGGAAGTGTCATGGAATAACCAAACCATGACCTTTTCATACAGAGCCGATAGAATGCCTACAGATACAGAACTTATACGCCACATAGCCGGTAGTGGGAAATATTTCCGATATAGGTATACCCTAGGAAGTAGGATCATGAGAGTTGGAGAAGTATCACCAGGATACTGTGCACATATCGTACAAACTGATACGTGTACTAAACAGATGGGAGAATTAGGGTTAGGAGATTTCATATGAAAAATGTGTAATATGGTAATGTCCTACTCCGTCCCATATGTTCTCCCCGATGACGCATATTTCATATGCGGGAGGAAGGCGTATAAGTGGCTTGCCCCAAACTTAGAAGGGTTATGTTATATTGGAAAAGTACTGCCTGAGGTAATGACCGTATCCCACACTAAAATGAAGGATATTCACCGCAGTGCCCAAGCTCCTTATACTCACACTCATTACGAACACATCGTTAAACGGCACCTGATAGAAAGAACAGAGCATCCGGCCTCTGACCTGATCCATGAATCCACCGGGATTCAATTCCTAATCGCGTTAGATATCACTCGTACCGCCAGAGGAGTGATAAATTATAAATATATATCTGCGCTTGCAAATTTATTAGACAATATCACTGAAATGTATGATGACACATTCAGGTATACCGGAAGGGAGCTCCAAGCTTATAAAACAGAACTGGTTCAGCATAGGATGATTCTCAATTATCTCACAGCTGTGACAGGCGGGTATTGTGTTACCCTAGCGACTCAGTATGGAATAAAGTGCTGCACATATATTACAAACAGCACCGAGGACCCGGCCGAGGTCATAGACCAAAAGATGGATGACATTTTGCAATTAAAATGGGAGTTCCGAAGGAAACACAATCTCACCCTTGCCGCTGTGGGTAATGAGCTGACCAGTTGGGTGTCATGGTTGAACCCACGAAATTGGTTCTCTGGTTTAGGAGAATGGACTCAAGGAATTATCATGGATGTAGGGAAATTTCTTTTGTGTACTCTGGGTGTCATCATATTGGTCGGTCTGATATTTAGATGCGTTCGGGTTTTAAAGTGTAAACGTAGCGCCCGAGTGATGAGTTTAAGAAGTGAAGATACTGTAATAACAACGACTGATTTGGTTTATGACCCAACGATAGAGACAATGTTGTGATGAAAATGTGATTCCACGGTCCGTTTCTTTCACCCGTTTCTCCTTTGTTTTCCTCCAAGATACAAAGACATCCGCTTGGAAGAAGAATTTGACAACCTTTTACACAGACAACTGATGGACTATGCCATAGACCCCCCATATCCCTAGTACTTTAAATTTTACGCTAGCCCAACATTTTTTTGTAAGTCTATGGACATTGAAAAAGCTGTTTGCACACCGTTTATAGCAAAAGCCCAAGGAGACTACAATCAACATGTACATCGAGACAAGACAAGACCTCAATCGGCAAATGTATATTAAACTCACATAGTTTATCACTGCATTTACCATAATTGTTCTTTATCTTCATCTCTACAACCTTCAGGTAATAACACACATAGTCGATAGGGAATATAGGCACAGATATCAGCACTCACATATTCCCCCATTCATGTATCATCAACTAAAATGTGCTCCCCCATTTTGTCGCAACCAAAAGCCGAAAAGAGCTCGGTAAAGTTTGACAGCCCATCCACAGACCCGTACCACGGGATAAGAAGGAATTCAAATGTATACTTCGCAATACCTCGAAGCTTGATTTAAAACACGTACGGCACGATGATACATGACCCCCCAAACATGGATTCATACACACATGCTTCTGCTATCTCACTAGGTCATACCCTTTTCCTACCTCCTCCTCTCCTTCCCTACCCAATCATAGAAATGTATTATACATGACATATATTTTTCTCTTTTTGAACTGTTTTAGGAAGTGGCAGTTATTGGTGACTACCAAAGGGTGGACTGTCAAAGTCAGAAAAATATCACGCTGCACACTGCCATATATGCACCTCATGCGTGTGCCCGCTGCACGTGCATGAGCCCTCCCGTGCGTGCGTATACTCGCGGTCGCGTGCACTCGCGGACGCGCGGTATGCGCATTTACGGTAGAGTTTGTGTTCGTCTAGCGGGCGACTCAATCGTAACATATTTTATTCATATAATGTATTTTGTAGATTATGGTCCCTTTGATAGAATCTGAAAGTTTAGTTAATGTAGTATGTTCGGGGACAAAGAGATCCCTCTTTGTTTGATACGAAGGGTCAGACAGGGGTTACACAGTGGTGTTTAGTATCCATCGGAAGAGAATATAATTAGCAATATTCCGGTGTTGGTTTGAAGCGCATTAATCGCTCGTGCGTATAGTTATGGACATAAGAAGTTTATGGACATTTACTATATTTGCACTTTATTACCCATGCGGCGGGAAACCCAGTTTCCCACCCACCTGAGCAGTTAGGAATAGTCACAGCCCACCTGTATGAACCAACCTATGACCTTTTGTTATAATGCGAAGACGAATTCCTGTGTCCAATGAACAATAAGAATGTAGGGACCATTGTACTGTATTGTGTGTAGTGTATAAAAGGACAAGCCGATCTGGGCCAGCGCTCTACTCTCTTCAACGGTTCTCATTGCTGATAATCGGGAGCTGGATATCCAGAAAGGCGCTTGCAATTGTTTCCCCTGGTGCGTAAGTTCTCTGCAACCATATTGTCTCTTATTTAATGTTATAAGCCATTCTCTCTCTCCTTCCCCCTTAAATGTAATTGTATCTTTATTGTATTTTATGTGTAGTGATTCGGTTAGGTATTTTATGTTATCTTGGTAGTGTATAACTTGTATTGTATTATTCTTTTGCAATTGAACGTTCATTCATTTCCTTAAAAGGCGTTAGACCCTTAGACCGGTATTTGAGTGTTTATTATATTGCTAAGGGGTTCTCAGAGCGTCACATACGCTCATACAGCTTTTCAACTAACAAGGTTACACTGTGTTGCATTTACACCTTATCACTGCACAAGGGTTTACAGTATGAGTACACTGTTTATGGTATAGTTATAAAGGTTTAACACTGAGCGTCAGCGCCGCTTGTGATCTCGTGGTCCCGAGCGTCCGCTACGCTGATAGCGTATCATTACGTTAGTCGGCAGCCTATAGCGTGCTTGCCTTTACGCTCTAAGCCGTGAGCGAACGTGCCGCTCGTCCACGGCTAAGCGTTCGTTACGCTACGTGCGTACTCTTACGGTATTCCATACGCCAATTGCGTACTGTGTTCTTTAACCTTTTAGAGTGTTTTATACAAGGTATAGAATAGGCATTGTCAACCTGCACACCAAGAAACATATTTCTTCAGATACGGTGGCAATGCTTTGACGTGACCACCTTTCAGGCTTGGACCATAGTCGAGACAACCCTGGAGGGAAGACCTCTTCTGGCTAGAATCTCCCTTTCAACTTCCATGCCGTCAAACGAAGCCACAGTAAGTCTTGATAAACGAATGGCCCTTTGATGAAGAAGATCATTGAGAAGCGGCAGAGGCCAGGGCTTGTCGAGAGACATGGTTAGGAGGTCAGCATACCAGACCCAGCAAGGCCAATCCAGGGCAATCAGAATTGCTTGAACGCATTCCCGTTTGAGCCTTTTCAGAACTGGTGAGTCCACGGTGCCATCAAATCATCCACCGCTGTAGCCTGCGGATCCCTCGTCCTGGAACAGCAGCGACGCAGCTTCTTGTTGAGTCAAGAAGCCATCATATGTCTATCAACGGGCATAGCCTGATGAGGGGGCCATATCGGGATGTGCAGGTATGCATCATTGATATCCAGGAATTCCCCTTCTTCCAGGCCAGAAACCAAAGTTTTTAGAGATTCCATCTTGAACTTGAACACATGCAGATACAGGTTCAGAGGTTTCAGGTTCAAGATCGGTCGTACTGAACCGTCCGGTTTCGGTACCACAGACAGACTTGAATAAAATCCCTTGCTTCGGAGCAGAGGAGGGACTGCAAACCTGTGTTTGTAGTAGTTTTTAAATGGCATCCTGCAAGGTAACTCTTGCTGCAGGTGAAGCTGGTAAGCCTGATCTGAAGTATCTG
Source organism: Pseudophryne corroboree (assembly GCF_028390025.1). Taxonomy (NCBI): domain Eukaryota; kingdom Metazoa; phylum Chordata; class Amphibia; order Anura; family Myobatrachidae; genus Pseudophryne; species Pseudophryne corroboree. The sequence continues at coordinate 648,286,783 of NC_086448.1, forward strand.
TGAGGAGGGAGTGTCTGAAACTCCAACCGGTAGCCTTGGGATATTAGGCCTCTTACCCAAGGGTTCAGGCAGGACTCCGCCCAAACCTGGGCGAAATATTGCAGTCGAGCACCCACCTGAAAGTCCGCCTGCAGCTGGGGCCAACCGTCACGCGGAGGGCTTCGTGGATGAAGATCCAGGAGTCTGGTCCATTGACCGAGCTGCCGCTGGTCTGCGAGATTTACCTCGATTTCCTCTAGCTGCATTTGAGGCACCCCTGGACCTGCCTCTAAATATGGCCACGCGAAAGGACTGTAGAGAGGGGCCGGGATAAGGACGTCTAGCCGAAGGAGATTCAGGCGGCAGATAGGTGGACTTACCTGCTGTTGCTTGTGGTGAAATCTACTCGTTTAGTTCCTCACCAAACAAGGCATCCACGTGAAGGGAAGATTCCCCACGCCCTTTTTGGAATCAGCATCCGCTGTCCATTTTCGCAGCCAAAGGGCTCTGCGAGCTAACACCGCCACAGCCGTGGAGCGGTCATTAATGAGGCCTATCTCCTTGTTTGCCTCACTCATGAAATTAGCAGCATCCTGGATATGTTGCAGTAAAGTTAGGATATCATCCTGCGGCATAGTGTCAAACCCCTCAATGATATTACCAGACTATTTTACCATGGCCCTTGTGATCCAATCACAGGCAATGGTGGGCCTCTGTGCGACTCCCACTGTTGTGTAAATGGATTTGAGCGTAGTTTCAATTTTACGATCTGCAGGGTCTTTCAGGGAGATAGCGGCAGGTACAGGCAGTACAATTGTTCGTAACAGCCTGGACACTAAGGTATCCACATTTGGGGGATTTTCCCACACCTTCCTATCCTCTGGAGGAAAAGGGAAAGCGGTTAGCAACCGCTTAGGGATTTGAAATTTCTTGTCAGGATTAACCCACGCCTCTTTAAAAATTGTGTTTAATTCCTTGGAGACAGGAAATGTGGCAGTAGATTTTGGTTTCACATTAAAAAAACGACTCTTCATCAGGTTCTGCCTCTTTATCTGGGATATTGAGGACTTCCCTAATAGAATATATTAGAGCTTCCACACCTTGAGACAGAGTATTGTCACCTTTGTCCACGTCTACCTCTCCATCATTTTCAGAGTCAGACTGGAGTACATGTGGGAGTGTGCATTTCTGTGAGACCAGCAGGGGGGGCTGAGGAGCCAGTCTGTGGTCAGGAGTATGAACTAAAAAATCATCTACAGATTTTTTAAGCATTTGTCTTTCCCGCCTGGCAGTAGCAAATTCAGAGTCAATGTTAAATATCATTCCTTTAAATGAATCCAGCCATTCTGGTCCCTGTGTGCTGCTTCCCTGAGAAGGGAGAGTGCACTGAGTACACAACAGAGATCCCCCTGGAGAAGGGGAAAACTTTGTGTTACAGGATGGACACACAGCCTTTTTGCCAGACATGGTGATACAGCAGAACACACACACAGTAGCAGTGAAATAACACAGTGGCAGTGAAATAACAAATAACCCCGGACAGCCTGGATTGAGTGATAGAGAGAGATATAAAACCAGCACACAATGCCACACAGCTAAGCAGTGCTTTGCCGGGCATAAACTAGAGCCTTAGATAAGGTAACTAGTTTTTCTGACAATATATTGCTCCCTCCCTTCTACAAATCTCCCTGGTACCAGTTTAAGGTGATTTTAAGGAATCCTTGGAAGAGCAGAACTTCCCTGCATGCAGCCTGGAGTCTGATGCAGCAGGAAATGGCAACTGATATGCTGGTCCCTCTCTCCGTGAAGCCCCGCCCCCTTAATGGCGCACGGTCCCTGTGTATAATTATACTGGCTTTTTCTCCATAATGCAGAAACCAAGATTAAAAACCCCATTCTGTGCCAGCGCCAGTGTGGGTCTCAGCTGTGGGCTGCGGTGCCCGCTGCAAAGTGCCCGCCATGCCCTTATGCCGCCATTGTAACCGGGGACCCACTAACCAGTACCCCGGTGTGTGTACTCACTGCACCAGCGTCTTCAGCTCTGTTAGGGGTGGCAGCATGCTGTTGGCGTGCACGCACACCCTGGGGGTAATGCGAAACACCACTCCAGGAGATTTGTCCTGTCAACGCGGTTCCGGACCATTAACCCTATAAGAGGTTGGTTCGGTCCCCCCTCTAAGTCTCACAATGCAGGTAGACTGGTGCCAGCCAGTGCTACCTGAAAATCATAAACTAAAATAAAGTTTTGAAGAAAACACTATGGAGCGCCAGAGAATGCACCCGGCTCCTTGGGCACATTTTTCTAAACTGAGTCTGCAGGAGGGAAATAGAGGTGAGGAGCCAGCACACACTGAAGATTTTTAAAGTGCCAAGGCTCCAATGGACCCAATCTATACCCCATGGTACTAATACAATCCCAGCATCCCCTAGGACATTAGAGAAATACCAAATAATTTGCTACCAATTCATTAACGTACAGTAAGAATCATTTTATAAAATTAGTCAGCTAGCCGGACATATTCTGGCACAAGTGATAGAATACATCTGACTAACTGACTAATTTTGCAAAATGCTAACAGCCACACAAGATTATTCGCACATTTGACATTCTAGCTTTTCATCCAGCAGCATTTTCACATTCCAAAGTCAGCCATACACTATGCAAATACAGGCCCAATCAGCCAATCGAGTCAGTAACTGCACACTATATAACCGTGATCAACTAACAATTATTGCTCTGTCCGGCATGGTGAAAATTTCCTGCATGCCCGATAGATGCAATAATTGCTTCTCAGACAGTGGATATAAAATTAATCAGACCAGGCCAACTTCTTTAATTGCTCCATGGTCCTGTTCTTGCACTCACTGGCCCATTGCTTTTGGCAGTAGACATGGGTCAGCATGGATACTCTGAACGGTCTGCAGCTACACACTGTGTGTTCTATTCTGTGGGATAGGCCAAGATGGGCTAGCTTTTGCTGCCCATGTGCTTTAGGTGCCCACGATCCTGTGACTGTTTGTCCTTTCTTGGACCACATTTGGTAGGTACTGACCACTGCATACCAGCAAAACCCCTGCAAGGCATGCCAATATGGAGATGGTCTGACCCAGTCAACTAGCAATTACAATTCTGCCCTCGTCAGTCACTGAAATCCTTCTTCCAAGACATGAACTTCAAGAACCGATTCTTCGCTTGCTGACAAATTTATCCCACATCTTGACCGGTGCCATTGTAATAGGATAATCAGTGTTATTCACTTACACATACATACACACACATATATATATATATATACATACATACATATACACACATACATACATATACACACATACAAGCAAGGTTATAACTATATAATCCGGCTTTCTGGACTACTTATTTATTGCCCAATCTGACAAAAGGAAGTATTATGTCTCCATAGTTAATTATTGTGTTAGTTGAATGGTAAACCTACCGCATTCTTGAGTGTTTTTCTGTGCTTTCATAATAGAACAAGAAGTTTATTTCATGTACTCCTTCTTCATCAGGACCTCGTAACCAGAGTGGAAGCTGCAGCGATGCACCAGGAGCTAACACAGAGTCTGTAAGAGGAATAGCCACAACCTCTGGCTGGCTTCCCCCACCAAATCCAAAGTCTACTGGAGTTACAGATGAGGTCAGCACAGGGCAGGCCGAGGTAGAGTCAGTAACAACTGTTTTATAGGCACTGCAGTTCATTGATGCTGCAGGACTTAGTGGTGTCAGTGCTGCAGTATTGCTGCCAAAGGTAAAAAACTCCGGTCTCTTTGATACAACCCTGAGACCCGTCAGCGGGCACTTGCTCACATTCACAAATTCAACATGTGTTTTTCTGATTTCTCCACAAAGCAGTCCCGTGGGGAAGTTTATGAAGAACACCTGTTTGGTGAGAAATAAACAGATATTAAGCCACAAGTAAACCTGAAACTTTGCAGAGTAAACTGCACAAAATTAAGGCCTGGCTGCTTTGCTTTCTTTTTAGCTACACATAGGGGTATATGCAATTGTGGTCGAATTGCCGCAAATGTCGAAAAATGGGGCATTTTCGACACAAACAAAAAAAATTCGACAATGCAATACAGTACTTTTCGACAAAAAAACGTCCGTTTCAGATTCGACTTTTTGAAATTCGACAGTTGTCAAATTCGACATGTCTGCAATGGTAAAAATGCGTCTTTTTCGACAAAAGTATATTCAATTGAAGAATGTCGATTCGACAACAGTGCTTTTCGACAGTCATTTCGTCAATTTCAGTCCGCCTCATTTTGAATCTAATAAAAAAAATGTAAAACATGTTTTTTTTTTGTGTTTTTTTGGTTGCTAATAGCGTATCTATTTATATTAGAAGGGATTATCTACTTGGTTTGTCTATTAGGAGCCACAAGTATTATTTATATATTTTTTAAAATAATTTTTTTATTTTTTATTTACTGACTAAAATAATATGGAGAGATCAGAGCATGTTTTTCAGTGGGAAGGGGTGGGAATGGGTTTTAAAATCAAGAAAAAAAATGCGTGGGGTCCCCCATCCTAAGCATAACCAGCCTTGGGCTCTTTGAGCCGGTCCTGGTTGTAAAAATACGGGGGGGAAATTGACAGGGTATCCCCCGTATTTTTCCAACCAGCACCGGGGCTCTGCGTCCAGTCCTGGTGCAAAAAATACGGGGGACAAAAGACGTAGGTCCCTTCAGCCAATCAGGGAGCGGCACGCAAAGTTCCCACCATTGAAGATAATGGAGCGGCATAGTGCTATGCACCGTCTGACAGTTCAGACGCGCACAGCCAATCAGGAGAGTGCTACGACGTAGCGCTCCCTGACTGGCTGAAGGGACCCTCTGTGACAGGAGTCACGTGGGGTCCCGGCATTCGGGGAAAGGGGTCCCATGTGTAAACATGGGACCCCTTTCAGTGCGTGGTCCGGTTATTGCGTTTTATTATTTTGCCAAGTACGTGGATTACAAGGAGAAGAGGACAGATGCTACACAGGATTTTTGTGAGTATAATTTTATTTTCAGGTACCCCATGGATTCTACATGGAGAAGTGGACAGAGTCGGCGTGTGAACATAGGTAAGTATGTGTGTGTTGGCGTGCATGTATGTAATAAAGTTTTACTTTCACGGTGTGCGTGTACTGTTTTTATTTGGGTATTTTTTATGCAGTAGAACTACAGGTACCAGCGGGCCCGTTCCCCCCCCGCATGCTGGTACTTGTGGTTCTCCAAGTACCAGCTTGCGGGGGGAGGCTTGCTGGGACTTGTAGTTCTGCTACATAAAACAATATTCTTTGATTGGACACAAGGCTATCAGCCCCCCATCCGCAGCCTTTGGATGGGGGGGGGGGGGGGGGGGGGGACAGCCTCGGGCTTCACCCCTGGCCCTGGGGTGGCTGGAGGGGGGGACCCCTTGATTTAAGGGGTCCCCACTCCTCCAGGGTACCCCGGCCAGGGGTGACTAGTTAGTGATTTAATGTCAGGGCCGCAGGTACTGATATAAAAGTGTCCCCCGGCTGTGGCATTATCTCTCTGACTAGTGGAGCCCGGTGCTGGTGTTAAAAATACGGGGGACCCCTACGCTTTTTGTCACCCGTATTTTTTGCACCAGGACCGGACGCAGAGCCCGGTGCTGCTTGTAAAAATACGGGGGATCCCCTGTCAATTTTCCCCCCATATTTTTACAACCAGGACCGGCTCAAAGAGCCCGAGGCTGGTTATGCTTAGGAGGGGGAACCCCACGCAATTTTTTTCTGGGTTTTTTTAAACACTTTTGTGCCGTCCAAAAAGTCGAATCCAGGACGCACACTATCCGTCAATTGGTCCGTTTTTCGACAGCGGGACTGTCAAATCCATTTTTTATTGAATATGTCGAATTCGGGTCCCGGCGGCAGGGTGTCTGACTGTCGAATTGTGTCGAATTAAAAAACGGTCGAATTCCGTCTACCCCATACTCTCTAAAGTCAACTACATAGACTGTGATATCACATCCAGTATTGAGCAATAGGTGCCAGCGCGCAAAGCTCTGAAATTCCCCCTATAGAGGTGAGGAGTAGCGTTAGCCTAATATTACAGTAATATGGCTACATCTGTATATAGGACTTTTCAGCTCTTTCACATTTTTTGACTTAAATGAAGGCTATCCAACAAGACATTTTTTTCATTTGATTTTTTTAAATACATATAATCTAAAATATTAAAGCAAATAATTAATTATTGTCTACTGAAAAGAACAATCCGAACTAAACTGCTTAACAAATGTGTTCCAACTGTACGTCTAACTCCATATTATGGATAGTGATAAAATAGTTTATGAGGCGATGTATCAGTTATTGTAATATATTGTGATCACCTCCCACAATCACTGGCGGCTTATCAGAACTTAGTTCCACTGACATGTATCACTGCTTCTTACCAGGACAGCTCCTCTAATAACCAGCTGTTCTAGCAGTGAGGTTACTTCTGGGTTTCTGAGCCTGTGGTTGCATTTTGCAGGTGTTGACATTAATAATGTATACATTTTAACCAAGTTATCATCAATGTCAACATAATGATCTGTGACATAGTGACTGCATAACCTTTTCAATCCAAGTAGCAGCAACTACACTTAGCAAATTCCACAAGTCCTTCATTAACATACCTAAAAGTTAAACTAGGCCCGTATTTCAAAACTTTCCAACACTTTTGACATTTGGGGCAATATTAACTGTGTGGCGAGTTTTCAAATCTGCAATTTTCTGTGTTTTCACTAACTTTAAAATTCCAATAGTATTGATTGCAATAGCACTGCATGTAGTATTATTTCGGTTTTTAATCCTGAAGGCAAAAACCACAGAAAAGGGCAACTTTTACAATTCACCTTCATTGCTGAAATCATGTGGAAGTGACAGGCACATAACTGTGAATTAATCTGATGTACCTGTCCCCTCCTAAATTGGTTTAGGAGGAGGGAGGGGGACAGGAGGGGATATATCCATATTGCATGTTCTAGGGCGTCTGTATGCCTGTGTACACACGTACAAATGTCCTTCCCCCTGAATAGTGATGAAATGAAAAGCTATTGTCTCATATATAGCTGTATGCCTTTAATAGGTCATAGAATAAAACAAAGGTACAGTGAAAAGAAAATAAATGATTGCTTATTCTTCAAAGATATCCTAAAATGCCCTGGACAGATTAGTAGGTACTCCTTAGAAAAGATAGTCATTCAGCCTGTTTAAATGGAGAAAAGTAATCGCACCGCTGTTTGGTATAATCGTGTGCACTACACTGAACATGGTGGACCAGAGAAAGCAAAGGAGAGAGTTCTCAGAGGAGATCAGACTACAATTCCAATTACTACTATAAAGTTTAAAGTCCATGGGAATGGACTCACCCTAACTGGACGCAGCAACAAGAGGAAAATCAACCTCAGATTAAACATAATGATTATGAGAATGGTGTAAAAAGAGCCAAGAGAAAAAGTAATACAAGCTGAACTCCGCTGTCAAGGCCTATCAGTGCCTGATCGCACCTGAAACTGCTATCTGAGCGAAAGTGGGCTCAATGGAAGATGACCCAGGAGGATTCCACTTTTGGAAGAACATAAAAATGCCCGAACGGAATTTACTAACATGCATATTGACACCATGCTTCTGGGAGAATGTCCTTCGGACAGATGAGTTAAACTTGAAGCTTTTTAGCGGGTGTAGTATGTGATGCCAGAGGTCGGGCTCCCTGCGGCCAGCATACCGGCGCTGGAATCCCGACCGCCGGCATACAGACAGCTGGGTGAGTGCAAATGAGCCCCTTGCGGGCTCACTGCGCTCGCCACGCTGCGGGCATGGTGGCGCGCTATGCTATCTCTTCTCCCTCCAGTGGGGTCGTGGACCCCCAAGAGGGAGAAAAGCTGTCGGTATGCCGGCGCCGGTATGGTGGTCGTCGGGAGCCCGGGCGCCGGCAACCTGAAGACCACCCTTTTTAGCAAGTCACATTAGCTCTGTGATCATAGACAAACAAAATGAAGCTTTCAAAGGGGATCCGGTCAGCAAACCGGCATTCTTGATGCCGGCAGTCAGAATCCTGGCACTGGTCGGAATGCCAATTGTTAGGTTTAGGTAGTGGCAAGGGGGGTTAGGTTCAGGCACCACCGGGGAGGGTTAGGCTGTGGGGTTGGGGAAGGGAACGATTATGGTCAGGCTGCGGGGAGGTCTGCATGGAGCTATACAAGACAGAGAAATCCTGAAACTCCTGCAGGACAGGAGCATTCACGGAGCCACAGGCCGGGGCCGGGTGATGTCACCTTTGGAATTTTGACAGACAGCTGCAACCGGAAGTGAACGATCTGGGAGCCAACGCGGTGTGCACATATACATACATTTCTCCGGCAGGGTCCACAGGTTATCCACAGGATAACATTGGGATATGATGAAGCTACAGCGGATTTGCACCAATCGGTCAAAGCTTTTCGGCCTCCCAGCATGTAACGGGCCCGTCCATATATCCCCGCCTCCTCGCTCAGGCAAATCAGTTTTTTTGTTTGGTGCGGCAGGAGCCAGACCATGGTCGGAGGGCTGCTGGTTTTTTAGCAGCCCTAAGCTTTCTTTTTTTATTTTTATAGTCTATTTTTTCTTGAGTGATCTTTCTAAAAAGCGTCTTATACGTACCTTAGAAAGAGTCGCTCCAACAACTCTCCGCCGGGTCGCAACAACGCTTACCCACGAGTACAGTTCTGTTTCGGCAGGCGTCTGTGTCGGATATACTAGCAGGTCCAGCAGACATTGCCAGGCTGTGGCCGGAGCACGGGGAGAAGGTAAGGCATCGGTTCCAGTTAGAAGGGGAATACGGATACAGCCGCAGTTTTTTGGGAGGAGACTACCAAACAGTCGCTGACGCGGCAGCCACCTTGGGTGCACCAGCGCTAGGCCTTAGGGATCAGAGGCTCCAGGAATAGTATGAGGCCACGATCCTTAGGGCTGATGTCGCAGTGGGGAGTAAGACACTCTCCTGGTCACCCCTCCCCCCAGTTCATGACCAGTTTCCTCTGAGTCTCCCGCCATGAACTGTTTCCCGCTTCCATCAGAGACGATATACACGAAGGGGACCCAGTGGCAGCATAGGCGGCTGTGTGATGGGTGCGTCTGTGTTCACTATAGGTTCATGGATCGGCAGTGTAAACTAGTAGCGTCTGAATCCACTCAGCGTTCGATAACGTATTGATCGGTCCTGGAAGCGAGGTGAGTCTCCCTGTATCACACTCTACTGAGTACAGGTAATACAACACTAAGTCTCTATCTACCTTTTTGAGCACAAATAGTTAGATAAGTGCCTATTGCATATGAGTCTGTATACTATTACTGTTGTTTCTTTAGCTATGCGTCTGAATATTGTAGATTTGTTTAAACATGATTCAGTAATATGTTCTCCTACATACTTGAAATGTAGTTGATGACGTGCTTGTATTGCTTATTATACTAATGTATAACATGTGACTGACTGCTAGTGTGATTGCTGACTTTACCATATATCCTGTCTTTTTCTTACTCCGATCCTCAATGCTGGTGCATGGGTAGAGTCGGATTGTAGGTCACTGTAAAAAGCTTAAAGTGATTACAGTCACAAATTGTGTAGTACACTGTGGAAGTGTTGATTATTTATCATGTCTAAGAGCGGCAAAGGTGAGCGCGATACACTCACAGCAACACCAACACTCATATCATGTTTGTCTTGCAAAGCTGTGTTAACCTATCAGGATGGTTTGTGTGCAAATTGTTTTAGTTTTCACCAGGGTCTCTTGAAAAATACAAGGCAGATTCAGGTGCATGTTGATCCACCTTGGGCTATGTTTGCACAGACATTATCCAGTATAGCGGAACGGATAATTTCAACTCCTGTACCAGGGATAGGTTACACGATTAACCCTTACATGCAGCTTCACACCTGTGGTTTATCACTTCCAGCAGCAGCCTCTCAAAAGAAACAGGCTGATAAGCCAGTGGTAAGTAAATCTTCATCCTCACGGGCTACACGTTTCAGGTGAGGATTCGTCGGAGGATGAAAGCTCAAAAAACTCTTGCTGTGTGTATAGTGGGACAGCAGTAGAAACACATGCTAAATGACTCATCTGCACCTGGGTTACTCTGTCTATTAACAGAGCCATGAAGCAAGGTAGATGCTCTGCTATAGTTTCAGTTAAAAAACAGAATTCACAATCTAGAAATTATTGGACGGAACAATTACAAAGGAAAAATGACAAGAGAAATAAATGTGCTTAGGAAGAAAAGAGTAATCACAAACGCACAGCAGATTCATGAGGATATGAGGATATATTTTGAACATTAATGCAATAAAATGTTTCCCCAAATAACAAGATTAGAATGAAAATGAGCACTAAAAGGATGAGGCCATCAATATGTTGCAAGAAACTTTGTGCCAAATGCATTCTGACAGCAGCCATGACTTTGTAAACAGTAGTTGGTAAGGTTGGCCAAACAAACACGGATACACATTGCTGCTATAGTAACAATGTACAAATGTGTAACGATCTGATAAAACCAACAACTGCTGGGCACGTCATATTTTCCGATAAGCACCGGACCCAATAACGTACACTGTGGAAAAAGAAGGTATACATCTAGACACTATCCTAAAATTATTGATAGGCCACACTTAGTTATTCATTCCAGACTTATTAAAAAGACAATACTCTTTCTGTTCTGAACTAAGCCCAAAATATTTGGGTATATACTAATTATAAAGTGCAGATTTACTTATCTGTACACAATAAAGGCCTTGATCCGTATCAGTGACTCCATGACGTAGATGGTAAACTGAATTGGAATACAGCAGCAATTAGCAATGTGTAACTTTTCCCAAAGGCATCCCTGGGTGAGCGCAGCATAGTCTTAGTGGAGTCCCGGGAACTGCATCTCCCCCCAGCCGGCACTCCAGACCCCAGGTGCTCAGTTCACCCCCTCCAAGCAGGTGATGTCCCAGAGACATGTCTCTTATGCTCCCTGTTACTTGATGCCACCTCCCGGGTTCCCAGGATCAGGAGCTCTCGCTGACTTAAAGGGTTCAAGTCCAGCAGCTGCTGCTGTGGCTGAGGGAATCCAGGGCTGGAGAATTAGCAGCAGTAATCTGGCGTCTGCTGGCCTGGCTCTGCCCCACCTAGGAGGCTGAAAGTAGTGCACCTGGACCACATGTAGTGCGCTTCTTATTTACACAATGAGGGGAGAGCTGTTGGCAGCCCCGGGAGGGAGAGTCCTAGTTACACAGTGCTCAGCCTCTCACCCTTTGGTTATAATCACTGTATGCACAGGCTGACACTGTAATGTGCAGCTAGCATTACACAACCCTGGCAACGAGTATTAACCCTGACAACGAGCATGACACACATCCCAGAGCATGGAACCCCTGGCAACTAGCATGAATCCCGGAGCATGAAACCACTGGCAACGAGCATGGATCCCAGAGCATGAAACCCCTGACAACGAGCAAGACACCCAGCCTATGAAACCCCTGGCAACGAGCAAAACGCCCAGAGCATGAAACCCTTGGAAACAAGCATGACACCCAGCGCATGAAACCCCTGGCAACGAGCATGGCATCCAGCACATGAAACCCTTGGCAACGAGCAGGTAATTTAAAAGTAATTAGAAGCTTTACTGTAAGGCAAAATGTATCACGTCCATTGCGTTGTGTGGCATAATATTGTGAAATTTATTTTTTTCCCTGTGGTGGCCGAGGTCTGTTGGTGCAGGGTCAAAAACTGGGGCGTAAGGTAGTCTTTTCCTACGAGGCCACACCCATTTTAGTGAGGCCACTCCCCCTCATTGGCAGGCATCACAGGCTTGAGCACCTACCAGCAAAAACATAAATCGGCACCTCTGCACAAGGGTGATACACATGGCTCAGCACAAAAGTATAACATAACCCTGAAATATCTCGGAAGAGAGCTTTCATTTTTGACTACCTATTTAATTTTATTTTGCTTTTCTTACAACTAAAGCAGTGCTCTCTGACCGCAAACACACACATCTCTCAAGCACAACGCTGACAATCATTTTACATGCAGCTTACCTCTAGTAAAGGCATTGGTGGGGTAATAATTGGATCTAAACGGCGGTCAGGTCCATACTGAATAGAGGTTTTCTCCTCCTTTGAACTATTTAAGCGAGGGCCTTGTATCTCCAAGTCCTGTCGTCCTCTGACCGACATTCCATTGGAAATGAATTTTGCTAAAAAATAATTTTTAGATTACAAACATAAATATTATATGACACACCGGGGTAGATTAACTAAGCGTTTAAAACAGAAAAGTGATAGTGTTGCCCATAGCATCCAGATTCTAACTATAATTTCTCTATTGCATTCTAGAAAACGACAGAATCTGAGAGGTTGCTATGGGCAACACCTCTACGTATCTGTTTAGAAGCTTTAGTAAATCTACTCCATAGTTGGTAACTATCATGCTAACAACTTTAGAAATTGAGCAGGACTTAGATAATGATACTGAACTAAAATACTACACAAGTGCAGTAAAGAGATTATATATATATATTTAACTAGCTATATTACAGAACGTTTCAGGTCATTGTAGGTCATGTGTCATGACCCCCTTAATGTACAAAGCTGTGTAATATATCGGCTTTTTGTAAATAAAAGATAGAAGCAAAATGCATATTTATATGTATATAATTAAGTCTTCATAATAAACTGCCAAAAATGGGAAAAAAAACAAAACAGGATTTTGATACCTACCGGTAAAGTCCATAGAGGATGCTGGGGTCCACTTCATGACCATGGGGTATAGACGGTTCCGCAGGAGCCATGGGATCTCTTAAGACTTTTCAATGGGTGTGAACTGGCTCCTCCCTCTATGCCCCTCCTACAGACCTCAGTTATAGGAACTGTGCACAGGGAGATGGACATTTCGAGGAAAGGATTTACTTTAAACTAGTGGTGAGATACATACCAGCTCACAGCTCAACCATGCCGCACAACATGGCATTCAACATAACACACGCCAACAGGCATGAACCAATTACAGCAACATGCTGAAACCAACACAACTTGTGTAACTCTAATAACAAAACTGCAGGTAAAGTACGCACTGGGATGGGCGCCCAGCATCCTCTACGGACTACAAGAAAAGGATTTACCGGTAGGTATCAAAATTCTGTTTTCTCATACGTCCTAGAAGATGCTGGGGTCCACTTCATGACCATGGGGTTTATACCAAAGCTCCAGTACGGGCGGGAGTGCGCGGATGACCCTGCAGCACCAATTGACCGAACTTGAGGTCTTCATCGGCCAAGTTGTCACACTTGTAGAATTTTGCAAATGTGTTTGACCCCGACCAAGTAGCTGCTCGGCAAAGTTGCAATGCCGAGACCCCCCGAGCAGCCGCCCAGGATGAGCCCACCTTCCTAGTGGAATGGGCTTTCACTGACGTCGGTAACGGCAATCCAGCCGTAGTATGAGCGTGCTGAATCTTACTTCTGATCCAACGCGCAATAGTCTGCTTGGAAGCAGGACACCCAATCTTGTTGGGAGCATACAGGACAAACAAAGACTCTGTTTTCCGTACTCGAGCTGTTCATAAATCTTCAAAGCCCTAACCACATCTAGAGACTTTGACTCAGTGAACGTGTCAGTAACTACTGGCACCACAATAGGTTGGTTTATGTGGAAAGATGAAACTACCTTCGGAAGAAAATGTTGACGAGTCCTCAACTCTGCCCTATCTTCATGGAAGATCAGGTAAGGGCTCTTGTGAGACAAGGCTCCCAATTCAGACACCCGCCGCGCGGATGCCAATGCCAAAAGCATCACCACTTTCAAATGAGAAACTTCAACTATATCTCTTGTAGAGGCTCAAACCAATCTGATTGAAGGAACTGCAACACCACATTAAGGTCCCATGGTGCCACTGGAGGCACAAATGGAGGTTGGATGTGCAGAACCCCTTTCACGAAGGTCTGAACCTCTGGAAGAGAGGCCAATTGTTTTTGGAAGGACACTGACAAGGCCGAAATCTGGACCTCGATTGATCCCAATCGTAGGCCCGCCTCCACACCAGCCTGCAGAAAAACGGAGAAAACGTCCCAACTCAAACTCCACACCAAGACACATTTTCTCCAAATATGGTGGTAATGTTTCGACGTTACTCCTTTCCTGGCCTGAATAAGGGTGGGGATGACTTCCTTGGGAATACCCTTTCGGGCTAGGATGCGGCGCTCAACAGCCATGCCGTCAAACATAGCCACGGTAAGTCTTGATACACGCACGGCCCCTGCTGCAGCAGATCCTCACGAAGAGGAAGAGGCAGAGGATCTTCTATGAGCAACTCCTGAAGATCTGGGTACCAAGCCCTCCTTGGCCAGTCTGGGGCAATGAAGATTGCTCGAACTCTTGTTCTTCTTATGAGCACTTTTGGGATCAGTGGAAGTGGAGGGAAGACATACACAGACCAGAACACCCACTGGGCCACCAGGGCATCCACTGCTATTGCTTGAGGGTCTCTCGACCGTGAACAATATTTCTGAAGCTTCTTGTTGAGACGAGATGCCATCATGTCTACTTGAGGAACTCCCCAAAGACTTGTCACCTCTGTGAAGACTTCTTGGTGTAGGCCCCACTCTCCTGGATGGAGATCGTGTCTGCTGAGGAAGTCTGCTTCCCAGTTGTCTACTCCCGGAATGAAAATTGCCGACAGAGCCTTTACATGTCTTTACATGTCTTTCTGCCCAGAGGAGGATCTTCGTCACCTCTGCCATTGCCGCTCTGCTTTTCGTTCCGCCCTGCCTGTTTATGTACGTGACTGCTGTTACATTGTCCGACTGGATCTGCACGGGATGATCTTAAAGAAGATGTACCGCTTGTTGAAGGCCGTTGTAAATGGCTCTCAATTCCAGCACGTTTATGTGAAGGCAGGCTTCCTGACTTGACCATTTTCCCTGGAAGCTTTCTCCCTGAGTGACAGCTCCCCAGCCTCGGAGACTTGCATCCGTGGTTACCAGGAGCCAGTCCTGAATCCCGAGCCTGCGTCCCTCTAGTAGGTGAGAACTGTGTAGCCACCAAAGGAGCGAAATCCTGGCTTTTGACGACGGGATTATCTTCCGGTGCATGTGAAGATGTGATCCCGACCACTTGTCCAACAGGTCCCACTGGAATACTCTGGCATGGAACCTGCCAAACTGTATGGCCTTGTAGGCCGCCACCATCTTCCCCAACAACCGAATGCACTGATGGATCGACACACTTGATGGTTTCAATATTTGTTTTACCATTTTCTGGATTTCCAGAGCCTTTTCCCCCCGGAAGAAAAATTCTCTGAACTTCTGTGTCCAGAATCATCCCGAGAAAAGACAATCTAGTAGTCGGTTCCAACTGTGACTTTGGATAATTTATGATCCAACCGTGTTGTTGGAGTTTAGACAGAGAGAGTGTGATGTTTTGTAACAACTGCTCCATGGATCTCGCCTTTATCAGTAGATCGTCTAGATAAGGAATTATATTGACTCCTTTTTGACACAGGAGAACCATCATCTCCGCAATCACCTTGGTGAATACCCTCGGCGCCGTGGAGAGACCGAAAGGTAACGTTTGGAATTGGTAATGGTAATCCTGAACCGCGAATCTCAGATAAGCCTGGTGAGGAGGATAAATGGGAACATGCAGGTAAGCATCCTTTATGTCTACAGACACCATGTAGTCCCCCTCCTCCAGACTGGAAATCACTGCCCTCAGTGATTCCATTTTGAACTTGAATCGTTTCAAGTAGAGATTCAGATTTTTTAGGTTTAGGATCGGTCTGACCGAGCCGTCCGTTTTCGTAACTACAAAAAGGCTCGATTAAAACCCTTCTCCTTGTTGTGACAAAGGTAACAGGACTATGACCTGATCCTGACATAATTTTTGGATTGCCGCTGTTACTGCTTCCCTTTCCGGAAGATAAGCTGGCAAGGTCGATTTGAAAAATCAACATGGTGGAGCATCTTAAAACTCCAGCTTGTATCCCTGGGACACTATTTGCAACACCCAGGGATCCAGGCCAGACAGAATCCAACCTTGGCTGAACAGTTTGAGACGTGCCCCCACCCGAGCGGCCTCCCGCAAAAGAGCCCCAGCGTCATGCTGAAGATTTGGCAGAAGTAGGGGTAGACTTCTGCTCCTGGGAACCTGAAGTCGCTGTGGACTTCTTTCCATTTCCTCTTCCCTTTCCTGCAAAGGGGGAACCTTGCTTTTTTGTATTTATTGGGCAGAAAGGACTGCATGTGTCTGTGATATGTCTTTTTTGCCATTGCAGAGGGCAAAAATGTCGACTTACCTGCGGTAGCCGCCGAAACTAACGCATCCAGTCCATCGCCAAATAAGGCCTCACCTTTATATGGGAGAGCCTCCATATTTCTTTTGGAATCTGCATCCGTGTTCCATTGGCGAATCCACAACGCCTGCCGAGCAGATACTGCCATGGTAGCGGCTTGTGAACTCAAGAGTCCAATATCTTTCATCGCTTCTAGCATGTATGCGGCAGCGTCTTTGATATTCCCTAACTTAAGGAGTATCTCATCTTTATCAATCGTGTCAATTCCTGATGACACGCTTTCTGACCATTTTTCAATAGCGCGACTCACCCACACGCAAGCAATAGTGGGCCTGAGCAGCGTACCATTAGCAACATAAATGGATTTCAATGTAGTTTCCATCTTTCGGTCTGCCGGCTCTTTTAGTGAAGCCGTGCCAGGTGCAGGGAGAATTACCTTCTTTGTCAACCTGGACAGTGCACTGTTTAACATAGGGGGTGTCTCCCATTTTTTCCTGTCCTCCACCGGTAAATGATAAGCTATCTGATGGGAAGGAGGGAAGGTGACCTTGGATTTCTTTTCTTTATAGAAATAAGCCTTCTCCTGAGGTACAGGGGTGGCTTCCGTGACTTTCAGCACTTCCCTTATAGCTACAATCATATATTGTATATTTTTTTTTGCCAATTTATGATCTATTTCTCTGGAGTCACTATCGTCGACACAAGAATCAGTGTCCTTGTCGGTATCAGTATTCACAATATTCGCAAATGGTCTCTTATGTGACCCAAGGGGGTCACTTGCGGATGGAAGAACAGAGCCCTGAAAAATCACATCTAGCACAGATTTTCTCCAGCACTCAGCATGAGATTCAGACTTATCTAATCTCCTATTGATATGATGCATACTATCACGTATTTCTTTCATCCATGCAGGCTCTTGGTGCACATTACAACTGTGTCCCTAAAATGCCTTCCTCCGGGGAGGAAGTCCCTGCTTCAGACATGTCACCCACGTGCACAACACACTCTCACAGACACACTGGGACTTATAGGGGACAGACCCACAGTAAAATCTGTCAGAGGGACACAGTTTAGGAGCAGCCAGTTCACAACCCAACGCCAAAGAAAAAATCCCTGTGCCGTGTACTTTGTACACAGAGACAAAATCCCTGTGTCGCGTACTCCGTACACAGAAACCTTTAAGCGCTATTATATTATGAACAACATGATTTAGCACCCAGGCCCCCTGGAGGAGGACCAGCGTCTTCTCTGCAGTCTGTGAATGAGAGAAAATGGCGCTGAACAGTGTGCTGGCTGCCTGAGGAAGCTCCGCCCCCCGCAATGGCGCGTTTCTCCTCAGAGATTTTTCACACAATATTTATACTGGCGGGGGTAGGGCTGTGCCTTGGCATCTTATGCCCCCTTTTATCCAGTTTACGAGGTTATTTGCTGCCCAGGGCACCCCCCCCCCCCCCCCCCCAGTGCCCTGCACTCTGCAGTGCCTGTGTATGTGTGGGCAGCAATGGCGCGCTGCGCTCCCGCCAGTCACGCTGTACCTCAGCCGTCACGTCACTTAATTGAAGATCTATCTTCTTACACTCACCTGTCTTCTGACTTCTGGCTCTGTGAGGGGGGGTGACGGCGTGCTGTGGGAGTGAGCATCTAGACACGGCTAGCATTCAGTTCCCTTCAGGAGCTAATGGTGTCCTGTCAGCCAGAAGCAGGGCCATGAAACTCTTCAGGAAGTTGGTTCCTACTTCTGCCCCCTCAGTCCCACGAAGCAGGGAGACTGTTGCCAGCAGTTCTCCCTGAAAATAAAAAACCTAACATAAGTCTTTTCAGAGAAACTCAGTAGAGCTCCTCAGAGTGCATCCAGTCTGCCTGGGCACATTTCTAAAACTGAGGTCTGGAGGAGGGGCATAGAGGGAGGAGCCAGTTCACACCAATTGAAAATTCTTAAGAGTGCCCATGGCTCCTGCGGAACCGTCTATACCCCATGGTCATGAAGTGGACCCCAGCATCCTCTAGGACCGGGGTGGGGAACCTTCGTCCCGCGGGCCGTATAAGGCCCACGAAGCCGTTTGGTCCGGCCCACCCGCTCCTCTCAGTGAGACACGCCGCCGAACTGTCCGGCGGCAGCGTCTCAGCTGTCAACACACGGAGGAGAGCGTGGCTATTGTCGGGCGGCGGCGTGTAGGACTTGAAACCAGCCGCCGGTTCGTGAGCCAATCAGAGCTCGCGGGCCGGCAGCCAATCAGGAACCGCTGCTGCCGGTCCGCGAGCTCTGATTGGCTCTCGTTTCAAGTCTTACACGCTGCAGCCTAACATAGCCGCGCTCTCCTCCGTGTCCCCGCCGAAAGGAGCGGTAAGCGGGACGGCATCTGTATACCTGGCACTGTGGGGGCATCTGTATACCTGGCACTGTGGGGGCATCTGTATACCTGGCACTGTGGGACATCTGTATACCTGGCACTGTGGGGGCATTTGTATACCTGGCACTGTGAGGGGCATCTGTATACCTGGCACTGTGAGGGGCATCTGTATACCTGGCACTGTGAGGGGCACTGTGGGACATCTGTATACCTGGCACTGTGGGGGCATTTGTATACCTGGCACTGTGAGGGGCATCTGTATACCTGGCACTGTGGGGGGCATCTGTATACCTGGCACTGTGAGGGGCATCTGTATACCTGGCACTGTGAGGGGCATCTGTATACCTGGCACTGTGAGGGGCATCTGTATACCTGGCACTGTGAGGGGCATCTGTATACCTGGCACTGTGAGGGGCATTTGTATGCCTGGCACTGTGGGGGCATCTGTATACCTGGCACTGTGGGGGAGTATATGAAGTATATGGAGTGGCTAGTTATTAAGTGGCAGCTAATATCAATAGCAGTGTTATACCTGTGTTTCACTGGTTGCATCTTCAGCTGATATTTGGAATTGACTCCTGTCTCTCCTTTTCACCAACAGGTAACTAATGCAGAGGGCTGACCACTGTTTCTAGCTAAAAGGATATATTTGGTAACTAATGCAGAGGGCTGACCACTGTTTCTAGCTAAAGGATATATTTGGTAACTAAAGCAGAGGGCTGACCACTGTTTCTAGCTAAAGGATATACCGTATTTTTCGGACCATAAGACGCACCTGACCATAAGACGCACCTAGTTTTTAGAGGAGGAAAACAGGAAAAAAAATATTCTGAACCAAATAGTGTAATATAATATTTAATAAACTATAACAGAATAGCATTTGAACTCAACAGTGGCATTAAGAACCATTATCACTGTCATTAACAACGGTTTGAGTACGGTACTCTAGTTTTATGGAAACCCCAAGAACTCATCATCGCTAGAGTCAGAATTTATGAAGCTCATTTGCTCACAATCACTGACATCACTTTCTTCGCTGTCTTCATATAAGATACCGTCTTCACTTCCATCTAAGGCATTGGTAATGCCACATTTTTTGAATGAATATACAACAATCTCCTCCTTCACTGAGTCCCATGATCTTTTTACCCATTCACAAACTTGAGTGATGGTGGGCCTCTTCATTCGTCCAGTATGTGTCAGATCATGATTACCAGCAGCCATCCATTTGTTCCACTCTTCTCTCATAAAGACCTTAAATGGCTTGTTGATGGAAACATCAAGAGGTTGCAACTGGCTGGTAAGACCTCCGGGAATTACAGCTAGATGAGTCTACACTTCTCTGAAGCACTTTTTTGTTGGTTCGCTAATATGTGCTCTAAACTGGTCAAGCACTAATAAAGCAGGTTTTTTCAGAAGTCCTCCAGGACGTTTGGCCCACACCTTTTCAACCCATATTCTCATTCCATTTTCATCCATCCATCCTTTGTCATGTACATGTACAACAACTCCTCGCGGAATCACTTCTTTTGGAAATGTTTTCCTCTTGAAAATCAACATGGGTGGCAATTTGGTGCCATCGGCACAGCAGGACAACACAGTAGTGTAATGGGTCTTCTCATGCCCTGAAGTTTTCACAGTGATGGTTTTGGCACCCTTCAGATCTACAGTCCTATTAGATGGCACATCAAAGGTTAGCGGGACTTCATCCATATTCCCAATCTGGCCAATTTCAAAGCCATTTTTCTTCCTAGCATCAATAACAAATTTATGAAAGGACAGAATTTTAGATTCATACTCTTTTGGCATTTTTTGCGCAATTCTAGTTTTGGTCCGCATAGCAAGACCACATCGCTTCATAAATCTGTAGCACCATGATGGTGATCCTGTAAAATCCTGAATGCCTTTCTCTATAGAAATGCGTTTCGCTTCAAATATGATCATTTTTGTTGAGACAGAGAAGCCATTATTCCGGTGACGTATGATCCATTCTTTCATGTCCACCTCCAACTGTGGCCACTTTGCAACATGCCCACGGAAAGTGTGCTTACTTTTATCTGCTTTTTGCAGCTGATCCTCCTGTTTCCTCCACTCTCTAATCATTTTTTCAGTTGGAGGAGGTCCAAAATGTCTCTCCGCTGCTCTGTTTCCATGCTCCTTAGCATATTTTACTACCTCTAGTTTAAAAGGATTTTTATATGCTAGCCTTTTCTGCTTTATCATCCTTGCAATGGTCGCGGATTGGCCTCCCTAGTTTTCACCGACTCCTACAATACAGAAGATAAGCCTGCCTCAGTGTCTAATGTGGCTGGGTTCAGCTCAACTAGAATATGATAGCACAAACAGAATCTACGGTATCTATCACAGCAACCGCTGCATCTCTGCCACCCTCCTTCATCCCTCATCGTATATAGCGCAGCAGATTCCGTTACAGTGTCTTATATAGCGCAGCAGGTTCCGTTACAGTGTCTCATATAGCGCAGCAGATTCCGTTACAGTGTCTCATATAGCGCAGCAGGTTCCGTTAGTGTCTTATATAGCGCAGCAGATTCCGTTACAGTGTCTTATATAGCGCAGCAGGTTCCGTTACAGTGTCTTATATAGCGCAGCAGATTCCGTTACAGTGTCTTATATAGCGCAGCAGATTCCGTTACAGTGTCTTATATAGCGCAGCAGATTCCGTTACAGTGTCTTATATAGCGCAGCAGATTCCGTTACAGTCTTATATAGCGCAGCAGATTCCGTTACAGTGTCTTATATAGCGCAGCAGATTCCGTTACAGTGTCTTATATAGCGCAGCAGGTTCCGTTACAGTGTCTTATATAGCGCAGCAGATTCCGTTACAGTGTCTTATATAGCGCAGCAGATTCCGTTACAGAGTCTTATATAGCGCAGCAGATTCCGTTACAGTGTCTTATATAGCGCAGCAGATTCCGTTACAGTGTCTTATATAGCGCAGCAGGTTCCGTTACAGTGTCTTATATAGCGCAGCAGATTCCGTTACAGTGTCTTATATAGCGCAGCAGATTCCGTTACAGAGTCTTATATAGCGCAGCAGATTCCGTTACAGTGTCTTATATAGCGCAGCAGGTTCCGTTACAGTGTCTTATATAGCGCAGCAGATTCCGTTACAGTGTCTCATATAGCGCAGCAGATTCCGTTACAGTGTCTTATATAGCGCAGCAAATTCTTTTGCGCTTTACAATTGTAAATAGAGATAAAACAAATTGGGTAACAACAGACAGACTTGGAGGTAAGAGGGCCCTGCTGCAAGCTTACAATCTATACTGTAGACACAGACATCAGCTTTACAGGCCATTTACAGAGAATACGGTACACAGATTTTTCTGGGACAGTGTGTGACAGAGGCAGCCACACAAGCACAGCCATAGTACACAGTACAGAGCAGACGAGAACCTTTTTACCTCACAACATACAGTATTAGGAACTTTAAAAAAAATCCCCATTCATTATAAATTGAAGCAGCATCATGGCTCTTCACTTACTACCACTACTATACCAGTACTGTATGGTAGTATATGGGTACCTTAAGAAAGAGGTGAGGGGGGGGGGGGGGGGGGGGGGGGGGGAGTCACTTTATTGTGGCAAATGTGTACAGATGGTTCCCAGCATCCAGCCCGAAGCACACTACTCTGAGGACTCGGAGGAGGTGAGGGGAGGGAGCGGGGGAGCCACGTGATGCCGCCTCAGATGACGGCTAGGCGGCAGCAGCAGCAGTACCGTACTTTGGAGGAGGCGAGGGGAGGAACCACGTGATGCCGCCTCAGATGACGGCTAAGCAGCAGCAGCAGCAGACCCGCCGCTTCCCGCACTCGTAATTGCTGCCTCTCCCACGCAGTGCGCTCCCACCCAGCACATTGAGAGCGCATTGAGAGCTCTCCATAAGGTTTTTACTGTTACCTATATGTTTTTATGTTACTCGGACCATAAGACGCATATTCGGACCATAAGACGCATGTACTTTTCCCCCCATATTTTTTTGGAGAAAAAGTGCGTCTTATGGTCCGAAAAATACGGTATTTGGTAACTAATGCAGAGGGCTGACCACTGTTTCTAGCTAAAGGATATATTTGGTAACTAATGCAGAGGGCTGACCACTGTTTCTAGCTAAAGGATATATTTGGTAACTAATGCAGAGGGCTGACCACTGTTTCTAGCTAAAGGATATATTTGGTAACTAATGCAGAGGGCTGACCACTGTTTCTAGCTAAAGGATATATTTGGTAACTAATGCAGAGGGCTGACCACTGTTTCTAGCTAAAGGATATATTTGGTAAATTGTTAAGTGGATTAATATCTGTAGTCAGCAAAAACTTTGTGATTGACTGGGTTTAGTGATCTCACATTTGGTAGTGATTAACACCTTTTGGAGGAGGGTTGCTGTGTGGGGGAGGGGGTTGTAATCACAAAGAGCTTGTGTTTGTAGACTTACTTAACCAGTACAGCATAGGACGCCAGGCCTATTAGGACGCTGCAGTGGCTAGTGTATGAAGTGGCAGCTAATATCAATAGCAGTGTTATACCTGTGTTAAACCGAAGGAAAACAGAAGGCAAACAAACTAATAAGATAACAAACGACTGCATTACAACCTAAATACTCTGGAACTTTATGTGGCCTCTCCTCGCCACAAACATGAGAACACCAAGACCAGGCTTACCACCTCTCTGGCTGAGAACATCAAGTCTGCCCCTGGGCCTAACCATCAAGATGAACAGGGAACTGTGGGGGAAGAGGACCAGGATCAGCAGGGACATCACCATTGCGTCTGAGTATGCCCCCCACATTCTCCTTCCCACCCGTACTAAGATCTGATCAAAATGTTATCCCACTCCTACTTCTGCCACTAGTTACCTGCTATTGTGTTTTTGTTTTTTTCTTTCCTCTTCATTGCTCGCTTCCACCCCACCATGTGTTTTCCTGTAATGTTTACCTCCACTGATTGCACACCTTTCCATTGTGCCCTACATGCAGGGTACATCATACTACTACATAAACATCAGTTTTCCAATATATGAACTTGGCCTTGTATGGCTCACCTCCCACAGTGTAACCTTCAAAGTGCGCCCAACATGGCTGCCCCATATGGTACACTTGTGGATGGGATGAAAAATACATGGACCTTGTGGTTTTGTTGGAACCCTACTCTAAACTGTAGGACTCTGAAATCACCCCCATTTTGTGTCATCTCTTCTAGGGGTAGACTATTCCACCCTGGGTAATCCTACGCGGAGCGCCCAAGATGGCTGCTGCACTTGGTACCTGTGAGGGTGGAATACACAACCCTTGGAAGTCATTACCCAAAATACCTGCACCAATCCTGCGTTATGCTTTCTGTGGGCTTAAGGTTTTTCTTTTATGTCTGTGTTGCTTGTCTATTGTTGTATTACTCAAATCCTCTGTATCATGTGTATTGTTTTTGATGTCTGTAAAGTGCCTTGAGTCCTGTTGGAGAAAGAGCGCTATATAAATAAAATTATTATTATTATTATCTGTATACCTGGCACTGTGAGGGGCATTTGTATACCTGGCACTGTGGGGGACATCTGTATACCTGGCACTGAGGGACATCTATATACCTGGCACTGAGGGGCATTTGTATACCTGGCACTGTGGGGACATCTGTATACCTGGCACTGTGAGGAGCATTTGTATACCTGGCACTGTGGGGGCATTTGTATACCTGGCACTGTGGGGGCATTTGTATACCTGGCACTGTGGGGGCATCTGTATACCTGGCACTGTGGGGGGCATCTGTATACCTGGCACTGTGGGGGGCATCTGTATACCTGGCACTGTGGGGGGCATCTGTATGCGTGGCACTGTGAGGGGTATTTGTATACCTGGCACTGTGGGGGCATCTGTATACCTGGCACTGTGAGGGGCAATTGTGAATCTGGCACTGCACTATTGGGGGCATGTGTGTATCATGTGCCATTTTAACTGGCCACACCCATTTTTTTGGCGCATGCGGGGGCAGACTTGTATGGCCCCCGAAGGATTTTATAAATATCCAAATGGCCCTCGGTAGAAAAAAGGTTCCCCACCCCTGCTCTAGGAAGTACGAGGGGGAAAAAAAAATAAAAAAGGTCTAATCCAAAAGAGCATTGTGTAAATAATCTACATGATAGCTGAATGAAAATCAAAACTGAAAATCATGTTACCGGTTGGTACACTGTTGGGAGGGGTGACCCCATCCAGGCTGTTAGTACTTTGAATAGTGCTCAGATTGTAGACAACACCAAGGATATGCAACTCCCCGGTTTGAAGAGGAAATAACTTTAATCTTGCCTGTAATAAGAATGCAAGGTACAGTTCCATAAGATTAAAAAAAGTCATCAATGATTTTCCAGTTATCACAAATCATAAATAATATAAGCAATGTTTAACACACTAACAGTTCTTCCATGGGGTCCATTCTATTAGATACAAAAGTAGCGAGAGCTGAGCCACGGCACCGCAACACTCACCCCTTGAGGCCCGATCGCACATATTTTTGTATGCAGCCCTATGGGCTGTGAACAAGAATCAGCATGTCCAGAGGCATATAGCTTACCCTTACTTGCACTGCGAGGGGCTCAGAGCTAACATGATCGACCATTACACGTTAAATTTCAAATGAGAAATATTTACATTCATATCAATCCTATAACTAAAATCGGAGTTTCGACAACAATGAAATAATCTGAACAGACAAACATGGATTTAAAAATAATATACTTACTATTTTTGTTTCTTCGTTGTTTATTAAAAATTCACTTATATCTTCTGTGCCAATTATATCACTGAAACTTTTGCCCTGAATAAGAAAAAAAAAGCTATTTTAACATTTCCAAATTAGGGAGACCAACCTTGTCTCACTCATCTCAAACATATTACTTCTACAGCTGGGTACACACTGGAGCGAAGTGATTCCAAAATGCCGTTGCCATGATTGTTCCGACCTCCATTAACATAGCTGCAGTCTGTACGGGCAATCTGGGTTGATGAGCATTTGTTTCCAATGTCAGAACAAATGACAGTCATCCCAGCGTGTACCCAGCTTTACCCTACCAGGACCACATAGGCCATATCTAGACCTAGGGAGTAATTAAATCAGCCACGGTAATATCCCTGGAGGATATTCAATTAGTCCCAAAAGCCGGTACTCAGAGATTTTGTTTCACCTGCCTAAGGCAGTCCAGGATAAAAAAAAAAAAAAAATATCCACGATATCAGCCGCATTTGTTCTTAAAAACACATAGGAGCCGCGATAAGTTCAAGGACCTGTGTGTTTTCACCTGAAAATGGAAAAACATTTGGGAGCAAATACGGGAATTGATTTAATTGTGCAGAATATTTTTTACCCATGGCTGATTTCATTCCACCCCTTCTATACATGTAACCTACAACAAGCAGAACACTCAGTACTAGTAGCACCAATCTGAATATGCAAGTCAGGTTGCAAAAAGTACAGTATGCATTGGAAAAATTAGTAGATTTTGTTTTTAATCGCCACGTTTTTAAATGCCACATAACGAGCACGGATGGTGTAATGGTTAGCATTACTGCCTCACAGCAAGGAGTTCATGGGTTCGAATCTCACCATGCCTCTACCTGTGTGGCGTTTATATATTCTCACCCGTTCTTGCGTGGGTTTCCTCCCATGAGGTACTCCGGTTTCCTCCCACAATTCAAAAATATACTGATAGATTAATTGGCTTCTAATACAATTAACCCTAGCGTTAATATGTGTGTGCGCACACGTGGTAAGGAATACAGCATGTAAGCTACACTTGTGCAGGGACTGATGTGAATATTCTCTGTAAAGAGCTGCAGAATGTGTGTGCGCTAAATAAATAACTGGTGGTAGTAATAATAATAGGCTTTTAATTACCTACCGATAAATCCTTCTCTCGTAGTCCGTAGAGGATGCTGGGGTCCACATTAGTACCATGGGGTATAGACGGGTCCACTAGGAGCCATTGGCACTTTAAGAGTTTGAGAGTGTGGGCTGGCTCCTACCTCTATGCTCCTCCTACCAGACTCAGTCTAGAAACTGTGCCCGAGGAGACGGACATCTTCGAGAGAAGGATTATACACAGATAGTGGCAAGATTCACACCAGTTCACACACAAGGAAAACCAAGCTAACTAGCTTGAAACATCAGCAACGGCTGAACAATATTACTTACCAAGTAACGAAACAGTACTTACCAAGAACTAAGCAGTACTGAACCAAGTAACCACTGCAGGATCACGAAGCGCTGGGCAGGCGCCCAGCATCCTCTACAGACTACAAGAAAAGGATAATTAAAATACTATTTTCTCTTACGTCCTAGAGGATGCTGGGGTCCACGTTAGTACCATGGGGATGTACCAAAGCTCCCAGAACGGTAGAGAGAGCACGGAGGCTCCTGCCGAATTGATTGACCAAACTTCAGGTCCTCAGAGGCCAAAGTATCGAACTTGTAGAACTTTGCGAACGCGTTCGACCACGACCAAGTAGCCGCTCGGCATAGTTGTAAAGCTGAGACACCCCGGGCAGCCGCCCAGGAAAAACCCACCTTACGAGTAGAGTGGGCCTTAACAGACGTAGGACACGGCAGGCCTGCCGTAGAATACGCATGCTGGATAGTGAACCTGATCCAGCGAGAGATCGACTGCTTAGAAGCAGGACACCAAATTTTCTTGGGATCATACAGAACAAACAAAGTCCGATTTTCTGTGACAAGCAGTCCTCTTCACATAGATTTTTAGAGCCCTTACAACATCTAAGGACTTTGATGAAAGTGAGGAGTCAGTAGCAACTGGCATCACAATAGGTTGGTTGATATGAAATGCCGACACAACCTTCGGAAGGAACTGCGGACATGTCCTGAGCTCAACTCTATCTTCATGGAAGATCAAGTATGGGCTTTTACATGACAAAGCCCCCCAACTCCGACACACGTCTAGCAGAAGTCAAGGCAAACAAAATGACAGCCTCCCACGTGAGAAACTTGACCTCAACCTCCTGTAGAGGCTCAAACCAGTCAGACTGGAGGAACTGAAACACCACGTTAAGGTCCCAGGGTGCCGTAGGTGGCACAAAGGGAGGCTGGATGTGCAGAACTACCTTTAAAAAGGTCTGAACCTCAGGGAGGGCAGCCAACTGTTTCTGGAAAAAAATGGATAGGGCCGAAATCTGGACCTGTACGGTACCTAATCTCAGGCCCATATCCACACCTGCTTGGAGGAAGAGGAGAAACCGTCCAAGATGAAACTCCACCGTAGGAAACCTCTTGGATTCACACCAAGACACACATTTTTTCCAAATGCGATGGTAATGTTTAGACGTTATTCCTTTCCTAGCCTGTATCAGTATAGGAATGCCCTTCCAAGCTAGTATCTGGCGTTCAACCTCCATGCCGTCAAACGTAGCCGTGGTAAGTCTTGCTAAGCAAACGGCCCCTGCTGCAGCAGGTCCTCCCAAAGAGGAGATCCAAAAGATTCGCGTACCAAGCCCTTCTTGGCCAGTCCGGAGCAATGAGGATTGCCTGAACTTTTGTTCTCCTTATGAGTTTTAGAACTCTAGGAATGAGTGGAAGTGGAGGAAACACGTACACTGACTGGAACACCCACGGAGACACTAGGGCGTCCACCGCCACGGCTTGTTGGTCCTTCGACCTAGAACAATACCGCCGAAGCTTCTTGTTGAGGCGAGAGGCCATCATGTCTATTTGAGGTACACCCCAAAGATCTGTTACCTCCAGATGGAGTCCCCACTCCCCTGGATGGAGAGCGTGTCTGCTGAGGAAGTCCGCTTCCCAGTTGTCTACTACCGGAATGAAGATTGCTGACAGCGCAAACGCGTGTTTTTCTGCCCAGAAGATGATTCTTGTTACCTCTGATATTGCAGCTCTGCTCTTTGTTCCGCCCTGTCGGTTTATGTAAGCCACAGTCGTTACATTGTCCGACTGCACTTGAATGGCCAGATTTCTCAGAACATGGGCCGCTTGGAGAAGACCGCTGTAGACGGCTCTTAGTTCCAGAATGTTTATCGGCAGGCCGGCTTCCAGACTTGACCACCTTCCTTGGGAGGTTTTTCCTTGAGTGACTGCGCCCCAGCCCCGGAAGACTTGCATCCGTGGTTAGAAGGATCCAGTCCTGAATCCCGAACCTGCGGCCCTCCAGAAGGTGAGGCAATTGCAGCCATCAGAGGATTAAGATCCTTGCCCTTGGCGACAGACGTATTCTCTGGTGCATGTGTAGATGAGATCCCGACCATTTGTCCAGGAGATCAAGTTGGAAGGGCAGAGTATGAAATTTCCCGTACTGAAGAGCCTCGTAAGACGCCACCATCTTTCCCTGAAGGCGAATGCACTGATGAACTGATACCCGGGCTGGCTTCAGGACATCCTGGACCATTGTTTGCATCACCAACCCTTTTTCCTCTGGAAGAAACACCCTCTGCACTTCCGTGTCGAGGATCATTCCCAGAAATGACAATCTCCTGGTAGTTTCCAAATATGATTTTGGAAGATTCAGGATCCAACCATGTTCCCTGAGAAGCTGGGTCATGAGAGCTATGGACTGTAACAGCTTCTCCTTGGATGATGCCTTTATCAGCAGATCGTCCAGATATGGAACTATGTTCACCCCTGTCTGCGGAGTAGAACCATAATTTCTGCCATCACCTTGGTGAATACCCTCGGTGCTGTGGAGAGGCCGAATGGCAGGGCCTGGAATTGAAAATGACAGTCCACCAGTGCGAATCGGAAGTAAGCTTGATGCAACGGCCAAATCGGAATGTGGAGGTACGCATCCTTGATATCTAGGGGTACCAGGAATTCCCCCTCCTCCAGACCAGATATCACCGCCCTCAGAGACTCCATTTTGAACTTGAACTCCCTCAGAAAGGGGTTTAGTGATTTTAAGTTCAGAATGCGCCTGACCGAACCATCCCGTTTCGGTACCACGAAAAGGTTCGAATAGGAACCCTTGTTTTGCATCTGGGGAAGAACTGGTACAATAACCTGTGCCTCCACCACCTGCTAGATGGCTCCCTGTAGGGTAGCTCTGTCTGCCGGCAAAGCTGGCAAGCCTGATTTGAAGAACTGGTGAAGGAGATCTTGAAACTCCAGCCGGTACCCCTGGGACACAATATCTTGAACCCAGGGATCCAGGCCGGACGACACCCAGACGTGACTTAAATGTCAGAGTCTCGCCCCCACCGGCCCTACGTCAAGGCCGCGTGGTCCACCGTCATTCTGAGGACTCTGGCGTACCTGAAGCAGGCTTCTGTTCCTGGGAACCCGCAGCAGCAGGTTTCTTGGATTTTGGTCAACCTCCTCTAAAGAAGGTGTAGGAAGGTTTGGCATTTCTTGTTTTAGTAACCCGAAAGGACTGTGATATAGGCGAAGAATAAGGTTTCTTCGTAGCAGGTGCAGCTGAGGGGAGAAAAGGTGACTTACCCGCTGTAGCTGTGGAGATCCACGCATCCAACGCTTCCCCAAAGAGAGTCTGACCTGTGTAGGGTAGGGTCTCCACACCTCTCTTGGATGCCGCATCAGCAGACCACTGGTGCAGCCACAGGCCTTGACGAGCTGAGACAGACATGGAAAATATTCCTGCAGCCATTGAACCCAGGTCTTTCATGGATTCCACCATAAATCCTGCAGAATCCTGAATGTTACGGAAAAACAATTCAACGTCACTTTTATCCATTGTATCCAAATCCTCAAGTAATGTGCCTGACCACTTTACTATAGCTTTGGAAATCCATGCACCGGCAATAGTAGGACGTACGGTAGTATAGCCTCTGAAGCCGTGTATATGGATTTGAGCGTAGTATCAATTTTGCTATCAGCCGGCTCCTTTAAGGCAGTAGATCCTGGGACAGGTAAAACCACCTTTTTGGATACAGACGCATCCACTATGGGTGGGTTTTCCCATTTCTTTCTATCCTCCTCAGGAAAGGGGAAAGCAACAAGAACTCTTCTAGGGATCTGGAATTTTTTCTCTGGGTTTTCCCATGCTTTTTCAAAAATAGCATTTAATTCTTTGGATGCAGGGAAGGTTAGTGAGACTTTCTTATTATCAGTGAAGTAAGCATCCTCAACCTGCTCAGGTGTTGTATCAGCAATATTCAACACATCCCTGATAGCCTCTATCATCAACTGCACCCCTTTAGCAAGAGATGCGGCACCCCTGAGCACATCCCCATCACCGTCTGCCATATCAGAATCGGTATCCGTGTCATCTTGCATAATCTGAGCAAGAGCACGTTTGTGGAAACATACAGGGTGGCCCTGAGGTAACAGAACCAGCCCAAACTGCCATAGAGGTCTGTAAAACCTGAGTTGCAGATTCATTTTGTGCAACCCTAGTAGAAATAAGGACAACCATTCAGGCTCCCTTGCTGGTATCTGCGCTAAAACAGTGCAATCCTGATTACATGGACATATCCTCTGCAGCATATGACACAGAGTCCCTGGACATAGCTAAAAGGAAACCCCAAACACTCCAAACACACAGGGTAGGATAGAGTTTCACCCCCAAAAATGGCAAGAGAGACACAGAGATTGGAGCCAACCCACCCACAGCGCTTTCAAGGCATAGGGAGACTCCAACCAGCGCTGACTATGCACCTTAATAGGTTACACAGTCTTTACACAGCCTCCCCCCCCCCCCCCCTCCTTCTACAACCCCCTAGTACCGTAAGAGACAGCTGGAGTTGCTCTGGAGGGACTACTCTTTAATGGTGCTGAAAGCTGCTGGGTCCACTCTGAGAAGCTCCGCCCCCATAATGGCGCTGTCTTCCCGCTCTTCAAAAGATTATACTGGCCTGAGGATTCATGCTGGCAGTGATCCCAGGACCCCGACAGGTTTTAGTGGTCAGTGTAGGTTGTAGGCGCTGGCTCAGGGCGTCCCTCACAGCGCCGCACTATGTACCGCTGAGCCCCGGAGCGCAGTTAGTACTGCGCTCCATACCCTGTTGCCGCCATCTTCACACTGGCTCCCCGCTTGCTAGGGGGGGTCGATGACTCACTCGCCACTGATCTTCTGGCTCTGTAAGGGGGTGGCTGCATGCTGCCGGGGTGAGCGATCCCCTGTGGCGGGGGACGTTCTACCCCCTCAGGAGCTCAGTGTCCTGTCAGCGGAGATAGTGGCTCAGACCACGCAGGACAGACACTACTCCCTCCATTAGTCCCATGATGCAGGGAGGCTGTGGCCAGCAGCCTCCCTGTAAAATAATAAACTCTAAAATAAACTTTTACTAAAGAAGCTCTGTAGAGCTCCCCTAGCTGTGACCGGCTCCGCCGGGCTCATTTTCTAAACTGAGTCTGGTAGGAGGGGCATAGAGGGAGTAGCCAGCCCACACTCTCAAACTCTTAAAGTGCCAATGGATCTTAGTGGACCCGTCTATACCCCATGGTACTAATGTGGACCCCAGCATCCTCTAGGACGTAAGAGAAAATAATAATAATAATAATAATAATAATAACAACAACAACAACATCAACCAAATCAATGGTTTGCAGATTCTAGTGAGATCAGTAATAATAATAATACTTTTATTTATACAGAGCTTTCCTGCAGCAGGACTCAAAGTCGCTTTATAGGCAAATAGTAAAAGAGTTATACTGTATATTACAGAAAAGGGAAAAGAATTAGATTTACTTGGGTGCACGACATCCCTTTATTTCAATTACTGTTAAAATTGATTTTTATTCATTTAAAAACAGGTATCAACAAAATACTCAATTCAAATAGTAAAAGAGATTTGGTAATACAGCAAGTAGAGAACAACACAGAAATAATTAAAACAACAAAACCTAGAGAGCACAATAAGCATAGTGCAGGGCTGGTGCCAGGGGTTATATACTGTAAACCACCCATGAATGGTACCAGGTGAGGCGAGACCAAAGATGTTAGTTAGATAAAATGGCAAAATCTAATACTCCTGATACCAGGAGTAATGACCCTAAATAACATGACAGTCAAAATCTACAAAACCTTTGAGAGCAGATCCTTTTCATTACTGATTGGCTCTTTCAGTTCTTCATTATCCTTTTGACTAAAGTCTTTCTGATGGAATTTCCACAGGAGAGATAAGTCTGTTAATAAAAGTGGGACCTTTAGTGGATTCTTGAAAGACACCTCCACAGTTATAGGCTCTGTTAAAACAGAAGAAATCTTTGTTAAACTTCAACTGTAAAAGAATAAATTATTCATTCACATCCTAAATAAGGAAACTAATATATAAATGGGCTGATGCATATTTTAATGCAAATCCCATTGCACAGTGTCCTGTGTGTGTTGTTGCAGAGTGTGCATTTTCCGGAACCAAGCATACGCACCTACGAGCGAGGCAGTGATATGCATTTTCGTTATCACTCTGCGGGAAAGCAGAGTAACAGGGAGAACTAGCTGATTTAACTGTGAGCTGTGAATAAGGATAGATATGCCCGTTTTCAGCGGGATCTTTGACATCAACTCTGTATTATTTATTTATAGCCACAAAATCAATGGCACGAATAACAGAATACTAATAATGATCTAAAATCTATTTATAGAGTTTGTATATTAACTGCACAATATTTCTGTCGTAAAAATATTAGCAAAATGTAAATGCTTTTTTTTCCCTGCAGAACATTTCCTTATTTATCCACATATTTCGTTAACATTCATTGTACTACCTTAATCTTAAATATGCATAGCACAGAGCTTTATAAATGTAATGGGTTATACCGGTATTTTGCATAACCATAAAGACTTCATATAAAAATGATTGCTTTCCCCTCACATTACCTTGTACAACAGCCATAGGAAACTTGGAGTTATCGGAAATGCTATTCAAGCAATACTGTGTTGGCTGAAAGTTGGGAGGAAGGACACCTCTATTAACTACAGCTACCACTTGTTCTTCCAGTTCCTTCCACTGCTGTGAGGAGTCACCATCATACTCCTGGTCAAGACTTACATGAGTGGCTGCTTGCTTTTCACCTGCAAAACAATAAAACGTTTGCTGAACAAGAAGCTCTCCATCAGGCTTACACGTCTTAATGCAACTGTATTCAACCAATGTCAGATATGAGTCACATACAAGAGCCATAGGTAAGAACTTATTTTGGGCATAATGTAACATGACTTTCTGTCTCACTGCAGCTGTTTAATGCTACAGTAGATAACACTACTACTTGGAACACTAGTCTGGATAGGAAATGGTGCCCTTTATAGATTAGATATTGAGATAGGTGTTTCAGATGTTAATACATGCTAAAAATGTGTTGACCTCAATGCCACTGATCAGAGATTTGAGCAACTCCATCTTGAACCTGAAAATCTATCAATTGTGGTTTAGGATTTCAGGTTCAAGATGGGTCAAAACAAGATGTCTATTTTCTGCACTAGAAAGAGGTGAAAGTAGAAGCCTCATGTTATCGGTTCCACTGTGAGAGAGGAAATTACTTAGAAGAATTGTGCTAACGGCTTGCTTTGGGAGGCCTGGGGGGAAATATCTGTCAGGCAGAGGACCTCTCCATGTCTTGTCACCCAGTGGTCTGTAGAAGAGACTCTCCAGCTGTTCTGGAGCAATATAAGATGGCCTACCATCACAGTCAAGGCTAGGTGGGTGAAGGCTTCGCCATGCAACCTGCTTGTCAACATGCTTTGTGGTCTGGCGATTAGGTGTCCAAAATTGTCAGCAGCTCCTTAATCCCCCCAAAGGCAGAAGAGGAAGGCTGGTTATTAGGACTCCTGATACACATCAGTTAGTCCTGTCAAATGAAAGGAGGCACAAAATGGACAGAACTAGAACTCAAATAAATTTGATGACCAAGGTGCCAGTCATATCAAGCTTTAAAAAGTAAAATATTGTTCATGAAACATATGAGCTGCATTATTGTTATGACGAGCCTAAAGGAGAAACAGCAACATCATCTTCCTATGTGTGATTATGTAGATCACATAGGGACTTTAATGATTTAACGTTTAGGGGCAGATTCAATTGTGGCACCTGCCGGCCATCTGAAGGAATGGGTGTCTATTGGATCTATTCAATTGTTGCTCCGATAGATGCCCATTAGCCACAGCGCGCACATTTTTTCTCGCATCACCCTGTAAGTGCAAGGAAAAAAAAAAGGATTTTAATACCTACTGGTAAATACTTTTCTCGTAGCCAATAAGGGATATCGGGGTCCAAAGGAGCCAGTGCACTTTAAATTTTCTACACTGGGTGTGCTGGGCTCCTCCCCTCTATGCCCCCTCCCACAGGCAGTTATAGGTACAAAATGTGCCCAAAGGAGAAAGGACACATATGAGAGAAGGAACATGATACCAGAAAGGGTGGTGAGATGAACACACCAGCACACCACTAACATACAACAACCAGCAATGGCTGGTAACAACAACAACAACGACAGCTGAACAGGTAACTATAGAACAAGAACCTGCAGAAAAGTCCACGCACTGAGGTGGGCGCCCAATATCCCTTATGGACTACGAGAAAAGGATTTACCGGTAGGTATTAAAATCCTATTTTCTCTAGCATCCATAAGGGATAATGGGGGAAACTAGTACGATCGGGAGGTCCCAAAGCTTCCAGAACGGGCTGGAACGTGCAGAGACTGCTGCAGTACCGCCTGCCCAAACTGGGTATCCTCTTTGGCCAGGGTATCAAATTTGTAGAACTTCACAAAAGTGTTCTTCCCCGACCAGGTAGCAGCTCGGCATAGTAGTAAGGCCGAGACTCCACGGGCAGCCGCCCAGGAAGAGCCCACTGATCTAGTAGAGTGGGCCTTTAGAGACTTAGGAACAGGTAAGGCTGCCGACACATAGGCCTGTTGGATAGTAAGTCTAATCCAACAAGCAATGGACTGCTTCAAAGCAGGGCAACCCTTCTTCTGCGCATCATCGAGCACGAACAAGGAATCCATCTTTCTGACCTGAGCTGTATGCATGACATATATCTCTTCAAGGCCCACACAGCATCCAATGCCTCCGGAGGAGCAGAAGCGTCAGAACTGGACGGAATCACAATAGGTTGATCCAGATGAAACGCGGAGTCAACCTTCGGAAGGAACTGCTATCTAGTCCGGAGCTCCGCTCTTTCCTCATAAAAGACCAAGTATGGACTTTTACACGATAAGGCCCCCAATTCTGAGACACGTCGAGCAAAAGCCAGGGCCAGTAACATCACTGTCTTCCACGTGAGGTACATGTCTTCTACAGTCATCAGAGCTTCAAACCTGGAGGACTGGAGAAATTTCAACACTACATCTAAATCCCAGGGTGCCGTAGGCGGCACAAAGGGAGGCTGTATGTGGAGTACCCCTTGCAAGAAGGTCTGAACTTCTGGCAACACTGCCAATTTCTTCTGAAAGAAAATAGAGAGAGCTGAAATCTGGACCTTAATGGAACCTAGACGTAAGCCCTTATCCACATCAGCCTGCAGGAAACGTAGGAAACGTCCCAAGTGAAACTCTGCAGGCGGAAATGTGCATTCCTCGCACCAAGAGACATATATCCTCCAGATATGATGATAGTGTTTTGACGTCAATGGTTTCCTGGCCTGGACCATGGTTGCAATAACCTTTTTGGAAAGGCCCTTGTGAGCTAGGATGTTCCGCTCAACCTCCATGCCGTCAAACGAAGTCGCCGTAAGTCCGGGTAGACGAACGGTCCTTGTTGAAGAAGATTGCTTCTTAGTGGTAGAGGCCAAGGGTCTTCAACTGACATGTCCAGAAGATCCGCGTACCACATCCTCCGAGGCCAATCCGGGGCAATCAGAATTGCCTGGACACCTTGATTTCTGATTAGCTTTAGCACTCTTGGGAGCAATGGGATCGGAGGAAACCGGTAGACCAGCCGGTACGGCCAAGGCGACGCCAGTGCATCCACTGCCCTCTCCTGTGGGTCCCTGGTCCGCGAGCAATACCAGGGAAGTTTCTTGCTGAGACGAGAAGCCATCATGTCTATTTGTGGGCAACCCCACTGGTCGATGATCTGCTGAAACACCAGATGGTAGAGACCCCACTCCCCCCGGGTGGAGATCGTGATGACTCAGGAAGTCCGCCTCCCAGTTGTCCACACCCGGAATGAAGATTGCAGACATGGTTCTTGCGTTTCTTTCCGCCCTCGCATGCAGTCTCTGCTTTTTGTCCCTTCTTGTCGATAGATATATGCCACCGCCGTGGTGTTGTCCGACTGTACCTGGATTGCGTGATCCTTGAGCAGAGGAGACGCTTGAATTAGAGCATTGTAGATCGCCCGAAATTCCAGAATGTTGATTGGAAGGAGGCTTATGTGGGAAGACCACCTGTCCTGGAACTGCGCCCCTTGGGTGACTGCTCCCCATCCCCACAGACTTGCATCCGTCATGAAGAGGGTCCAATCCTGAATTCCGAAACTCCTGCCCTCCAGGAGATTGGAGGACTGAAGCCACCACAGGAGGGAAATCCTGGCCTGAGGTGACAGCCGAATTATCCGGTGCATCTGGAGATGTGATCCAGACCACTTGCTCAGGAGATCCAAATGAAATGTTCTGGCATGGAACCTTCCATATTGGATCGCCTCGTACGACCATCTTCCCCAACAATCTGATGCAAAGATGGATGGAAACTTGAGCAGGTCGGAGCACCATGCGGACCATCTCCTGAAGTGTTCTCACCTTGTCCTCTGGTAGAAACACCTTCTGTGCCACAGTATCCAGCAACATCCACAGGAACAGGAGCCTCTGAGTTGGCTCCAGGTGGGACTTCTGTAAGTTGAGGATCCACCCATGGTCTGACAGAAGACGGATGGTGCGGTTGATATGGAGCAACAAAAGTTCCCTGGATCTTGCCTTTATCAGGAGATCGTCTAGATAAGGAACCACATTTATCCTTTGGATTTCGAAGTTGAAGCATCATCTTCGCCATCACCTTCGTGAATACCCTCGGTGCTGTTGACAGGCCGAAGGGTAGTGCCTGGTACTGGAGGCGATCGTCCAGCAGGGCAAACCGCAGGTACACCTGATGAGGAGACAAATCAGAATGTGGAGATAGGCGTCCTTGATATCCAAGGAAACCATAAATTCCTGGTCTTCCAGGCCCACAAATACTGCACGCAGGGATTCCATCTTGAACTTGAACACCTTCAAATAAGGATTTAAGGCTTTCAGATTCAGAATAGGTCTGACCAAACAGTCTGGCTTCGGCACCACAATCAGGTTTGAGTAAAACCGCTTGCCGCGTGGCGATAGAGATACTGGAACAATGACGTGGGATTGGACCAATTTTTGGATAGCCTGTTGTAGCGTAATTTGCATATCCTCCAAAGCTGGTAAGCTTGATTTGAAAAATTGTTGGGGAAAGCACTGTCGAACTCCAGCTTGTAGCCCTGAGAAACAAGCTCCCTGACCCAGGCATCCTAGCAAGAGGACTCTCAGACGCGGCTGAAGTGACGAAGTCGAGCTCCCACCTCGAGATCCCTTCGGGATGGGTTGGCACCGTCATGCTGAGGCTTTAGTGGAAGCAGAACTGGTGGACTGTTCCTGAGGACTGGTACTTGCAGGTTTCCTGGACTTACTTCTGATACCTCTAGCCGCATTGGAGACACCTCTGATCTTTGATCGAAATGTGCCAGACCGAAAGGACTGAACAGACGGTCCCGGATAGAAATGTCTCGCTGGCGGGGCCCCAGAGGGGAGAAACATGGATTTCCCGGCAGTAACATTGAAAATCCAGGAATCAAGCTCAACCCCAAAAAGCCATTCCCCAGAAAAGGGGCGCAGAGGCTACTGCAAAACCGATTGACCAAACTTTAGGTCCTCAGAGAACAAAGTATCGAGCTTGTAGAACTTAGCAAACGGTGTTTGATCCTGACCAAGTAGCCGCTCGGCAAAGTTGTAAAGCCGAAACACCCCGGGCAGCCGCCCAGGAAGAACCCACTTTACGAGTAGAGTGGGCCTTAACAGATTTTGGACATGGCAAGCCTGCCGTAGAATAAGCATGCTGTATAGTGAACCTGATCCAGCAAGAAATCGTCTGCTTAGAAGCAGGACACCCAATCTTGTTGGAATCATAGAGGACAAACAGAGTCTGACTTTCTGTAACGTGAAGTCCTCTTCACATCAATCCTCAAAGCCCTCACAACATCCAAGGACTTTGAGGTAATTGAGGAGTCAGTAGCCACTGGCACCACAATAGATTAGTTGATATAAAAGGCCGACACAACCTTTGGAAGAAACTGCTGACGCGTCCTGAGCTCAGCTCTATCTTCATGG
Source organism: Pseudophryne corroboree (assembly GCF_028390025.1). Lineage (NCBI taxonomy): Eukaryota > Metazoa > Chordata > Amphibia > Anura > Myobatrachidae > Pseudophryne > Pseudophryne corroboree. The sequence goes on from NC_086448.1 coordinate 648,325,679, forward strand.
AAAATAAAATAGGGGCTCTTGCAGGACAATGCCCCCAATTCAGACACACGCCTAGCCGAAGCGAATGCCAACAGTGTGACCACCTTCCAAGTGAGAAACTTGATCTCAACCTCCTGTAGAGGTTCGAACCAATCCGATTGCAGGAACTGCAACACTGCGTTAAGATCCCAAGGTGCTGTAGGAGGCACAAAGGGAGGCTGGATGTGCAGAACTCCTTTCAAGAAAGTCTGAACCTCAGGGAGGGAAGCCAACTGCTTCTGGAAGAAAATGGACAAGGCCGAAATCTGGACTTTTAATGAGCCCAAATGTAGGCCCACACCGTCACCTGCCTGCAGGAAGAGGAGAAACCTCACAAGTTGACACTCCACCGTAGGAAACTTCTTGGATTCACACCAAGACACATTCACACCAAGACACATACTTTTTCCAAATGCGATGGTAATGTTTAGACGTTACTCCTTTCCTAGCCTGTATCAGGGTAGGTATAACCTTTTTCGGAATGCCTTTTCAAGCTAAGATCTGGCGTTCAACCTCCATGCCGTCAAACGTAGCCATGGTAAGTCTTGATAAGCGAACGGCCCCTGCTGTAGAAGGTCCTCTCGAAGAGGAAGAGGCCTCGGATCTTCTAGTAGTAGCTCCAGAAGATCCGCGTACCAAGCCCTTCTTGGCCAGTCCGGAGCAATCGCCTGAACTCTTGTTCTTTTGATTATTTTGAGAATCCTTGGGATGAGTGGAAGTGGAGGGAACACATACATTGACTTGAACACCCACTGAGTTACCAGGGCGTCCACCGCCACTGCCTGTGGGTCCCTCGACCTGGAACAAAACCTCCAAAGCGTCTTGTTGAGGCGTGAGGCCATCATGTCTATTTGAGGTACGCCCCAAAGACTTGTCACCTCTGCAAACACCTCTGGGTGGAGGCCCCACTCTCCCGGATGGAGATCGTGTCTGCTAAGAAAGTCCGCTTCCCAGTTGTCTACTCCCGGAATGAAGATTGCTGACAACACCAATGCGTGCTTTTCCGCCCAGATGATGATTCTGGTCACCTCTGACATTGCAGCTCTGCTCTTCGTTTCGCCTTGTCGGTTTATGTAGGCCACTGTCATTACATTGTCCTTCTAAACTTGAATGGCCCGATCTTTTAGAAGATGAGCCGCCTGTTGAAGACCGTTGTACACGGCTCTTAGTTCCAGAATGTTTATTGGAAGGCTGGATTCCAGACTTGACCACCTTCCTTGGAAGTTTGCCCCCCTGGGTGACTGCTCCCCAACCTCTGAGACTTGCATCCGTGGTTCCGGACATCACGTACCATTGACTGGTTCACCGATGCTTTCTCCACCAGCAAAAACACCCTCTGCACTTCTGTGTCGAGAATCATCCCCAGGAAAGACAGTCTTCTCGTCGGTTCCAAATGTGACTTTGGAAGATTCAGGATCCAACCATGATCCCGGAGCAGTAGAGTCGTGAGAGCAACAGACTGCAACAACTTCTCCCTGGATGATGCTTTTATAACAGATCATTCCGATATGGAATTATGTTCACACCTGCATCCAAAGCCTCCCCAAATAGAGCCTGACCTGTGTAGGGTATGTTCTCCACACTCTTCTTGGATTCCACATCCGCAGACCATTGGCGCAGCCAGAGTCCCCTGCGTGCCGACACAGCCATGGAAGACGTCCGTGCAGTCAAATTACCAAGGTCCTTCATGGCCTCTACCATGAAACCCGCAGAATCCTGAATGTGACGTAAAAACAATTCAGTGTCACTTCTATCCATAGTATCTAAATCCTCTAGTATGGCGCTGACTGTGCAACCTTAATAGAATACACAGTAACACTCTCCCCCCCCCCCCCCAACCTCTATAACGCCCTGGTACCACACAGGATAGTTGGAGTTATGTGGAGGTGCTCCGTCAGCGTCTCTGTGTGTGATCTGCAGGGAGAAATGGTGCTGGTGAGTGCTGGATCCGCTCTGAGGAGAAGTTCCAACCCCTAAGATGGCACGTCTTCCAGCACTTTGTAAGATTATAATGGCCTGAGGTAATTGTTGCAAGCAGTAGTACAGTGTCCCTGATAGCTGCTGTGACCAGTTTTAGGGTGTGTGCGCTGGCCCAGGGCGCCCCTCACAGCGTTGCACTCTGTACCTCTGAGCCCTCTGGAGCGCAACCTCAGTGCTGCGCTCCCACCCTGATGACGCCATTCTCACCGGATCCCCGCTTGTCGGGTCACCGGTGTTCAACTCACCACCGACGTATTCTGGCTCTGTTAGCGGGTGGGGGCAGTGCTGCGGGAGCGAGCGGTCGCCTCGGGGGCATGCAATCGACACCCTCAGGAGCTCAGTGTCCTGTCAGCGGAGCTAGTGGCCATTAACCTCAGAGGGTTGGCCACTACTCCCCCCCCCTAAGTCCCACGAAGCAGGGAGGCTGTTGCCAGCAGCTTCCCTGTGCCTAACTCTAATAAAAATAAGAAAACTAGAAAAACTCCTATGGAGCTCCCCTAGCTGTGACCGGCTCCACCGGGCACATTTTCTAAACTGAGTCTGGTAAAAGGGGCACAGAGGGAGGAGCCAGCCCACACTATTAAACTCTTAAAGTGCCCATGGCTCCTGGTGGACCCGTCTATACCCCATGGTACTAATGTTGACCCCAGCATCCCCTAGGACGTAAGAGAAAGAACTGAATTGGCCCCTTGGTGTCTATCCCATGAGTAGGGGATCAGTATGATTTACCGGCGGGCGGGATGCCAGAATGTCAGCAGCGGAGCGAACTCAAAGAGTCCCACTGTGGGTTAGCTGTGTTCACCATGCTGCGGGTTCGGTGGCTCGCTGCGCTCACCACAGGATCTATTCCCACTCTATGGGTGTCGTGGACACCCACGAGTGGGAATAGTCCTGTTTTGCTAGGATGCCAGCTGGCGGCATTCTCAGCTGGCGGCATTCCGGCGTCGGTATCCTGACCACCGGTATGCCTACAGTCGGCAACTTGAACACATCCCCGTAAGTGCACCTTTGAATTTTAACATTGCATTTTCATGTTAAAAGATCATATTTTAAGTATTTCATTTTAGATTAAATAAATACTATTGGCTCAATTGTGAACTCAAAGATTCTAAAATCATTGTACTAAAGATACTAATTAATTTGAAGACCTGAGGATTTGTGAGATGATCACAGTACATGTGAAATAAACTTATCAAGGGGAGAAGATTCAAACTACATTGGTTTAGAACATATTACATCACACATCAATGAGCCAAAACATTTTGACCACCTCCATTTCAAACGAATGCCTATCTTGTATGTCAAGCGCATAGAAGATCAGGGATATATTAGATGGTATACTGACATTAGGTGCTCATGGGCAACATGTCAGATGCAGATGATATGGGCAAGAGTAAAGACCTTAGAGTGACTAGTGAATAATAAGGGATTTAATAGTAGTTCTAGCCACAAGTCAGGCATTTCCAAAATGTTTGTGTGGTACCCAAGGCTAGCTGTGACGAGTACCTACCAACAGTCGTCAGACGAGGTAAAAACTTCAAACCGCTAACAGGTTACTGTGTGGCCAATACTCAGCAAGACTCCCTCTCAGTCGCTGCATTAAAACCGTAATTGGGGCTATCCGAAACTGTGAGTGAGGCATAGATGCCAACTTCTAGTCACAATTGCTATGCAGAGGTGGTGAGACAATAGAATAATAAGAATTTACTTACCGATAATTCTATTTCTCGGAGTCCGTAGTGGATGCTGGGGTTCCTGAAAGGACCATGGGGAATAGCGGCTCCGCAGGAGACAGGGCACAAAAGTAAAGCTTTCCGATCAGGTGGTGTGCACTGGCTCCTCCCCCTATGACCCTCCTCCAAGCCAGTTAGGTACTGTGCCCGGACGAGCGTACACAATAAGGGAGGAATTTTGAATCCCGGGTAAGACTCATACCAGCCACACCAATCACACCGTACAACTTGTGATCTAAACCCAGTTAACAGTATGATAACAGCGGAGCCTCTGAAAAGATGGCTCACAACAATAATAACCCGATTTTTGTAACTATGTACAAGTATTGCAGATAATCCGCACTTGGGATGGGCGCCCAGCATCCACTACGGACTCCGAGAAATAGAATTATCGGTAAGTAAATTCTTATTTTCTCTATCGTCCTAGTGGATGCTGGGGTTCCTGAAAGGACCATGGGGATTATACCAAAGCTCCCAAACGGGCGGGAGAGTGCGGATGACTCTGCAGCACCGAATGAGAGAACTCCAGGTCCTCCTTAGCCAGGGTATCAAATTTGTAGAATTTAGCAAACGTGTTTGCCCCTGACCAAGTAGCTGCTCGGCAAAGTTGTAAAGCCGAGACCCCTCGGGCAGCCGCCCAAGATGAGCCCACCTTCCTTGTGGAATGGGCATTTACATATTTTGGCTGTGGCAGGCCTGCCACAGAATGTGCAAGCTGAATTGTATTACACATCCAACTAGCAATAGTCTGCTTAGAAGCAAGAGCACCCAGTTTGTTGGGTGCATACAGGATAACAGCAAGTCAGTTTTCCTGACTCCAGCCGTCCTGGAACATATTTTCAGGGCCCTGACAACATCTAGCAACTTGGAGTCCTCCAAGTCCCTAGTAGGTGCAAGGCACCACAATAAGCTGGTTCAGGTGAAACACTGACACCACCTTAGGGAAAGAACTGGGGACGAGTCCGCAGCTCTGCCCTGTCCGAATGGACAAACAGATATGGGCTTTTTTGAGAAAAAACCACCAATTTGACACTCGCCTGGTCCAGGCCAGGGCCAAGAGCATGGTCACTGTTCATGTGAGATGCTTCAAATCCACAGATTTGACTGGTTTTAAACCAATGTGATTTGAGGAATCCCAGAACTACGTTGAGATCCCACAGTGCCACTGGAGGCACAAAAGGGGGTTGTATATGCAATACTCCCTTGACAAACTTCTGGACTTCAGGAACTGAAACCAATTCTTTCTGGAAGAAAATCGACAGGGCCGAAATTTGAACCTTAATGGACCCCAATTTGAGGCCCATAGACACTCCTGTTTGCAGGAAATGCAGGAAACGACCGAGTTGAAATTTCTTTGTGGGGCCTTCCTGGCCTCACACCACGCAACATATTTTCGCCACATGTGGTGATAATGTTGTGCGGTCACCTCCTTTCTGGCTTTGACCAGGGTAGGAATGACCTCTTCCGGAATGCCTTTTTCCCTTAGGATCCGGCTTTCCACCGCCATGCCGACAAACGCAGCTGCGGTAAGTCTTGGAACAGACATGGTACTTGCTGAAGCAAGTCCCTTCTTAGCGGCAGAGGCCATAAGACCTCTGTAAGCATCACTTGAAGTTCCGGGTACCAAGTCCTTCTTGGCCAATCCGGAGCCATGAGTATAGTTCTTACTCCTCTACGTCTTATAATTCTCAGCACCTTAGGTATGAGAAGCAGAGGAGGGAACACATACACCGACTGGTACACCCACGGTGTTACCAGAACGTCCACAGCTATTGCCTGAGGGTCTCTTGACCTGGCGCAATACCTGTCCCGTTTTTTTTTTTTTTTTTTTAGACGGGACGCCATCATGTCCACCTTTGGTATTTCCCAACGGTTTACAATCATGTGGAAAAAACTTCCCGATGAAGTTTCCACTCTCCCGGGTGGAGGTCGTGCCTGCTGAGGAAGTCTGCTTCCCAGTTTCCATTCCCGGGATGAAACACTGCTGACAGTGCTATCACATGATTTTCCGCCCAGCGAAAAGTCCTTGCAGTTTTTGCCATTGCCCTCCTGCTTCTTGTGTCGCCCTGTCTGTTTACGTGGGCGACTGCCGTGATGTTTTTCCCACTGGATCAATACCGGCTGACCTTGAAGCAGAGGTCTTGCTAAGCTTAGAGCATTATAAATTTACCCTTAGCTCCAGTATATTTATGTGGAGAAAAGTCTCCAGACTTGATCACACTCCCTGGAAATTTTTTCCTTGTGTGACTGCTCCCCAGCCTCTCGGGCTGGGCTCCGTGGTCACCAGCATCCAATCCTGAATGCCGAATCTGCGGCCCTCTAGAAGATGAGCACTCTATAACCACCACAGGAGAGACACCCTTGTCCTTGGATATAGGGTTATCCGCTGATGCATCTGAAGATGCGATCCGGGCCATTTGTCCAGCAGATCCCACTGACAAGTTCTTGCGTGAAATCTGCCGAATGGAATTGCTTCGTAGGAAGCCACCATTTTTACCAGGACCCTTGTGCAATGATGCACTGTTTTTAGGAGGTTCCTGACTAGCTCGGATAACTCCCTGGCTTTCTCTTCCGGGAGAAACACCTTCTTCTGGACTGTGTCCAGAATCATCCCTAGGCACAGCAGACGTGTCGTCGGATCAGCTGCGATTTTGGAATATTTAGAATCCACCCGTGCTGTTGTAGCAGTATCCGAGATAGTGCTACTCCGACCTCCAACTGTTCCCTGGACTATGCCCTTATCAGGAGATCATCCAAGTAAGGGATACTTAAGACGCCTTTTCTTCGAAGAAGAATCATCATTTCGGCCATTACCTTGGTAAAGACCCGGGGTGCCGTGGACAATCCAAACGGCAGCGTCTGAAACTGATAGTGACAGTTCTGCACCACGAACCTGAGGTACCCTTAGTGAGAAGGGCAAATTTGGGACATAGAGGTAAGCATCCCTGATGTCCCGGGACACTATATAGTCCTCTTCTTCCTGGTTCGTTATCACTGCTCTGAGTGACTCCATCTTGATTTGAACCTTTGTAAGTGTTCAAAAAATTTTTTAGAATAAGTCTCACCTAGCCTTCTGGCTTCAGTACCACAATATAGTGTGGAATAATACCCCTTTTCTTGTAGTGGGAGGGGTAATTTAGTTATCACCTGCTGGGAATACAGCTTGTGAATTTTTTTCCATACTGCCTCCTTGTCGGAGGGAGACCTTGGTAAAGCAGACTTCAGGAGCCTGCGAAGGGGAAACGTCTCGACCTTCCAATCTGTACCCCTGGGATACTACTTGTAGGATCCAGGGGTCCTGTACGGTCTCAGCGCCATGCTGAGAACTTGTCAGAAGCGGTGGAACGCTTCTGTTCCTGGGAATGGGCTGCCTGCTGCAGTCTTCTTCCCTTTCCTCTATCCCTGGGCAGATATGATCTTATAGGGACGAGAGGACTGAGGCTGAAAAGACGGTGTCTTTTTCTGCAGAGATGTGACTTAGGGTAAAAAACGGTGGATTTTCCAGCAGTTGCCGTGGCCACCAGGTCCGATGGACCGACCCCAAATAACTCCTCTTCCTTTATACGGCAATACACCTTTGTGCCGTTTGGAATCTGCATCACCTGACCACTGTCGTGTCCATAACATCTTTTGGCAGTTATGGACATCGCATTTACTCATGATGCCAGAGTGCAAATATCCCTCTGTGCATCTCGCATATATAGAAATGCATCCTTTAAATGCTCTATAGTCAATAAAATACTGTCCCTGTCAAGGGTATCAATATTTTTAGTCAGGGAATCCGACCAAGCCACCCCAGCTCTGCACATCCAGGCTGAGGCGATCGCTGGTCGCAGTATAACACCAGTATGTGTGTATATACTTTTTATGATATTTTTCCAGCCTACTGTCAGCTGGTCCTTGAGGACGGCCCTATCTATAGACGGTACCGCCACTTGTTTTGATAAGCGTGTGAGCGCCTTATCCACCTTAAGGGGTGTTTCCCAACGCGCCCTAACTTCTGGCGGGAAAGGGTATACCGCCCATAATTTTCTATCGGGGGGAACCCACGCATCATCACACACTTTATTTAATTTATCTGATTCAGGAAAAACTATGGTAGTTTTTTCACATCCCACATAATACCCTCTTTTGTGGTACTTGTAGTATCAGAAATATGTAACACCTCCTTCATTGCCTTTAACGTGTGGCCCTAATAAGGAATATGTTTGTTTATTCACCGTCGACACTGGATTCAGTGTCCCTGTCTGTGTCTGTGTCGACCGACTAAAGTAAACGGGCGTTTTAAAACCCCTGACGGTGTTTTTGAGACGTCTGGACCGGTACTAATTGTTTGTCGGCCGTCTCATGTCGTCAACCGACCTTGCAGCGTGTTGACATTATCACGTAATTTCCTAAATAAGCCATCCATTCCGGTGTCGACTCCCTAGAGAGTGACACCACCATTACAGGCAATTGCTCCGCCTCCTCACCAACATCGTCCTCCTACATGTCGACACACACGTACCGACACACAGCACATGCTCTGATAGAGGACAGGACCCACTAGCCCTTTGGAGAGACAGAGGGAGAGTTTGCCAGCACACACCAAAAACGCTATAATTATATAGGGACAACCTTATATAAGTGGTTTCCCTTATAGCATCTTAATATATATAAGCATATCGCCAAATTAGTGCCCCCCCTCTCTGTTTTAACCCTGTTTCTGTAGTGCAGTGCAGGGGAGAGCCTGGGAGCCTTCCCTCCAGCCTTTCTGTGAGGGAAAATGGCGCTGTGTGCTGAGGAGATAGGCCCCGCCCCTTTTTCGGCGGCCTCGTCTCCCGCTCTTAACGGATTCTGGCAGGGGTTAAATATCTCCATATAGCCTCCGGAGGCTATATGTGAGGTATTTTTAGCCAAAATAGGTATTCATTTGCCTCCCAGGGCGCCCCCCTCCCAGCGCCCTGCACCCTCAGTGACTGCCGTGTGAAGTGTGCTGAGAGGAAAATGGCGCACAGCTGCAGTGCTGTGCGCTACCTTTAGAAGACTGAGGAGTCTTCTGCCGCCGATTCTGGACCTCTTCTTACTTCAGCATCTGCAAGGGGGCCGGCGGCAAGGCTCCGGTGACCATCCAGGCTGTACCTGTGATCGTCCCTCTGGAGCTGATGTCCAGTAGCCAAGAAGCCAATCCATCCTGCACGCAGGTGAGTTCACTTCTTCTCCCCTCTGTCCCTCGTTGCAGTGATCCTGTTGCCAGCAGGACTCACTGTAAAGTAAAAAACCTAAGCTAAACTTTCTCTAAGCAGCTCTTTAGGAGAGCCACCTAGAATTGCACCCTTCTCGGCCGGGCACAAAAATCTAACTGGCTTGGAGGAGGGTCATAGGGGGAGGAGCCAGTGCACACCACCTGATCGGAAAGCTTTACTTTTGTGCCCTGTCTCCTGCGGAGCCGCTATTCCCCATGGTCCTTTCAGGAACCCCAGCATCCACTAGGACGATAGAGAAAAAGAGACTAAGGCCAGTATCCAACTGCACAAGGTAATTTACCGCATGACAAAAAAACAAACTAAAATAACCCGATAGTATTATCGGGCTATCCAATTACAGCACATTTTTATCATGCGGTAAATTACACTTTTTCAGACGATAACACATGGGATCTGGGATAAGTTTCTGGAGTCATGCATTATCGCAAAAAACGGGTCTGAAGTGGCTGCTTATCGTGGATAATGCTTCGAGTGCGCATAATTCCCGATTAGTAATCCATAAACTGCAATAAATTACAGTAGTTAATTGGATACCGGCCTAAGCCTTTCGTACTCCTGTGAACTTTACAATTCTGGACATTATTGAAACTGAAAGGAACTTCCGTAGAAACTAAATTGTTAAATAGACAAATAAATGCAGTATGATGTCACTTCCAGTCACGACATAGAGAGCTGGAAGTTAGACCAGCAATTACTATAAAAGCCAACTAGTTCTACTACCTTGACATAGAACTAAAGCTTGAAATGCGTTGGAACTACAAGACACATTAAACTGGAGAAGTACCAGAAGGGCATCCGGAACCTCCATCTTTACTTTTACCCCATGCTAATGACACCAAAAGTCCGATAGGAGGCTGTGCTATCTGACTAACTATGTAACATCTATTTATCGGTCTCAAATCCATCTCTCATATTCATCTATATCATATCTATCTACTTGAGTAGGAAACATTTTGATCGTGGGTGCCAGGATATAGTAATTGTAATCATTAGTATTTGTTGTGATTGAAATGTTAGTTGTTCTGGTAGCTAGAGAAAGGGCACATAGCTGCTTGAAATGTTGCAGTCAGTACCCTGATGCTTGAACAAAGGGTTTGGTGGTTTGACTCAGATCACTTTTCACTAATAACGCTTTCTCTTCTCTCTCTTTAATTGACCTATGTACTAAGCCTTTGATGGAGATAAAGTGTAAGCCAATCAGCTCCTAAGTGCCATATCACTGGCTGTGTTTGAAAATTGACAGATAGGAGCTGATTGGCTAGTACTTTATATCTCTCAGAGGATTAGTAAATCGACCCCCCTCTCTCCATTTTTTTTTCTCTCTCTCTCTCCCATCCCTATCCTATCTATCGACACAGACTAGATTGACAAAGTGGTTTTAATCTGCTGTCAAATTCTATGTTTCTATGGCACTTCAAGTCTTATTTTTAGATTTATGCCTATCATTGACATATTATCTTATTAAATTAAACATGTACACAGTATTACATGATCGTCATACCTAAAATGAGGTTCAAGGCAATTTAACTAGAACCGCTAACTTAAGGGAGATATCTGAACGGTAGTGATATCTCCTGCCAGCGAAGAAGCTTCTTACATATTCTTGCGCTTTAGGGAAACCATACTGAGCAATATACACTAATTATGTTTATTTCCTTCTCTTACATATGTCATAAAACATTTAAGTGGAGAACACAGTAAACGCAGTTTTAAGATCTACTAAGGAAAGTAGATTTCTTCCTACTTCTTAATAAAGCGCCATACCCAAATTCTATTATAAATATGTATGTTTTCTTGATGTAAAACAAGGCTCAGCAGGGGAACTGTGTGTTATAGCTGATCTAGAATAGCCCCTCCCTTGCATGCAGCTGTGATGGACCAATACATTGATTGAGCAACTGACATTCTCTATATAACCGAATTTACTTTATGACCATAATCTGCTTTGTGTGTCCAGTGACTATGTAATTAGCAATACTGTAATACTAATGCTGAAAAGGCATGCATATGTTCCACAGCAACATGCCATATTATTTGTAGTCTCAAAATAAATGTTTTACATAAACATTAACAAAGAAAGTTAAGACACAAAAAGTTTGATAAATAAAACAAACTAAACTAATCTAATTACCAAGCAAATATTCATCCCAGATTAAAGAAAAAAAAAAAAAACTACCCAGAATAACAATGACTATAACAGACAACTGACTACCTAATAATAGGTACAGTGAAAGCTTCAAGTTCATTTAGATTTGTAAAATATTTTCTCCTGTTATGATTTGTTATCTGTGAATTTAGATGCAAATGCATAACTCCAGTATATACTGACCTTCAGCCGGCCGCCTATCATGGCCAAAGAACACTCGAGTCTCGGAACTATTGATGTATGGTAAAGGAAGCTGAGGTAAAGGACTCTCAGGAGACTGCTGACATACATTCTGGGGAGAAAACACAACCCTACGGTTACTAATTAAAAGGATGATGAACGAAGGTGACTAAAAAAACTAGAACTACAGCACTACAAAACTGCTTAAAAGGGCACAGTGCCTCACCTATCCCAGGTGTAGTAAACTTATACATGGGACCAGATGTAATGAGTTGGCTGGAGGTGCGGGTTCCCGGCTGAGCTCGGACATTTTTTTTTATGCAAAACCATGCCTTGCAAGTGATTGCCGCTTTAAAAAAACAAACGTCTGAGTTCGGCCGGGAACCTGCACTTTCAGCCAACTTGGACGTCATTACATCCAGCCCATGGTGTTACTCAACCAAAGAGTGTTTATGATGAAGTATCTGCAGTCCTGTCTAACATAGTACAGATACAATCAATTAAGTCAGATCATGAGAAAAGTCTCATCTACATGCATGGCTTATAAATGCTCTTCTTCTAGATTTCAGGAGATTAGATCTACTCTGTAAAATCCAATCTGCTCTTATAAGCAAAATCATAAGTATTGTAAACTACCATTTTACATTCAGGCCACTAAGAGGAAGAAAAGTAAAAACATGTCACTCAAGATTTTGTTTTTATTTTGTTGCCAGGAATTTCCACTGTTTTTGTCCTGTTTATCCTGACATAAGGGGGTATTTATGAAAGCATGGATTAATAAAGAACTAATCAATCCGCTTCTAACTCAGTTTTCAAACAGCCTATAAAATGAGATTTAGAAACTGATTGGTTAGTGCTTTATTTCTCCATTTTATCTCTTGCTATGTTTTGATAAATACCTCCCTTATTAACTCTCAGGCTAGTGGTTTGTTTTTAGTACAGTGTGTATGCTGGAGTGGACACGGACAAGGTTTTTCTCCTTAATTTTTTCTGGATTCCTATAGGATACCCTGTGTGTGTATTTCTGGAGCAAATAGTCTTTTTGTATAATAGTCTACTGTTTCATTTGTTCTTATGGACCACATGCTGTATATCCATTACGTTGATGGCTATATTTCTTTACATAAGTAGTTATGTATGTTAATGTAAGTTAAATAACTTGTCACATTGAAGAGAAGAAAAAATAAGAATTTACTTACCGATAATTCTATTTCTCGTAGTCCGTAGTGGATGCTGGGGACTCCGTAAGGACCATGGGGAATAGCGGCTCCGCAGGAGACTGGGCACATCTAAAGAAAGCTTTAGGACTATCTGGTGTGCACTGGCTCCTCCCCCTATGACCCTCCTCCAAGCCTCAGTTAGGATACTGTGCCCGGACGAGCGTACACAATAAGGAAGGATTTTGAATCCCGGGTAAGACTCATACCAGCCACACCAATCACACCGTACAACTTGTGATCTGAACCCAGTTAACAGCATGATAACAGAGGAGCCTCTAGAAAAGATGGCTCACTACAGCAATAACCCGATTTTTTGGTAACAATAACTATGTACCAGTATTGCAGACAATCCGCACTTGGGATGGGCGCCCAGCATCCACTACGGACTACGAGAAATAGAATGATCGGTAAGTAAATTCTTATTTTCTCTAACGTCCTAAGTGGATGCTGGGGACTCCGTAAGGACCATGGGGATTATACCAAAGCTCCCAAACGGGCGGGAGAGTGCGGATGACTCTGCAGCACCAAATGAGAGAACTCCAGGTCCTCCTCAGCCAGGGTATCAATTTTGTAGAATTTTACAAACGTATTTGCTCCTGACCAAGTAGCTGCTCGGCAAAGTTGTAAAGCCGAGACCCCTTGGGCAGCCGCCCAAGATGAGCCCACCTTCCTTGTGGAGTGGGCATTTACAGATTTTTGGCTGTGGCAGGCCTGCCACAGAATGTGCAAGCTGAATTGTACTACAAATCCAACGAGCAATAGTCTGCTTAGAAGCAGGAGCACCCAGCTTGTTGAGTGCATACAGGATAAACAGCGACTCAGATTTCCTGACTCCAGCCGTCCTGGAAACATATATTTTCAGGGCCCTGACAACGTCTAGCAACTTGGAGTCCTCCAAGTCCCTAGTAGCCGCAGGCACCACAATAGGTTGGATCAGGTGAAACGCTGAAACCACCTTAGGGAGAAACTGAGGACGAGTCCTCAATTCCGCCCTGTCCGAATGGAAAATCAGATAAGGGCTTTTACAGGATAAAGCCGCCAATTCTGACACGCGCCTGACCCAGGCCAGGGCCAACAGCATGACCACTTTCCATGTGAGATATTTTAACTCCACAGATTTAAGTGGTTCAAACCAATGTGACTTTTGGAACCCAAAAACTACATTGAGATCCCAAAGTGCCACTGGAGGCACAAAAGGAGGCTGTATATGCAGTACCCCTTTTACAAACGTCTGAACTTCAGGGACTGAAGCTAGTTCTTTTTGGAAGAAAATTAACAGGGCCGAAATTTGAACCTTAATGGACCCCAATTTCAGGCCCATAGACACTCCTGTTTGCAGGAAATGTAGGAATCGACCCAGTTGAATTTCCTCCGTCGGGCCTTACTGGCCTCGCACCACGCAACATATTTTCGCCAAATGCGGTGATAATGTTTTGCGGTTACATCCTTCCTGGCTTTGATCAGGATAGGGATGACTTCATCCGGAATGCCTTTTTTCCTTCAGGATCCGGCGTTCAACCGCCATGCCGTCAAACGCAGCCGCGGTAAGTCTTGGAACAGACAGGGTCCTTGCTGGAGCAGGTCCCTTCTTAGAGGTAGAGGCCACGGATCCTCCGTGAGCATCTCTTGAAGTTCCGGTTACCAAGTCCTTCTTGGCCAATCCGGAGCCACGAATATAGTGCTTACTCCTCTCCATCTTATCAATCTCAGTACCTTGGGTATGAGAGGCAGAGGAGGGAACACATACACTGACTGGTACACCCACGGTGTTACCAGAGCGTCTACAGCTATTGCCTGAGGGTCCCTTGACCTGGCGCAATACCTGTCGAGTTTTTCCCAACGGTTTATAATCATGTGGAAGACTTCTGGGTGAAGTCCCCACTCTCCCGGGTGGAGGTCGTGCTGAGGAAGTCTGCTTCCCAGTTGTCCACTCCCGGAATGAATACTGCTGACAGTGCTATCACATGATTTTCCGCCCAGCGAAGAATCCTTGCAGCTTCTGCCATTGCCCTCCTGCTTCTTGTGCCACCCTGTCTGTTTACGTGGGTGACTGCCGTGATGTTGTCCGACTGGATCAACACCGGCTGACCTTGAAGCAGAGGTCTTGCTAAGCTTAGAGCATTGTAAATGGCCCTTAGCTTCAGGATATTTATGTGAAGTGATGTCTCCAGGCTTGACCATAAGCCCTGGATATTCCTTCCCTGTGTGACTGCTCCCCAGCCTCGCAGGCTGGCATCCGTGGTCACCAGGACCCAGTCCTGAATGCCGAATCTGCGGCCCTCTAGAAGATGAGCACTCTGCAACCACCACAGGAGGGACACCCTTGTCCTTGGTGACAGGGTTATCCGCTGATGCATCTGAAGATGCGACCCGGACCATTTGTCCAGCAGGTCCCACTGGAAAGTTCTTGCGTGGAATCTGCCGAATGGGATTGCTTCGTAGGAAGCCACCATTTTACCCAGAACCCAGAAGACTTGGCTCGGTTTTAGGAGGTTCCTGACTAGCTCGGATAACTCCCTGGCTTTCTCCTCCGGGAGAAACACCTTTTTCTGGACTGTGTCCAGGATCATCCCTAGGAACAGAAGACAAGTCGTCGGAACCAGCTGCGATTTTGGAATATTGAGAATCCAATCGTGCTGCCGCAACACTACCTGAGATAGTGCTACACCGACCTCCAACTGTTCCCTGGATCTTACCCTTATCAGGGAATCGTCCAAGTAAGGGATAACTAAAATTCCCTTCCTTCGAAGAAATATCATCATTACGGCCATTACCTTGGTAAAGACCCAGGGTGCCGTGGACCATCCATACGGCAGCGTCTGAACTGATAGTGACAGTTCTGTACCATAAACCTGAGGTACCCTTGGTGAGAAGGGTAAATTTTGACATGAAGGTAAGCATCCTTGATGTCCCGAGACATCATGTAGTCCCCTTCTTCCAGGTTCGCAATCACTGCTCTGAGTGACTCAATCTTGAATTTGAACCTCTGTATATAAGTGTTCAAAGATTTTAGATTTAGAATCTGTCTCACCGAGCCGTCCGGCTTCGGTACCACAACAGTGTGGAATAATACCCCGTTCCCTGTTGCAGGAGGGGTACCTTGATTATCACCTGCTGGGAATACAGCTTGTGAATGGCTTCCAAAACTGTCTCCCTGTCAGAAGGAGACATCGGTAAAGCCGACTTTAGGAAACGGCGAGGGGGAGACGTCTCGAATTCTAATTTGTACCCCTGAGATATCACCTGAAGGATCCAGGGGTCTACTTGCGAGTGAGCCCACTGCGCGCTGAAATTCATTGAGACGGGCCCCCCACCGTGCCTGATTCTGCTTGTAAAGCCCCAGCGTCATACTGAGGGCTTGGCAGAGGCGGGAGAGGGTTTCTGTTCCTGGGAACTGGCTGATTTCTGCAGCCTTTTTCCTCTCCCTCTGTCACGGGGCAGAAATGAGGAACCTTTTGCCCGCTTGTCCACGAAAAGACTGCGCCTGATAATACGGCGTCTTCTCATGTTGAGAGGCGACCTGGGGTACAAACGTGGATTTCCCAGCTGTTGCCGTGGCCACCAGGTCTGAAAGACCGACCCCAAATAACTCCTCCCCTTACTAAGGCAATACTTCCAAATGCCGTTTGGAATACGCATCACCTGACCACTGACGTGTCCATAACCCTCTACTGGTAGAAATGGACAACGCACTTAGACTTGATGCCAGTCTGCAAATATTCCGCTGTGCATCACGCATATATAGAAATGCATCTTTTAAATGCTCTATAGGCAAAAATATACTGTCCCTATCTAGGGTATCAATATTTTCAGTCAGGGAATCCGACCACGCCAACCCAGCACTGCACATCCAGGCTGAGGCGATTGCTGGTCGCAGTATAACACCAGTATGTGTGTAAATACATTTTAGGATACCCTCCTGCTTTCTATCAGCAGGATCCTTAAGGGCGGCCATCTCAGGAGAGGGTAGAGCCCTTGTTCTTACAAGCGTGTGAGCGCTTTATCCACCCTAGGGGGTGTTTCCCAACGCACCCTAACCTCTGGCGGGAAAGGATATAATGCCAATAACATTTTAGAAATTATCAGTTGTTATCGGGGGAAAACCACGCATCATCACACACCTCATTTAATTTCTCAGATTCAGGAAAACTACAGGTAGTTTTTCCTCACCGAACATAATACCCCTTTTTGGTGGTACTCGTATTATCAGAAATGTGTAAAACATTTTTCATTGCCTCAATCATGTAACGTGTGGCCCTACTGGAAGTCACATTTGTCTCTTCACCGTCGACACTGGAGTCAGTATCCGTGTCGGCGTCTATATCTGCCATCTGAGGTAACGGCCTTTTTAGAGCCCCTGATGGTTTCTGAGACGCCTGGACAGGGACTAGCTGATTAGTCGGCTGTCTCATGTCATCAACTGTCTTTTGTAAGGAGCTGACACTGTCACGTAAATCCTTCCATAAAGCCATCCACTCAGGTGTCGACTCCCTAGGGGGTGACATCTCTATTATAGGCAATTGCTCCGCCTCCACATTTTTCTCCTCATACATGTCGACACAAACGTACCGACATACAGCACACACACAGGGAATGCTCTGATAGAGGACAGGACCCCACTAGCCCTTTGGGGAGACAGAGGGAGAGTATGCCAGCACACACCAGAGCGCTATATATATACAGGGATAACCTTATATAAGTGTTTTTCCCCTTATAGCTGCTGTATCTTTAATACTGCGTGTAATTAGTGCCCCCCCTCTCTTTTTTAACCCTTTCTGTAGTGTAGTGACTGCAGGGGAGAGCCAGGGGAGCTTCCCTCCAACGGAGCTGTGAGGGAAAATGGCGCCAGTGTGCTGAGGAGATAGGCTCCGCCCCTTTTTTCGCTGACTTTTCTCCTGCTTTTTTATGGATTCTGGCAGGGGTTAAAATTTATCCATATAGCCCTGGGGGCTATATGTGATGTATTTTCGCCAGCCAAGGTGTTTTTATTGCTGCTCAGGGCGCCCCCCCCTAGCGCCCTGCACCCTCAGTGTGAAGTGTGCTGAGGAGCAATGGCGCACAGCTGCAGTGCTGTGCGCTACCTTGTTGAAGACAGGACGTCTTCTGCCGCCGATTTTCCGGACCTCTTCTGCCTTCTGGCTCTGTAAGGGGGCCGGCGGCGCGGCTCTGGGACCCATCCATGGCTGGGCCTGTGATCGTCCCTCTGGAGCTAATGTCCAGTAGCCTAAGAAGCCCAATCCACTCTGCACGCAGGTGAGTTCGCTTCTTCTCCCCTTAGTCCCTCGATGCAGTGAGCCTGTTGCCAGCAGGTCTCACTGAAAATAAAAAACCTAAACTAAAACTTTCACTAAGAAGCTCCGGAGAGCCCCTAGTGTGCACCCTTCTCGTTCGGGCACAAAGATCTAACTGAGGCTTGGAGGAGGGTCATAGGGGGAGGAGCCAGTGCACACCAGATAGTCCTAAAGCTTTCTTTAGATGTGCCCAGTCTCCTGCGGAGCCGCTATTCCCCATGGTCCTTACGGAGTCCCCAGCATCCACTTAGGACGTTAGATAAATAAATACTTATCTCTTATATAATAGCCCAGATCTGTGACTCTGTGCCTGTGTGTCTAACGCTGGGCGTGGCTAGGAGTTCTCATTGGGTTAGCAGCAGGTCTATTACACCCAGTCCACAGCTGATTTGGAGGGCGTTTCTCGCCCATACAGTTTACATTCAATGGGAGGCTCTGCCCTTTGGCTGCTGTGTGTTCCCAGAGCAAGATAAACAATGGGGCTGATGGAGCTGCAGCTCCAGGCCCACACCCCAAAATAGGCCCACACCCCAAAATAGGCCCACTGCATCTGCAGAAACATACCCTCTACAAATTTACATATAAAAATCGCTACAAATTCGAAAAGGGGCGTGGCCACGGGTACAGGGCGTGGCCACGCCCCTTTTCCTATACTTTCAATAGACGTTTGGAGAGCCAAAAATCAGTACAGACCATAAAAAAAAAGGTACTGTACCTGCCAAAAAGATACAGCTAGACAGTATGCCACTGTATCTGCGCTGTAGATAGGGGAAAAAAAATAAGATTTTACTTACCGATAAATCTATTTCTCGTAGTCCGTAGTGGATGCTGGGACTCCGTCAGGACCATGGGGAATAGCGGCTCCGCAGGAGACAGGGCACAAAATTTAAAAGTTTGACCACTAGGTGGTGTGTACTGGCTCCTCCCCCTATGACCCTCCTCCAAGCCTCAGTTAGGATACTGTGCCCGGACGAGCGTACACAATAAGGAAGGATTTTGAATCCCGGGTAAGACTCATACCAGCCACACCAATCACACCGTACAACTTGTGATCTGAACCCAGTTAACAGTATGACAAACGTAGGAGCCTCTGAACAGACGGCTCACAACAATAACAACCCGATTTTTTTGTAACAATAACTATGTACAAGTATTGCAGACAATCCGCACTTGGGATGGGCGCCCAGCATCCACTACGGACTACGAGAAATAGATTTATCGGTAAGTAAAATCTTATTTTCTCTGACGTCCTGTCACGATCCGGGTATCTGGACGCCATTTCTTACCCATCAGATGCCTCCTAAGGCTGGCTCAGCGCTCCAGGACCGGATCCCATCTGTTATCCTGATGTGTACATTCCTGTATCCTCTCCTGTCTCTCTGAGACGCTGTCACAGTAACGCCATATTACATCTGGCGTGGCGTCTCCCGCGGCCTCCGCCGCCGTCCCTGAGCTTCTGCATGCAGAGTGTCAGAGTGGCGATTACGTCAGCCGCGGCCTCCGCTGTGTCCGCGTGGTTGG